>NC_136433.1:341438190-342638190 GCF_052849685.1 Lactuca virosa
GAGCAGAAATTATTCCTATCAGTCTGAAAGCTAGCATCGCTATACCCCACCACTCTCAAGTCATCACTCCCACCGAGAGTAAGGACCCAGTCCTTAGTCCTCCGCAGATACTTGAGAATATTCTTTACCGCAGTCCAGTGAGCCTTGCCAGGGTTTCCCTGATATCTGCTGACCATGCTCATAGCAAAGGCCACATCAGGGCGAGTACAAGTCATAGCATACATAATCGAGCCAACAACGGAAGAATATGGTAATCGAGTCATCTCAGCTATCTCAGCCTCTGTACCCGGACTCTGAGTCTTACCCAGTTTGGCATTGTGCTGGATCGGTAATTCCCTTTTCTTGGAATTCTGCATGCTGAACCTTTTCAATACCTTATCAAAGTAGGTACTATTACTAAGTCCAATTAGTCTCTTAAGCATGTCTCTCATTATCCTTATCCCTAGGATATAGGCAGCTTTTCCAAGGTCATTCATAGTGAAACACTTCCCAAGCCAGGACTTAACCTCCTGCAAGGTTGGGATGTCATTTCCTATGAGTAGTATGTCATCCACATACAGTACCAAAAAGCTAACTGTACTCCCACTAGCCCTAACATATACACAGGACTCATCCTCGCTCCTTGAAAAGCCAAACTCTATGACTTTCTCATCGAAACAAAGATTCCACCTGCGAGATGCTTGTTTCAATCCATAAATGGATTTCTCAAGATTACACACTCTATTAGGGTACTTTGCATCGACAAAACCCTCTGGCTGATTCATGTAAACACTCTATTAGGGTACTTTGCATCAACAAAATCTACGAGATGCTTGTTTCAATCCATAAATGGATTTCTCAAGATTACACACTCTATTAGGGTACTTTGCATCGACAAAGCCCTCTGGCTGATTCATGTAAACATCCATTTGCCATATTTCATAATCATGAAATGCAGCTATAGCTAACTTAACCCTAATAGACTTAATCTTCGCTACTGGTGAGAAGGACTCATCATAATCAACTCCCGGAGTTTGAGTAAAGCCCTTCGCAACCAGTCGTGCTTTGTAAGTGTGTACCTTCCCATCCATGTCGGTCTTCTTCTTGAAGATCCATTTGCACCCGACTGTCTTACGACCCGGTACATTGTCAACCAAGTTCCAAACTTGATTGTCATACATGGACCGAATCTCGTTGTCCATTGCCTCCTTCCATTTGGCAGAATCAGGGCCTGTCATGGCTTCCCTGTAGTTATTAGGCTCATCTAAATCTACCAGTGTACTATCACTGATAAATGTATCACCTTCAGCAGTGATATGATAACCATAATAAAAATCAGGTGTGTTCCTAACTCTGGTGGAACGCCTCGGAGGTACAGACTCATCGATCGGCTCAACAGGAGTTTCCTCCTCAAGTTGATCGCTAGTGTTTGAGGTTCCTTCACCACTTGACTCTTGAAGCTCTTCAAGATCAATTTTCCTCCCACTGTTTCCTTGGCTTATGAATTCTCTCTCACGAAAGACTCATCTCCTTACCACAAAGACCACATTCTCACTGGGTCTATATAAGAGGTAACCAAAGGATTTTTGTGGGTAGCAGATGAAAATACACCTCTCACTTCGAGTTTCGAGCTTGTCATGAGTCTCACGCCTCACGAAAGCCTCGCAACCCCAAATCTTGATGTGGTCCAAATTGGGAACTTTCCCAGTCCACATCTCGTGAGGTGTTTTGGCAACCTTTTTAGTTGGGACTAGATTAAGGATATGGGCGGCAGTCTCTAAGGCATACCCCAAAATGAGATAGGTAATGAAGCTCGACTCATAATGGAACGAACCATGTCCAACAAGGTTCGATTGCGCCTCTCAGCCACACCATTCAGCTGTGGTGTCCTAGGAGGTGTCAATTGTGAAACAATTCCACATTCCTTAAGATAGTCAAGGAACTCGATACTACGATACTCTCCTCCCCGGTCGGATCGGAGCATCTTAATGTTCCTGCCCAGCTGATTCTCTACTTCATGTTTAAACTCTTTGAACTTTTCAAAGGTTTCCGACTTATGCTTGATGAAGTAGATATAGCCATATCTACTTTAATCATCAGTATAAGTCACATAGTAGCGATTAGCATCCCTTGTGGCAGTTTTGAAGGGTCCACACACATCTGTGTGTATGATGTCCAACAAACCTTCACCCATAGCACAAGTACCATTCAATGGTGACTTTGTCATTTTTCCAAGCAAACAAGACTCGCAACTATCATCCGACTTTAGGTCAAATGATTCCAAAACTCCAGCCTTTTGGAGATGGCCTATGCGCTTCTTGTTAACATGTCCAAGACGACAATGCCACGAGGATGCTTTATCCATGCTAATCGAAGAATCAATATGTAATACATTATTTCCTAAGTTGTCTACAATCGACACAGTTTCATATACACCATCACAAGGTAATGCTTTAAAAAAATACATCATTAAAAAAAGCATCAATAGCACCAATTTTATTATCAAATGAAAATGTGAATCCTTGATTGTACAAACTATGAAAGGAAATAATATTTCTCGCCATTTCAGACGAGTAACAACATTTATTAAAATCTAAAGTTAACCCATTATTAAGCAATAAAGAATAAACTCCTATCTTGGTAACATGTGATCCTTTCCTATTGCCCATGATTAAATTTATCTTCCCGTGCTCTACATTCCCACTTCCTCTTAGGTCCTGCAAATCAGTACAAATGTATCAAGAACCCAAGAATTAGTATGCGATGAGTTATTAGACAATATAGTGTAAATACCTGTGTAGTTGGGTTTTACTTTCGCATCCCTAACATCCTGCAAGTACTTGGGGCAGCTTCGCTTCCAATGCCCTTTTTCCTGACAGTAGAAGCATTGTGCTTCCTTTGGGTTTGAAGAAGGAGTGATGGAATCACATTTGGTTCCACTTGAAGAGGATCCATCAAGAGACTTTACCTTGGTACCCTTCGAAGGGGTCTTCCTCTTCTTCCCCTTTCCCTGCCCAATTTCCAGAACAGAGGCCGTAGTAGGAGTAGGAGTAACAACCGATTTACTTTTAAGGCCACTTTCAGCGGTCCTTAGAAGTCCTTGAAATTTGCTAAGTGTGACTTCCTCCTTATTCATATGATAAGTCATACAGAACTGATCATAACTTGGAGGTAAGGAGTGCAAAATGATGTTAATAGCCATCTCCTCAGGAAAGTCCACATTTACATTTAGCAACCGGTCCACGAACCTTTGCATTTTCTGCAAGTGGCCGGTGATGGGTTCACCATCCATCACTTTGGTTGTTATCATGGAAGAGATGATTTCATACCTCTCTTGACGAGCACTCTGATGGTACCTTTCCATCAGGTCTTGGTGCATCTAAAAAGGGTAGAAATCTTCATAGGATTTCTGGAGTTCTTCTGTCATGGTAGCCAACATGATGCAAGACACCTTAGTGGCATCTTTCTCATGGGTAGTGTACTCAACAATCTCCTCAGGAGTAGCAGAGGACTCATCAATAACCATCAGTTCCTTATCAAGGACATGCTCATTGCCTTCATAACGAGTAATCATCCTGATGTTCCTAATCCAATCATTGAAATTAGTTCCATCAAAAGTGACTTTCCCACACGAGTCCATGAGGGAAAAGGAGCCTGTAGGGTTTGAGCCAGTGGAAGTGTTGGAAGACATATGAAAAGAAAGAAAGACAAGTTTAGATTAGAAAAAGAGTCCTTAATAAGTCACCCAAATGAAATATTAAGGCTAGGACCCAACATAATATCTTATAACTTGGAAGAGGGATGCCGTAATCCAAGCTATAAAATATTTGAAGGTAGGTAAATGACGATTTACCAATTTCCACCATGAAAAACAAAATGAATTATTAAGTTTTAATTGGATCGAAACTCCTAGATCTTTTGAGATTCATTGAACTTTTCAACGGCATGTTTAAATCTCGATTGTGCCCTCTCAAGTTTGTGACTGGGATGTCGAGGATCACAAACAAGGTGTGAATAACCATGCAAATTAACTTGGTACCCTTAACTTTATCACCTAATCGATGTGTCGGTTAACCACACGCGCTCCACCAATCTATGATAAACATTAAGTTACCCTTTTCCACTCTTACTAGTCCATGTTATGTGTCGGTTAACCACACACGCTCCACCAACGACTTGGTAAGGTACAAAGTGTAATTTCATTGGTTAGTACCTATTTCACATTTTCCTAAAGTAACTAAGATTGGGACTTAATAAAGGTCTAGTTACTTTATAATTTCATTATACATTTAATGAGGATTAAGGTCCTATCCTACCCGTTCGGCTAACGACGCTCCACCAGTTAAGGAAGCGGTGGGTGAGAGTGGACACCCATTAAACTGCCATTTTATAGGCAGTAACCTTATACCCCCCCTTAGAGACCGACTTCGTGAATGAGGCCTACTAACGGTAAGACTGACTTATTCTTATATATATATATATATATATATATATATATATATATATATATATATATATATATAATTAAACTTTTAATATTATAATAGTATAAGGGTTGACTTTTAAACTTTTAAAATTCTAAGGTTTAATTTGGAATTAAAGTATTAATGTGTGAGACTTTACAAATTCCAAAACTTGAGGACAAGTTTTAAAACTCTTCAAAACTCTTCAACTTCATAACTTATGAGTTAATGGACAATTAAAGACTCTTCATTTTGTGTAACCTATGAGTTCTTTAATGGCTTTTAAAAGAAAAGAATTTGGGTAATCCATAACTTGAGGACAAATTATGGACTCCATTAAAACACATAGATCATGGATTCAACTAATCATAATAATCAAATAACACATACATGATCATATTCAAAGTCATAATGCAAGACAATTCATATCATCAAATTCAAGACATTTAGCATAATCATATTAACACTAATCTTGAAATTATGACAATTACCTTGTAACTAAATTAGGATAATCATTACCATATCATAAAAAACAGTTTAAATGGTTCAAAACAGTTGAAGGTAATGATCCTAACCCAATTCTGGCCAATAAACCCGAACAGCATGCTGTCAGGGCAGCATACTCGCTGAGTGCATGAACAGACTCGTCGAGTCCATGCTTAAAAGCATCAACTCTTCAAGTCTGTTCATGGACTCGCCGAGTTGAGCAGTCTGACAGCAAAACAGCTTTGTAAAATCACAAATAAGCAGCAATATAATAGAAAACAAGCCTACTCTCTGATATCACAGATGGGTTTTGAGCATCCTAACAACCTTAAGGTGCACATACAACCCTAGAAGCTTTGGAACAATGTTTTCTCTATTATACATGCAAAAATTTATTTCCAAAGCTTTATCTTATCTAGCATGCAATCCTAGGTACTTGAATAACAAAATTCTAGATAGAATTACATACCTTTTTCCTTGTAGTAAATTGCTTGGAGTTTGAGAGCCTAGCACCAATAATGTGGATGCCTCAAGTGGTGTCAAAAATCAACAAAAACTTGAGAGAATAATATGCACTTGTAGAAATCGGACCACCCTTGTAAACTCACACACTAGTGTCATTTCAAGTGCCAAGGACCTCTTTATATAGTATGTAGGATTAGGGTTACATCCATGTAAACCCTAATACCCATGACCTTTCATTTACATAGGATCCATGGGTTAAAATCTCCATGGACTTCCATACACTCTTAGCCCATCCTAAATAAACCTTGGCCCATTCCATATATATATATATATATATATATATATATATATATATATATATATATATATATATATATATATATATATAACAGTCCATACTTAATTAGCCTCTTTTGATCACTAAATTAATTCTTGATCAATACTAATTAAATAATATGATTTCATATTAATATATTATAACTTATAATATATTTACAGATCATAAATATCTTATTCTCAAAAATATATCCATAGAAATTGTTCGGTGAAGTGTAACCCAAATGGACCATGCCGGGTCGGGTCAAGTACATACCAAATATAGTTATGGACTTAGACACCTTATCCAATAGTATCCCACTTGGATAAGTCTAATAAGTATAGTTGCAAGTATGACTTCATGAACCAAGCAGCAACCGTAGCTCTTTAAAACTCTGTTGAACTATGAAGCGCCATTTTAGATAAGTGATCATATAATCCTCTGTTCTCAAGATATCAGTCGGACAAATACATGGAACAACGTCGTACTTATTGTCCAGCAGTTTGTTTCTCGATCTCTTATTTGTTTGACATAGAACTAAATTGAACACATCAAATAGGTTCTGACCGGGCCCGACACATAAATCAAAACAAAATCATCGAGGGGCCCAAGATATCGCTTTTAATCCTCTAAGGACTAAAAGGAACATATAAATTTCGACTCATATGCTTGTACTAACCACTTGTTGAATTATACACAAAAGCACGTTTTATGACATCAAGTTACCGATGCGTTTTCGTATAATCAATGTACAACGAACTCATAGTCAACAACTCACATCTCTAGGTTTGAAGTTTTATATGATATTACCCTCTCACGATCACTCGAGATAAATTCCATGAAGTGATGCAAGTGAGTGTGGGTTTAATCCAATACTCAGACCTTATGAGTACTCATGAATGTTGCAGCAACCATTGCTATGTCTAATACACTTCAGACAAATCTACAAGCCCAATTCATGACAGTCTTGTTTCAATACCTACTTCCAAAGTATGATCGTCTGTGGAGAGTTTGAATAATATAATTATTCTGGAAGTCAAAACATGCAAAATGAAACAATAGTAAACACTTAACACAAGATAGTAACCATCACTCATAAATAAATAACAACTTTTATTTAATCATTAAATGCAATTACATTTTAACTATTACATGTTTCGAAAGCTATCTAATCACTAAAGCTAATATCATCCTTCAGTCTTATGCGTCTTGCATGCTGTAAATGCTTAACCCTAATCAGTCCCTTCGTGAGGGGATCTGCTGGGTTCTCATTTGATGATACCCTCTTTGCCACGAGGAGTCCTTCTTATATCTTGTGTCTTATGAAGTGATATTTCCTGTCAATATGTCTTGATCTGCCATGATCTCTTGGTTCCTTGCCATGATAGTGGGAGTATATAAGAGTCCATACTTAATTAGCCTCATTTGATCACTAAATTAATTCCAAATTAATTCTTGATCAATATTAATCAAATATTATGATTTCATATTAATATATTATAACTTATAATATATTAATAGATCAAAAATATCTTATTCTCAAAAATATATCCATACAAATTGTTCAGTGAAGTGCAACCCAAATGGACCATGACGGGCTGGGTCAAGTACATACCAAATATAGTTATGGACTTAGACACCTTATCCAACATTTTCCTGGGGTGCCTCCGAAGAGGCAAGTTGAGTTCAGGATTGATCTAGTTCTAGGTGCGGCTCCGATCGCCAAAGCACCATATTGGTTGGCTCCTCCCGAGATGTAGGAGTTGTCTACACAACTGTATGAGCTGTTAGAAAAAGGATTCATTCAACGGAGCAGTTCACCATGGTGAGCTTCGATCTTGTTTGTGAAGAAGAAGGATAGGTCTCATCGTATGTGTATTGACTATCGGGAGTTGAATAAGGTAACAATGAAGAACTGTTATCCACTCCCAAGGATTGATGATCTGTTTGACCAGCTTCAGGGTGCATCTTGGTTTTCCAAGATTGATTTGCATTCGTGTTATCATCAGATGAGGGTTAGAGATGAGGATGTGCAGAAGAAATCTTTTTAGACTCGTTATGGTCATTACGAGTTCGTGGTGATGCCTTTTGGGCTCACCAATGCTCCAGCCGCGTTCACGGATCTCATGAACCGCGTGTGCAGGCCGATGTTGGATCGGTCTGTGATTATATTCATTGATTATATCTTGATCTATTCTAAGACCTAGGAGCACCACGAGTGACACTTGAGGGAATTGCTGGAGACTTTGAAGAGGGAGAGACTTTTCAAGAAGTTATCTAAGTGTGAGTTCTGGTTGTGCGAGGTGCAGTTTCTGGTGCACCTTGTCAACCAGAATGGTATTTTGGTCGATCCGGCCAAGGTCGAGGTCGTGATGAGATGGGAGGTTCCAAGGTCTCCATTTGAGATTTGGAGTTTTCTTGTTCTAGCATGTTATTATCGGAGATTAATCCAGGATTTCTCCAAGATAGTTGTTCCTTTGACTCGGTTGACAAAGAAGAGGGTCACATTTCGTTGGGGGCCTAAGCAGCATGCGGTTTTTGAGACCTTGAGACAGCGGTTGTGTGAGGCACGGATTTTGACCCTGCTGGAGGGTTCTGAGGATTTTGTGGTTTATTGTGATGCTTCGATCACGGGTTTGGGGGCAGTGTTGATGCAGAGGGGTCATGCGATTGCTTACGCTTCGAGGCAGCTAAAGCCTCATGATGTGAATAATCTGACGCATGATTTGGAGCTGGGGGCTGTGATTTTCTCCCTCAAGATTTGGAGACATTACCTCTATGGGGTTCACTGTACCATTTACATGAATCACAAAAGCCTGAGGTACCTGATGGATTAGCCAAATCTGAATATGAAGCAACGCCTATAGGGATGAGCAACGGAAGCGGGTACCTGCTTTCGGAACCGGATGCGCCTCGGAACTGCCAGTTTCGGAACTGGAACCGCCTTAAGCGGTTCCGGTTCCGGTTCCTAAAGATGTGGAACCGCCCTAAGCGGTTCCGGTTCCAATTCTCAATTTTACAAAACCGATACCCGCTGGATACCCGCCGGTTCCGGTTCCAATAACGGGTACCCGGAACCCGCGGTTACCCGCCTTATTATATATATATATATATATATATATATATATATATATATATATATATATATATATATATATATATATATATATATATATATATATATATATATATATATATATATATATATATAATTTTAATATTTTAGTGCCTTTGTTTTTTGAAAAATTAGGGTAAAAGAACTAATAACTGAAGGTATTCGTTTTTAGGGTTTGTGACTTTGTGTGATTCATTGTTACAAACAACCGCCGACACCCTAAATTGTATTCTCTCAATCGAAAGACACAGTCTCACCATTTCTCTTCCCTCTGGTAGATTCGATTTGCTAGTTTTGCTCGACTCATTCGATACGCTGGAGTAGAAGACGGTGGAATCCCTCAATTCGAGTTCGTATCTCATAACCCTCCTTCAATCTCCAGCTCACGTTGCTCTCTGTGCTTCTTCCCGCGATTCCGTTGGCTTATGTAGCGGAATGTAACGATATCGGTGGCGTAAGTTGTTTAAGTTTAGTGTATGATACTTTCTCTATCTGAATCTGATATTGATAGGTTTACGTTTTCTGTAGCCTTGGGTTTTTGCTCTGAGTTTGATCGGACTCACTCCAATTGCAGAACGAGTCAGCTTCCTCACCGAGTAAGTCGCCATGAAATTAACAATTTCATTTGAAATCTTAATTATTTAGCGATGTATAAACACGTTAACACTTGTTCTTATTTTTCAAATCCATGCACATTCAAAAGAAAATTTGCATACTTCATTGGTCCTACAGGTATATTTCTTAATCAGTTCCAGTCATTTACTCCATTTTCCTGCAATCTCAAAAATTACAGTCATCTCTCTTTTGTGGAGGCATAGCCAATATCAATAAAGAACAAAGATTCAACAAAGTAAGAACATCTTTCCTTCTTCAAAACCTTCTTTCATTGGTAACAAATAAAAATAAACTTATTTCACTTTTTTCATGATAAACAAACAGAAGCATCAATGGAAGTCCCAGAGTTTGCACAAAAACTGGTGTACGCTCCCATGGAATTGGAATTCAGTAAATCTTTACTTTCATGTTCTTTTTAAATTTGATATTTTGATTGATAATGATGTCAAATGAGACAGAAATTACAATTTTTTCATAGGGGTTATTTTGACCTAAGCAATTTCATAGATGGAGTAATTTCTTCTGCTTTTGTGGTTGGACTTCTTGTAGCATCTCTGATATTTGCATCATTGGGCAAAAGGTAACAACTTAAAAGATGTGTAATTGTGTTATTGTGGATTCTAAATTTAAAAGATGTGTAATTGTGATTAGGTGTATGAGTTTAGTGAACAAGAGGCAACTGATTTGGCTTATTTTCTTATTCCTATTCTTGATTTTGTCCCAGAGAAAAGGCCTACAACTGCTCAATGCCTTAGTCATTCATGGTTCACTGGTGGTGGTGGACCTCGAGTTGTTACTCCTAAGGCTGATGTTGTTGATGATGATCGAAATAAGAGTTGTGTTGATATAAAAGTTATCTTATACAATTATTTGTTTTGTTTTTACTTTCCAATAATGAAGTTTGGTTGAGCTTAGCAGTTCATATTTTTTACCATATGGTAATGGGATTAGATTTTGTGTATCATGTTATTGGAAAATATTTAATATTCTAATTTGAATTTTTATGATTAATTTCATTACAGATTTTAGTCGCAATATGGATGATACATTTGGAGGGAATAAGTAGTTGTTGCTGTTGTTGTTTACTGTTATTTGCTGTTTTTGTGTTGTTTTTTGGTTTTTTTTTGTGCTGTTTTTGATGGGAATTGGAACGATTTGTAGTTTGTAACTTTTCATTTTGTCATATTTACTTGCTAAATACCACTTGCTGTATGAAATAAAAAATTTAAAAATTCAAGAAACCGGGTACCCGGAACCAGAACCGGCCTTGGCGGTTCCGGGAGCAGTTCCAAATTTCTAAGAACCGGTGTAGGCGGTTCCGGAGCAGTTCCAATAATTTCTAAACTGCCGGTTCCGGGAGCGGTTCTGGTTCCGACCAAAATAGGCGGGTACCCGCTTATGCTCATCCCTAAACGCCGATGGTTGGATGTGTTGAAGGATTATGATTGTGAGATCCTTTATCACCCAAGGAAGGCCAATGTGGTGGCTGATGCTCTCAGCCGCAAGGCGGTCGCGGATCCGATCAGGGATATATGTTTAAGGATGATCGTGATTACGCCGCTGTTGGAGTGGATTTGTGAGGCTCAAGTCGAGGCTATGAAGGTAGAGCACCAGAAGAGTGAGCGTATTGTGGGTCAGGTGGCTTCCTTCGATTATGATAGTCGTGGGTTGTTGACTCTTCATCGGTGGGTTTGGGTTCCATATTTGGGTGGTGTACGTCAGATTTTGATGGAGGAGGCTCACAAGTCTAGATTCTCCATTCATCCCGATGTTTCGAAGATGTATATAGATCGTCGTCTTGATTATTGGTGGCCCTGCATCAAGCAGGATGTGGGGTATATATGCAGCAGTGCTTGACTTGCAGGAAAGTCAAGGACAGGCATCAGCTACCTCACGACAAGATGCAACCGTTGGAGGTTCCCGTATGGAAATGGGATACCATGGACTTCATCACGAAGTTACCTCGGACTGGGTGCGGGCTGGATTTGATTTGGGTCATCGTGGATCGGTTGACCAAGAGCGTGCATTTCATCCCGATTCAGGAGAGTATTTCTGCAAAGAAATTGGCGGAGGTATATATCAGGGAGGTTGTGGCACGGAACGGGGTGTCGGTTTCCGTGGTTTCAGACAAGGATGTCAGGTTTACTTCCATGTTTTGGAAGAAGTTCCATGACGAGTTGGGTACTCCTCTCCATATCAGCATAGCGTTTCATCCGCAGACCGATGGTTAGAGTGAGTAGTCTATTCAGACCTTAGAGGATATGATTCAAGCATGTGTTTTTCACTTTGGTGGGAGTTGGGATATGCATCTTCCGTTAGCGGAATTTTCGTATAAAAACAGCTATCACGCCAACATTGAGCGACCGCAGGACCCCGATTTGTAAGGGTGAGGTAGGTCAACGGGTTATGGGGAGTATCGAGGTGGTACTCAAGACTACCGAGTTAATCCATCAGGTTCGGAGTAGGCTTCAGACAGCTCAGAGTCAACAGAAAAGTAATGCCGACAGACGCCGATCAGATCTAGAGTTCCAGGTGGGGGATATGGTTCTCCTGAAGGTGTCACCTTGGAAAGGTGTCATCCGATTCAGGAAGAGGGGCAATCTGGGCCCCAGCTATATCTGTCCTTTTAGGGTTTTGGCCCGGGTGGGATGGGTTGCGTATCGCTTGGATCTTCCAGATGAGCTCAGTCAGATTCACAGCGCGTTCTATGTCTTTCAACTGCGGAAGTGTTTAGTAGATGATTCCGCAGTGGTTCCACTAAAGGATATTCAGTTGGATGACTGCCTGAACTATACTGAGAGACCGGTGGCGATTCTCGACCGGAAGACGAAAACCTTGAGGAACAAGGTTGTTGTGTTGGTGAAAGTGCAATGGCAGCATCACAACGGTTCAGAGTGGACTTGGGAGCCAGAAGATGAGATGAAGGAGCACTACCTGGAGTTATTTGGAACAATGGACTTCGAGGAAAAAATCTGATTTAAGTGGGGAGAATTGTTATACTCGAACCTTGTAAGTTCTCTTTTTACCCCTGATTAACAAAACATTGCAATTTGGTCCTTTTGGCTAGTACACGGGGCATAATCTATGAGTACGCTTGGCGTACTAGCTGAAGTTGATCGTGGGCATTGACCACGTTGGACCCACTCTTTTGAATTTTTGCTAATGAATTCAAAGAGAACTGTAAAGACCATCAACTATCATTGTGCTTGTGTCCTTTGACTCTTCAATGGAGACGACAATGTAGGTGAACTTCTTTGTCAGTGTGCGCAAGATCTTCTGTACAATCTTGTGGTCCCTCATGTTTTCACCATTGCTCCTCATCTTGTTTGCTACACTCATGAATCTACCAAAGTATTTTGCGATACTTTCGCCTTCTTTCATCTGCACACATCGAAATCAGGTCTTAGAGTGTTTAACATTACCTTATTTACACGTTCGTTTCCTCCGTACTTGGTCTTCAGCGATTCCCATACAATTTTGGAACTTCGTCAATACATGACATGTGCGAGGGTATAGGTCTTTTGATCTACGCACTTCCAAAAAACAAATACGCTGGGAGGGCATATGTATGCGCGTTGTCTGCGTGGCACAGACAAAAGTGGTTGCACAGATATGCACACTGATGAGATTAAAGCGCTATTTGATCGACAGATTCTAAACAGATAAACAAATATAAAGTGACAAAGGAACACGAGAATGAATCAAACGGATGTCGAATGATTAAAATATGCTCCACCTCAGAAGAGCTCGATGAAGAACTTCGACTGTAGAGGTGTGCTAGGGTTACAGTGCAATAATAGCAAAAACAATTAATTAGCCGCGTTACTAATCTAAGCATGCATGCACTATATATACTAACCCTAAAGAAAATACACGGTTGGACAGGCCCAAACCATGAATACAAAATGGACTATAACACGAGCCCAAGACGCAACACCCTAGACTCAACAATCTCCCCCTTAGCGTCAATAGAGGCGAGAGATTAAATGGGTTGAGCAACTGAAACCTTCTTCACAGTCTTGAAGATCTTTGGTATGATGGCAAGAAGAGTGTGACGAAAATCTATGTACCACCGAAGCATATCCGTGAAGTTCTTCTTATCTATTGCTCCGTTCTGTGTGCACCTGTGGATGATATCCAAAATATGCTCCAAGCAAGCCGTGGAAAACAGGTGTTTATCATCAAGACAGAACACGAGCTTATGATTGTCTTGTCTGGTGAACATAACAGTCCGATACTTAGAATCAATCTTGCCCATCTTCATCTTGGTAGCATCACATGAAGTTCCAAAGGGTTTGACTGTAGGCTTTTTCCTCATGACAAGAGCAACCTCCTGATCCATCTTAGCAACCTCATGAATGTAGGAAGCTATCATTCTCTTGATATGATCAATAATTGGCTCGTACTGCTGTGGATTGGAGAGCAGGATGTTGTTTAGAAGAATCCAATCATGGGGATTCAGGTTCGGTAGATCATCCAGTGTAAACGTATGAACCGAATCATCTGACCCTCGGGTCACCCTGAAACCAACATTAACAAAAGGCCCGGCCGAAGTAGGCTTCAGTACCTTGACGAATGTAATTTTCTGAGCACTCCATGTCAAGTACTGGGGTTGAGAATATTTGAGATAAAATTCAATAAGATCCCGATCAACCTTCGGGTCTGGAGAAGGAATATTTACAGTGGCATCAAAACTGTGAAACACAAAGGCCTTTCGGGTTATAGGAATATCAAACTATGAATCCTTGGTGTTTTCACAATCAAACGAAGTAACCGGTTCCAACCAATGAGTGCTTGGAAACTCAATTGCTTCTTTTATCAACTTCTCCTCGGTCCATAAAGGGAACAGAGCTTTCTTGCCTTCCAGCGTATCATGTGCCTCTTTTTCCCTTTTCTCTCTCTCTCTCTCTCTTCTTCTTCTCTAGCCACTTTCATAGTTTCATCAAGTTCTTTATCACGTTTCTTTCTTTTTAGAGCTTCTTCCTCAGTTTCTTCTTCATCATCACTGTCACCCATAATGCCCTTCTTTTTGTCCAACACACTAGAACCCGAAGCTTCATTACCCTTCGGCTTAGTGGTAACTTTTGGCTGATTCGGTTGTTTGGGAGGATGTTGATCTTCTCCCCCTTGTTGCGGAGTAGCAATTGCCTCCGTAACACCCTCTATCCGGCTTAACATTTCCAAAGCAGGAAGAAGTTTTTCCTTTAAGTGCTTTCGGACAGTGATTGTAAGAACTGAATTGTGAGCATACAAAAGATTGGAAAGAAGTAGATGCACATCACTCACACATCTTTTAATCATTGTGCATTCGGTCTTGAGGGCTTCAATCTCCTTTTGTGCTAGACTAAGTCCCAAAGTGAGATTGGCAATCTAGGATTGGGATAGTGCAAGATCTTCCCTCACTTGGTTATCCAGGGCAAGGTCTGCTTGAAATTTAGCAAAACGTGTATCAACAGAAGAGAGAAGAGTGGCACCATCAGCTTGAAGACCTTGACGAACTGCTTTAAATTTTTGTCTTTCAGCCTTAAGATATTTTGACAGAGAAGCAATGGCTTCATTTTCTTTAATGGTATTGGCCTCTACAGTGGATTGATGAGATTCCATAAAAGACTTTGAATCAGAAATAAGAGTTTTAACCTCAGCAATAGCATTGCTGGAAGAGAGAGTGGCAGCCTCGATAGCTTGAGTAGCTTTATCAATAGACTGATCATGCTGTTTGATCAAAGTCTCAACCAAAGCCTTCACAGCAGCATCAAAGTATGCTGAAGTGGAAGAAGCAGCAGAAGATCCCAGTAGTTGATCAAGCTTGGCATTGAGATCCTTCAAGTGGCGTTTGGTAAGAGGAACATCATCATCATCGTCGAATTGAACTCGAAAAGGACTATAGTAGAATGACTCAAAGTCCATATCAGCTCCACCAAGAATAGGTTCAGACTCGGTTGAGAGTGAAGGTGATGGAGGTGGGTTTGTAACTGGGGTTTTGGTTCTTGTGGTAAGTGCCCCCGTATCAGATACGTTGACACGAACCAGAGGTTCGGTTGGGGTGGTTGTTGTTGAAGTTGCTTGAGAAAAGATGGGTGGTGGTAGAGGTATAGTGGAAGTGGGTACATAAGAAACAGGTGGTGGAAGTGGTGCAATGGTAATAGGAACAGAAGTATGATTTGGAGAAGGAGGAGGGGTTGGAACCGAGTCATTAAGTGTTACCTCTGGAGTTGGAGAACGTGGAGGCGTGTTTCCCCTCGGTGAGTCTTCATTGTGAACATCTTCACCTTCAGCTGTCTTCTCTTGATCATCATCAGAAGGAACATAATCGGAGTCATCAGGCGAGGATGCCTTCGGTTTCTTTGCCATCTTCTTCACCTTTTTCTTCTTAGGAGCCGAAGGAGCTGCCTTGTCAGCTTTACGCTTTTTGGGCGTTTCAGCTTGTGATGAAGGACCTTCGGTCTCTTTCTTCTTGGGATCCGGTTTCTTCCCTCGTTTGGTTGGTTTCTCAACTATATCCAGAGCACTCTGCATCTCCGGAGTTAATTCTCTTGGCCCTGTAGGAGGAAGTTTTCTGTATTCAGCCATGACATTGCTTATATTAGCAACACTTATGTACATCGATTCAGGAATGGACCCAATAAACAAGAACTTTGTGGGATCAGTAACTATGATTTTCTTTATGTGAAAGGCCGCAATTGATGAGCGCAAGGCATCCGCCATTACTGGAACCTGAAGGGTCTCAATTGCTCTGTGAGTGATGAGCGTCCAGAACCGACCACATGAAATTTCTGAGTCACTTGAAGACGAATTGAGACTCTGTACCACTTGAGCCCAAATAAGCGTTCCATAGTCGAGGTTTAGACCATGGTAGAGACCATAGAGAATAGTCATAAACCCTTTGCTTGCCCCGTATGAACCTGCAACCCTTTCTGATAAACCCTTAACAAGAAGGGTAAAAATTCCATTCCATTATGGTGGAAGGCAGGATTTCTTGAACTTCGTTATCAGTATACCCCATATCGTAAAACATGGTGAATAACTGAGTGTTGGAGATGGAATCAGGATTTACCAAAGAATCACTAGTAGGAAGCCCTAACAGTGAACAGAAGCGAGCTTTAGAGACTGAAGTCTTGTGGTTGAAGATGTCGAAAAAGATTCTATCTTTGCGCTTGTCATAGACGGCAGAGGTATACACTTAAGAAAGCAGAGACATTGGCACAGATTCCACTTTTGTGAGTGTAGTGACGAGTGGTGAATATTTCAGACATTCAACCACCTGTAGCATATAGGAATCATAGAGGAAGGGATTCAAGTCGATAAGAAGATTCTGATTTGGGTTGATGACTAGCAAATTGGATGAGGCAGTTTTTTCATAAACTGAAGAAGAGTCAGCCATTCATGCAGGTTTGAAGAAGAAGATGAACAGTATTTTCGCCGGTGTGATCTTGAGAAAGTAGGAGTAAATAGTAAAAAGGTGAGAGAGGAAAGTCTGAACCTTTTATACAATTACCATGAGAGAGAAGATCTGTGTAATCATTCCCTGATCTTCGGAAACGTCACCTGAAAAATCGCGATTGGACAGCTGTGTTTCCCTATGAAGATGTCATCAGGCGTGATGATGAAAACCGTTTCAAATTCACGCGCCCATACCAATTCTTATCCAGTTACCGCCTCTTCAACTTCAAAGACTCTTCAAATTCATTGACCAACATTGAACCATCTAATCGATTCAAATATGAAAATAACCATTAGTAACCCGAACTAGACTTGTGAAAATCACGTGGATTCTCGTGCAAGAGTGTGCCAATAAAAAGAAATAAAGCAAAATGATTTGTGGGAATTTAAGTGATGTCAATATAGATACGAAACTGTTGATCCCGGGCATGAATCGCTTCCTTCAAAGTCAAGAGAGACTTAGAAGTGTCTATTTGGTTTCCCGTTAAAATACGATCAAACGTTTGTAAAGAAACATTGAAAGGCTTCTTTTCAAAATAAGGCTTTAAAGGGTGGTTTAACTTCAACCGAACTTCAGTGCTTGAAATAAGACCGAAAGTTGGATAAAGTACTTGTGAGACCGATGTGGCCTGTTGAACAAGTAGGTTTGATAAAATATTCAGTGACTGGATGTAATTTTAGAAATCTCAAAAAAAAAAAAAAAATTGGATCCTATGGGAAGAAACGTCTTGGCGTTAGACAATTTCATAAAGATCACGCAAAAAAATAAAAAGAGATTTCTTAAAGTAACAAGTAATAGCTTGAACATTAGAGTATTCACCATCAATTCATTTAAGGTATTGGATATTGGGTTTCACTTAGCACGTGGTGAACGAAGCTAAGATCATTAACACAGATGATGTGTAACCATAAACCTCAGTGGCAAAAGCTGAGAGTCTCAAGGGTTACGTTTATGGAACGAAACATAATGGAGAAATGAGTGGAGGTGGTTACGGAACCGAAAGTACCTCTGCTATACGAAAATGACAAAGCAGACAACTCTTTACTCAATTTGAGAAGAGTAAGGTAGCTCATGACTTGAGTGATTTCAACAGCCTGATTGGGAATAAACGATTGATGTTTATCGAATCATTAAGGGTTCACTCAGAGGTTTGGAGGCTTCGGTCTACATGCAGCAGCATGCTTCTAGGGACACCTAGCTAGTACAAAGATAAGAAAGTTATACCTGCCCCAACATCATTTTGTGTCGCATCTATGAACTTGAAACAAGATAAGAATAGAGAGAAAATACTAAAAAAAATATTTTTGTAATTTTGGATTTTTAGAAATTCTGAAAAATAAAATAAAATAAATAAAAAAAATATTTTTGGATTTTTGTAATTTCTGAAAAATAATAAAAACAGAAAATAAAATATTTTTGGATTTTTGTAATTTCTGAAAAATAATAAAAACAGAAAATAAAATATTTTTGGATTTTTGTAATTTCTGAAAAATAATAAAAACAGAAAATAAATACCATAGTAAAGCAGGCGAAAGGATAAACAAGATGTACAAGAATATACAACCGAACCCAACCATGAGATAAGATGAAGCGAAATGGACCGAGCGTTCGATTCAATTCGGTTCCCAAAAATTCCAGAGCCGAAATAGACCGAGCATTCGGTTCATTTCGGTTCCCGAAAAATTCTACAGCCGAAATAGACCGAGCGTTCGGTTCATTTCGGTTCCCGAAAAATTCTAGAGCCGAAATAAACCGAGCGTTTGGTTCATTTCGGTTCTCGAAAAATTCCGGAACCGAAATAGACCGAGCGTTCGCTCTATTTCGCTTGTACAGTTTTAATGAGAAGAAAGGGGTTTCGGTACAGACTCAGCTTCCATCATTCCCAAGCCTTGGAGTATCTTATTAAAGCTTGCGTCAGGCAAGGCCTTGGTGAATATATCAGCCAGTTGATCAGTGGTTCTAACAAAATGGATTTCGACATTACCATCTTCAACATGGTCCTTGATAAAATGGTATCTTAGTGCAATATGTTTCGTCTTGGAGTGTTGCACTGGATTGTGACATATTCTAATTGCGCTTTCAGAGTCACAGTAGAGGGGAATCTTCTTCATGCTTAGGCCATAATCCCTAAGTTGGCTTTGTATCCATACAACTTGTGAAGTACAGGATGATGCGGCGATGTACTCAGCTTCGGCTGTAGAAAGAGACACGCAAGTTTGTTTCTTTGATTGCCAACTGACGAGTTCACCATCAAGGAATTGGCACCCGCCAGTAGTGCTCTTTCGGTCCAGACCACATCCACCAAGATCAGCGTCAGAGAAGGATTGAACAAAGAAGCCGGATTTTGCAGGATACCAGAGACCGAGAGACGAGGTTCACGTTAGATACCGAAAAATATTCTTTACAGCCATCAAGTGAGGTTCGCGTGGATTAGCTTGAAACCTGGCACAATAACAGACAGAAAACATTATGTCTGGTCGACTAGTTGTCAGATACATTAAGGACCCTATCATTTGACGATAGAGGGTCATGTCAACAGCCGGTTTTTCCAGAGAAGGTGTTAACTTCGTGCCAAACGCCATAGGAACCTTTACGTTAGAGTCTCCCATCATACCGAACTTCTCTAGCAAAGTTTTTGTGTATGCCTCCTGATTGATAAAGATGCCTTCCGGTCCCTGTCTAATGTTCAATCCAAGGAAAACGTTAATCGGACCCATTGCGCTCATTTCAAATTTAGTCTCCATCAATTTCCTGATTTCGGCTGTTAAGCTAGGATTCGTGGAGCCGAATATGATGTCATCGACATAAATTTGAACTATCATTAGGTGTTCGCCTTCTTTCTTGCGGAAGAAGGTTGGGTCAACCAAACCTTGTTTGAAT
This sequence comes from Lactuca virosa, assembly GCF_052849685.1. NCBI lineage: Eukaryota > Viridiplantae > Streptophyta > Magnoliopsida > Asterales > Asteraceae > Lactuca > Lactuca virosa. Next base: position 341,457,951 of record NC_136433.1, read on the forward strand.
TTGGACAACTTAAGAAAGAGTGTTAGAGTTTCATACCATGCTCCCGGGGCTTGTTTCAAACCGTAGACTACTTTATCCAGAATGTAGCAATGATCCGGATACTTCTCGTTCACAAATCCAGGTGGCTGCTCAACATACACCGTTTCTTCGAGTTCCCCATTCAAGAAAGCACACTTGACGTCCATTTGGAAAACTTCGAAGTTTTTGTGTGCTGCATATGCCAGAAAGATTCTTACTGATTCCAACCTTGCTACAGGAGCGAAGGTCTCTTCATAGTCTATCCCTTCTTCGTGACAGTATCCTTTCACCACTAGCCTCGCTTTGTTGCGAATAACATTACCCTCTTTATCCATCTTATTTCTGAAAACCCATTTTAATCCAACAACTGTTGCATCCTTTGGAGTGGGAATTAGTCTCCAAACTCGATTTCGTTCAAATTCATGGAGTTTGTCTTGCATAGCTTGCACCCAATCGGAGTGATCAAGGGAAGCATTGACCGTTTTCGGTTCGATTTTAGTGACAAACGAGTTAAACATGTAGAATTCTACTTGAGAGAATAAAGCAGTTTGCTTCGTCTTCATTTGAGAGCGTGTGAGAACTCCCTCAGATGATTCACCAATGATTTGAGTTTTATAATGATCTTTTGTCCATTTCATGAGAGGAGGGTAATTTGGATCATAGGCAGGATCCAGCTCAGCATTAATTTCTTCTTCCAGTTCTGACAGATCGCCTTCGTCATTTGTATTTTCATTCTCCCCCTCAAATGGCGAACTGAATCCCATGTCAGGTTCAGTACTCTCCCCCTCGGTTGGACAACTATGGTTTGTTGTTGGTGATGGATTCTCCCCCTGGAAAGGAAAATCAGAAAATTTTGGAGTTGACGAATTCTCCCCCTGGAAAGTAGAGTTTTCTTTTGGATTGTCATCTGAAGTTGGAGGATTGCTTGATTCGAGTTGTTCGCTTGGATTCTGCTTCTCGGATGGTTCTTGAGGTTCGGTTTCCATATCTTTAGCAGCGTCGTCGATAATATTTTTCAAGTTGTCGATTTTGTTATCTGCTGCTTTTGCTTCTGAGTGAATCGCTCTCTCTGGTTCATCAAAAAGCATCATGAATTCTTCAAACAAATTGGATATGGGAACTGAGACTTGACCTGATTCAGTAAAGATTTCCTCCGTTGGACCTTCGCTTGTTCGAATTTTCTTCATGTAGTTATCATCAAAAGTCACATAGTAGGTTTCCTCAATTTTCCTTGAGTGTTTATTCAGAACCCTATATACTTTTGAAGTAAGTGAATACCCAAGAAAAATGCCTTCATCTGCCTTGACATCAAACTTGTTCCGGGTCTCTTTGGAGTTGAAAATGAAGCATCTTGAACCAAACACATGAAAAAAACTTTACATTGGGTTTGCGATTGTTCATAATTTTGTATGGGGTGATGGAAAATCGCTTGTTGAGGAAGGTTCGGTTCTGAGTATAGCATGCAGCGGCTATAGCATCGGCCCAGAAATATAACGGTAGAAAAGCGAAACTCAACATGGTTCGGGCGGCTTCACACAATGAACGGTTTCGCCTTTCGACAATCCCATTCTGTTATGGAGTATAGGGTGCAGAGAAGTTGTGAGACACCCCCTTTTCAGTTAGAAACTCTTCAAGTTCTTTGTTTTTGAACTCTAGCCCGTTATCACTTCTTATATTCCTCACCACTTTTGCAGTTGCACTTCCATTTGTTTGATGAAAATCTTTAGCTTAGGAGTCGCTTCTGATTTCTGTTTAAGAAAGAAAACCCAAGTGAAACATGAAAAATCATCTACAATAACAAGTATGAACTTACTACCATTGATGCTTTCAATTGCAGAAGGGCAACATAAGTCGATGTGCAGAAGCTCAAGAGGTTCGATGATTTTTGTATTAATGCGAGTAGGGTGACTCTTTCGGCTTTGCTTTCCCATTTCGCATGCAGCACATAAATGCTCCTTATCAAATTTGAGAACTGGAAGTCCTCGCACGTGATCACCAAGCACCAGTTTGTTTATATCTTTGAAGTTGAGGTGCGAGAGCCTTCGGTGCCACAACCAACTTTCATCTGAGTTCGCCTTCGACAGCAGGCAAATTGTTGGCTTCCCTTTAATTGGATTGAGATTTAGAGGATACATTTCCCCTTTACGCTCAGACTTCAACAGAACTTTCTTCGTTTGCTTTTCAACTATCTCAGAGCCTTCATCATCGAACGTAACTTTCAATTCGGTTCCCACAACAAGTTGCGAGACACTTATGAGGTTATGCTGCAGTCCTTCCACGTATGCTACCTTCCGTATTGAGAAATCATCATTTGTAATCATACCATACCCTTTGATCGTGCCATATGAATTGTTCCCATATTTGACACATCCACCATCCTTAAGGGACCGAAACTCCCTTAGCTCTTCCTTTCTTCCTGTCATATAATGTGAGCAGCCACTATCAATATACCATTCGTCGTCGAACTGCTCGTCACTTATAACCTGCAAGATTAAGCAGATTTAGGAACCCAAAGTTTCTTGGGCCCATGTGAGTCTTTTACAGAATAGGGAAGAGCAACAGAAATATCAACCATATAAGTTCTTTTTATTAGTGTGGTTTCATCTTTTCTTTTGATGGTAAATACTTTAATTTTTTTGTTTGCTTGTTTTGGTTGAGGTGATTCACATGGTTTATTTTTAGTTGGTTTGTTAGTCTTTTGATCCCTAGGTTAGCTGGTGTTTTCTTAATGTTAGCTTCAGAATCCGAGATGAGCTTTCCCTTTCCTTTGATATCCTTCATTTTGTTCGGCTTTGGTTGGGGATAATGGGTTTTAGAACCGAAATTGGGCTTTTGGTTGTTGGGACCAAAACTGGACTTTCGGTCGTTGGGACTGCTAGTGTTGGGACTGAAACTGGGCTTTCGGTTGATGGGACCGAAATTGGGCTTTCGGTTCAACTAACTGAATGATTGGCAGTGACTGTTCGAAGGAGACTTGGTCGTTGATTTCTCTTTCATCTTGAGAGTGGAAGCCTTATTAGAGGGAACGTATTTAGGGTTTTGGGATTGCCAAAACTGTTTCCTCTCATTAAGATTCTTTAAATATCTTTTGTTCCTCTGGCGTTTCTATTCTGCAAGTTGCTCTTGGGTCAAGTGAATGTTGGCTTTGGGTTTCGTTTTCTTCTCATGAGCTTCGGTTGTTGTTGATGATTCGCTTGAAGCTTTCAGTGGTTCTTTTGGTATTTCTTTTGTGCCACTTGTACTGGGTTTATCGAAACTTGAAGGATTGTTAATTGCTTCAACCATGTATCTTCCCTTGACTCTCCATGAGGTTCGTTCCGACAGACCGACTGTTTCGTCGGCATTGTCAATGGGGGCTGACCAAAAGTAATTTTCGCAACCTTCGGCATTATCGTTGTCAACCAAGGCGGCCAACTCCACTGTCTGTTTCTTAGTCACCCCTGTAACGGCATACACTTGATTAGGCACCGTTTCCAAATTTTGATAAACAACTGCCTTTTCTTTAAGAACCTTGGATTTATCCTTGGACAAGCGAGCGTACCCAACAGAATTTTCAGATATGAGTGGTTTCACGGGCTCGGGTTCGCTCTTAAGAAACTCAGAACAATCAACCACGTCTTCAACAGAGATTTCGCTCATCTCACTATCATCGTCAAATTCAGAAGTGGTTTCCATATTAATCTTATGTTCTGAACTTAATTTGACATTCGATGAGTCAAATTTCTGTATGGTCTTGGCCTTGATTTTTAATTTTTCATTTTCGTCCAATAGATTCTTAAGCATGCTTTTGTATTCTTTGGACTCAATAAAGGCTTTAATTTTGTCATGCCCGTATTTGTAGGTTTCTGAAACCTTCTCTGAGGACACAATAGATTCACACTCATAACATTCAGCATCGACTTCATCCTCCTTGAATTCAAGGAAGGGCAAAATCATCTTATGAATCTTTTTGCCTATTTCACAATCTAGATGCAACTGGGTGATATTTGTATATAAACGTTTAGCAATCAAACAAAAAAAATTCCTTTTTTTTAAACTTCAAATTGTCACGTTGCAAATAAATAAGTTCATCCCTAGCCCTAACTAACTTTGATTCCTTCTGCTCTATCCACATCCTTCTTTCCTCACTCTTGGAAGATGCCCTGCTGGGTTGATCAGTTAGGTTAGCATTCGCTAGACGTGTTTGCATTAGACTTCCACTTAAATTAGAAAACTTGAATTTTAATTCGTTTAAGTCTTTTTCATAATTGGTTACTGGTATTTTAAGTGATTCGAGAGTGGATTGTACCTTCTTGATCAACTGATCGCACTCGTTGATCCTTTCACTCACAGGTTTAGCAGCGAAACACTTCTCTTCCTTTTGCTTCGCTTCATCCTGCTCACCTTCGGTCATATAGCCCCTCATTTGTGATACTCCAGTCGTCACCATTAAGCATCGTCCAACATCCTTTTCACTTTCTTTCTTCGCCACAGGGCTCTGCCATCTGAGGGCTTTCGTACTTCATCATCTTCGGAGTCGGTAGACCAGACCTCCACGCCACCGAACTCATCATCATCACAGTTTTCCTGCACAATTAAAGCATTCATAGAACTGTTAGATACTTCCTTCTTCTTCAGTTCCTCCAGCTTACGCATGTAGTAAGCTTCATCCTCTTCACCATCCTTCTTCTCAGACATCTTTCTCAGCATGCAGTCCTTAGCAAAGTGGTTCTTTTCATGACTGTAGTTGCAATCATATCCTGAATCTCCCATAAGCTTGCTCTCCTTCTTTTCTTCGTCCTTTTGAAGAATGTTCTTGGTCTCCTCTTTCGTCTTTTCAGAACTGTAACTACCCTGCCAGTTTCGGTTCTTGTTGACAAGGAAATTTTTACGAGTAAACCTTTTCAGGTTAGTAACCATCATTGCATATTCCTCACTTGTCAGATCGCATTTTGACATATCTGATTCTTCCTCTTCTTCTATCATATTCTTGCTCTTAGAAAAAAGGGCCAAGGATCCCATACCCGAAACTACTTTCGCTTCTTTTGACACCACGCTTTCATGTGATTTGAGAATACACATCAGTTTCACCAGCGAATAGGATTTAAATTGCTCATGAGCCTTCACAGTCGAGACCACTGCCATCCATTCGGGTCTTAAGCCGTTCATGAATGTAACTTTTTGTTCTATAACCTTCCTTTCAATACCATGCTTGATCATTTTACTAAGCAGATGGTTGAAGCGATCGAACGTCTGGATGAGTTTCTCCTCTGGTTTTTGTTGGAAAGCACCAAACTCATAAAGCAACAAGGTTTGGATTGAGTGCTCCAGATCCTCATCAGTGGAATACAACTCTTTTAGCCTATCCCATATTTCTTTTGCAGTAGTGCATGAGCTTACTAGACGAAAAGTGTCAGATTGTAGAGCGAATCTAATCATTCTCATGGCTTTGACATTACACAATAGCTTGTCTTTCTCGTCTTGAGGAATCTTGTCCACATCTATCAAGAGTTGGTTATACTCCTTTTGAGTCTTAATTTTTCTATTCGTTCCAGAGTGAACAAACGGACCCAAGGTAATAGCTTCCCAGATCAGATAGCCATTGTCTTCTGATCCAACCACGTAGTCCTCGAAGTGGTGCGTCCATACTTCATAGTCTTGAGTGTAGAGAATGGGAATCCTAGTAGTGGATCCAATGCTGTTGGAGATGTTGATCGGATTGGTTTGAGAATCGTCGTGAGACATGATGACATTTTTATTTTATCTGCTTGAATCAGACTTGTAAAGATTGACTTCGGGTTTTATCAAACACAAGAAACACCGTCGATAAAGAAAAGTGGCTCCTGTAGATTCGATAAAAGCGGAAACCCTAATGGATTCTTCAAACAGAAGAGATGCATATGTATTATACAGTCTCCTGCTCTGATACCAATTGATGAGATTAAAGCGCTATTAGATCGACATATTCTAAACAGTTAAACAAATATAAAGTGACAAAGGAACACGAGAATGAATCAAACGGATGTCGAATGATTAAAATATGCTCCACCTCAAAAGAGCTCGATGAAGAACTTCGACTGTAGAGGTGTGCTAGCGTTACAGTGCAATAATAGCAAAAACAATTAATTAGCCGCGTTACTAATCTAAGCATGCATGCACTATATATACTAACCCTAAAGACAATACACGGTTGGACAGGCCCAAACCGTGAATAGAAAATGGACTATAACATGAGCCCAAGATGAAACACCCTAGACTCAACACACACAAAAAAAACAACCCTGTAGTGTTTGACTTTGTGGTCCTTATGTCGTTTCTCCACCATTTGATTTTTCAGGGCCTCCGTTAGGGTTGCTAATGCCCGGGTTGTTGGTTCTTCAAAGCCTTCACCCTTTTCTTCGTAATAGATTCTCCATAAGTTCACTCCAACGATCGTAGTGTGCCATTAAATTGGGGAATATTGGCGGAGAATTTTTCCTTACCTGTCACTCGTGTTTGCTCACTCCTCACTGTTACTCGTGTCTACTCTCTTTGCTCTACAAACCTTCCTCTGATACCACTTTATGGAGTAATTATAGAGAGAATAAATAGAGTGCACGGATGATCGTATGTGTATATTAGCTATAATTTGGTAAATGTATAGTTATTGATTTATAATACACGTGTGATAAATATATAAGCGGAAAAAAATGACATTTTTTGCTCGAAAACTAGAAAATTATAATCAAATCGTTGGCTATTAAGGTGTATATATGTGTATATAAGCTATAATTTGGTAAATATATAGTAACTGATGTATAATATATGTGTGAGAAAAACAAAGCGGATAAAACGACGTATGGTGCTCGAAAACTCGAAAGTTAGAACATTTTCGTCGGAAATCCATCGGTAATTACCGACGGATTAGCGACGGAACTGATACGTTTTGAGCATTCTAACACTCCTAAGTGTACATGCAACCCTAGAAAACCTTGGATCTATGTTTGTCTAAAATACATGCAAAATATGATTTCCAAGGTTCATAATCCTATCTAGCATACATGGGGAACTTTTAACATAAAAGATGGCTAGAATTACATACCTTGTAGTTGTTATGATTCCTTGAAAACGTTGAGAGCCTAGCACCCCAAGTGTGATGCCTCAAATGCTTCACACAACACCAAATGCTTTGGAATAACTTTAGAGAATGTATAACACTTGTAAAATCGGCTTGCCCTCTCTTGTTCTTAGTGTCACCCGATTTTGGTGAGTATCATGTTCCTTATATAGTGTGTCACATTTAGGGTTACACCATGTAAACCCTAATGTGACATGACTCTTCATTTCCATGACCCATCGGTTTGTAACTCCCATGGAGCCTCCATGGAGCATCCAATGGGTTTAACCCAACTTGATAATCCATGGAGCCTTTTAGCCCACTATACAAGTTATGGATGATTTATATAATCAACCCATATATTTAATTAGTCATCTTTTGATCACTTAATTAATTCCAAATTAATTCTTGATTAATACTAATTAAATAATACTATTAATATATTAGAACTTATAATATATTAATAAACCACAAGTGTTATTTCTCTCATTTAGTCTATCCAAATGCATGATGTCATGCAACCCAAATGGACCATGCCGGGTCGGGTCAAGTACATACCAGAAATAGTTATGGACTTAGACACCTTATCCAACAGTCTCCCACTTGGATAAGTCTAATAACTATAACTGCAAGTATGACTTTAGGAACCGATCAGCAATCGTAGCTCTTTTCAAGGTTTCTTAGAATTGAGAAGATGATGATACGCCATTTCAGATAAGTGATTATACAATCCTCTGTTCTAGATATCAGTCGGACAAATACATGGAACAATGTCTTACTTTTTTCCAGCAGTTTGTTTCCCGATTTCCAATTTGTTTGACATAGAACTTAATTGAACACATCAACTTAGTTCTGACCGGGCCCGGTACATAGGTCAAAACAAAATCATCGAGGGGCCCAGATATCGCTTCTAATCCAAGAAGGAACAGATAAACTTTGACTCATATGCTTGTTCTACGACTTGTTAAATCACACACAATGGCACGTTTTATAACATCGAGTTACCAATGCGTTTCAATCAATGCATAACCAACTCATAGTCAACAAGTCATATCTCTAGGTTTGAAGACTTATATGATATTACCATCTCGCAATCACTCGAGATAAATTCCATGAAGTGATACCAGCGAGCGTAGGTTGAATCCAATACTCAGAACTTATGAGCACTCATGAGTGTTGAGGCCATGTCCAACATCTTAGACCTCTATAACCAACTCATGACAATCTTAATTCATATCTACTTCCAACATATGACCGACTGTGGATAATTTGAATAATATATAAAACACAACATAAATATTCTGGAAGTCAAAACATGCAAAAGAAATAATAGTAAACGATTGACAAAAGATAGCAACACTTTACTCATAAATAAACACAACTTTTATTCATCATCAAATGTCAATTACACTTTACAAATTTCAAAACTATCTAACTACTAAAACTAATATCATCCTTCAGCCCTATGCTCCTTGCGTGCTGGAGATGCTTAACCCTACCCAGTCCCTTCGTGAGGGGATCTGCCCAGTTCTCATCCGATGATACCCTCTTTGCCACGAGGAGTCCTTCTTCTATTCAGTGTCTGATGAAATGATATTTTCTGTCAATGTGTCTGGATCTCCCGTGATCCCTTGGTTCCTTTGCTAAGGCAACAGCACTTTCACTATCACAGAAAATTTCTATGGGCTCTTTCATAGCTGGTACAAGTCCAAGGTCTCCAATAAAGTTCTTTAGCCATATCGCCTCCTTTGCTGCCTCGCTTGCCGCTATATACTCTGATTCGCAAGTTGAATCAGCCACTGTCTCCTGCTTGGAACTTTTCCAAGAAATTGCTCCTCCGTTTAAGGTAAAGACCCAGCTCGACTGAGAGCGTAAATTATCCCTATCAGTCTGGAAACTAGCATCACTATACCCTACAACTCTCAAGTCATCACTCCCACCAAGGGTAAGGACCCAGTCCTTAGTCCTCCGTAGGTACTTGAGAATGTTCTTTACCTCCGTCCAATGAGCCTTACCAGGGTTCCCCTGATACCTGCTAACCATGCTCAAAGCAAAGGCTACATCAGGACGAGTGCAGGTCATAGCATACATGATTGAGCCTACTACAGAAGCATAAGGTACTCGGCTCATTTCTGCTATCTCAACCTCGGTACTCGGGCTCTGAGTCTTACTCAATCTAGCGTTACTCTGGATGGGTAACTCTCCTTTCTTGGAATCTTGCATGTTGAACCTCTTCAGCACCTTATCCAAGTATGTACTTTGACTAAGTCCAATTAGTCTTTTACCCCGGTCTCTCAGAATCCTTATCCCTAGAATATAGGCAGCTTCTCCTAGGTTCTTCATAGTGAAACACTTCCCAAGCCAGGACTTCACTTCCTGCAAGGTTGGGATGTCATTTCCTATGAGTAGTATGTCATCCACATACAATACCAAAAAGCTAACTATACTCCCACTAGCCTTGACATATACACAAGATTCATCTTCACTTCTCGAAAAGCCAAACTCTTTGACTTTCTCATCAAAGCAAAGATTCCATCTGCGAGGTGCTTGCTTTAATCCATAGATGAATTTCTCAAGCTTACACACTCTGTTAGGGTTCTCTGTACTGACAAAACCCTCTGGCTGATTCATGTAAACATCCTCAGCCAACTTCCCATTAAGGAAAGCGGTTTTGACATCCATTTGCCATATTTCATAGTCATGAAATGCAGCGATGGCTAACAATACCCTAATAGACTTAATCTTGGCTACTGGTGAAAAGCACTCATCATAATCAACTCCTGGAGTTTGAGAAAAACCCTTTGCCACCAGTCGTGCCTTATAAGTGTGTACATTACCATCCATGTCGGTCTTCTTCTTGAAGATCCATTTGCACCCTACTGTCCTACGACCTGGTACATTGTCAACCAAGGTCCAGACTTGATTGTCATACATGGACTGTATCTCGCTGTCCATTGCCTCTTTCCATTTGGCAGACTTGGGGCCTGCCATGGCTTCCACATAGTTGTTAGGTTCATCCAGACCTACCAGTGTCTCATCACTGATAAGTGTATCACCTTCCGCAGTAATATGGAAACCATAGTAGTGCTCAGGTGCATTCCTAACCCTTGTGGAACACCTCAGAGGTACAAACTTGTCAATTGGATCAACAGGAGTTTCCTCCTCAAGTTGACTGCTAGGGTTTGAGGTTCCTTCACCACTTGACTCTTGAATTTCTTCAAGGTCAATTTGCCTCCCACTGTTTCCTTGGCTTATGAACTCTCTCTCTCGAAAGAAAGCCCTCCTAGCTACAAAGACCACATTCTCACTAGGTCTGTAGAAGAGGTAACCAAAGGATTTCTGTGGGTAGCCGATGAAAATACACCTCTCACTTCGAGGTTCGAGCTTTTCGTGAGTCTCGCGTCTCACGAAAGCTTCGCAACTCCAAATCTTGATGTGGGCTAGACTAGGAACTTTTCCAGTCCACATCTCGTGAGGTGTTTTGGCAACCTTCTTTGTAGGGACCAGATTAAGGATATTGGCGGCAGTCTTTAAGGCATACCCCCAGAATGAGATTGGTAGCGTAGCTCGACTCATCATGGAACGAACCATGTCCAACAAGGTTCGATTATGCCTCTCAGCTACACCATTCAACTGTGGTGTCCTGGGAGGTGTCAATTGTGAGACAACCCCACATTCCCTAAGATAGTCGAGGAACTCAGTACTAAGATACTCACCGCCGCGATCGGATCGAAGCATCTTAATGTTCCTGCCCAATTGATTCTCGACTTCTTATTTAAACTCTTTAAACCTTTCGAAAGTCTCTGACTTATGCTTGATTAAGTAGACATATCCATATCTATTATAATCATTTGTAAAAGTCACATAATAATGATTAGCATCCCTTGTGGCAGTTTTGAAGGGTCCACACACATCTGTGTGCACTAGATCCAACAAACCTTCACCCCTAACACAAGAACCTGTGAAGTGTGACTTTGTCATTTTTCCAAGTAAGCATGATTCACAACTATCATCTGACTTAAGGTCAAATGACTCCAAGACTCCATCCTTTTGGAGTTGGCCTATACGTTTCTTGCTTATATGTCCAAGATGACAATGCCATAATGATGCTTTATCCAAGTTATTACCGTTATTAGAATCAATACACAACACATTATTTCCTAAATTATCTACAACAGACACAGCTTCATACACACCATCACAAGGTAATGCTTTAAAATAAAACACATTATTAAAGAAAGCATTTATTCCACCAACTTCATTATCAAAAGAAAAGGTAAAACCTTGTATGTACAAAGCATGAAAGGAAATAACATTTCTTGCCATTTCAGGCGAATAACAACATTTATTCAAATCTAAAGTAAACCCGCTACTTAGCAACAAAGTATAAACTCCAATCTTGGTGACAGGTGAAACTTTCCTATTCCCCATGATCAAGTTTATCTTTCCATGCTCCACCGACCTATGAAAAACCTTAAGTCAGCCTTTGCCTACCTTGTTAAGTCCAAATTTGTGTGCCGGTTAACCACACACGCTCCACCAACGACTTAATCAAAGTGTAAAGTGTAATTTTTATGGGATGGCACCTTATTCACATTTTCCTAAAGTAACTAAGATTGGGAATTTATAAAACATTTAGTTACTTTATAATAATCATTATACTTTTAATGAGAATTTTTAAGTCATTGTCCTACCCGTTCGGCTAACGACCCTCCACCAGTCAAGGAAGCGGTGGGTGAGAGTGGACACCCATTAAGCTGCCATTTTATAGGCAACAACCTTATACCCCCCTTATAGACCGGCTTAGTGAATGAGGCCTACTAACGGTAAAACGACTTGATCTTATATATATATATATATATATATATATATATATATATATATATATATATATATATATATATATATATATATATATATGTATATATATATATATATATATATATATATATATATATATATATATATATTATTAAACTTATAATATTATAAAGTATAAGGGTTGAATTTTAACATTTAAAATTCTAGGGGTTGGAACTAAAGTTTATTAAGATGGCTTTACATGTTCCAAAACTTGAGGGCAAGTTTTGTAACTTTACAAAACCTTTCAATTCATAACTTATGAATTATTAAAATGAAGACTCTTCGTTTTTGTAACTTATGTGTTCTTTTAATGGCTTTAATGCAAAGAGGCTTTTGGTTATCCATAACTTGAGGACAAGTTATGGACTCCATTAAAACACATAAAGATCATGAATTCAACATTAATCAAGTAATTCCTATGATCTATCAAGAACTTATAAGAACATGAATAATCATATCAAAATTTCAAGAACATACGAACACATATAATCATGTAATTTTGATATTAGCCATTGTAAATGGATTAGAACAATCATTACACCATCTAAAACAAGTTTAATAACACCAAAACAGTTTAGGGTAATGTTTCTAGTCCATTTCCAGCAGCAAAAGTCGAAAATCTGCATTCTGAGGCTCCTACTCGTCGAGTGCACGAACCTACTCGACGAGTAGGATGAGTTTAGTCATGGACTCGGCGAGTCCCCCCATGGACTCGGCGATTTCATCATGCAGACAGAATTAAAATCGACTTTTTTCACTATTTTGTATCAAGTATCAAACAAACAAGCCTAGTCTCTGATACCGCTGATGAGTTTTGAGCATTCTAACACTCCTAAGTGTACATGAAACCCTAGAAAACCTTGGATCTATGTTTGTCTAAAATACATGCAAAATATGATTTCCAAGGTTCATAATCCTATCTAGCAATAAAATCGTCACTAATTTCCATAGGAATTCACCCAGTTTTCTAGTAGTGTCTCTATGAACATCCAACGATGGAACCCAAGTTGCAGTTGTCAGTGAACTACCACTCGAAGATACCCTAATGCTATTTGGAAAATGAGATTATTGGAGGAGATGAATAGAACCAAATATGTTCCTCCTCCAAGAGAATCTCCACCAGTAAAATCTCCAAAAAAAAAAAAAAAAAAAAAAACCATTACCCAAAAGGAGAAGACCACATCAACATTTTCTCCAACTCTACAACCAACACTAACACCATCTTCTGAACCAAATATAGAAAAAAATATTCCAACCTCAAAACATACCAACTCTCAATCCTTCTCTTTCACCACAAAGACCTGTTTTTGTTCAACCTCCTCCTCCTACCACAACCAAATCCTCTTTACCAAAGGATCACGGCAAAAGAGTTGCTCCATTACCTCGTCCTAAACCAACAACCACCGAGCAAAATGCCTTGAAAGACAAGGAAATGGATGATATTGACAAAGAAATAAGAGATCACAAGGCTCTACTTACAGCCAAAGGGATCAACCCAAATTATATTCATTCTCTGCCAAAGCAGCTGCTTGCAGCTGAAATAGATCAAAGAACACCAAGAGAAAGAGCAAATGATATTGCTAGAGATGTAGAACTAGAAAAGAAGACATTGGAAGAAGATATTGGAAGAAGACGAGCAAGGGAAACAATCATCTCCATGAAAGGACAAAAGAAGACCTATTGATGACTATATCCATCCTCTTCCGTCTCCTCTAACCAAGAAAAGCATAAAATTCTTGGAAGACAATAGCCTTTGGTTTAGCGATCTTCCACCGAAACCGATTGAAACCTTTACCTTTGTCCTTTTTCCCTACCCATCAACCACAAAATATAAAAATCTTTCCCCAAGGCTATTTTTTTATCCTCCCAGTGTTGTTCCTCACAACCAACAATGAAACTTTCCTTCATCTCCCCGTTCAGTTTGGTTTCACATGTGGCCGCATGTCGGACACATTTTTCAAACCCTTCCTTTAAAAAATATATAGTAATTAATGTATAATATATGTGTGAGAAAAACATTTCCATCAGTATTTACCGACGGATATCCGACGGACTTTTTCTAATTTCCAACTTTTCGAAAACCATATATCGTTTTTTCTGATTTCTTTTTCTCACACACATATAATACATCAATAACTACACATTTTATAAATTATAGCTAATATACACATACGTACACCCGTATACACATTCGGGACCGATGTTTCGTTTCTAATACACTTTATTTTGTTGTTATGTATTATTATTATTATTATTATTATTATTATTATTACTGTAATTAATTTTATTACTATTATTATTAGTTATTAATACCAATAACTGGATAAATAGTAATTAATAATAGTAATTACATTTTTCCTTAAAAATAAATTTACTTATTTACTGATACTAATAGTTATGATGAATAGTAATTAATAATTATTATGATATTATTTTTAATTAAAAAGTAAATAGTTATTTACATACAAATAACATTAATAGTAATTAAATTATTTTTATAATAATACTAATAAAAAAATTGATTTATTTGGTTAATAATTATTATATTTTAATTATAAATGTTAATAGTTAATTAATTTTATAAATAATAATTGAGTTATTTTTATAAAAATACTAATAAAAAAATTATTTATTTTTTAAAACAACATTTACGTTGATAACTTATAACCTTCTTATTAATTATAAGTAATAACAAAAATACTTATACTAATTTGAATTATTTGGTAAATATGTATATTAATTTAATTATAAAAAGAAAGAATAACACAATTAATAAAACTAGTAATAATAATTGAATTATTTTTAGAATATTACTATTAAAAAAAAGTTCATTTATTTTCTAAAAAAACATTTCCGTCGGTGATTACGGCGAGAATACCGACAGATAGCCCAAGTCAATAATTTCATCTACATTCTGTCGGCAATCACCGACGGATTTCCAACGAAAATTATTTTTGTCGCTATTATGTTAATATTATGTCACTAAAAATGGAGTTTTTTTTTTGTTTGTCACAATTCCGTCGGAATTAGGTTACTAATTTCCGATGGAAAAATTATGTCACTAATTTCCGTACGAATTCACCTAGCTTTCTAGTAGTGTCTCTATGAACATCCAACGATGGAACCCAAGTTCCACTTGTCAATGAACTACCACTCGAAGAGACCCTAATGCTATCTGGAAAATGACATTATTTGAGGAGATGAATAGAACCAAATATGTT
This sequence comes from Lactuca virosa, assembly GCF_052849685.1. NCBI lineage: Eukaryota > Viridiplantae > Streptophyta > Magnoliopsida > Asterales > Asteraceae > Lactuca > Lactuca virosa. Next base: position 341,473,128 of record NC_136433.1, read on the forward strand.
GCTCCTCCAAGAGAATCTCCACCAATAAAATCTCCAAAAAAAACCATTACCCAAAAGGAGAAGACCCACATCAACATTTACTCCGCCAAAACTAACACCATCTTTTGAACCAAATATAGAAAAAACCCTCCAACCTCAGAACATACCAACTCCCATTCCTTCTCCTTCACCACAAGGATCTGTTTTTGTTCAACCTCCTCCTCCTACCACAACCAAATCCTCTTTACCAAAGGATCACGGCAAAAGAGTTACTCCATTACCTCGTCCTAAACCAACAACCGCCGAGCAAAAAGCCTTGCAAGACAAGGAAAGCGATGATATTGACAAAGAAATAAAAGATCACAAGGCTCTACTTACAGGCAAAGGGATCAACCCAAATTATATTCCTTCTCTCCCAAAGCAGCTGCTTGTAGCCGAAATAGATCAAAGAACATCAAGAGAAAGAACAAATGATATTGCTAGAGATGCTAAATTAGCAAAGATGACATTGGAAGAAGACCATCAAGGGAAACAATCATCTCCATGAAAGGACAAAAGAGAACCTATTGATGACTATATTCATCCTCTTCCATCGCCTCTAACCGTGAAAAGCACAGAATTCTTGGAAGACAATAGCCTTTGGTTTAGCGATCTTCCACCGAAACCGATTGAAACCTTTACCTTTGTCCTTTTTCCCTACCCATCAACCACAAAATATAAAAATCTTTCCCCAAGGCTATTTTTTTATCCTCCCAGTGTTGTTCCTCACAACCAACAATGAAACTTTCCTTCATCTCCCCGTTCAGTTTGGTTTCACATGTGGCCGCATGTCGGACACATTTTTCAAACCCTTCCTTTAAAAAATATATAGTAATTAATGTATAATATATGTGTGAGAAAAACATTTCCGTCGGTGATTACCGACAGATAGCCCAAGTCAAGAATTTCATCTACATTCCATCGGTAATCACCGACGGATATCCGACGGAATTTACTTCCGTCGCTATAATGTCAATATTCTGTCACTGAAATTGGAGTTTTTTGTTTGTCAGAATTCCGTCGGAATACGGTCACTAATTTCCGACGGAAAAATTCCGTCACTAATTTTCGTAGGAATTCACCTAGCTTTCTAGTAATGTCTCTATGAACATCCAACGATGGAACCCAAGTTGCAGTTGTCAGTGAACTACCACTCAAAGACACCCTAATGCTATCTGGAAAATGAGATTATTGGAGGAGATGAATAGAACCAAATATGTTCCTCCTCCAAGAGAATCTCCATCAGTAAAATCTCCAAAAAAAAAAAAAAACCCTTAGCCAAAAGGAGAAGACCCACATCAACATTTTCTCCAAATCTACAGCCAACACTGATACCATCTTCTGAACCGAATATAGAAAAAACGTCCAACCTCAAAACATACCAACTCCCAATCCTTCTCCTTCACCACAAAGACTTGTTTTTGTTCAACCTCCTCCTCCTACCACAACCAAATCCTCTTTACCAAAGGATCACGACAAAAGAGTTTCTCCATTACCTCGTCCTAAACCAACAACCGCCGAGAAAAATGCCTTGAAAGAAAAGGAAAGGGATGAGATTGACAAAGAAATAAGAGATCAAAAGGCTCTACTTACAGCCAAAGGGATCAACCCTAATTATATTCCTTCTCTGCCAAAGTAGCTGCTTGAAGCCGAAATAGATCAAAGAACACCAAGAGAAAGAGCAAACGATATTGCTAGAGATGTTGAACTAGAAAAGTAGACATTGGAAGAAGACCAGCAAGGGAAACAATCATCTCGACGAAAGGACAAAAGAGAACCTATTGATGACTATATTCATCCTCTTTCATCTCCTCTAACCAAGAAAAGCATAAAATTCTTGGAAGACAATAGCCTTTGGTTTAGCGAGCTTCCACACATATAATACATCAATAACTACACATTTTATAAATACTTATAATCTCTTTAGAATATTACTATTAAAAAAGTTGATTTATTTTCTAAAAAAACATTTCCGTCGGTGATTACCGTAAGAATACCGACAGATAGCCCAAGTCAAGAATTTCATCTACATTCCGTCGGTTATCACCGACGGAAATTATTTCCGTCTCTATTATGTCAATATTCCGTCACTAAAATTGGAGTTTTTTTGTTTATCACAATTCCGTCGGAATTCGATCACTAATTTCCGACGGAAAAATTCTGTCACTAACTTCCGTAGGATTTCACCCAGTTTTCTAATAGTGTCTCTATGAACATCCAACGATGGAACCCAAGTTGCAGTTGTCAGTGCACTACCGCTCGAAGACACCCTAATGCTATCTGGAAAATGAGATTATTGGAGGAGATGAATAGAACCAAATATGTTCCTCCTCCAAGAGAATCTCCACCGGTAAAATCTCCAAAAAAAAAAAAACAATACCCAAAAGGAGAAGACCCACATATACATTTTCTTCAACTCAACAGCCAACACTAACACCATCTTCTGAACCAAATATAGAAAAAACCATCAAGGGAAACAATCATCTCGACGAAAGGACAAAAGAGAACCTATTGATGACTATATTCATCCTCTTTCATCTCCTCTAACCAAGAAAAGCATAAAATTCTTGGAAGACAATAGCCTTTGGTTTAGCGAGCTTCCACACATATAATACATCAATAACTACACATTTTATAAATACTTATAATCTCTTTAGAATATTACTATTAAAAAAGTTGATTTATTTTCTAAAAAAACATTTCCGTCGGTGATTACCGTCAGAATACCGACAGATAGCCCAAGTCAAGAATTTCATCTACATTCCGTCGGTTATCACCGACGGAAATTATTTCCGTCTCTATTATGTCAATATTCCGTCACTAAAATTGGAGTTTTTTTGTTTATCACAATTCCGTCGGAATTCGGTCACTAATTTCCGACGGAAAAATTCTGTCACTAACTTCCGTAGGATTTCACCCAGTTTTCTAATAGTGTCTCTATGAACATCCAACGATGGAACCCAAGTTGCAGTTGTCAGTGCACTACCACTCGAAGACACCCTAATGCTATCTGGAAAATGAGATTATTGGAGGAGATGAATAGAACCAAATATGTTCCTCCTCCAAGAGAATCTCCACCGGTAAAATCTCCAAAAAAAAACCATTACCCAAAAGGAGAAGACCCACATATACATTTTCTCCAACTCTACAGCCAACACTAACACCATCTTCTGAACCAAATATAGAAAAAAACATCCAGCCTCAAAACATACCAACTCCCAATCCTTCTCCTTCACCACAAAAACTTGTTTTTGTTCAGCCTCCTCCTCCCACCACAATCAAATCCTCTTTACTAAAGGATCACGACAAAAGAGTTGCTCCATTACCTCGTCCTAAACCAACAACCGCCGAGCAAAATGCCTTGAAAGACAAGGAAAGGGATGAGATTGACAAAGAAATAAGAGATCAAAAGGCTCTACTTACAGCCAAAGGGATCAACCCTAATTATATTCCTTCTCTGCCAAAGCAGCTGCTTGCAGCCGAAATAGATCAAAGAACACCAAGAGAAAGAGCAAACGATATTGCTAGAGATGCTGAACTAGAAAAGAAGACATTGGAAGAAGACCAGCAAGGGAAACAATCATCTCCACGAAAGGACAAAAGAGAACCTATTGATGACTATATTCATCCTCTTTCATCTTCTCTAACCAAGAAAAGCATAGAATTCTTGGAAGACAATAGCCTTTGGTTTAGCGAGCTTCCACCGAAACCAATTCAAACCTTTATCTTTGTCCTTTTTCCCTACCCATCAACCACAAAATATAAAAATCTTTCCCAAGGCTATTTTTTGATATTCCCAGTCTTGTTCCTCACAACGAACAATGAGACTTTCCTTCTGCTCCCCATTTAGTTTGGTTTCACATTTGGCCGCATACTATACACATTTTTCAAACCCTTCCTTTAAAAAATATATATTAATTAATGTATAATATTTGTGTGACAAAAACATTTTCGTTGGTATTAACCGACGGATTTCCGACGGACTTTTTCTAACCCTTCCTTTAAAAAATATATAGTAAATAATGTATAATATTTGTGTGAGAAAAACATTTCCATCAGTATTTACCGACGGATTTCCGACGGACTTTTTCTAATTTCCAACTTTTCGAAAACCATATATCGTTTTTTCCGATTTCTTTTTCTCACACACATATAATACATCAATAACTATACATTTTATAAATTATAGCTAATATACACATACGTACACCCGTATACACATTCGGGACCGATGTTTCGTTTCTAATACACTTTATTTTGTTGTTATGTATTATTATTATTATTATTATTATTATTATTATTATTGTTATTGTAATTAATTTTATTACTATTTTTATTAGTTATTAATACCAATAACAGGATAAATAGTAATTAATAATAGTAATTACATTTTTCCTTAAAAATAAATTTACTTATTTACTGATACTAATAGTTATGATGAATAGTAATTAATAATTATTATGATATTATTTTTAATTAAAAAGTAAATAGTTATTTACGTACAAATAACATTAATAATTATTAAATTATTTTTATAATAATACTAATAAAAAAATTGATTTATTTGGTTAATAGTTATTATATTTTAATTATAAATGTTAATAGTTAATTAATCTTATTAATAAAAATTGAGTTATTTTTGTAATAATATTAATAAAAAAATTATTTATTTTCTAAAATAGCATTTACGTTGATAACTTATAATCTTCATATTAATTATACGTAATAACAAAAATACTTATACTATAATAATTGGTAATTTGAATTATTTGGTAAATATGTATATTAATTTAATTATAAAAATAAAGAATAACACAATTAATAAAACTAGTAATAATAATTGAATTATTTTTAGAATATTACTATTAAAAAAGTTGATTTATTTTCTAAAAAAACATTTCCGTCGGTGATTACCGTCAGAATACCGACAGATAGCCCAAGTCAAGAATTTCATCTACATTCCGTCGGTAATCACCGACGAAAATTATTTCCGTCTCTATTATGTCGATATCCCGTCACTAAAATTGGAGTTTTTTTGTTTGTCACAATTCCGTCGGAATTTTGTCACTAATTTGCGACGGAAAAATTCTGCCACTAACTTCCGTAGGAATTCACCCAGTTTTCTAATAGTGTCTCTCTATGAACATCCAACGATGGAACCCAAGTTGCAGTTGTCAGTGAACTACCACTCGAAGACACCCTAATGCTATCTGGAAAATGAGATTATTGGAGGAGATGAATAGAACCAAATATGTTCATACTCCAAGAGAATCTCCATCGATAAAATCTCCAAAAAAAACCATTACCCAAAAGGAGAAGACCCACATATACATTTTCTCCAACTCTACAGCCAACACTGACACCATCTTCTGAACCAAATATAGAAAAAACCTTCCAACCTCAAAACATACCAACTCCCAATCCTTCTCCTTCACCACAAAGACTTGTTTTTGTTCAGCCTCCTCCTCCTACCACAACCAAATCCTCTTTACCAAAGGATCACGACAAAAGAGTTGCTCCATTACCTCGTCCTAAACCAACAACCGCCGAGAAAAATGCCTTGAAAGACAAGGAAAGGGATGAGATTGACAAAGAAATAAGAGTTCAAAAGGCTCTACTTATAGCCAAAGGGATCAACCCTAATTATATTCCTTCTCTGCCAAAGCAGCTGCGTGCAGCCGAAATAGATCAAAGAACACCAAGAGAAAGAGCAAACGATATTGCTAGAGATGCTGAACTAGAAAAGAAGACATTGGAAGAAGACCAGCAAGGGAAACAATCATCACCACGAAAGGACAAAAGAGAACCTATTGATGACTATATTCATCCTCTTGCATCTTCTCTAACCAAGAAAAGCATAGAATTCTTGGAAGACAATAGCCTTTGGTTTAGCGAGCTTCCACCGAAACCAATTGAAACCTTTATCTTTGTCCTTTTTCCCAACCCATCAACCACAAAATATAAAAATCTTTCCCCAAGGCTATTTTTTGATATTCCCAGTCTTGTTCCTCACAACGAACAATGAGACTTTCCTTCTACTCCCCATTTAGTTTGGTTTCACATTTGGCCGCATACTGGACACATTTTTCAAACCCTTCCTTTAAAAAATATATATTAATTAATGTATAATATTTGTGTGACAAAAACATTTCCGTTGGTATTTACCGACGGATTTCCGACGGACTTTTTTTAATTTCCAACTTTTCGAAAACCATATATCGTTTTTTCCGATTTCTTTTTCTCACACACATATAATACATCAATAACTACACATTTTATAAATTATAGCTAATATACACATACGTACACCCGTATACACATTCGAGACGATGTTTCAATTCCAATACACTTTATTTTGTTGTTATTTATTATTATTATTATTATTATTATTATTGTAACTATTTTTATTACTATTATTATTAGTTATTAATACCAATAACAAGATAAATAGTAATTAATAATAGTAATTACCTTTTTCCCAAAAAAATAAATATACTTATTTACTGGTACTAACAGTTATGATGAATAGTAATTAACAATTATTATTATATTATTTTTAATTAAAAAGTAAATAGTTATTTACGTACTAATAACATTAATAGTAATTAAATTATTTTTATAATAATACTAATAAAAAAATTGATTTATTTGGTTAATAGTTATTATATTTTAATTATAAATGTTAATAGTTAATTAATCTTATTAATAAAAATTGAGTTATTTTTGTAATAATATTAATAAAAAAATTATTTATTTTCTAAAATAGCATTTACGTTGATAACTTATAATCTTCTTATTAATTATAAGTAATAACAAAAATACTTATACTATAATAATTGGTAATTTGAATTATTTGGTATATATGTATATTAATTTAATTATAAAAATAAAGAATAACACAATTAATAAAACTAGTAATAATAATTGAATTATTTTTAGAATATTACTATTGAAAAAGTTGATTTATTTTCTAAAAAAACATTTCCGTCGGTGATTACCGTCAGAATACCGACAGATAGCCCAAGTCAAGAATTTCATCTACATTCCGTCGGTAATCACCGACGAAAATTATTTCCGTCTCTATTATGTCGATATCCCGTCACTAAAATTGGAGTTTTTTTGTTTGTCACAATTCCGTCGGAAGCGACGGAAAAATTCCGTCACTAACTTCCGTAGGAATTCACCCAGTTTTCTAATAGTGTCTCTCTATGAACATCCAACGATGGAACCCAAGTTGCAGTTGTCAGTGCACTACCACTCGAAGACACCCTAATGCTATCTGGAAAATGAGATTATTGGAGGAGATGAATAGAACCAAATATGTTCCTCCTCCAAGAGAATCTCCACCGGTAAAATCTCAAAAAAAAAAAACCATTACCCAAAAGGAGAAGACCCACATATACATTTTCTCCAACTCTACAGCCAACACTAACACCATCTTCTGAACCAAATATAGAAAAAACCTTCCAACCTCAAAACATACCAACTCCCAATCCTTCTCCTTCACCACAAAGACTTGTTTTTGTTCAGCCTCCTCCTCCTACCACAACCAAATCCTCTTTACCAAAGGATCACGATAAAAGAGTTGCTCCATTACCTCGTTTTAAACCAACAACCGCCGAGCAAAATGCCTTGAAAGACAAGGAAATGGATGAGATTGACAAAGAAATAAGAGATCAAAAAGCTCTACTTACAGCCAAAGGGATCAACCCTAATTATATTCCTTCTCTGCCAAAGCAGCTGCTTGCAGCCGAAATAGATCAAAGAACACCAAGAGAAAGAGCAAACGATATTGCTAGAGATGCTGAACTAGAAAAGAAGACATTGGGAGAAGACCAGCAAGGGAAACAATCATCTCCACGAAAGGACAAAAGAGAACCTATTGATGACTATAATAGCTAATATTCACATAAGTACACCCGTATACACATTCGAGACCGATGTTTCAATTCTAATACACTTTATTTTGTTGTTATTTATTATTATTATTATTATTATTATTATTATTATTGTAACTATTTTTATTACTATTATTATTAGTTATTAATACCAATAACAAGATAAATAGTAATTAATAATAGTAATTACCTTTTTCCCTAAAAAATAAATATACTTATTTACTGATACTAACAGTTATGATGAATAGTACTTAATAATTATTATTATATTATTTTTAATTAAAAAGTAAATAGTTATTTACGTACTAATAACATTAATAGTAATTAAATTATTTTTATAATAATACTACAAAAAATTGATTTATTTGGTTTTAATTATAAATGTTAATAGTTAATTAATTTTATTAATAAAAATTGAGTTATTTTTGTAATAATATTAATAAAAAAAATTATTTATTTTCTAAAATAGCATTTACGTTGATAACTTATAATCTTCTTATTAATTATAAGTAATAACAAAAATACTTATACTATAATAATTGGTAATTTGAATTATTTTGTAAATATGTATATTAATTTAATTATAAAAATAAAGAATAACACAATTAATAAAACTAGTAATAATAATTGAATTATTTTTAGAATATTACTATTAAAAAGTTGATTTATTTTCTAAAAAAACATTTCCGTCGGTGCTTACCGTCAGAATACCGACAGATAGACCAAGTCAAGAATTTCATCTACATTCCGTCGGTTATCACCGACGGAAATTATTTCCGTCTCTATTATGTCAATATTCTGTCACTAAAATTGGAGTTTTTTTGTTTGTCACAATTCCGTCGGAATTCGGTCACTAATTTCCGACGGAAAAATTCTGTCACTAACTTCCGTAGGAATTCACCCAGTTTTCTAATAGTGTCTCTATGAACATCCAACGATGGAACCCAAGTTGCAGTTGTCAGTGAACTACCACTCGAAGACACCCTAATGCTATCTGGAAAATGAGATTATTGGAGGAGATGAATAGAACCAAATATGCTCCTCCGCCAAGAGAATCTCCACTGGTAAAATCTAAAAAAAAAACCATTACCCAAATGGAGAAGACGCACATCAACATTTTCTCCAACTCTACAGCCAACACTAACACCATCTTCTGAACCAAATATAGAAAAAACCTTCCAACCTCAAAACATACCAACTCCCAATCCTTCTCCTTCACCACAAAGACTTGTTTTTGTTCAGCCTCCTCCTCCTACCACAACCAAATCCTCTTTACCAAAGGATCACGACAAAAGAGTTGCTCCATTACCTCGTCCTAAACCAACAACCGCCGAGCAAAATGCCTTGAAAGACAAGGAAAGGGATGAGATTGACAAAGAAATAAGAGATCAAAAGGCTCTAGTTACAGCTAAAGGGATCAACCCTAATTATATTCCTTCTCTGCCAAAGCAGCTGCGTGCAGCCGAAATAGATCAAAGAACACCAAGAGAAAGAGCAAACGATATTGCTAGAGATGCTGAACTAGAAAAGAAGACATTGGAAGAAGACCAGCAAGGGAAACAATCATCACCACGAAAGGACAAAAGAGAACCTACTGATGACTATATTCATCCTCTTGCATCTTCTCTAACCAAGAAAAGCATAGAATTCTTGGAAGACAATAGCCTTTGGTTTAGCGAGCTTCCACCGAAACCAATTGAAACCTTTATCTTTGTCCTTTTTCCCTACCCATCAACCACAAAATATAAAAATCTTTCCCCTAGGCTATTTTTTGATATTCGCAGTCTTGTTCCTCACAACGAACAATGAGACTTTCCTTCTGCTCCCCATTTAGTTTGGTTTCACTTTTGGCCGCATACTGGACACATTTTTTAAACCCTTCCTTTAAAAAATATATATTAATTAATGTATAATATTTGTGTGACAAAAACATTTCCGTTGGTATTTACCGACGGATTTCCGACGGACTTTTTTTAATTTCCAACTTTTCGAAAACCATATATCGTTTTTTCCGATTTCTTTTTCTCACACACATATAATACATCAATAACTACACATTTTATAAATTATAGCTAATATACATATACGTACACCCGTATACACATTCGAGACGATGTTTCAATTCTAATACACTTTATTTTGTTGTTATTTATTATTATTATTATTATTATTATTATTATTATTATTATTATTATTGTAACTATTTCTATTACTATTATTATTAGTTATTAATACCAATAACAAGATAAATAGTAATTAATAATAGTAATTACCTTTTTCCCAAAAAAATAAATATACTTATTTGCTGATACTAACAGTTATGATGAATAGTAATTAACAATTATTATTATATTATTTTTAATTAAAAAGTAAATAGTTATTTACGTACTAATAACATTAATAGTAATTAAATTATTTTTATAATATTACTAATAAAAAAATTGATTTATTTGGTTAATAGTTATTATATTTTAATTATAAATGTTAATAGTTAATTAATCTTATTAATAAAAATTGAGTTATTTTTGTAATAATATTAATAAAAAAATTATTTATTTTCTAAAATAGCATTTACGTTGATAACTTATAATCTTCTTATTAATTATAAGTAATAACAAAAATACTTATACTATATTAATTGGTAATTTGAATTATTTGGTATATATGTATATTAATTTAATTATAAAAATAAAGAATAACACAATTAATAAAACTAGTAATAATAATTGAATTATTTTTAGAATATTACTATTGAAAAAGTTGATTTATTTTCTAAAAAAACATTTCCGTCGGTGATTACCGTCAGAATACCGACAGATAGCCCAAGTCAAGAATTTCATCTACATTCCGTCGGTAATCACCGACGAAAATTATTTCCGTCTCTATTATGTCGATATCCCGTCACTAAAATTGGAGTTTTTTTGTTTGTCACAATTCCGTCGGAAGCGACGGAAAAATTCCGTCACTAACTTCCGTAGAAATTCACCCAGTTTTCTAATTGTGTCTCTCTATGAACATCCAACGATGGAACCCAAGTTGCAGTTGTCAGTGCACTACCACTCGAAGACACCCTAATGCTATCTGGAAAATGAGATTATTGGAGGAGATGAATAGAACCAAATATGTTCCTCCTCCAAGAGAATCTCCACCGGTAAAATCTCCAAAAAAAAACCATTACCCAAAAAGAGAAGACCCACATATACATTTTCTCCAACTCTACAGCCAACACTAACACCATCTTCTGAACCAAATATTGAAAAAACCTTCCAACCTCAAAACATACCAACTCCCAATCCTTCTCCTTCACCACAAAGACTTGTTTTTGTTCAGCCTCCTCCTCCTACCACAACCAAATCCTCTTTACCAAAGGATCATGATAAAAGAGTTGCTCCATTACCTCGTCTTAAACCAACAACCGCCGAGCAAAATGCCTTGAAAGACAAGGAAAGGGATGAGATTGACAAAGAAATAAGAGATCAAAAGGCTCTACTTACAGCCAAAGGGATCAACCCTAATTATATTCCTTCTCTGCCAAAGCAGCTGCTTGCAGCCGAAATAGATCAAAGAACACCAAGAGAAAGAGCAAACGATATTGCTAGAGATGCTGAACTAGAAAAGAAGACATTGGGAGAAGACCAGCAAGGGAAACAATCATCTCCACGAAAAGACAAAAGAGAACCTATTGATGACTATATTCATCCTCTTTCATCTCCTCTAACCAATAAAAGCATAGAATTCTTGGAAGACAATAGCCTTTCGTTTAGCGAGCTTCCACCGAAACCAATTGAAACCTTTATCTTTGTCCGTTTTCCCTACCCATCAACCACAAAATATAAAAATCTTTCCCCAAGGCTATTTTTTGATATTCTCAGTCTTGTTCCTCACAACGAACAATGGGACTTTCCTTCTGCTCCCCATTCAGTTTGGTTTCACATTTGGCCGCATACTGGACACATTTTTCAAACCCTTCCTTTAAAAAATATATAGTAATTAATGTATAATATTTGTGTGAGAAAAACATTTACGTCGGTATTTACCGACGGATTTCCGACGGACTTTTTCTAATTTCCAACTTTTCGAAAACCATATATGGTTTTTTCCGATTTCTTTTTCTCACAAACATATAATACATCAATAACTACACATTTTATAAATAATAGCTAATATTCACATACGTACACCCGTATACACATTCGAGACCGATGTTTCAATTCTAATACACTTTATTTTGTTGTTATTTATTATTATTATTATTATTATTATTATTATTATTGTTATTATTGTAACTATTTTTATTACTATTATTATTAGTTATTAATACCAATAACAAGATAAATAGTAATTAATAATAGTAATTACCTTTTTCCCTAAAAAATAAATATACTTATTTACTGATACTAACAGTTATGATGAATAGTACTTAATAATTATTATTATATTATTTTTAATTAAAAAGTAAATAGTTATTTACGTACTAATAAAATTAATAGTAATTAAATTATTTTTATAATAATACTACAAAAAATTGATTTATTTGGTTTTAAGTATAAATGTTAATAGTTAATTAATTTTATTAATAAAAATTGAGTTATTTTTGTAATAATATTAATAAAAAAAATTATTTATTTTCTAAAATAGCATTTACGTTGATAACTTATAATCTTCTTATTAATTATAAGTAATAACAAAAATACTTATACTATAATAATTGGTAATTTGAATTATTTTGTAATATGTATATTAATTTAATTATAAAAATAAAGAATAACACAATTAATAAAACTAGTAATAATAATTGAACTATTTTTAGAATATTACTATTAAAAAGTTGATTTATTTTCTAAAAAAACATTTCCGTCGGTGCTTACCGTTAGAATACCGACAGATAGACGAAGTCAAGAATTTCATCTACATTCCGTCGGTTATCACCGACGGAAATTATTTCCGTCTCTATTATGTCAATATTCCGTCACTAAAATTGGAGTTTTTTTGTTTGTCACAATTCCGTCGGAATTCGGTCACTAATTTCCGACGGAAAAATTCTGTCACTAACTTCCGTAGGAATTCACCCAGTTTTCTAATAGTGTCTCTATGAACATCCAACGATGGAACCCAAGTTGCAGTTGTCAGTGAACTACCACTCGAAGACACCCTAATGCTATCTGGAAAATGAGATTATTGGAGGAGATGAATAGAACCAAATATGCTCCTCCTCCAAGAGAATCTCCACCGGTAAAATTTCAAAAAAAAACCATTACCCAAAAGGAGAAGACGCACATCAACATTTTCTCCAACTCTACAGCCAACACTAACACCATCTTCTGAACCAAATATAGAAAAAACCTTCCAACCTCAAAACATACCAACTCCCAATCCTTCTCCTTCACCACAAAGACTTGTTTTTGTTCAGCCTCCTCCTCCTACCACAACCAAATCCTCTTTACCAAAGGATCACGACAAAAGAGTTGCTCCATTACCTCGTCCTAAACCAACAACCGCCGAGCAAAATGCCTTGAAAGACAAGGAAAGGGATGAGATTGACAAAGAAATAAGAGATCAAAAGGCTCTACTTACAGCCAAAGGGATCAACCCTAATTATATTCCTTCTCTGCCAAAGCAGCTGCTTGCAGCCGAAATAGATCAAAGAACACCAAAAGAAAGAGCAAACGATATTGCTAGAGATGCTGAACTAGAAAAGAAGACATTGGGAGAAGACCAGCAAGGGAAACAATCATCTCCACAAAAGGACAAAAGAGAACCTATTGATGACTATATTCATCCTCTTTCATCTCCTCTAACCAAGAAAAGCATAGAATTCTTGGAAGACAATAGCCTTTGGTTTAGCGAGCTTCCACCGAAACCAATTCAAACCTTTATCTTTGTCGGTTTTCCCTAGCCATCAACCACAAAATATAAAAATCTTTCCCCAAGGCTATTTTTTGATATCCCCAGTCTTGTTCCTCACAACGAACAATGAGACTTTCCTTCTGCTCCCCATTCAGTTTGGTTTCACATTTGGCCGCATACTGGACACATTTTTCAAACCCTTCCTTTAAAAAATATATATTAGTTAATGTATAATATTTGTGTGACAAAAACATTTCCGTTGGTATTTACCGACGGATTTCCGACGGATTTTTTCTAATTTCCAACTTTTCGAAAACCATATATCGTTTTTTCCGATTTCTTTTTCTCACAAACATATAATTCATCAATAACTACACATTTTATAAATAATAGCTAATATACACATACGTACACCCGTATACACATTCGAGACCGATGTTTCAATTCTAATACACTTTATTTTGTTGTTATTTATTATTATTATTATTATTATTATTATTATTATTGTAACTATTTTTATTACTATTATTATTAGTTATTAATACCAATAACAAGATAAATAGTAATTAATAATAGTAATTACCTTTTTCCCTAAAAAATAAATATGCTTATTTACTGATACTAACAGTTATGATGAATAGTAATTAATAATTATTATTATATTATTTTTAATTAAAAAGTAAATAGTTATTTACGTATTAATAACATTAATAGTAATTAAATTATTTTTATAATAATACTAATAAAAAATTGATTTATTTGGTTAATAGTTATTATATTTTAATTATAAATGTTAATAGTTAATTAATTTTATTAATAAAAATTGAGTTATTTTTGTAATAATATTAATAAAAAAATTATTTATTTTCTAAAATAGCATTTACGTTGATAACTTATAATCTTCTCATTAATTATAAGTAATAACAAAAATACTTATACTATAATAATTGGTAATTTGAATTATTTTGTAAATATGTATATTAATTTAATTATAAAAATAAAGAATAACACAATTAATAAAACTAGTAATAATAATTGAATTATTTTTAGAATATTACTATTAAAAAAGTTGATTTATTTTCTAAAAAAACATTTCCGTCGGTGATTACCGTAAGAATACCGACAGATAGACCAAGTCAAGAATTTCATCTACATTCCGTCGCTTATCACCGACGAAAATTATTTCCGTCTCTGTTATGTCGATATCCCGTCACTAAAATTGGAGTTTTTTTGTTTGTCACAATTCCGTCGGAATTCTGTCATTAATTTGCGACGGAAAAATTCCGTCACTAACTTCCGTAGGAATTCACCCAGTTTTCTAATTGTGTCTCTCTATGAACATCCAACGATGGAACCCAAGTTGCAGTTGTCAGTGCACTACCACTCGAAGACACCCTAATGCTATCTGGAAAATGAGATTATTGGAGGAGATGAATAGAACCAAATATGTTCCTCCTCCAAGAGAATCTCCACCGGTAAACTTTCCAAAAAAAAACCGTTACCCAAAAGGAGAAGACCCACATCAACATTTTCTCCAACTCTACAGCCAACACTAACACCATCTTCTGAACCTAATATAGAAAAAACCTTCCAACCTCAAAACATACCAACTCCCAATCCTTCTCCTTCACCACAAAGACTTGTTTTTGTTCAGCCTCCTCCTCGTACCACAACCAAATCCTTTTTACCAAAGGATCACGACAAAAGAGTTGCTCCATTACCTCGTCCTAAACCAACAACCGCCGAGCAAAATGCCTTGAAAGACAAGGAAAGGGATGAGATTGACAAAGAAATAAGAGATCAAAAGGCTCTACTTATAGCCAAAGGGATCAACCCTAATTATATTCCTTCTCTACCAACGCAGCTGCGTGCAGCCGAAATAGATCAAAGAACACCAAAAGAAAGAGCAAACGATATTGCTAGAGATGCTGAACTAGAAAAGAAGACATTGGGAGAAGACCAGCAAGGGAAACAATCATCTCCACGAAAGGACAAAAGAGAACCTATTGATGACTATATTCATCCTCTTTCATCTTCTCTAACCAAGAAAAGCATAGAATTCTTGGAAGACAATAGCCTTTGGTTTAGCGAGCTTCCACCGAAACCAATTGAAACCTTTATCTTTGTCCGTTTTCCCTACCCATCAACCACAAAATATAAAAATCTTTCCCCAAGGCTATTTTTTGATATTGCCAGTCTTCTTCCTCACAACGAACAACGGGACTTTCCTTCTGCTCCCCATTCAGTTTGGTTTCACATTTGACCGCATACTCGACACATTTTTCAAACCCTTCCTTTAAAAAATATAAAGTAATTAATGTATAATATTTGTGTGAGAAAAACATTTCCGTCGGTTTTTACCGACGGATTTCCGACGGACTTTTTCTAATTTCCAACTTTTCGAAAACCATATATCGTTTTTTCCGATTTCTTTTTCTCACAAACATATAATACATCAATAACTACACATTTTATAAATAATAGCTAATATAAACATACGTACACTCGTATACACATTCGAGACCGATGTTTCAGTTCTAATACACTTTATTTTGTTATTATTATTATTATTATTATTATTATTATTATTATTATTATTGTAACTATTTTTATTACTATTATTATTAGTTATTAATATCAATAACAAGATAAATAGTAATTAATAATAGTAATTACCTTTTTCCCTAAAAAATAAATATACTTATTTACTGATACTAACAGTTATGATGAATAGTAATTAATAATTATTATTATATTATTTTTAATTAAAAAGTAAATAGTTATTTACGTACTAATAACATTAATAGTAATTAAATTATTTTTATAATAATACTAATAAAAAATTGATTTATTTGGTTAATAGTTATTATATTTTAATTATAAATGTTAATAGTTAATTAATTTTATTAATAAAAATTGAGTTATTTTTGTAATAATATTAATAAAAAAAATATTTATTTTCTAAAACAGCATTTACGTTGATAACTTCTAATCTTCTATAATCTTCTTATTAATTATAAGTAATAACAAAAATACTTATACTATAATAATTGTTAATTTGAATTATTTGGTAAATATGTATATTAATTTAATTATAAAAATAAAGAATAACACAATTAATAAAACTAGTAATAATAATTGAATTATTTTTAGAATATTACTATCAAAAAAGTTGATTTATTTTCTAAAAAAACATTTCCGTCGGTGATTACCGTCAGAATACCGACAGAGAGTCCAAGTCAAGAATTTCATTTACATTCCGTCGGTAATCACCGACGAAAATTATTTTCGTCTCTATTATGTCGATATCCCGTCACTAAAATTGGAGTTTTTTTGTTTGTCACAATTTCGTCGGAATTCTGTCACTAATTTGCGACGGAAAAATTCCGTCACTAACTTCCGTAGGAATTCACCCAGTTTTCTAATAGTGTCTCTCTATGAACATCCAACGATGGAACCCAAGTTGCAGTTGTCAGTGCACTACCACTCGAAGACACCCTAATGCTATCTGGAAAATAAGATTATTGGAGGAGATGAATAGAACCAAATATGTTCCTCCTCCAAGAGAATCTCCACCGGTAAAATCTCCAAAAAAAACCATTACCCAAAAGGAGAAGACCCACATATACATTTTCTCCAACTCTACAGCCAACACTAACACCATCTTCTGAACCAAATATAGAAAAAAACCTTCCAACCTCAAAACATACCAACTCCCAATCCTTCTCCTTCACCACAAAGACTTGTTTTTGTTCAGCCTCCTCCTCCTACCACAACCAAATCCTCTTTACCAAAGGATCACGACAAAAGAGTTGCTCCATTACCTCGTCTTAAACCAACAACCGCTGAGCGAAATGCCTTGAAAGACAAGGAAAGGGATGAGATTGACAAAGAAATAAGAGATCAAATGGCTCTACTTACAGCCAAAGGGATCAACCCTAATTATATTCCTTCTCTGCCAAAGCAGCTGCTTGCAGCCGAAATAGATCAAAGAACACCAAAAGAAAGAGCAAACGATATTGCTAGAGATGCTGAACTAGAAAAGAAGACATTGGGAGCAAGGGAAACAATCATCTCCACGAAAGCACAAAAGAGAACCTATTGATGACTATATTCATCCTCTTTCATCTCCTCTAACCAAGAAAAGTATAGAATTCTTGGAAGACAATAGCCTTTGGTTTAGCGAGCTTCCACCGAAACCAATTGAAACCTTTATCTTTGTCCGTT
Source organism: Lactuca virosa (assembly GCF_052849685.1). Taxonomy (NCBI): domain Eukaryota; kingdom Viridiplantae; phylum Streptophyta; class Magnoliopsida; order Asterales; family Asteraceae; genus Lactuca; species Lactuca virosa. The sequence continues at coordinate 341,491,118 of NC_136433.1, forward strand.
TTCCCTACCCATCAACCACAAAATATAAAAATCTTTCCCCAAGGCTATTTTTTGATATTGCCAGTCTTCTTCCTCACAACGAACAACGGGACTTTCCTTCTGCTCCCCATTCAGTTTGGTTTCACATTTGACCGCATACTCGACACATTTTTCAAACCCTTCCTTTAAAAATATAAAGTAATTAATGTATAATATTTGTGTGAGAAAAACATTTCCGTCGGTATTTACCGACGGATTTCCGACGGACTTTTTCTAATTTCCAACTTTTCGAAAACCATATATCGTTTTTTCCGATTTCTTTTTCTCACAAACATATAATACATCAATAACTACACATTTTATAAAATAGCTAATATACACATACATACACTCATATACACATTCGAGACCGATGTTTCAATTCTAATACACTTTATTTTGTTATTATTATTATTATTATTATTATTATTATTCTTGTAACTATTTTTATTACTATTATTATTAGTTATTAATACCAATAACAAGATAAATAGTAATTAATAATAGTAATTACCTTTTTCCCTAAAAAATAAATATACTTATTTACTGATACTAACAGTTATGATGAATAGTAATTAATAATTATTATTATATTATTTTTAATTAAAAAGTAAATAGTTATTTACGTACTAATAACATTAATAGTAATTAAATTTTTTTTATAATAATACTAATAAAAAATTGATTTATTTGGTTAATAGTTATTATATTTTAATTATAAATGTTAATAGTTAATTAATTTTATTAATAAAAATTGAGTTATTTTTGTAATAATATTAATAAAAAAACTATTTATTTTCTAAAACAGCATTTACGTTGATAACTTCTAATCTTCTATAATCTTATTAATTATAAGTAATAACAGAAATACTTATACTATAATAATTGGTAATTTGAATTATTTGGTAAATATGTATATTAATTTAATTATAAAAATAAAGAATAACACAATTAATAAAACTAGTAATAATAATTGAATTATTTTTAGAATATTACTATTAAAAAAGTTGATTTATTTTCTAAAAAAACATTTCCGTCGGTGATTACCGTCAGAATACCGACAGATAGCACAAGTCAAGAATTTCATTTACATTCCGTCGGTAATCACCGACGAAAATTATTTCCGTCTCTATTATGTCGATATCCCGTCACTAAAATTGGAGTTTTTTTGTTTGTCACAATTTCGTCGGAATTCTGTCACTAATTTGCGACGGAAAAATTCCGTCACTAACTTCCGTAGGAATTCACCCAGTTTTCTAATAGTGTCTCTCTATGAACATCCAACGATGGAACCCAAGTTGCAGTTGTCAGTGCACTACCACTCGAAGACACCCTAATTCTATCTGGAAAATGAGATTATTGGAGGAGATGAATAGAACCAAATATGTTCCTCCTCCAAGAGAATCTCCACCGGTAAAATCTCCAAAAAAAACCATTACCCAAAAGGAGAAGACCCACATATACATTTTCTCCAACTCTACAGCCAACACTAACACCATCTTCTGAACCAAATATAGAAAAAAACCTTCCAACCTCAAAACATACCAACTCCCAATCCTTCTCCTTCACCACAAAGACTTGTTTTAGTTCAGCCTCCTCCTCCTACCACAACCAAATCCTCTTTACCAAAGGATCACGACAAAAGAGTTGCTCCATTACCTCGTCCTAAACCAACAACCGCCGAGCAAAATGCCTTGAAAGACAAGGAAATGGATGAGATTGACAAAGAAATAAGAGATCAAAAGGCTCTACTTACAGCCAAAGGGATCAACCCTAAATATATTCCTTCTCTGCCAAAGCAGCTGCTTGCAGCCGAAATAGATCAAAGAACACCAAGAGAAAGAGCAAACGATATTGCTAGAGATGCTGAACTAGAAAAGAAGACATTGGGAGCAAGGGAAACAATCATCTCCACGAAAGGACAAAAGAGAACCTATTGATGACTATATTCATCCTCTTTCATCTCCTCTAACCAAGAAAAGCATAGAATTCTTGGAAGACAATAGCCTTTGGTTTAGCGAGCTTCCACCGAAACCAATTCAAACCTTTATCTTTGTCCGTTTTCCCTACCAATCAACCACAAAATATAAAAATCTTTCCCCAAGGCTATTTTTTGATATTCCCAGTCTTGTTCCTCACAACGAACAATAGGACTTTCCTTATGCTCCCCATTCAGTTTGGTTTCACATTTGGCCGCATACTGGACACATTTTTCAAACTCTTCCTTTAAAAAATATATATTACTTAATGTTTAATAATTGTGTGACAAAAACATTTCCGTTGGTATTTACCGACGGATTTCCGACGGACTTTTTCTAATTTCCAACTTTTCGAAAACCATATATCGTTTTTTCCGATTTCTTTTTCTCACACACATATAATACATCAATAAGTACACATTTTATAAATTATAGCTAATATACACATACGTACACCCGTATACACATTCGAGACCGATGTTTCAATTCTAATACACTTTATTTTGTTGTTATTTATTATTATTATTATTATTATTATTATTATTATTATTGTAACTATTTTTATTACTATTATTATTAGTTATTAAAAGCAATAACAAGATAAATAGTAATTAATAATAGTAATTACCTTTTTCCCTAAAAAATAAATATACTTATTTACTGATACTAACAGTTATGATGAATTATAATTAATAATTATTATTATATTATTTTTAGTTAAAAAGTAAATAGTTATTTACGTACTAATAACATTAATAGTAATTAAATTATTTTTATAATAATATTATAAAAAATTGATTTATTTGGTTAATAGTTGTTATATTTTAATTATAAATGTTAATAGTTAATTAATTTTATTAATAAAAATTGAGTTATTTTTGTAATAATTTTAATAAAAAATTATTTATTTTCTAAAATAGCATTTACGTTGATAACTTATAATCTTCTTATTAATTATAAGTAATAACAAAAATACTTATACTATAATAATTGGTAATTTGAATTATTTGGTAAATATGTATATTAATTTAATTATAAAAATAAAGAATAACACAATTAATAAAACTAGTAATAATAATTGAATTATTTTTAGAATATTACTATTAAAAAAGTTGATTTATTTTCTAAAAAAACATTTCCGTCGGTGATTACCGTCAGAATACCGACAGATAGCCCAAGTCAAGAATTTCATCTACATTCCGTCGGTTATCACCGACGGAAATTATTTCCGTCTCTATTATGTCCATATTCCGTCACTAAAATTGGAGTTTTTTTGTTTGTCACAATTCCGTCGGAATTCGGTCACTAATTTCCGACGGAAAAATTATGTCACTAACTTCTGTAGGAATTCACCCAGTTTTCTAATAGTGTCTCTATGAACATCCAACGATGGAACCCAAGTTGCAGTTGTCAGTGCACTACCACTCGAAGACACCCTAATGCTATCTGGAAAATGAGATTATTGGAGGAGATGAATCGAACCAAATATGTTCCTCCTCCAAGAGAATCTCCACGGGTAAAATCTCCAAAAAAAAACCATTACCCAAAAGGAGAAGACCCACATATTCATTTTCTCCAACTCTACAGCCAACACTAACACCATCTTCTGAACCAAATATAGAAAAAACCTTCCAACCTCAAAACATACCAACTCCTAATCCTTCTCCTTCACCACAAAGACTTGTTTTAGTTCAGCCTCCTCCTCCTACCACAACCATATCATCTTTACCAAAGGATCACGACAAAAGAGTTGCTCCATTACCTCGTCCTAAACCAACAACCGCCGAGCAAAATGCCTTGAAAGACAAGGAAAGGGATGAGATTGACAAAGAAATAAGAGATCAAAAGGCTCTACTTACAGCCAAAGGGATCAACCCTAATTATATTCCTTCTCTGCCAAAGCAGCTGCGTGCAGCCGAAATAGATCAAAGAACACCAAGAGAAAGAGCAAACGATATTGCTAGAGATGCTAAACTAGAAAAGAAGACATTGGAAGAAGACCAGCAAGGGAAACAATCATCTCCACGAAAGGACAAAAGAGAACCTATTGATGACTATATTCATCCTCTTTCATCTTCTCTAACCAAGAAAAGCATAGAATTCCTGGAAGACAATAGCCTTTGGTTTAGCGAGCTTCCACCGAAACCAATTGAAACCTTTATCTTTGTCCTTTTTCCCTACCCATCAACCACAAAATATAAAAATCTTTCCCCAATGCTATTTTTTTGATATTCCCAGTCTTGTTCCTCACAACGAACAATGGGACTTTCCTTCTGCTCCCCATTCAGTTTGGTTTCACATTTGGCCGCATACTGGACACATTTTTCAAACCCTTCCTTTAAAAAATATATATTAATTAATGTATAATATTTGTGTGACAAAAACATTTCCGTTGGTATTTACTGACGAATTTCCGATAGACTTCTTCTAATTTCCAACTTTTCGAAAACCATATATCGTTTTTTCCGATTTCTTTTTCTCACACACATATAATACATCAATAAGTACACATTTTATAAATTATAGCTAATATACACATACGTACACCCGTATACACATTCGAGGCCGATGTTTCAATTCTAATACACTTTATTTTGTTGTTATTTATTATTATTATTATTGTTATTATTATTATTATTATTATTATTATTATTATTATTATTATTGTAACTATTTTTATTACTATTATTATTAGTTATTAATACCAATAACAAGATAAATAGTAATTAATAATAATAATTACCTTTTTCCCTAAAAAATAAATATACTTATTTACTGATACTAACAGTTATGATGAATAATAATTAATAATAATTATTATATTATTTTTAATTAAAAAGTAAATAGTTATTTACGTACTAATAACATTAATAGTAATTAAATTATTTTTATAATAATACTAATAAAAAAATTGATTTATTTGGTTAATAGTTATTATATTTTAATTATAAATGTTAATAGTTAATTAATGTTATTAATAAAAATTTAGTTATTTTTGTAATAATATTAATAAAAAATTATTTATTTTCTAAAATAGCATTTAAGTTGATAACTTATAATCTTCTTATTAATTATAAGTAATAACAAAAATACTTATACTATAATAATTGGTAATTTGAATTATTTGGTAAATATGTATATTAATTTAATTATAAAAATAAAGAATAACACAATTAATAAAACTAGTAATAATAATTGAATTATTTTTAGAATATTACTATTAAAAAAGTTGATTTATTTTCTAAAAAAACATTTCCGTCGGTGATTACCGTCAGAATACCGATAGATAGCCCAAGTCAAGAATTTCATCTACATTCCGTCGGTTATCACCGACGGAAATTATTTCCGTCTCTATTATGTCGATATTCCGTCACTAAAATTGGAGTTTTTTTGTTTGTCACAATTCCGTCGGAATTCGGTCACTAATTTCCGACGGAAAAATTCTGTCACTAACTTCTGTAGGAATTCACCCAGTTTTCTAATAGTGTCTCTATGAACATCCAACGATGGAACCCAAGTTGCAGTTGTCAGTGCACTACCACTCGAAGACACCCTAATGCTATCTGGAAAATGAGATTATTGGAGGAGATGAATAGAACCAAATATGTTCCTCCTCCAAGAGAATCTCCACGGGTAAAATCTCCAAAAAAAAACCATTACCCAAAAGGAGAAGACCCACATATTCATTTTCTCCAACTCTACAGCCAACACTAACACCATCTTCTGAACCAAATATAGAAAAAACCTTCCAACCTCAAAACATACCAACTCCCAATCCTTCTCCTTCACCACAAAGACTTGTTTTAGTTCAGCCTCCTCCTCCTACCACAACCAAATCATCTTTACCAAAGGATCACGACAAAAGAGTTGCTCCATTACCTCGTCCTAAACCAACAACCGCCGAGCAAAATGCCTTGAAAGACAAGGAAAGGGATGAGATTGACAAAGAAATAAGAGATCAAAAGGCTCTACTTACAGCCAAAGGGATCAACCCTAATTATATTTCTTCTCTGCCAAAGCAGCTACGTGCAGCCGAAATAGATCAAAGAACACCAAGAGAAAGAGCAAACGATATTGCTAGAGATGCTAAACTAGAAAAGAAGACATTGGAAGAAGACCAGCAAGGGAAACAATCATCTCCACAAAAGGACAAAAGAGAACCTATTGATGACTATATTCATCCTCTTTCATCTTCTCTAACCAAGAAAAGCATAGAATTCCTGGAAGACAATAGCCTTTGGTTTAGCGAGCTTCCACCGAAACCAATTGAAACCTTTATCTTTGTCCTTTTTCCCTACCCATTAACCACAAAATATAAAAATCTTTCCCCAAGGCTATTTTTTTGATATTCCCAGTCTTGTTCCTCACAACGAACAATGGGACTTTCCTTCTGCTCCCCATTCAGTTTGGTTTCACATTTGGCCGCATACTGGACACATTTTTCAAACCCTTCCTTTAAAAAATATATATTAATTAATGTATAATATTTGTGTGACAAAAACATTTCCGTTGGTATTTACTGACGAATTTCCGATAGACTTTTTCTAATTTCCAACTTTTCGAAAACCATATATCGTTTTTTCCGATTTCTTTTTCTCACACACATATAATACATCAATAAGTACACATTTTATAAATTATAGCTAATATACACATACGTACACCCGTATACACATTCGAGGCCGATGTTTCAATTCTAATACACTTTATTTTGTTGTTATTTATTATTATTATTATTGTTATTATTATTATTATTATTATTATTGTAACTATTTTTATTACTATTATTATTAGTTATTAATACCAATAACAAGATAAATAGTAATTAATAATAGTAATTACCTTTTTCCCTAAAAAATAAATATACTTATTTACTGATACTAACAGTTATGATGAATAGTAATTAATAATTATTATTATATTATTTTTAATTAAAAAGTAAATAGTTATTTACGTACTAATAACATTAATAGTAATTAAATTATTTTTATAATATACTAATAAAAAAATTGATTTATTTGGTTAATAGTTTGTATATTTTAATTATAAATGTTAATAGTTAATTAATGTTATTAATAAAAATTTAGTTATTTTTGTAATAATATTAATAAAAAATTATTTATTTTCTAAAATAGCATTTAAGTTGATAACTTATAATCTTCTTATTAATTATAAGTAATAACAAAAATACTTATACTATAATAATTGGTAATTTGAATTATTTGGTAAATATGTATATTAATTTAATTATAAAAATAAAGAATAACACAATTAATAAAACTAGTAATAATAATTGAATTATTTTTAGAATATTACTATTAAAAAAGTTGATTTATTTTCTAAAAAAACATTTCCGTCGGTGATTACCGTCAGAATACCGATAGATAGCCCAAGTCAAGAATTTCATCTACATTCCGTCGGTTATCACCGACGGAAATTATTTCCGTCTCTATTATGTCAATATTCCGTCACTAAAATTGGAGTTTTTTTGTTTGTCACAATTCCGTCGGAATTCGGTCACTAATTTCCGACGGAAAAATTCTGTCACTAACTTCTGTAGGAATTCACCCAGTTTTCTAATAGTGTCTCTATGAACATCCAACGATGGAACCCAAGTTGCAGTTGTCAGTGCACTACCACTCGAAGACACCCTAATGCTATCTGGAAAATGAGATTATTGGAGGAGATGAATAGAACCAAATATGTTCCTCCTCCAAGAGAATCTCCACCGGTAAAATCTCCAAAAAAAACCATTACCCAAAAGGAGAAGACCCACATATTCATTTTCTCCAACTCTACAGCCAACACTAACACCATCTTCTGAACCAAATATAGAAAAAACCTTCCAACCTCAAAACATACCAACTCCCAATCCTTCTCCTTCACCACAAAGACTTGTTTTAGTTCAGCCTCCTCCTCCTACCACAACCAAATCATCTTTACCAAAGGATCACAACAAAAGAGTTGCTCCATTACCTCGTCCTAAACCAACAACCGCCGAGCAAAATGCCTTGAAAGACAAGGAAAGGGATGAGATTGACAAAGAAATAAGAGATCAAAAGGCTCTACTTACAGCCAAAGGGATCAACCCTAATTATATTCCTTCTCTGCCAAAGCAGCTACGTGCAGCCGAAATAGATCAAAGAACACCAAGAGAAAGAGCAAACGATATTGCTAGAGATGCTAAACTAGAAAAGAAGACATTGGAAGAAGACCAGCAAGGGAAACAATCATCTCCACGAAAGGACAAAAGAGAACCTATTGATGACTATATTCATCCTCTTTCATCTTCTCTAACCAAGAAAAGCATAGAATTCCTGGAAGACAATAGCCTTTGGTTTAGCGAGCTTCCACCGAAACCAATTGAAACCTTTATCTTTGTCCTTTTTCCCTACCCATCAACCACAAAATATAAAAATCTTTCCCCAAGGCTATTTTTTTTGATATTCCCAGTCTTGTTCCTCACAACGAACAATGGGACTTTCCTTCTGCTCCCCATTCAGTTTGGTTTCACATTTGGCCGCATACTGGACACATTTTTCAAACCCTTCCTTTAAAAAATATATATTAATTAATGTATAATATTTGTGTGACAAAAACATTTCCGTTGGTATTTACTGACGAATTTCCGATAGACTTTTTCTAATTTCCAACTTTTCGAAAACCATATATCGTTTTTTCCGATTTCTTTTTCTCACACACATATAATACATCAATAAGTACACATTTTATAAATTATAGCTAATATACACATACGTACACCCGTATACACATTCGAGGCCGATGTTTCAATTCTAATACACTTTATTTTGTTGTTATTTATTATTATTATTATTGTTATTATTATTATTATTATTATTATTATTATTGTAACTATTTTTATTACTATTATTATTAGTTATTAATACCAATAACAAGATAAATAGTAATTAATAATAGTAATTACCTTTTTCCCTAAAAAATAAATATACTTATTTACTGATACTAACAGTTATGATGAATAGTAATTAATAATTATTATTATATTATTTTTAATTAAAAAGTAAATAGTTATTTACGTACTAATAACATTAATAGTAATTAAATTATTTTTATAATAATACTAATAAAAAAATTGATTTATTTGGTTAATAGTTATTATATTTTAATTATAAATGTTAATAGTTAATTAATGTTATTAATAAAAATTTAGTTATTTTTGTAATAATATTAATAAAAAATTATTTATTTTCTAAAATAGCATTTAAGTTGATAACTTATAATCTTCTTATTAATTATAAGTAATAACAAAAATACTTATACTATAATAATTGGTAATTTGAATTATTTGGTAAATATGTATATTAATTTAATTATAAAAATAAAGAATAACACAATTAATAAAACTAGTAATAATAATTGAATTATTTTTAGAATATTACTATTAAAAAAGTTGATTTATTTTCTAAAAAAACATTTCCGTCGGTGATTACCGTCAGAATACCGATAGATAGCCCAAGTCAAGAATTTCATCTACATTCCGTCGGTTATCACCGACGGAAATTATTTCCGTCTCTATTATGTCAATATTCCGTCACTAAAATTGGAGTTTTTTTGTTTGTCACAATTCCGTCGGAATTCGGTCACTAATTTCCGACGGAAAAATTCTGTCACTAACTTCTGTAGGAATTCACCCAGTTTTCTAATAGTGTCTCTATGAACATCCAACGATGGAACCCAAGTTGCAGTTGTCAGTGCACTACCACTCGAAGACACCCTAATGCTATCTGGAAAATGAGATTATTGGAGGAGATGAATAGAACCAAATATGTTCCTCCTCCAAGAGAATCTCCACGGGTAAAATCTCCAAAAAAAAACCATTACCCAAAAGGAGAAGACCCACATATTCATTTTCTCCAACTCTACAGCCAACACTAACACCATCTTCTGAACCAAATATAGAAAAAACCTTCCAACCTCAAAACATACCAACTCCCAATCCTTCTCCTTCACCACAAAGACTTGTTTTAGTTCAGCCTCCTCCTCCTACCACAACCAAATCATCTTTACCAAAGGATCACGACAAAAGAGTTGCTCCATTACCTCGTCCTAAACCAACAACCGCCGAGCAAAATGCCTTGAAAGACAAGGAAAGGGATGAGATTGACAAAGAAATAAGAGATCAAAAGGCTCTACTTACAGCCAAAGGGATCAACCCTAATTATATTCCTTCTCTGCCAAAGCAGCTACGTGCAGCCGAAATAGATCAAAGAACACCAAGAGAAAGAGCAAACGATATTGCTAGAGATGCTAAACTAGAAAAGAAGACATTGGAAGAAGACCAGCAAGGGAAACAATCATCTCCACGAAAGGACAAAAGAGAACCTATTGATGACTATATTCATCCTCTTTCATCTTCTCTAACCAAGAAAAGCATAGAATTCCTGGAAGACAATAGCCTTTGGTTTAACGAGCTTCCACCGAAACCAATTGAAACCTTTATCTTTGTCCTTTTTCCCTACCCATCAACCACAAAATATAAAAATCTTTCCCCAAGGCTATTTTTTTGATATTCCCAATCTTGTTCCTCACAACGAACAATGGGACTTTCCTTCTGCTCCCCATTCAGTTTGGTTTCACATTTGGCCGCATACTGGACACATTTTTCAAACCCTTCCTTTAAAAAATATATATTAATTAATGTATAATATTTGTGTGACAAAAACATTTCCGTTGGTATTTACTGACGAATTTCCGATAGACTTTTTCTAATTTCCAACTTTTCGAAAACCATATATCGTTTTTTCCGATTTCTTTTTCTCACACACATATAATACATCAATAAGTACACATTTTATAAATTATAGCTAATATACACATACGTACACCCGTATACACATTCGAGGCCGATGTTTCAATTCTAATACACTTTATTTTGTTGTTATTTATTATTATTATTATTATTATTATTATTATTATTATTATTATTATTATTATTATTGTAACTATTTTTATTACTATTATTATTAGTTATTAATACCAATAACAAGATAAATAGTAATTAATAATAGTAATTACCTTTTTCCCTAAAAAATAAATATACTTATTTACTGATACTAACAGTTATGATGAATAGTAATTAATAATAATTATTATATTATTTTTAATTAAAAAGTAAATAGTTATTTACGTACTAATAACATTAATAGTAATTAAATTATTTTTATAATAATACTAATAAAAAAATTGATTTATTTGGTTAATAGTTATTATATTTTAATTATAAATGTTAATAGTTAATTAATGTTATTAATAAAAATTTAGTTATTTTTGTAATAATATTAATAAGAAATTATTTATTTTCTAAAATAGCATTTAAGTTGATAACTTATAATCTTCTTATTAATTATAAGTAATAACAAAAATACTTATACTATAATAATTGGTAATTTGAATTATTTGGTAAATATGTATATTAATTTAATTATAAAAATAAAGAATAACACAATTAATAAAACTAGTAATAATAATTGAATTATTTTTAGAATATTACTATTAAAAAAGTTGATTTATTTTCTAAAAATATATTTCCGTCGGTGATTACCGTCAGAATACCGACAGATAGCCCAAGTCAAGAATTTCATCTACATTCCGTCGGTTATCACCGACGGAAATTATTTCCGTCTCTATTATGTCAATATTCCGTCACTAAAATTGGAGTTTTTTTGTTTGTCACAATTCCGTCGGAATTCGGTCACTAATTTCCGACGGAAAAATTCTGTCACTAACTTCTGTAGGAATTCACCCAGTTTTCTAATAGTGTCTCTATGAACATCCAACGATGGAACCTAAGTTGCAGTTGTCAGTGCACTACCACTCGAAGACACCCTAATGCTATCTGGAAAATGAGATTATTGGAGGAGATGAATAGAACCAAATATGTTCCTCCTCCAAGAGAATCTCCACAGGTAAAATCTCTAAAAAAAAACCATTACCCAAAAGGAGAAGACCCACATATTCATTTTCTCCAACTCTACAGCCAACACTAACACCATCTTCTGAACCAAATATAGAAAAAACCTTCCAACCTCAAAACATACCAACTCCCAATCCTTCTCCTTCACCACAAAGACTTGTTTTAGTTCAGCCTCCTCCTCCTACCACAACCAAATCATCTTTACCAAAGGATCACGACAAAAGAGTTGCTCCATTACCTCGTCCTAAACCAACAACCGCCGAGCAAAATGCCTTGAAAGACAAGGAAATGGATGAGATTGACAAAGAAATAAGAGATCAAAAGGCTCTACTTACAGCCAAAGGGATCAACCCTAATTATATTCCTTCTCTGCCAAAGCAGCTGCGTGCAGCCGAAATAGATCAAAGAACACCAAGAGAAAGAGCAAACGATATTGCTAGAGATGCTAAACTAGAAAAAAAGACATTGGAAGAAGACCAGCAAGGGAAACAATCATCTCCACGAAAGGACAAAAGAGAACCTATTGATGACTATATTCCTCCTCTTTCATCTTCTCTAACCAAGAAAAGTATAGAATTCCTGGAAGACAATAGCCTTTGGTTTAGCGAGCTTCCACCGAAACCAATTGAAACCTTTATCTTTGTCCTTTTTCCCTACCCATCAACCACAAAATATAAAAATCTTTCCCCAAGGCTATTTTTTTGATATTCCTAGTCTTGTTCCTCACAACGAACAATGGGACTTTCCTTCTGCTCCCCATTCAGTTTGGTTTCACATTTGGCCGCATACTGGACACATTTTTCAAACCCTTCCTTTAAAAAATATATATTAATTAATGTATAATATTTGTGTGACAAAAACATTTCCGTTGGTATTTACTGACGAATTTCCGATAGACTTTTTCTAATTTCCAACTTTTCGAAAACCATATATCGTTTTTTCCGATTTCTTTTTCTCACACACATATAATACATCAATAAGTACACATTTTATAAATTATAGCTAATATACACATACGTACACCCGTATACACATTCGAGGCCGATGTTTCAATTCTAATACACTTTATTTTGTTGTTATTTATTATTATTATTATTGTTATTATTATTATTATTATTATTATTATTATTATTGTAACTATTTTTATTACTATTATTATTAGTTATTAATACCAATAACAAGATAAATAGTAATTAATAATAGTAATTACCTTTTTCCCTAAAAAATAAATATACTTATTTACTGATACTAACAGTTATGATGAATAGTAATTAATAATAATTATTATATTATTTTTAATTAAAATGTAAATAGTTATTTACGTACTAATAACATTAATAGTAATTAAATTATTTTTATAATAATACTAATAAAAAAATTGATTTATTTGGTTAATAGTTATTATATTTTAATTATAAATGTTAATAGTTAATTAATGTTATTAATAAAAATTTAGTTATTTTTGTAATAATATTAATAAGAAATTATTTATTTTCTAAAATAGCATTTAAGTTGATAACTTATAATCTTCTTATTAATTATAAGTAATAACAAAAATACTTATACTATAATAATTGGTAATTTGAATTATTTGGTAAATATGTATATTAATTTAATTATAAAAATAAAGAATAACACAATTAATAAAACTAGTAATAATAATTGAATTATTTTTAGAATATTACTATTAAAAAAGTTGATTTATTTTCTAAAAAAACATTTCCGTCGGTGATTACCGTCAGAATACCGACAAATAGCCCAAGTCAAGAATTTCATCTACATTCCGTCGGTAATCACCGACGAAAATTATTTCCGTCTCTATTATGTCGATATCCCGTCACTAAAATTGGAGTTTTTTTGTTTGTCACAATTTCGTCGGAATTCTGTCACTAATTTGCGACGGAAAAATTCCGTCACTAACTTCCGTAGGAATTCACCCAGTTTTCTAATAGTGTCTCTCTATGAACATCCAACGATGGAACCCAAGTTGCAGTTGTTAGTGCACTACCACTCGAAGACACCCTAATGCTATCTGGAAAATGAGATTATTGGAGGAGATGAATAGAACCAAATATGTTCCTCCTCCAAGAGAATCTCCACCGGTAAAATCTCCAAAAAAAACCATTACCCAAAAGGAGAAGACCCACATATTCATTTTCTCCAACTCTACAGCCAACACTAACACCATCTTCTGAACCAAATATAGAAAAAACCTTCCAACCTCAAAACATACCAACTCCCAATCCTTCTCCTTCACCACAAAGACTTGTTTTAGTTCAGCCTCCTCCTCCTACCACAACCAAATCATCTTTACCAAAGGATCACGACAAAAGAGTTGCTCCATTACCTCGTCCTAAACCAACAACCGCCGAGCAAAATGCCTTGAAAGACAAGGAAAGGGATGAGATTGACAAAGAAATAAGAGATCAAAAGGCTCTACTTACAGCCAAAGGGATCAACCCTAATTATATTCCTTCTCTGCCAAAGCAGCTACGTGCAGCCGAAATAGATCAAAGAACACCAAGAGAAAGAGCAAACGATATTGCTAGAGATGCTAAACTAGAAAAGAAGACATTGGAAGAAGACCAGCAAGGGAAACAATCATCTCCACGAAAGGACAAAAGAGAACCTATTGATGACTATATTCATCCTCTTTCATCTTCTCTAACCAAGAAAAGCATAGAATTCCTGGAAGACAATAGCCTTTGGTTTAGCGAGCTTCCACCGAAACCAATTGAAACCTTTATCTTTGTCCTTTTTCCCTACCCATCAACCACAAAATATAAAAATCTTTCCCCAAGGCTATTTTTTTGATATTCCCAGTCTTGTTCCTCACAACGAACAATGGGACTTTCCTTCTGCTCCCCATTCAGTTTGGTTTCACATTTGGCCGCATACTGGACACATTTTTCAAACCCTTCCTTTAAAAAATATATATTAATTAATGTATAATATTTGTGTGACAAAAACATTTCCGTTGGTATTTACTGACGAATTTCCGATAGACTTTTTCTAATTTCCAACTTTTCGAAAACCATATATCGTTTTTTCCGATTTCTTTTTCTCACACACATATAATACATCAATAAGTACACATTTTATAAATTATAGCTAATATACACATACGTACACCCGTATACACATTCGAGGCCGATGTTTCAATTCTAATACACTTTATTTTGTTGTTATTTATTATTATTATTATTGTTATTATTATTATTATTATTATTATTATTATTATTATTGTAACTATTTTTATTACTATTATTATTAGTTATTAATACCAATAACAAGATAAATAGTAATTAATAATAGTAATTACCTTTTTCCCTAAAAAATAAATATACTTATTTACTGATACTAACAGTTATGATGAATAGTAATTAATAATAATTATTATATTATTTTTAATTAAAAAGTAAATAGTTATTTACGTACTAATAACATTAATAGTAATTAAATTATTTTTATAATAATACTAATAAAAAAATTGATTTATTTGGTTAATAGTTATTATATTTTAATTATAAATGTTAATAGTTAATTAATGTTATTAATAAAAATTTAGTTATTTTTGTAATAATATTAATAAAAAATTATTTATTTTCTAAAATAGCATTTAAGTTGATAACTTATAATCTTCTTATTAATTATAAGTAATAACAAAAATACTTATACTATAATAATTGGTAATTTGAATTATTTGGTAAATATGTATATTAATTTAATTATAAAAATAAAGAATAACACAATTAATAAAACTAGTAATAATAATTGAATTATTTTTAGAATATTACTATTAAAAAAGTTGATTTATTTTCTAAAAAAACATTTCCGTCGGTGATTACCGTCAGAATACCGACAGATAGCCCAAGTCAAGAATTTCATCTACATTCCGTCGGTAATCACCGACGAAAATTATTTCCGTCTCTATTATGTCGATATCCCGTCACTAAAATTGGAGTTTTTTTGTTTGTCACAATTTCGTCGGAATTCTGTCACTAATTTGCGACGGAAAAATTCCGTCACTAACTTCCGTAGGAATTCACCCAGTTTTCTAATAGTGTCTCTCTATGAACATCCAACGATGGAACCCAAGTTGTAGTTGTTAGTGCACTACCACTCGAAGACACCCTAATGCTATCTGGAAAATGAGATTATTGGAGGAGATGAATAGAACCAAATATGTTCCTCCTCCAAGAGAATCTCCACCGGTAAAATCTCCAAAAAAAACCATTACCCAAAAGGAGAAGACCCACATATTCATTTTCTCCAACTCTACAGCCAACACTAACACCATCTTCTGAACCAAATATAGAAAAAACCTTCCAACCTCAAAACATACCAACTCCCAATCCTTCTCCTTCACCACAAAGACTTGTTTTAGTTCAGCCTCCTCCTCCTACCACAACCAAATCATCTTTACCAAAGGATCACGACAAAAGAGTTGCTCCATTACCTCGTCCTAAACCAACAACCGCCGAGCAAAATGCCTTGAAAGACAAGGAAAGGGATGAGATTGACAAAGAAATAAGAGATCAAAAGGCTCTACTTACAGCCAAAGGGATCAACCCTAATTATATTCCTTCTCTGCCAAAGCAGCTACGTGCAGCCGAAATAGATCAAAGAACACCAAGAGAAAGAGCAAACGATATTGCTAGAGATGCTAAACTAGAAAAGAAGACATTGGAAGAAGACCAGCAAGGGAAACAATCATCTCCACGAAAGGACAAAAGAGAACCTATTGATGACTATATTCATCCTCTTTCATCTTCTCTAACCAAGAAAAGCATAGAATTCCTGGAAGACAATAGCCTTTGGTTTAGCGAGCTTCCACCGAAACCAATTGAAACCTTTATCTTTGTCCTTTTTCCCTACCCATCAACCACAAAATATAAAAATCTTTCCCCAAGGCTATTTTTTTGATATTCCCAGTCTTGTTCCTCACAACGAACAATGGGACTTTCCTTCTGCTCCCCATTCAGTTTGGTTTCACATTTGGCCGCATACTGGACACATTTTTCAAACCCTTCCTTTAAAAAATATATATTAATTAATGTATAATATTTGTGTGACAAAAACATTTCCGTTGGTATTTACTGACGAATTTCCGATAGACTTTTTCTAATTTCCAACTTTTCGAAAACCATATATCGTTTTTTCCGATTTCTTTTTCTCACACACATATAATACATCAATAAGTACACATTTTATAAATTATAGCTAATATACACATACGTACACCCGTATACACATTCGAGGCCGATGTTTCAATTCTAATACACTTTATTTTGTTGTTATTTATTATTATTATTATTGTTATTATTATTATTATTATTATTATTATTGTAACTATTTTTATTACTATTATTATTAGTTATTAATACCAATAACAAGATAAATAGTAATTAATAATAGTAATTACCTTTTTCCATAAAAAATAAATATACTTATTTACTGATACTAACAGTTATGATGAATAGTAATTAATAATTATTATTATATTATTTTTAATTAAAAAGTAAATAGTTATTTACGTACTAATAACATTAATAGTAATTAAATTATTTTTATAATAATACTAATAAAAAAATTGATTTATTTGGTTAATAGTTATTATATTTTAATTATAAATGTTAATAGTTAATTAATGTTATTAATAAAAATTTAGTTATTTTTGTAATAATATTAATAAAAAATTATTTATTTTCTAAAATAGCATTTAAGTTGATAACTTATAATCTTCTTATTAATTATAAGTAATAACAAAAATATTTATACTATAATAATTGGTAATTTGAATTATTTGGTAAATATGTATATTAATTTAATTATAAAAATAAAGAATAACACAATTAATAAAACTAGTAATAATAATTGAATTATTTTTAGAATATTACTATTAAAAAAGTTGATTTATTTTCTAAAAAAACATTTCCGTCGGTGATTACCGTCAGAATACCGATAGATAGCCCAAGTCAAGAATTTCATCTACATTCCGTCGGTTATCACCGACGGAAATTATTTCCGTCTCTATTATGTCAATATTCCGTCACTAAAATTGGAGTTTTTTTGTTTGTCACAATTCCGTCGGAATTCGGTCACTAATTTCCGACGGAAAAATTCTGTCACTAACTTCTGTAGGAATTCACCCAGTTTTCTAATAGTGTCTCTATGAACATCCAACGATGGAACCCAAGTTGCAGTTGTCAGTGCACTACCACTCGAAGACACCCTAATGCTATCTGGAAAATGAGATTATTGGAGGAGATGAATAGAACCAAATATGTTCCTCCTCCAAGAGAATCTCCACCGGTAAAATCTCCAAAAAAAAACCATTACCCAAAAGGAGAAGACCCACATATTCATTTTCTCCAACTCTACAGCCAACACTAACACCATCTTCTGAACCAAATATAGAAAAAACCTTCCAACCTCAAAACATACCAACTCCCAATCCTTCTCCTTCACCACAAAGACTTGTTTTAGTTCAGCCTCCTCCTCCTACCACAACCAAATCATCTTTACCAAAGGATCACGACAAAAGAGTTGCTCCATTACCTCGTCCTAAACCAACAACTGCCGAGCAAAATGCCTTGAAAGACAAAGAAAGGGATGAGATTGACAAAGAAATAAGAGATCAAAAGGCTCTACTTACAGCCAAAGGGATCAACCCTAATTATATTCCTTCTCTGCCAAAGCAGCTACGTGCAGCCGAAATAGATCAAAGAACACCAAGAGAAAGAGCAAACGATATTGCTAGAGATGCTAAACTAGAAAAGAAGACATTGGAAGAAGACCAGCAAGGGAAACAATCATCTCCACGAAAGGACAAAAGAGAACCTATTGATGACTATATTCATCCTCTTTCATCTTCTCTAACCAAGAAAAGCATAGAATTCCTGGAAGACAATAGCCTTTGGTTTAGCGAGCTTCCACCGAAACCAATTGAAACCTTTATCTTTGTCCTTTTTCCCTACCCATCAACCACAAAATATAAAAATCTTTCCCCAAGGCTATTTTTTTGATATTCCCAATCTTGTTCCTCACAACGAACAATGGGACTTTCCTTCTGCTCCCCATTCAGTTTGGTTTCACATTTGGCCGCATACTGGACACATTTTTCAAACCCTTCCTTTAAAAAATATATATTAATTAATGTATAATATTTGTGTGACAAAAACATTTCCGTTGTTATTTACTGACGAATTTCCGATAGACTTTTTCTAATTTCCAACTTTTCGAAAACCATATATCGTTTTTTCCGATTTCTTTTTCTCACACACATATAATACATCAATAAGTACACATTTTATAAATTATAGCTAATATACACATACGTACACCCGTATACACATTCGAGGCCGATGTTTCAATTCTAATACACTTTATTTTGTTGTTATTTATTATTATTATTATTGTTATTATTATTATTATTATTATTATTATTATTATTATTATTATTATTATTGTAACTATTTTTATTACTATTATTATTAGTTATTAATACCAATAACAAGATAAATAGTAATTAATAATAGTAATTACATTTTTCCCTAAAAAATAAATATACTTATTTACTGATACTAACAGTTATGATGAATAGTAATTAATAATTATTATTATATTATTTTTAATTAAAAAGTAAATAGTTATTTACGTACTAATAACATTAATAGTAATTAAATTATTTTTATAATAATACTAATAAAAAAATTGATTTATTTGGTTAATAGTTATTATATTTTAATTATAAATGTTAATAGTTAATTAATGTTATTAATAAAAATTTAGTTATTTTTGTAATAATATTAATAAAAAATTATTTATTTTCTAAAATAGCATTTAAGTTGATAACTTATAATCTTCTTATTAATTATAAGTAATAACAAAAATACTTATACTATAATAATTGGTAATTTGAATTATTTGGTAAATATGTATATTAATTTAATTATAAAAATAAAGAATAACACAATTAATAAAACTAGTAATAATAATTGAATTATTTTTAGAATATTACTATTAAAAAAGTTGATTTATTTTCTAAAAATATATTTCCGTCGGTGATTACCGTCAGAATACCGACAGATAGCCCAAGTCAAGAATTTCATCTACATTCCGTCGGTTATCACCGACGGAAATTATTTCCGTCTCTATTATGTCAATATTCCGTCACTAAAATTGGAGTTTTTTTGTTTGTCACAATTCCGTCGGAATTCGGTCACTAATTTCCGACGGAAAAATTCTGTCACTAACTTCTGTAGGAATTCACCCAGTTTTCTAATAGTGTCTCTATGAACATCCAACGATGGAACCCAAGTTGCAGTTGTCAGTGCACTACCACTCGAAGACACCCTAATGCTATCTGGAAAATGAGATTATTGGAGGAGATGAATAGAACCAAATATGTTCCTCCTCCAAGAGAATCTCCACCGGTAAAATCTCCAAAAAAAAACCATTACCCAAAAGGAGAAGACCCACATATTCATTTTCTCCAACTCTACAGCCAACACTAACACCATCTTCTGAACCAAATATAGAAAAAACCTTCCAACCTCAAAACATACCAACTCCCAATCCTTCTCCTTCACCACAAAGACTTGTTTTAGTTCAGCCTCCTCCTCCTACCACAACCAAATCATCTTTACCAAAGGATCACGACAAAAGAGTTGCTCCATTACCTCGTCCTAAACCAACAACCGCCGAGCAAAATGCCTTGAAAGACAAGGAAAGGGATGAGATTGACAAAGAAATAAGAGATCAAAAGGCTCTACTTACAGCCAAAGGGATCAACCCTAATTATATTCCTTCTCTGCCAAAGCAGCTGCGTGCAGCCGAAATAGATCAAAGAACACCAAGAGAAAGAGCAAACGATATTGCTAGAGATGCTAAACTAGAAAAAAAGACATTGGAAGAAGACCAGCAAGGGAAACAATCATCTCCACGAAAGGACAAAAGAGAACCTATTGATGACTATATTCATCCTCTTTCATCTTCTCTAACCAAGAAAAGCATAGAATTCTTGGAAGACAATAGCCTTTGGTTTAGCGAGCTTCCACCGAAACCAATTGAAACCTTTATCTTTGTCCGTTTTCCCTACCCATCAACCACAAAATATAAAAATCTTTCCCCAAGGCTATTTTTTGATATTGCCAGTCTTCTTCCTTACAACGAACAACGGGACTTTCCTTCTGCTCCCCATTCAGTTTGGTTTCACATTTGACCGCATACTCGACACATTTTTCAAACCCTTCCTTTAAAAAATATAAAGTAATTAATGTATAATATTTGTGTGAGAAAAACATTTCCGTCGGTATTTACCGACGGATTTCCGACGGACTTTTTCTAATTTCCAACTTTTCGAAAACCATATATCGTTTTTTCCGATTTCTTTTTCTCACACACATATAATACATCAATAACTACACATTTTATAAATAATAGCTAATATACACAGACGTACACCCGTATACACATTCGAGACCGATGTTTCAATTCTAATACACTTTATTTTGTTGTTATTTATTATTATTATTATTATTATTATTATTGTAACTATTTTTATTACTATTATTATTAGTTATTAATACCAATAACTAGATAAATAGTATATAATAATAGTAATTACCTTTTTCCCTAAAAAATAAATATACTTATTTACTGATACTAATAGTTATGATGAATAGTAATTAATAATTATTTTTATATTTATTTTAATTAAAAAGTAAATAGTTATTTACGTACTAATAATATTAATAGTAATTAAAATATTTTTACAATAATACTAATAAAAAAATTGATTTATTTGGTTAATAGTTATTATATTTTAATTATAAATGTTAAAAGTTAATTAATTTTATTAATGAAAATTGAGTTATTTTTGTAATAATATTAATGAAAATTGAGTTATTTTCTAAAACAACATTTATGTTGATAACTTATAACCTTCTTATTAATTATAAGTAATAACAAAAATAGTTATACTATAATAATTGGTAATTTGAATTATTTAGTAAATATGTATATTAATTTAATTATAAAAAGAAAGAATAACATAATTAATAAAACTAGTAATAATAATTCAATTATTTTTAGAATGTTACTATTAAAAAAAGTTGATTTATTTAAAAAAAAACATTTCCGTCGATGATTACCGTCAGAATACCGACAGATAGCCCAAGTCAAGAATTTCATATACATTCCGTCGGTAATCACCGACGGATTTCCAACGAAAATTATTTCCGTCGTTATTATGTCAATATTCCGTCATTAAAAATGGAGTTTTTTTGTTTGTCACAATTCCGTCGGAATTCGGTCACTAATTTCCGACGGAAAAATTCCGTCACTAATTTCTGTAGGAATTCACCCAGTTTTTTAGTAGTGTCTCTATGAACATCATATGATGGAACCCAAGTTGCAGTTGTCAGAGAACTACCACTCGAAGACACCCTAATGCTATCTGGAAAATGAGATTATTGGAGGAGATGAATAGAACCAAATATGTTCCTCATCCAAGAGAATCTCCACCAATAAAATCTCCAAAAAAACCATTACCTAAAAGGAGAAGACCCACAACAACATTTACTCCAAGTCTACGGCCAATACTAACACCATCTTCTGAACCAAATATAGAAAAAACCCTCCAACCTCAAAACATACCAACTCCCATTCCTTCCCCTTCACCACAAAGACATGTTTTTGTTCAACCTCCTACTCCTACCACAACTAAATCCTCTTTACCAAAGGATCACGGCAAAAGAGTTGCTCCATTACCTCGTCCTAAACCAACAACCGCCAAGCAAAAAGCCTTGAAAGACGAGGAAAGGGATGAGATTGAAAAAGAAATAAGAGATCACAAGGCTCTACTTACAGCTAAAGGGATCAACCCTAATTATATTCCTTCTCTCCCAAAGCAGCTGCTTGTAGCCGAAATAGATCAAAGAACACCTAGAGAAAGAGCAAATGATATTGCTAGAGATGCTGAACTAGCAATGAAGACATTGGAAGAAGTCCAGCAAGGGAAACAATCATCTACACGAAAGGACAAAAGAGAACCTATTGATGACTATATTCATCCTCTTCCATCATCTCTAACCAAGAAAAGCACATAATTCTTGGAAGACAATAGCCTTTGGTTTAGCGAGCTTCAACCAAAACCGATTGAAACCTTTACCTTTGTCCTTTTTCCCTACCCATCAACCACAAAATACAAATATCTTTCCCCAAGGCTATTTTTTGATCCTCTGAGTCTTGTTCCTCACAACCAACAATGGGACTTTCCTTCAGGTCCCCGTTCAGTTTGGTTTCACATTTGGCCGCATGCCGGACACATTTTCAAACCCTTCCTTTAAAAAATATATAGTAATTAATGTATAATATATGTGTGAGAAAAACATTTCCGTCGGTATTTACCGACAGATTTTCGACGGGCCTTTTCTAATTTCCAACTTTTCGAAAACCATATATTGTTTTTTTCCGATTTCTTTCTCTCACACACATATAATACATCAATAACCACACATTTTATAAATTATACCTAATATACCCATACGTACACTAGTATACACCTTCGGGACCGATGTTTCAATTTTAATACACTTTCTTTCGTTGTTATGTATTATTATTATTATTATTATTAATATTATTATTATTAATATTATTATTATTATTATTATTATTATTATTATTGTAATTATTTTTATTACTATTATTATTATTAGTTATTAATACCAATAACAAGATAAATAGTAATTAATAATAGTAATTACATTTTTCCCTAAAAAATAAATTTAAATCTACTTATTTACTGATACTGATACTAATAGTTATGATGAATAGTAATTAATAATAATTATTATAATATTTTTAATTAAAAAATAAATAGTTATTTAAGTACTAATAACATTAATAGTAGTTAAATTATTATTATAATAATAATAATAATAAAACTGATTTATTTTGTTAATAATTATAATATTTTAATTATAAATGTTAATAGTTAATTAATTTTATTAATAATAATTGAGTTATTTTTATAATAATATTAATAAAAAAATTGTTTATTTTCTAAAACAACATTTACGTTGATAACCTTTTTATTAATTATGAGTAACTTATACTATAATAATTGGTAAATTGAATTATTTGGTAAATATGTATATTAATTTAATTATAAAAAGAAAGAAAAACACAATTAATAAAACTAGTAATAATAATTGAATTATTTTTAGAATATTACTATTAAAAAAAGTTAATTTATTTTCTAAAAAAACATTTCCGTCGGTGATTACCGACAGAATACCGACATATAGCCGAAGTCAAGAATTTCATCTACATTCCGTTGATAATCACCGACGGATATCCGACAGAAATTATTTCCGTCACTATTATGTCAATGATCCGTCACTAAAATTGGAGTTTTTTTGTTTGTCACAATTCTGTCGGAACTCGGTCACTAATTTCCGACGAAAAAATTCTGTCACTAATTTCCGTAGGAATTCACCGAGTTTTCTAGTAGTATCTCTGTGAACATCCAACGATGGAACTCAAGTTGTAGTCGTTAGTGAACTACCACTCGAAGACACCCTAATGCTATCTGGAAAATGAGATTATTGGAGGAGATGAATAGAACCAAATATGTTCCTCCTCCAAGAGAATCTCCACCAGTAAAATCTCCAAAAAAAACCATTACCCAAAAGGAGAAGACCCACATCAACATTTTCTCCAACTCTACAGCCAACACTAACACCATCTTCTGAACCAAATATAGAAAAAACCCTCTAACCTCAAAACATACCAACTCCCAATCCTTCTCCTTCACCACAAAGACCTGATTTTGTTCAACCTCCTCCTTCTACCACAACCAAATCCTCTTTACCAAAGGATCACGAAAAATAGTTGCTCCATTACCTCGTCCTAAACCAACAACCGCCTAGCAAAAAGCGTTGAAAGAAAAGGAAAGGGATGAGATTGACAAAGAAATAAGAGATCTCAAGGCTCTACTTACAGCCAAAGGGATCAACCCTAATTATATTCCTTCTTTGCCAAAGCAGCTGCTTGCAGCCGAAATAGATCAAAGAACCCCAAGAGAAAGCGCAAATGATATTGCTAGAGATGCTGAACTAGCAAAGAAGACATTGGAAGAAGACCAACAAGGGAAACAATCATTTTCACAAAAGTACAAAAGAGAACTTATTGGTGACTATTTTCATCCTCTTCCATCTCCTCTAACCAAGAAAATCACATAATTCACAATAGCCTTTGGTTAAGCGAGCTTCCACCGAAACCAATTGAAACCTTTACCTTTGTCCTTTTTCCCTACCCATCAACCACAAAATATAAAAATCTTTCCCCAAGGCTATTTTTTTATCCTCCCAGTCTTCTTCCTCACAACGAACAATGGGACTTTCCTTCA
The DNA here is from genome assembly GCF_052849685.1 of Lactuca virosa. Classification (NCBI taxonomy): domain Eukaryota; kingdom Viridiplantae; phylum Streptophyta; class Magnoliopsida; order Asterales; family Asteraceae; genus Lactuca; species Lactuca virosa. The sequence goes on from NC_136433.1 coordinate 341,516,487, forward strand.
GCTCCCCATTCAGTTTGGTTTCACATTTGGCCGCATGCTGGAATGTTAGATAAACGGTGTCGCGCTAGAAACAGCAGATTCTATGCTGAAATCCGACTGAAATACAAAGGATTCTCTAGATATCGCATTTCTGATATAAAATCCATGGACACCTACTTTTTTTTAAGATATTTATCCATATATGTCTTACGACATCATTAGATCAGATGGAAGCAAATGGACAATCACAGACAGTTGCGAGCTATGTTGAAGTTTGGTGGGTCACTTGACCCACCTATTTTTTTTATTTTATAACAATGTATATACAATTAAATTTATTGACCCATCTTAAATAATTTTAGTGAACTACCTTAGTATTTTAGACAACTAAAATACATGTATTTTTATAGCCCATACTTTATATTTTAATAGCCCAATCCAATATAAATAGCTCAATACAACTTAAATTAAAAAAGAAAATTATAATTATAATTGTATGATGACAAAATGACATTTTCTATCCAAGCCTGACAATTGTCGAGCGATCACCATCAAACATCACTCATCAGCCCCTCGACCATCTTAATCGCGAATCGACATCACTCTCAAGTGCGTTGGTGCCACCGCCGGCAGTCGCCGCTCGCCCCTCCGTCATTAGTAATTATACAATTGTAAAAATATATCATAATATAAGACATCGTTGGATACAGTTGTAAGAACTTTAATTTTTTTTTGGCTTATACGACTCTACCCGAACCCACAACTAGTAGTGTGTGTGTATATATATATATATATATATATATATATATATATATATATATATATATATTTTTTTTTTTTAAATTTTCTAGTCGGTTTCATTTAAATTGTGAACAATGTAGTTTTACATTGTAGATTCGCCACTAATCACAGAGAAAGATTTTTTGAACCTAAACCAAAGTGACCTCATGGAGTTGATTCGTTGGACAAAACCTAAAAGACGCATTGTAATCACCATTGACGTTGCATACAATAGACTAAGGTGCTGTTTGTTTTTTTTGAAGCCAAAATGTCTACAATCTGCGGACCACATCTGCAAGCCTCTGCAGGTAGACCAAATGTCTGCAGTTTGCAATAAGAAGACTGTTTGTTTTTAACGTCTGCATCTGTTGAAATAAATTGATTTTTCATACTTAATTTCATGTCGTAAACATTAAAAATGCATTTTCAGCAAAAAAAAAAAAAAGAAAAAACTTGTGGCCTATGTTTTTTTTTTAGGTTAAAATGAGGTTTGAAGACCTTTGAAGACAGCGGTTCATGTCTGCACTAGGAAGACCTCGCGCATACGTTTTTTGATCTGCGCACTTCCAAAAAACAAACACTCTGCATGGGCATATGTCTGCGCGGCGCAGACAAAAGTGGTTGCGCAGATCTTTACAAAAAAAAAAAAACAAACAGCTAGCCCCTAAAAGTATGGGCTGCTGAGACTCTTAGAGCCTATGGAACCATCGACTACGAGCTTTCCCAGATGATCTTCAAGCGTAGTCCGGGTGAGCCAAAATACCATGTGCCCAACCTCCACCAATATCAAATCAACATTCCTATAATTATCTCGCCAATTCGTGGTGTAGTCTACATGGGAGAAGATGGTCGGAAATACTTCTTTCACCTAAATGAAAAGCATCTTTTTTCTACCAACTTCGAACGATATGATTGGAATTCCCAAAGGTTCTGCCAAAAGGAATAAATCCATGGTGTCATCCAACCGAAACTTCATCAGAGAAATCATCTGGATTTTAGCCTTTAGGAACTACATGTTTGAGATCTATCGTCTAATAGATTCCCCTTTTACTTAGACATCTTGTGTTATGATGCATTTTATACTCAATGTCTAGAACTGATCTACTGTTAAATGCTCATGCACTTTTAAATCTTAATCATTTTTACATAACCTAAATTTTTTTTGTGGAAACGACAAATGATTCAACGGAAGCCTCTACCCAATATTTCAGAGTAGACCCCGAGTTCGAGCTCCGCAAAGCGGGCAAACCCAGCCCCCAAGGGGATTTCCAGGGAAAATTCCCCCACATATGGGGCATATTTGCAAGAGGCGCACAAATTGTGCTTTACCGGGTTTGAAACCCCGACCTCAAACCCACATGGGGATGTAAACCCAATGCATCAAGCCAGTTGAACTGGCCATCACTTGCACATAACCTAAATGGCTAATTCTTTTAAGAGAAACTGAATTTTAGCCTTTAGTCAATGGTTTCACCACTGAAAGACAACAGTGTACATGTAACATACGCGCTATTAACCTTGGTTAATTATCGTGTTTTGTAAGCTTGTTAGCTTAAAAATGAATAATATTATTAAATATTATATGGTTTTGAGCGTTGAGTTCTAACAAGATAGGTTTACGAGATTTGAAGTAAAACTATGTTTAGAATCATTCGGAAAGTATTGGAAGTCTTATGAGATTCCAAGCAAACAGTTAACTATCGAAATTAACGAAAATATAAAGTTGGAAATAAGTAAAAATAATGTTATTGAAAGTTGTAAATTATTTTGTTAGAAACATTTAGGCGAAAACCTCATCGAAATCCGAGTTATAACGAAGAAGTTATGACTCCTTAAAGTTTCGCGATAGAACCGGCACAACGCTATATGACGTAAAAAGTGAGTTTTCAATAAACTAATTTTTAGTTTTAGTGATCTAAATGAAAGTCGAAGTATTCGTTAAACCGAGAATTTTCATAAAAAGAATGTCCAAATATGACTTCGTATGAGGAAGTTATGATTTTTTTAAGATTCGGTATAACAGTATACTGCTAAAAACTCGAAATAAAGATCGATTGATTTTTATCCAACACAAACTAAATGAGAATCGAAGGTCTCGTCAATAGTAGTACAACAGTAAAAAGACAGACGAAAACGGACGTCGGATGAAAAAGTTATGAATTTTTAACTGATTTTCCTGTCCCGGTCAGTTAAAAATAATAATATTAAAAAGAAATTCAAAAATAGCCGACGGAGTCTAAACGAAAGTTGTAGAGTATAATCTCACCTACGCGTGGATATAAAGAACGTCGAAAACGGAGCTCGCATACGAAAGTTATGAAAATTTTGAAATTTTGGGCACAAAATCCGAGAATCTTCGCATACTAGGCTCGGAATCGGCCACGTACAACCCTCACATGCATGGTGCGTGTCCGAATCATGGTGCGTCCGAAGGGAGGTCCAACCGAAATATGCCGCGTGTCGCACCGGTGGCATGTCCGAAGCGAGCCACCTCGCCTGCGAGATCCGACGCGTGTCCTCTCTTCCCTCTTCGGCCGAAGACCTCACACCTATATAAAGGGAGGTGCGAACCCTCCCAGTTTTGGTTGGATTTTTGCACACTTTTTCACATTAAACTTTCTTTCAAGCTACTTTTAACCCCCCGAAGCCTCGGGAACCTACCTAACACCCGAAAAATGTCCTGAAGCGCCCGAAGACCCCGAGAAAGTTATCTTTTCGGTTTGAAACTCAACTCTCGCAAGGCCCGGTTTTCAATAAAGCTCCCGGTTTTCATCGAAGAAAGTCATTAATAGAAACGAAGTGATGTCCAAATTACCATTTTAACATTCGGTTATTTCACGGTGAGTTCAATATAGGGACAATAATATGTTATGTTTTATATGTGTGATATGCTTTCCCGTATTATTCTGGTATTGGTTTTATACATTTGATCATGTAGAGCATGTCTCGTATAATTTCTGGTATTGGCTTTGAGCCTTTGGCCATGTAGAGCATGTATCGTATCACTTTTGGTATTGGCTCTGTGCCTTTGGCCATGTAGAGCATGACTCGTATCACTTTTGGTATTGGCATAGGGCTAGGTAGGGCTGAAGGCCTGTATATTCTAACAAAATGATAATCAGAAATTGTTTATTTTCTGTACCACTTGGGCTGAAGTCTTATGATGTATATCATGTTGAAATTGTTATGTCTCATTGATCGTAAATCTTTGAATCAAATCATTGGTTGATATGGAAAGTCTGTTATATGTTACACATATACTTTTATTGTTCTTTGTCCCTCCTTGCTTCTGTCATATTGATATATATATATATATATATATATATATATATATATATATATATATATATATATATATATATATATATATATATATATATATATATATATATATATATATATATATATATATATATATATAGAGAGAGAGAGAGAGAGAGAGAGAGAGGTTCATGTATTTAAAGTAATTATTGTGTTATTGTATGCATAAATGTGGGCCAATCAAAATTAAATAATTAAATAAATAAATAAGGGTAACTTAGTAATTTGTTTAGTAACTTCCAAAATAATCCCTATAATCATGGTATTGACTTTTAACCTAATCTCTCCCGTTTAAATCTCGTTCCCCTCTTTATCTAAAAACCAAATCTCGGCCGATCGGAACCCTTCCTTCCCACTGATCGAACCCTTCCTTCTCGTCAGCCTCATCGCAAGGGCCCTAATCCCTCTCCTCTACCTCCTTATCAGATCCAGAGCTTTCTGTTTCAGTTGTGTAAAGGTGTTGCTCACTGCCATGGTCACGGTGTTCTTCACAGGTATCCATTTCCTTAATCTCTACCTTTCATATTCCCCTGCCCTCTTTTTTTTTGTTTGGTTTAATAACTGTTGGAAAAAAATATCAGAGATCTGAAGCCACAAAACTTGCTGGTTGACAAAATGTCTAATTTGTTCATTTCTTGGCTGGTTCGATCGTCATCAACACACGAAGAAGGAAGAAGGATTCACGAATGGAGCAGGGGAAGGACGAAGGTGGTTACATGGGGCTCCGGTGGTGGCATGGTCGAATGCTCACAGTGGCAGCAATCGATTCGGTTTGGTGGTTTAGTTGCGGTCATCGATCATCAACAGGTAAAAGAATATTCTTTTCACACACACACATACACACACACACACACACACACACACACACTCTCTCTCTCTCTCTCTCTCTCTCTCTCTCTCTTTTCCAATTAATCAAAATAGGTAAAAATGGTGTTTTGGGATGTTGTTTGTTTTATCATGAATCTATGAAATGAACAAATTAGATATTTTGGGTTTGCTTTTGACAGAAAATTGATGGTTGTTTGTAGAGGTGATTGGGTTTGTTGTTTTCACAGGAATGGGAGAAGGAAGAACACGAATGGGGAAAATGCCCTCTTTTTTTTGTTGGTTTGCTGGGTACATAAGGGAAAAAACAAGATTGTTCTTGTATTTCTTGACTGGAATCCATGTAGAATGAAAGGAAACAACGGGTTCATTAAGAGGAAACGTAGAAGAGAGGGGTGAATGAGGTTGATCTTGTTACAACATCTAATGTGAAAAGGAAATACTTTTTCCTTTGGAATGGAATCATGAATTTTAATTCTGTTGGAATGGAATAATGAATTCTAATTCTAATTTTGTTGTGTGAAATCACGAATCCAATTCTGTTGGAATGGAATCATGAATTCTAATTGTGTTGAAATGGAGTACGGATATTTCCTCACTGATTTATGCATGTTCTACAATTCTTGGTTTTCTCACTGATTTATTTTTCATTTGTAATGCATTATTGGAATCTAAACTACAATTTGGTTTTGTTTTCACAGAAGTTGATGCTTGAAGAACGGACCACAAAATTGAAAGTGATTCTAAGCAACATTATTATTTTAGAATGTATTAGATTTTGATGTTTTCTTTCCCGTTTTGAAAGTTTTTTTAATTTTGTTCTTTAACAATAAATGTAATTCTTAACAATTGTTACCCGTATTCTATAAGAAATAATTTATTTTTTGTTTTTATTCTTCAATTGTTTGTTCAAGAATTTGTTATTCTACAAGAAGTTTTTAAAGTCATGATAAAAAATTGGTTCAAGAATATTTTTATTTTTTATGGTTCAAGAATATTTTTATTTTTTGAATATACTCATAAACATATTCTGTCAGAATGTCCGAATTAAAAGAATTATAATTCGTAAAAATCGGATTTTTAAAATTAATAGAATCTATGATCCCTTAAAATATGCAATTTTCCTTTATTAAATCTATATTAATTGACTAAAATACCCTTGTAATTAAATTAGATGATATTTTCAATTATATTTAATTAAATAATATATAGTAATCACTTTCTTAAAATAAGTAAAATTGATTGGCCCACATTTATGCATACAATAACACAATAATTACTTTGAATAGAATAACCTAAGCCTATATATATATATATATATATATATATATATATATATATATATATATATATATATATATATATATATATATATATATATATATAGGAAATAATGTTATATTGTAACTGTTATTGAACTCACTAAGCGTCACCCACTTATCCCTCGCAATGTTTAACTATTTCAGTTGATAAGCATCCAGTATAGTCATGTATTGTTGGAAGATTTAGAATAGTTTAATACTATTACTTTTGTACTTATGTTCATATATGTATATGAATTATAAATTCCTGGGTAGTTATATAATATACATAAAACTTTGTAAAAACTTTAATAGTCGATTTGTATCCAAACTCTTGAAATCAGATTATCTATGTAAAATATGTTTATGAATATGCATGTAGCATATTTGGAGTAATATGGTAAGGTTTTAGAGAAGGAGTCTCACAATCATGGTATCACAGCAGTAGTTTAAGGGCGTGTTCGGAAAAATTAGCTGGTAGCGGGTAGCGGGTAGCTTGTAGCTTGTAACGTTTTGTTAAACGCTACATGAAGTAGCATTTGGAATTGGAGCGTTTTGTTTAAACTAAACGCTAGAAGCTTGTAGTGCCGAACGAGGCTTTCTGTTCAAAATGGAGCGTTTTGTCAAACGCTAGAAGCTAGAAGCTCTCAAACGCTCCGTGCCGAACACCCCCTAAGTGAACTAAATCCCACAGATTGGTATTTAGACTTAAATTATTGGAAGTTCAATATATGAACGGATTCATTGTAAGTATATGGATACAAACCATAGGAAAGACTTAAGTAGAGTGTTAGGTAATGATAAATCCTAATATTCTAAAATACTATGTTACTCCAAATTTTCAGAATAATGGCTGAACAAGAGAGTAGTCATACACCAAAAATGGGTGGAGATCCTCATCCTGATGAAGGAGAAACTCCAGTATCCCCTCGTGAGGAGCGACTCTTGGATAAACTTACTGGTGTTATTCGGTAGACTCTCGAAGAACACAAAAAGGATAATGATAAGGGTAAAGAGAAAGCCACTGGAGAATCTTTGAGAGAAAAGGCGAAACGTCCCTCATTCAAAACTTTCAAGAGTAGTGGTGTTACAGAGTTTTCAGGAGTTCTTAATCCTATTGTTGTTCTTACTTGGATCCAGAACACAGAAAAAGTATTCTGTATCTCTCATGTGGTTAATGAAGACAAGGCTAATTATGCTTCTGCAATGCTCATCGGAGAAGCCTTGGTCGGGTGGGAAGAAACATTTGAAGCTCTCAACGAGTATGACCAGGAGAATTTATCTTGGGAGATGTTCAAAACTCGTTTTCTAGGAAAGTATTGTCCTCTAGACATGAGGAGAAGATTGAAGAAAGAATTCCTCGAGCTCAAGCAAGAAGGAATGACTGTGAATGAGTATGAAACTCAATTCAATCAGAGAGCACGGTTTGCTGCAAAGTATATTCCAACTGAAGACGATAAAATTCAGTTATTCATGGAAGGATTACGATATGAAATCCGTGATTTAGTGATCAATCGGGATATTCTGTCATTTGATAAAGCTATTGAGTATGCCCGAAAGCGCGAGCATGACTTAGAGATACGTGGTGCCACTCTTTCTGTTCCGAAGCATCCACGTATTGATCTAACTATTCCTGTTTCCTCTATTCCATCAGCTCGATCTGTTCGATCTGATTCTAATACAAGAGTGCAATCTCAGAACGCCTTTCGTGGCAGTGGTAGGTCACAATCTTTTTCTCTTCAGTCACCATCATGTCGAAAATGTGGAAAGAGTCATCAAGGCCAATGCAGAATGAAAAAAAGGATCGGTGATCTTTTATGGATGTGGAGAAATAGGCCACATGAAGACCGTTTTCCCGATGAAGAATGTTAGATGCTATGCTTGTGGTGTTACCGGCCACAGGAATCACTTCTGCCCTACTCTTACTAGTTAAATGGTGGGGATCAAGCTTCTGTTCAACAACCGGCGGGTACTTCAACTAGATAAGAGGAGGTGCCAAAATCTAAAGGTCATGAATTCCAAATTACCACAGAGGAGGCACATGCGGACCCACATGTTGTGACTGATACATTTCTTGTCAACTCTAGACCTGCTAACATCTTATTTGATTCTGGTGCCTCAGATTCTTTTGTCTCTCATGAATTTGTGCATTCTTTTCAAATTGCTTGCTTTGCACTCGCGCAACCATTTCATGTAGATACTGCGGGAAGTATATCATTACTTGTTGATAAAGTCTATAGAGATTGTGTCATAGAAATTAAAGGCTATAATTTTCTTGCTAATCTAATTCCTATCTCCTAGCCCAAATTTGACATTATTCTCGGCATGGATTAGTTGTCAAAGAACCATGCAGAACTCTTGTGCTATGAAAAGATGGTACGCATTCCTATCGAAGTGAAGAATCCTATTTATGTCTACGGTGAACAAAGACTTAAATCCTAAAAATAATCTCTTTCCTAAAAGCTCGTAAATTTATATCGAAGGGGTGTTCTATCTATCTGGCCTATACAGTTGATATCTCAAAAGAGGAGAAGAAAATTGTAAATGATGTTCCCATTGTTAACGAATATCCTGATGTTTTCCCCGATGATTTTCCTGGACTTCCTCCGGATAGGCTAGTAGAATTCCGAATTGACCTTGTGGCTGGTGCAAATCCTATTCCAAAGACTCCTTATCGTCTTGCACCAGCTGAAATGAAGGAAATGATGATTCAACTGCAGGAATTACTTGACAAGGGCTTTATTCGACCGAGTACCTATCCTTGGCGTGCTCCAGTATTGTTTGTCAAGAAGAAGGACGGGTCAATGCGAATGTGTATTGATTACCTCGAGCTAAATAAGTTAACTATCAAAAACAAGTACCCCCTACCTCGCATAGACGACTTGTTTGATCAACTTCAGGGTGTTAGCTATTTCTCGAAGATTGATTTGAGATGTGGCTATCATCAGTTGAAAGTACTCGAGCAGGATTTACCGAAGACTGCTTTTCGTACTCGATATGGGCATTTTGAATTCCTTGTCATGCCATTCGGTATGACAAATGCTCCTGCTGTATTCATGGATATGATGAATCGGGTATGTCGTCCAATGCTCGATAAATCTGTCATCGTATTCATTGATGATATTCTAATTTATTTCAAGTCTGAATCTGATCATGTCATTCATATTCATGAAATATTAGAACTTCTTCGAAAGGAGAAACTATATGCTAAATTCTCGAAATGTGAATTTTGGCTTCGCCAAGTTCAATTTCTTGGCCATGTGATTTCTGGTGATGGTATATCTGTAGATCCTACCAAAATTGAAGCCATTCAGAATTGGGAAGCGCCTCGTAATGGTTCTGAAATTCGCAGTTTCTTGGGTATCGTGGGTATTACCGGAGATTCATTAAAGATTTTTCATGTACAATTGTACCTCTCACAAGTCTTACACGAAAGGAAGCAAAGTTCGAATGGGGTGAAGCCCAAGAAAAAGCTTTCTCAACTTTAAAGGATCTTTTGACTCATGCTCCAATCTTATCACTCCCAAAAGGTGATAGTGATTTCTCCGTGTATAGCGATGCTTCAGGGTTGGGACTCGGTTGTGTGTTGATGCAACGTGGTAAGTGATAGCCTATGCCTCAAGATAACTGAAAGATTATGAAAAGAATTATCCCACTCATGACCTTGAACTCGCTACAATAGTATTTTCCCTAAAACTTTGGAGACATTATCTTTTTGGTACAAAATGCCAATTATTTACCGACCATAAAAGTCTCAAGTATATATTCAGTCAGCAAACTTTGAATATGAGACAACAACAAGCCATGGAGCTGATCAAAGACTATGACTGTGAAATCTTGTATCATCCTGGAAAGGCCAATGTAGTTGCCAATGCACTTAGCAAAAAGGTTTATCATAATAGTGTGTGTTATGCTATTACTCACACTATAGTAAAATTCACTATTCTTGATGAACTAGAGAAATGGAAAGTAGAGGCCTTAAAGCCAGAAAATGTGAAGAAGGAAGGGATGGTACATTATGCTGATATTTCACTTGATGATCCACGAGGATTGAAGGTATTTAAGAATCGGCTATGGATTCCAAAGATTGGTGGATTAAGACAGAAGATTTTTGAAGAAGCTCATAAGTCTAAGTTGTCAATACATCCTGGTACAAGTAAAATGTACTATGATGTATGGGATGATTATTGGTGGCCTAGGTTAAAGAGAGACATTGGAAGATACGTGCAGGAATGTTTAATATGCTTACAAGTCAAACAGAGCACCAAAAGCCTTACGGAATTTCATAAAGTATTAGTGTTCCCGTGTGGAAATGGGAAGAGATGTCCATGGATTTTATTAACAAATTGCCAAAGACTGCTAGACAGAATGATAGCATTTGGGTAATTGTCCACCGGCTGACTAGGAGTGCACTTTTTCTTTCTATGCGTGAAATAGCTCCAATGGAGAAATACGCACAAGTATACCTGGATGAAATTGTTGCGAGACATAGTGTGCCACTAAAGATTATTTCCGATCGTGATACTCGCTTCACTTCTCACTTTTTGGCGATATTCAACGTGAATTGTGATCTCGAGTTGCTCTCAGTAGAGCTTATCATCGCCAGACAAATGGTCAGACGGAGAGAACAATCCAAACAGTAGAAGATATGCCGCGTGCATGTGTCTTGGAGTTCGGTGGTAACTAGGACAAGTACTTACCTCTTGTCGAATTTTCATATAATAACTGTTACCACACTTCAATCAAAATGCCGCCATATTAAGCACTATATGGGCACAAATGCCGTACACCATTATGTTGGCGTGATGTAGGACATAAGATCCTTAGAGGCCCTGAAATGATTCAAGACACAACTGACAAGATTCAAATTGTATGAGAAAGAATGAAAGCGGCCCAGGATCGACAAAAGTCCTATGCAAAAAAGAGGAAACGACCCATAGAATTCCAGGTGGGTGATTTTGTAATGCTGAAGGTATCCCCATGGAAAGGCATTATACGATTTGGGAAGAAAGGAAAACTAAGTCCTAGATTTGTTGGTCCTTTCAAAATCATCCAGAGAATTGGTAAACAAGCATACCGCTTGGAATTTCCTGAAGATTTTGCAGGTATTCATGATGTGTTTCATGTGAGTTATCTGCGTAAATGTTTGAGCATATATGATGAAACGGTTCCGTTATCCGAGGTGAAACTGGATAATAAGTTAAGCTATGTAGAAGAGCCTGAACAGATCATAAACGAAAGAACGGCTAATCTACGTAATAAATAAGTGGAGTTGGTGCTTGTCAAGTGGAAACACCATCAAGGCCCAAATTATACTTGGGAAACTAAGAATGAGATAAGAACGAAATATCCCCATTTGTTTAAATCGTTGTAATTTTGGGGACGAAAACCTCAAAAGGAGGAGGTATTTGTACCATACACGTTATTAACCTTGTTTAATTATCGTGTTTTGTAAGCTTGTTAGCTTAAAAATGAAGAATATTATTAAATATTATATGGTTTTGAGCGTTGAGTTCTAAGAAGATAGTTTTACCAGATTTGAAATAAAACTATGTTTAGAATCATTCGGAAAGTATTGGAAGTCTTATGTGTGACATCCCCATTTTCACGGCCAGAAAAGACCGATTTGTTTATGCTTTGTTTAAAAATCAGAGTAACATTTTCAATAAAAGTGTTGCGGAATTTGTTCCCAAAATAAAATATGATAAAGATTTATCAAAGCATTTCCGAAGAAATGTATTTCATTAAAAACCTCGGGATGTCATGTTCGATACAGATCAAAAGCATAAACAGTACATTATAAGCCTTACAACATTTATTCATATCTACAGGCCTATAAACTGTTATCCCTCATCCAAACATCTATGCTCATGCGCCACTACCTGTAATACAAGAAACTGAGTGGGTCAGGCTTGGGATTCTGGTGAGTACATAGGGTTTTCAACTCACAATAAATAAGTTTATTATTTTCATCAACCAAACAACCCGATTACCTGTTCCCGTTATCCTCACTTTACGTCCCTAAAACATCTATCATAAGGGACCTAGCCTAAGGATTTTCATCGGGGCGACAACACATGCTTCAGGGGTTCCTTAGCAATTCATGTCAAATAAGGAAACCATGAGGGGGATGGAGTACTGCTGGTGAGCACACAGTTCAAATAAACAATTACAGGTTGCAAGCCTGCTAGCATTCCACTCGACTGTCTAGAAAAGTCTGTGGTCATCATCTATACTCCGCTAGATGACTGGATCATCAACAACATCTAAATAGAGGCCTCTCATTATTTTATTTTGTCACACAACAACTATTACATCTACCCATGTTTTACCCCACACATTTTGTAGATATAAAATACATATACAGTTTAAATAATTTAAAACATGTATAAAAATCTTTCATCCAGCATAGACAACAAGTATTCAGAAAATATGCACACATAGCACGTAATTTATATAAAATACTTCATATCTATGTGTAAGATGAAAGGGACAATGCACTCACCTGGTAAAGGTGGTGACTCTGCACTCGGACAACACTTCGTTAAGTTAAAACAATTTTCCTTGGACAAAACCTAGTATCATTACCATTAGAGTTTAGTCTAATATTCACCGAGACTAATTAATAGTCTAACTATTATTACTATTATATAAGCGTTAAACAATACTATTCACCCACTATGTATAGACAAGGGCCAGACATGAAACACCGGAGGGCAGGATCATTTTGGCATATAGCACTTCTGAATCCAGCAACCCAAGCGGCCCTCCAAACCGGATTCCCCATGCCGCGAGTGGTTAAAAAGATATTATAACGACACTTAAATAACTCATGATAATAGCCTAAATACTCATTATAAGGTCCTAATAACATTACTATATTGAAACATAAGCTATACTAAAGATAGGGTAGGTGTAGCTCACTTACAGCGGGTTTTTCTCAAAATCGGGCTCCGCTTGGAGCAGCGTTTCTGAGCCGAAAGGCTCTTTTCTCGGGGCTTCGGGAGCCTCGGGGCTTCCTTCAGGTGCTAGGGGGTTTAACTAGACTTTAGGGGGGTTAGGCAGGCTTAGAGAGAGGTTCTAGAGAGAGAAAGAGCAGTTGGAAGGTGTGACAAAATGAGGGTGCCCCGACACTCTATTTATAGGCTAGAAATCACCCAAATTCGTCGAGTTGGCCTCCAACTCGTCGAGTTCCATGGCCAGGTGTCACCATCTGGTGGCTAGCCTTGGGGAGGAAGCAACGGCCAGGATTGTGCCACATCACCCGATTTCGCACAACACCTTCCCGACTTATAAAAATCGTAACTCTCGCATACGAGCTCCGTTTTCGACGTTCTTTATATCCACACGTAGGTGAGATCATACTCTATAACTTTCGTTTAGACTCCGTCGGCTAATTTTGACGTTCTTTATATCCGACGTCCGTTTTTGTCTGTATTTTTATCGTTACGCTACTAATAATGAGATCTTCAATTCTTATTTAGATTGTGTCGGCCAAAAACCGCTCGATCTAAAATTCGAGTTTCGGGCTGTGCACTGCTATGCCAAATCTTAGAAAAATCATAACTTCCTCATACGAACTCAAATTTGGGCGTTCTTTTTATGGACGCTCTCAGTTTAACGTATACTACAACTTTGGTTTAGATTACTAAGGCCAAAAAGTCATCCATCGTAAACTCACTATTTACGTCACCCAACGTCGTGCTGGTTTTGTCGCGAAACTTCGATAGGCCATAACTTCTTCGTTATAACTCGGATTTCGGCGTTTTTTATATATCCGAAATCCTTGTTTCGACCACTACAACTTTATGTAAAGATATCGGGTTTATCTCACACTTTAATTTTGACGCTTATTTTTATTCTTTGTTAATTATATCTTTATAATTAAGTATAAAGCACATAAATTCACATAATTCACATAATACTCAAATAATTCATCTTTATTACTTTAAAAAGAGTTACAATAGTTGACCTAGACTATTACATCATCTATTAATGCTTAGAACCGAAACACGAGCGTTACAATTCTCTCCCCATTCGGATGATTCCGTCCCGGAATCATGCATCAGCAAACATATGCGGATAGCGACTCATCATGTCGCTCTCTATTTCCCAGGTGAGATTCGGCCCATTCGAATGTTTCCATATTGCGTCGTAACTTCTTAGTCTTACGGTCAACAATTGCCTCGGGCTCTTCGATTAGCCTCTTATTCTCATCCATCCTTAACTCTGAGATTGGAATTATGTCGGCAACTTCTCCCGTGAAGTTCCTCAAATAACAAACATGGAAGGTGTTATGAATACCATCTAGTTCTTCGGGTAATTCGAGCTTGTAAGCTTGGTTCCCAATCTTCTGAAGAACTTTGAACGGTCCAATGAACCTTGGACTCAACTTTCCTCATTTACCGAATCTTATAAGTCCCTTCCACGGCGAGACTTTAAGCAAAACCAAATCTCCAACTTCAAAATTCATCGGTCGTCTTTTCTTGTCAGCATAGCTCTTCTGACGATCCTGAGCTATTAACATCCTTTCCATGATAGCAGTCTCATGGACTATCTCGGGGCCCATAAACTGCTTTTCTCCGGCCTCAAGCCAACAAGACGGCGTACGACAATTCTGTCCGTACAAATCTTGATAAGGTGCCATCTTGATGCTCGAGTGGAAACTATTGTTGTAGGAAAACTCTACTAAAGGTAAGTGCTCATACCAGTTTCCTTGGAATTCCAGGGTACATGCTCTTAGCATATCTTCCAGTGTTTGAATCGTTCTTTCGCTATGACCATCAGTCTGCGGATGGTAAGCTGTACTCAAACACAACTTCGTACCCAATTCCTCTTGTAGACTTCTCCAAAACCATGACGTGAAACGTCTATCACGATCTGATACAATCGTTAGAGGAACACCGTGAAGTCTTACAAC
The DNA here is from genome assembly GCF_052849685.1 of Lactuca virosa. Classification (NCBI taxonomy): domain Eukaryota; kingdom Viridiplantae; phylum Streptophyta; class Magnoliopsida; order Asterales; family Asteraceae; genus Lactuca; species Lactuca virosa. The sequence goes on from NC_136433.1 coordinate 341,531,613, forward strand.
TTCCTTCACGTAAGCATTTGCAAGCTTATCCATAGACCACCTCTCGTTGGCTGCTATGAAGTGTGCACTCTTAGTGAAACGATCCGCGACCACCCAAATCATGTCGTGACCGTTCTTCGTCCTGGACAGTTTAGTCACAAAATCCATGGTGATGTCTTCCTATTTACCCATGGGTACATGTAAAGGATCTAAACTCTCATACGGTTTCTGATGTTGTGCCTTAACTCTTGCACAAGTTACACACTCAGCCACATACTTTGCAACATCGAGCTTCATCGTCGACTACCAGCAGTAGGGTTTTAGGTCCCTATAAATTTTAGTGCTACCGGGATGAATCGAGTACATGGTCTTGTAAGCTTCTTCCATCAGAATATCTATTACTCCTCCCGTCTTAGGTACCCAAATTCTATCTTAGAATACCTTCAGTCCTTGACTGTTTATTCCGAATACTAACGGTTTTCCCAAACGTTCTTCTTTTCGGTCATTCTTCTCTGAAGCTTCTTCTTTAGCTTTCTTGATACTTTCCACAATCGTCGAGACAACTTCTATTCTCAACGCTCTTGGCCTTTTTCTTTTAAGGTTTACTTTCCGACTGAGAGCATCAACGACAACATTTGCTTTACTGGGGTGGTAAAGTATCTCACAGTCGTAGTCCTTGAGTAACTCTAGCCAGCGTCGTTGTCTCATGTTCAATTCCTTCTGATTAAAGAGATACTGGAGACTCTTATGATCAGTGAAAAGTTTGCACTTCGTGCCGTAGAGATAATGCCTCCATATCTTTAAGGCAAATATTACTGCTGCCAACTCTCATGAGTGGGGTAGTTCTTTTCGTGCTCCTTCAATTGTCGAGACGTGTATGCTATCACCTTTTCTCTTTGGGTCAGAAAAAAACCCAACCCAACTCCAGATGCGTCACTATAGACCACGAAGTCTTCAACTCCATCGGGTAGAGAAAGTATCGGTGCTTCACATAACTTCTTCTTTAGGTTCTCGAATGCTTCTTCGTGCTTCTCACTCCATGTGTAAGTAGCTCCTTTATGGGTCTAAGCTGTCATTCGAGCATCTATCGAAGAAAAGCCTTGGATAAATCGTCGGTAATATCCAAGTAATCCCAGAAAGATTCGAATCTCCGTGGGACTTTTCGGTCGTTCCCACTTCATCACAACTTCGATCTTCGCTAGGTCAACCATTATCCCTTCTTGATTAACCACATGACCTAAGAATTGGACTTCTCGGATCCAAAAATCGCATTTGGAGAACTTTGCATACAACTTCTCCTTCTTCAATACTTCTAACACTTCCCGTAGATGCTTGCCATGCTCCTCCTGGCTTTTCGAGTAAATCAGAATGTCATCTATGAACACTATCACAGATTTATCGAGGAATGGTTTACAAACCTTGTGTTGGATAAGGTGTCTAAGTCCATAACTATTTCTGGTATGTACTTGACCCGGTTTGGCATGGTCCATTTGGGTTGCATGGCATCATGCATGTGGATAGACTAAATGAGAGAAATAACACTTATGGTTTATTAATATATTATAAGTTCTAATATATTAATAATATTATTTAATTAGTATTGATCAAGAATTAATTTGGAATTAATTAAGTGATCAAAAGGAGACTAATTAAATATATGGGTTGATTATGTAAATCATCCATACTTGTATAGTGGGCTAATGCTACATGGATTGTCAAGTTGGGCTAAAACCCATAGGATGCTCCATGGTGTTTTTGAACCCATGGATCCAAGAAATGAAAATCCATGACAATTAGGGTTTACATGGTGTAACCCTAATTGTAACACACTATATAAGCATCACTTTGTTCACCAAAATCGGCCACTAATTAAGAATTGTGAGGGATAGCCGATTTCTAAGTGTTCTTCATTTCTCTCTAAGTTTATCCAAGTGCATTTGGTGTTGTGTGAGACATTTGAGGCATCACATTTGAGGTGCTAGTCTCACAAGGTTCTCAAGGAATCCAAACTACTACAAGGTATGTTTTCTTACTTACTTTTATGTTTAAAAGTTCCCCATGTATGCTAGATAGGTTATGAACCTTGGAAAAACAATTTTGCATGTATCATAATAAAACATAGATCCAAGGTTTCTAGGGTTGCATGTACACCATAGGAGTGTTAGAATGCTGAAAACCCTTCAGTGGTAGCCTAGGCTTGTTTATTTGATAGTTGATGCAAACTTGTTGAAAAAACTCAGTTTTCTGCATTCTGCAGCATGAACTCGCCGAGTCCATGGGGGTACTCGACGAGTCCATGAGTAAACTCATCCTACTCGTCGAGTAGGTTCGTGCACTCGATGAGTAGGAGCCCCTGAATGCAGATTTTTGAGTTTTGCTGCTGGAAATGGACTAGAAACATTACCCTAAACTGTTTTGGTGTTATACAACTTGTTTTAGATGGTGTAATGGTTATGCTAATCCATTTTCAATGGCTATTATCAAAATTTCAAGTTTTATATGCTTTATTTATGATTCTTGAAATTGTTGATATGAACATTCATGAACTTATGAGTTTAGAAGATCATAGGAATTATTTGTAACTTTCTTGTTAGTTTAAATCTTGATCATTATGTATTTTAATGGAATCCATAATTTGTCCTCAAGTTATGGATTACCAAAAGTCATTATTTTAAAGTGCATTATTAAACACACAGGTTACATAAATTGAAAAGCCTCTCATTTTATTAATCCATTAACTCATAAGTTATGAAAGATGAAAAGTTTTGAAAGTTACAAAACTTGCCCTCAAGTTTTGGAACATGTAAAGTCACTTTAAAAACTTTAGTTCCAACCCCTAGAATTTTAAAAGTTAAAATTCAACCCTTATACTTTATATTATTATAAGCTTAATAATAATTATATATGTATAAGAACAAGTCGTTTTACCGTTAGTAGGCCTCATTCACGAAGCCAGTCTATAAGGGGGGTATAAGGTTGTTGCCTATAAATGGCAGCTTAATGGGTGTCCACTCTCACCCACCACTTCCTTGACTGGTGGAGGGTCTTTAGCCGAACGGGTAAGACAAAGACTTTAAATTCTCATTAAAAGTATGATGAAAAATAAAGTAACTAAATGTTTTATAAATTCCCAATCTTAGTTACTTTAGGAAAATGTGAATAAGGTGCTAACCCATGAAATTACACTTTGCACTTTGATTAAGTCGTTAGTGGAGCGTGTGTGGTTAACCGACACACTAACCTGGACTTAACAAGGTAGGTAAAGGGTAACTTAATGTTTATCATAGTATCGATGGAGCGCGTGTGGTTAACCGGCACATCGATTGAGGGGTAAATATTGAGGGTACCAAGTAATTTGCATGGTTACTTCACACCTTGTTTTGTGATCCTCTGCATCCCAGTCACAAAACCTGAAGGGCACACTCGAGATTGAAACATGCCATTGAAAAGTTCAATGAATCTCAAAGAATCTAGGAGTTTCAAAAACCAATTAAAACCTAATAATTTATTTCGTTTTTTCATGGTGGAAATTGGTGAATCGTCATTCACCTACCTTCAAATATTTTATAGGTTGGATTACGGCATCCCACTTCTAAGTTATAAAATATTGTGTTGGGTCCTAGCCTTAATATTACAATTGGGTGTTTTATTAAGGACTATCTTTATATCTAATCTAAACTTGTCTTTCTTCTTTTCAGATGTCTTCCAACAATGCTGCTTTTGGCTCAAATCCTACCGGCTCCTTCTCTCTTATGAACCTTTGTGGGAGAGTCATCTTTGATGGACCCAACTTTATGGATTGGATCAGAAACATCAGGATGGTCACTCGGTATGAGGACAAAGAATATGTCCTCGACAAGGAGCTTAAAGAACTCGAGCCGATTGCTACTCCTGAGGAGGTCGCTGAATATCAGGCCCATGAAAGAGATGCCACCAAAGTGGCATGCATCATGTTGGCCACTATGACAGAGAAGCTCCAAAAGTCCTATGAGGACTACTATCCTTTTGAGATGCACCAGGATTTGATGGACCGCTACCATCAGAGTGCTTGTCAAGAGCGATATGAGATCATCTCCTCCATGATAACAACCATGATGAAGGATGGTGAACGCATCATGGGCCACATGCACAAAATGCAAAGGTATGTGGACCATTTGCTGAAACTGAATGTGAACTTCCCAAAGGAGTTGGAAATAGATATTATTTTGCACTCCTTACCTTCGTGTTGTGATCAATTCCGCATGACATACCACATGAACAAGGAGGAAGCTACACTCAGCAAACTTCAATGACTTTTGAAGACCGCGGAAAGTGGTCTTAAGGGTAAGTCGGTTGTTACTACTCCTACTCATACCGCGGACCCTATCTTGGCAATCGGGCAAGGCAAAGGAAAGAAGAGGAAGAGCCCTTCGAAGGGTACCAAAGGAAAGTCTCTTGATGGCTCCTCTTCAAGTGGAACCATGAAAGGTTTTGTCACTCCTTATGCTAATCCTAAAGAGGCTGAATGCTTCTATTGCCATGAAAAGTCGCACTGGAAGCGAAACTGCCCAAAGTACCAGCAAGATGTTAAGGATGGGAAAGTAAAACCCAACCATGCAGGTATTTACACTGTATTGTCTAATAACTCACCCTATTCTAATTATTGGGTCCTTGATACAGGTTGTGGTATTCACATATGTTGTGATTTGCAGGGACTAAGAAGAAGTGAGAATGTGGAGCATGGGAAGATAAACTTGATCATGGGAAATAGGAAAGTTACACCTGTCACCAAGATTGGAGTTTATTCTTTATTGCTAAGTAGTGGGTTAACATTAGATTTGAATAAATGTTGTTATTTGCCAGAAATGGCAAGAAATATTATTTCCTTTCATGGTTTGTACAAAAACGGTTTTACCTTTTCATTTGATAATGATAGTGGTGGTATTAATGTTTTCTTTAATAATGTTCTTTATTTTAAAGCATTACCTTGTGATGGTGTGAAACTGTGTCGGTTGTAGATAACCTAGGAAATAATGTATTGTGTATCGATTCTTCCTCTAGTTTGGATAAAGCATCATTATGGCATTGTCGTCTTGGACATGTAAGCAAGAAACGCATAGGCAAACTCCAAAAGGATGGAGTCGTGGAGTCATTTGATCTAAAGTCAGATGATAGTTGTGAATCTTGTTTGCTTGGGAAAATGACAAAGTCACCCTTCACTGGTACTTGTGCTAGGGGTGAAGGTTTGTTGGATCTTGTACACACTGATGTGTGTGGACCCTTCAGAACCGCCACAAGCGATGCTAGCCGCTTCTGTGTGACTTTTATTGATGATTTTAGTAGATATGGATATGTCTACTTAATCAAGCATAAGTCAGAGACCTTTGAAAAGTTCAAAGAGTTTAAACAGGAAGTGGAGAATAAGTTGGGCAACAACATTAAGATGCTTCGATCCGATCGAGGTGGTGAGTATCTTAGTACAGAGTTCATTGACTATCTTAAGGAATGTGGGATTGTCTTACAATTGACACCTCCCAGGACACCACAGTAAAATGGTGTGGCTGAAAGGCGCAATCGAACCTTGTTGGATATGGTTCGTTCCATGATGAGTCGAACTTCGATACTAATCTCATTCTGGGGGTATGCCTTAGAGTCTGCCGCCTATATCCTTAATCTAGTCCCTACCAAAAAGTTTGCCAAAACACCTCACGAGATGTGGAGTGGAAAATGTAACAACCAAAATTTTCCATCCAATTTAAACATTTCAAAAACAACCCAAATCCATTAATTATTACAAAAAGGTTTTCCATTAATTTATTATCAGAGTATCCCAGAAACATCAGCATAAAAATGAGGAGCGGTACGATCACGCCTTCGCCTTGCCACGATCTCCTGAAGTACCTGAAACAATACACTGAAATTGTAAGCCCGAAAGCTTAGTGAGTTACCCCCAAAATACCAACCACATAACCATGCACATATCAAATCATATCATAATACAGAACAACCATGCATATCGAGTCTACAATGTGACTGGTTCGCCCGCATCGGGCCTTCAGTCCACCTGGTCCACTTTCCGAGTCTAGCCATGTATATCGAGTCTACAGTGTGATTGGTCTGCCAGCACTGGGCCTTCAATCCACCTGGTCCACTCTCCGAGTCTACAGTATGACTGGTCCGCCCGCACCGGGCCTTCAGTCGGCCTGGTCCACTCTCCGAGCCTCGGCACGTCTGGACCGCCCTCTTGGGGCCTTAAGCCTATCCGGACAGCTCGCTGGGCCTTCGGTCTATCCGGTCCGCCCTGGGTATGTTGGCCTACAGCACAAAGCAGGACCCGCCTCAACCCACCCCAGTCAAACAACCATGTGCACATAAAATAGTTAATCACATAACAATCCTTAGCCAAACAAACGAATCTATCAGATCATGCAGCATAACAACATCCTAACCAGGATACAGACCTAACCGGTCACTAACATAACATTTCCCTACATACCAGGATACCGACCTTAACCAGGTCACTAACATAACACCATCCTAAAACCAGGATGTAGATCTAGCAACTCAAAAACATATCAAACAAATACCCGGATTCCCATCCGATAAAGGGCCGGCCTTGGTGCCGTAGACCCTGTTGATATAGTGAGGATAACTCACCTGAAACGAAGAACCGAACCACGAAAACACCCTCCTAAAGCACTGCTCAAAACCCCAACACCTATTGCCATCAATGGACCATTGACATAAATAACCAATTACCATAACACCCATGAAGGTCAAAGTCAAAGTCCAGGCCAAAGTCAAACTTCATGACTGACTCTACTCGCCGAGTCAACCCGTTGACTCGTCGAGTCCTTATACTCTGAAAACTCTTAGAACATGACTCAACTCGCCGAGTCACCCCAGGACTCATCGAGTCCAACGATCTCCGAGTCCCATCCTACTCAACTCACCGAGTCACCTCCCGACTCACTGCTTCGAGGTTTAACCAGAAGAGATTAGGGTTCTGCGACCAGACTCGCCGAGTCCAAGAACAGACTCGTCGAGTTCAAGGCAATCTTCAACAGACTCGCCGAGTTGTTCTTCCAACTCGCCGAGTCCATGCACATGTTCATACAACTCGTCGAGTACACCCATGTGACTCACCGAGTCTCTCCAGTTCTCAATCCATACAGTGGCTTTTCGAACCATGTAGGAGCTCGAATCCATAGATCCACTCTTCTACAGTCTAACCCTCACATAAAGTGGCAAACTTTACGTGAAACCAAGGAGATATAGGCCCAAAACACTCTAGGGCTAGGTTTAAGGACTAGGGGCTTCACCAACAACTCTTAGACAGGAGCTTTATGACATTTTGGACCATCACGAGCCTAGATCTGAGGTACCAACCTCAGATCTAAGCCTCTAACTCGAAATAACTCTCAATCATACTAAAAATGCCCCAAATCTCAAATGATAAAAGATCTAGATGCAAAATAGCCCAAGCAACAGATTATTACCTCCAATATAAGCTCTAACTGAAGTAGATCCCGGATCTACACCACTCCTTTGCAGCAAGCCTCTTGATCTTCAAGCCCCTTTCCAAGACTTCCTCCTCCAAAGCTCTATTCTCTCTATTAATGGAGGCTCACTGGATTTTAGGGTTTCTGGATCTCAAAAGGATAGTAAAGAGGCTAAGGGTGGGTTATAATGTTCTTTATATAGGGCACAACCCCCAGGATTAGGGTTTTCTCTCTACAGCACCAACTCATCGAGTCCAAGCTGCCGACTCGGTGAGTTGGCCACTTAAACCGCGACAGAATCCCGCTCCGACTCGGTGAGTAAGCAGACCTACTCATCGAGTCCTTTCTTTTATTTACACTTTTGGCCCTTCATTGAACTTCTGAAATTTCGGGAAGTTACAGAAAAGTTCCCAATCTGGACCACATCAAGATTTGAGGTTGCGAGGTTTTTTTGAGGCGTGAGTCTCACGATAAGCTCGAACCTCGAAGTGAGAGGTGTATTTTCATCGGCTACCCACAGAGATCCTTTGGTTACCTCTTCTACAGACCCAGTGATAATGTGGTCTTTGTAGCAAGGAGAGGAGTCTTTCGAGAGAGAGAGAGTTCATAAGCCAAGGAAACAGTAGGAGGCAAATTGACCTTGAAGAAATTCAAGAGTCAAGTGGTGAAGGAACCTCGAACCCTAGCAATCAACCTGAGGAGGAAACTCATGTTGATCTGACAGAAGAGTCTATACCTCTGAGGCGTTCCACGAGAGTTAGGAATGCACCTGAGCATTACTATGGTTTCCATATTACTGCGGAAGGTGATACACTTGTCAGTGATAGAACACTGGTAAGTGTGGATGAACCTAACAGCTACACGGAAGCCATGGCAGGCCCTGAGGCTGCTAAATGGAAAGAGGCTATGGACAGCGAGATACAGTCCATGTATGACAATCAAGTTTGGAACTTGGTTGACAATGTACCAGGTCGTAAGAAAGTCGGGTGCAAATAGATCTTCAAGAAGAAGACTGACATGGATGGTAATATACACACTTATAAGGCGCGACTGGTTGCAAAGGGCTTTTCTCAAACTCCGGGAGTTGATTATGATGATACCTTTTCACCAGTAGCAAAGATTAAGTCTATTAGGGTTATGCTAGCCATTGCTGCATTTCATGACTATGAAATATGGCAAATGGATGTCAAAACCGATTTCCTTAATGGAAAGTTGGCTGAGGATGTTTACATGAGTCAGCCAGAGGGTTTTGTCAGTGCAGAGTACCCTAATAGAGTGTGTAAGCTTGAGAAATCCATCTGTGGATTGAAACAAGCACCTCGGAGATGAAATCTTTGTTTCAATGAGAAAGACAAAGAGTTTGGCTTTTTGAGGTGTGAAGATGAGTCATGTGTATATGTCAAGGCTAGTGGGAGTATAGTTAACTTTTTGGTATTGTATGTGGATGACATACTACTCATAGGAAATGACATCCCAATTCTGCAGGAAGTAAAGTCCTGGCTTGGGAAGTGTTTCGCTATGAAGGACCTTGGTGAAGCTGCCTATATCCTAGGGATAAGGATTTTGAGAGACAGGAGTAAAAGACTAATTGGACTTAGTCAGAGTACCTACTTGGATAAGGTGCTGAATAGGTTCAGCATGCACAATTCCAAGAAAGGAGAGTTACCGATCCTGAGTAACGCCATACTGAGTAAGACTCAGAGCCCGAGTAGAGAGGCTGAGACAGCTGAGATGAGTCAAGTACCTTATGCTTCCGCTGTAGGCTCGATCATGTATGCTATGACTTGTACTCGTCCTGATGTGGCCTTTGCCTTGAGTATGGTCAGCAGATATCAGGGGAACCCTGACAAGGCTCACTGGACTGCGGTAAGGAATATTCTCAAGTACATGCGGAGGACTAAGGACTGGGTCCTTACCCTCGGTGGGAGTGATGAGTTGAGAGTATTAGGGTATAGTGATGCTAGCTTCCAGACTGATAGGGATAATTTCCGCTCTCAGTCAGGCTGGGTCTTTACCTTAAACGAAAGAGCAATTTCTTGGAAGAGTTCCAAGCAGGAGACAGTGGCTGATTCAACTTGCGAATCAGAGTATATAGCGGCAAGCGAGGCAACAAAGGAGGATATATGGCTAAAGAACTTCATTGGAGACCGTGGATTTGTACCAGCTATAAAGGAGCCTATAGAGATTTTCTGTGATATTGAAAGTGCAGTTGCCTTAGCCAAGGAACCAAGGGATCACGGGAGATCCATACACATCGACAGAAAATACCATTTCATCAAACATCGAATATAAGAAGGACTCCTCGTGGAAAAGAGGGTATCATCGGATGAGAACCCAGCAGATCCCCTCACGAAGAGACTGAGCAGGGTTAAGCATCTCTAGCATGCGAGGAGCATAGGGCTGAAGGATGATATTAGTTTTATTAGTTAGATAGCTTTGAAATGTGTAAAGTGTAATTGACATTTGATGATGAATAAAAGTTGAGTTTATTTATGAGTAAAGTGTTGCTATCTTTTGTCAATTGTTTACTATCGTTTCATTTTGCATGTTTTGACTTCCAGAATAATTATGTTATGGTATATCATATTAGTAAAATTCTCCACAGTCAGTCATATGTTGGAAGTAGATATGAATCAAGACTGTCATGAGTTGGCTTGTAGATGTCTAAGATGTTGGACATAACAAAGTGTTGCTACAACACTCATGAGTGCTCATAAGTTCTGAGTATTGGATTCAACCCACGCTCGCTGGTATCACTTCATGGAATTTATCTCGAGTGATCGCGAGACGGTAATATCATATAAGTCTTCAAACCTAGAGATATGACTTGTTGCTTATGAGTTGGTTATACATTGATTGTACGAAAACGCATTGGTAACTTGATGTTATAAAATGTGCCTTTGTGTATAATTCAACAAGTAGTAGAACAAGCATATGAGTCGAAGTTTATCTGTTCCTTCTTAGATTAGAAGCGATATATGGGCCCCTCGGTGATTTTGTGTTGAACCATGTATCGGGACCGGTCAGAACTAAGTTGATGTGTTCAATTAAGTTCAATGTCAAACAAATCGGAAATCGGGAAACAAACTGCTGGACAATAAGTAAGACTTTGTTCCATGTGTTGGATTAGGTGTCTAAGTTCATATCTATTTCTGGAATGTACTTGACCTGATTAGCATGGTCCATTTGGGTTGCATGGCATCATGCATTTGGATAGACTAAAATGAGAGAAATAACACTTAAGGTTTATTAATATATTATAAGTTCTAATATATTAATAGTATTATTTAGTTAGTATTGATCAAGAATTAATTTGGAATTAATTAAGTGATCAAAATAAGACTAATTAAATATATGGGTTGATTGTGTAAATCAACCATACTTATATAGTGGGCTAATGCCTCATGGATTATCAAGTTGGGCTAAAACCCATAGGATGCTCCATGGTGGTTATAGCCCTACATGGTGTAACCCTAATTGTAACACACTATATAAGCTACATGTTATTCACCAAAATCGGCCACGAAGTATACAAGTGAGGGCTAGCCGATTTCTAAGTGTTCTTCATTTCTCTCTAAGTCATTCCAAGTGCATTTGGTGTTGTGTGAGACATTTGAGGCATCACACTTGATGTGCTAGGCTCACAATGTTTTCAAGGAATCCTAACTACTACAAGGTATGTATTTCCTACTAACTTTTATGGTTAAAAGTTCCCCATGTATGCTAGATAGGTTATGAACCTTGGAGAAACAATCTTACATGTATCATAGATAAAACATAGATCCAAGGTTTCTAGGGTTGCATGTAGACCATAGGAGTGTTAGAATGCTCAAAACCCTTCAGTGGTATCAGAGCCTAGGCTTGTTTGTTTGATACTTGATGCAAAATTGTGAAAAAACTCAGTTTTTCTGCACTCTGAAGCATGAACTCGTTGAGTCCATGGGGGACTCGACGAGTCCATGAGTAAATTCATCCTACTCGTCGAGTAGGTTCTTGCACTCGACGAGTAGGAGCCCCTGAGTGCAGATTTTCGAGTTTTGCTGCTGGAAATGGACTAGATACATTACCCTAAACTATTTTGGTGTTATCAAACTTGTTTTAGATGGTGTAATGGTTATGCTAAACCATTTTCAATAGCTATTATCAAAATTTCAAGTTTTATATGGTTTATTTATGATTCTTGAAATTGTTGATATGAACATTCATGAACTTATGAGTTTAGCAGATCATAGGAATTACTTGTAACGTGCTTGTTAGTTTAATTATTGATCATTATGTGTTCTAATGGAGTCCATAATTTGTCCTCAAGCTATGGATTACCAAAAGTCACTCTTTTAAAGTCCATTATTAAACACATAGGTTACATAAAATGAAAAGTCTCTCATTTTATTAATCCATTAACTCATAAGTTATGAAAGATGAAAAGTTTTGAAAGTTACAAAACTTGCCCTCAAGTTTTGGAACATGTAAAGTCACTTAAAAACTTTAGTTCCAACCCCTAGAATTTTAAAAGTTAAAACTCAACCCTTATACTTTATAATATTATAAGTTAATATATATATATATATATATATATATATATATATATATATATATATATATATATATATATAACAACAAGTCGTTTTACCGTTAGTAGGCCTCATTCACAAAGCCGATCTATAAGGAGGGTATAAGGTTGTTGCCTATAAAATGGAAGCTTTTTGGGTGTCCACTCTCACCCACCGCTTCCTTGACTGGTGGAGGGTCGTTAGCCGAACGGGTAGGACAAGGACTTCTAAATCTTCATTAAAAGTATGATGAAAAATAAAGTAACTAAATGTTTTTATAGAATTCTCAATCTTAGTTACTTTAGGAAAATGTCAATAAGGTGCTATTCCATGAAATTACACTTTGCACTTTGATTAAGTCGTTAGTGGAGTGTGTTTGGTTAACCGGCACACTAACCTGGACTTAACATGGTAGGTAAAGGGTAACTTAATATTTATCATAGTATCGATGGAGCGCGTGTGGTTAACCGGCACATCGATTGAGGGGTAAATATTGAGGGTACCAAGTAATTTGCATGGTTACTTCACACCTTGTTTTGTGATCCTCGGCATCCCAGTCACAAAACCTGAAGGGCACACTCGAGATTGAAACATGCCATTGAAAAGTTCAATGAATCTCAAAGAATCTAGGAGTTTCAAAAACCAATTAAAACCTAATAATTTATTTCGTTTTTTCATGGTGGAAATTGGTGAATCGTCATTCACCTACCTTCAAATATTTTATAGCCTGGATTACGACATCCCTCTTCTAAGTTATAAAATATTGTGTTGGGTCCTAGCCTTAATATTACATTTGGGTGTTTTATTAAAGACTATCTTTATATCTAATCTAAACTTGTCTTTCTTCTTTTCGGATGTCTTCCAACAATGCTGCTTCTGGCTCAAACCCTACCGGCTCCTTCTCTCTCATGAACCTTTGTGGGAGAGTCAGCTTTGATGGATCCAACTTTATGGATTGGATCAAAAACATCAGGATGGTCACTCGGTATGAGGACAAGGAATATGTCCTCGACAAGGAGCTTAAAGAACTCGAGCCGACTGCTACTCCTGAGAAGGTCGCTGAATATCAGGCCCATGAAAGAGATGCTACCAAAGTGGCATGCATCATGTTGGCCACTATGACAACGGAGCTCCAAAAGTCCTATGAGGACTAATATCCTTTTGAGATGCACCAGGATTTGATGGACCGCTTGATGGGTTTTCAGCATTCTAACACTCCTATGGTGTACATGCAACCCTAGAAACCTTGGATCTATGTTTGACTAAGATACATGCAAATAATTATTTTTCCAAGGTTCTTATCCTAACTAGCATGGCATGGGGTACTTGAATCAAATAAAACTAGTAGAATTACTTACCTTGTAGTAGTAGTTGATTGCTTGGAGTTTGAGAGCCTAGCACCAATAATGTGGATGCCTCAAATGGAAGTCACAAATCACCACAAACTTGGAAACTTGAGAGAATAGTCACAAACTTCTTGAAATCGGCCCTCTTAGTTTACACACATCAACTAGTGCAATTTCAAGAACCAAAGCCTCCTTTATATAGTGTGGTGGATTAGGGTTACATCAATGTAAACCCTAATACCCATGTCTTTTCATTTCCATGAGATCCATGGGTTAAAGCTCCATGGAGTATCCATGGACTTTCCATGCAAGCCTAGCCCATTCCAAATAAGCATTAGCCCACACTATATAAATACAAGAGCCCATATTTAATTAGTCATACTTTTGATCTCTAAATTAATTATAAATTAATTATAGATCAATACTAATTAAATAATATGATTTTATGTTAATATGTTAGGACTTATAATATATTAATAAATCATAATTATACTATTCTCAAACGATTATCCATAAATTGTTCGGGTGAAGTGCAACCCAAATGGACCATGCCGGGTCGGGTCAAGTACATACCAAATATAGTTATGGACTTAGACACTATATCCAACAGTCTCCCACTTGGATAAGTCTAATAACTATAGTTGCAAGTATGACTTCAGGAACCGATCAACAATCGTAGCTTTTTAAACTCTATTGAACTATGAAGCGCCATTTTAGATAAGTGATCATAAAATCCTCTGTTCTAGATATCAGCCGGACAAATACATGGAACATGGTTTTGCTTATTGTCCAGCATTTGTTTCCCGATTTCCGATTTGTTTGACATAGAACTTAACTGAACACATCAATTTAGTTCTGACCGGGCCTGGTACATAGGTCAAAACAAAATCATTGAGGGGCCCAGATATCGCTTCTAATCCTAGAAGGAACAGATAAACTTCGAATCATATGTTTGCTCTACTACTTGTTGAATTACACACAAAAGCACGGTTTATAACATCGAGTTACCAATGCGTTTTCGTGCAATCAATGCATAACCAACTCATAGGCAACAAATCATATCTCTAGGTTTGAAGACTTATATGATATTACCGTCTCACAATCACTCAAGATAAATTCCATGAAGTGATACAAGTGAGCGTGGGTTGAATCCAATACTCAGAACTTATGAGCACTCATGAGTGCTGTAGCCCCGCTTTGTCTAACATCTTAGACCTCTACAAGCCAACCCATGACAGTCTTGATTCATATCTACTTCCAACATATGACCGACTGTGGAGAGTTTGAATAATATGATATAAACCATAACATAATTATTCTGGAAGTCAAAACATGCAAAAAGAAATAATAGTAAACGATTGACAAGAGATAGCAACACTTTACTCATAAATAACAACTTTTATTTATCATCAAATGTCAATTACATTTTACAAATTTGAAGATTATCTAACTATAAAAACTAATATCATCCTTCAGCCCTATGCTCCGAGCATGCTGGAGATGCTTAGCCCGAGTCAGTCCCTTAGTGAGGGGATCTGCTGGGTTCTCATCCGATGATACCCTCTTTTCCACGAGGATTCCTTCTTCTATTCGATGTCTGATGAAGTGATATTTTCTATCAATGTGTCTGGATCTCCCATGATCTCTTGGTTCCTTGGCTAAGGCAACCGCACTATTGTTGTCACAGAAAATCTCCATTGGCTCCTTTATAGCTGGTACAACTCCAAGGTCTCTGATGAAGTTCTTTAGCCATATAGCCTCCTTTGGTGCCTCGCTTGCTGCTATATACTCTGATTCACAAGTGGAATCAGCCACTGTCTCCTGCTTGGAACTTTTCCAAGTAATTGCCCCTCCGTTTAAAGTAAAGACCCAGCCCGACTGAGAGCGGAAATTATCCCTATCAGTCTGAAAGCTAGCGTCACTGTACCCTACAACTCTCAAGTCCTCACTGCCACAGAGGGTAAGACCCAGTCCTTAGTCCTCCGTAGGTACTTGAGGATATTCTTTACCGCAGTCCAGTGTGCCTTGCCAGGGTTCCCCTCATACCTGCTAACCATGCTCAAAGCAAAGGCTACATCAGGTCGAGTACACGTCATAACATACATGATCGATCCTACAGCTAAAGCATAAGGTATTCGACTCATTTCTGCTATCTCAGCCTCAGTACTAGGGCTTTGTGTCTTACTCAATCTGGCGTTACTCTGGATGGGTAACTCTCCTTTCTTGGAGTTATGCATGTTGAACCTTTTCAACACTTTGTCCACATAGGTGCTTTGACTAAGTCCAATTAGTCTTTTACTCCTGTTTCTCAAAATCCTTATCCCTAGGATATAGGCAGCTTCTCCAAGGTCCTTCATAGCGAAACACTTCCCAAGCCAGGACTTTACTTCCTGCAGGGTTGGGATGTCATTTCCTATGAGTAGTATGTCATCCACATACAGTACCAAAAAGCTGACTATACTCCCACTAGCCTTGATATAGACACAAGATTCATCTTCACTCCTCGAAAAGCCAAATTCTTTGATTTTCTCATCAAAGCAAAGATTCCATCTGCGAGGTGCCTGTTTTAATCCATAAATGGATTTCTCGAGCTTACACACTCTATTGGGGTACTCTGTACTGACAAAACCGTCTGGCTGAACCATGCAAACATCTTCAGCCAACTTTCCATTAAGGAAAGCGGTTTTTGACATCCATTTGCCATATTTCATAATCATGAAATGCAGCAATGGCTAACAGAACCCTAATAGACTTAATCTTGGCCACTGGTGAAAAGGTCACATCATAATCAACTCCCGGAGTTTGAGAATAACCCTTTGCAACCAGTCGTACCTTATAAGTGTGTACATTACCATCCATGTCAGTCTTCTTCTTGAAGATCCATTTGCACCCAACTATCTTACGATCAGGTACATTGTCAACCAAGTTCCAAACTTGATTGTCATACATGGACTGTATCTCGCTATCCATAGCCTCTTTCCATTTAGCAGCCTCAGGGCCTGCCATGGCTTCCTTGTAGCTGTTACGCTCATCCAGATTTACCAGTGTGTTATCACTGATAAGTGTCTCACCTTCTGCAGTAATATGAAAACAATAATAATGCTTAGGTGCATTCCTAACTCTGGTGGAACACCTCAGAGGTATAGATTCTTCAATCGGCTCAACAGGAGTTTCCTCCTCATGTTGAGGGCTAGGGTTTGAGGTTCCTTCACCACTTGACTCTTGAATTTCCTCAAGGTCAATTTGCCTCCCACTGTCTCCTTGGCTCATGAATTCTCTCTCTCGAAAGAATCCTCTTCTTGCTACAAAGACCACATTATCACTGGGTCTGTAGAAGATGTAACCAAATGATTTCTGTGGGTAGCCGATGAAAATACACCTTTCGCTTCGGGGTTCGAGCTTATCGTGAGTCTTGCGTCTCACGAAAGCCTCGCAACCCCAAATCTTGATGTGGTCTAGATTGGGAACTTTTCCAGTCCACACCTCGTGAGGTGTTTTGGCAACCTTCTTTGTAGGGACTAGATTAAGGATATGGGCGGCAGTCTCTAAGGCATACCCCCAAAATGAGATTGGTAGCGAAGCTCGACTCATCATGGAACGAACCATGTCCAACAAGGTCCGATTGTGCCTCTCAGCTACACCATTCAACTGTGGTGTCCTAGGAGGTGTCAATTGTGAGACAATCCCACATTCCTTAAGATAGTCAAGGAACTCAGTATTAAGATCCTCACCACCACGATCGGATCGAAGCATCTTAATGTTCCTGCCCAACTGATTCTCCACTTCTTGCTTAAACTCTTTGAATTTCTCAAAGGTTTCTGACTTATGCTTGATTAGGTAGACATATCCATATCTACTAAAATCATCAGTAAAAGTCACATAGAACCGATTAGCATCTCTTGTGGCGGTTCTGAAGGGTCCACACACATCCGTGTGTATAAGGTCCAACAAACCTTCACCCCTAGCACAAGTGCCAGTAAAAGGTGACTTTGTCATTTTACCAAGCAAACAAGATTCACAACTATCATCTGACTTTAGGTCAAATGACTCCAAGACTCCATCCTTTTGGAGTTGGCCTATGCGTTTCTTGGTTACATGTCCAAGACGACAATGCCATAAGGATGCTTTATCTAAGCTAGTGGAAGAGTTAATACACAATACATTATTTCCTAGATTATCTACAACAGATACAGTTTCATACACGTCATCACAAGGTCATGCTTTAAAACAAAGAACATTATTAATGAAAGCATCAATACTACCATTATTATTATCAAAATAAAAGGTAAAACCTTGTTTATACAATGCATGAAAGGAAATAACATTTCTTGACATTTCTGGCGAATAATAACATTTATATAAATCTAATGTAAACCCACTATTTAGCACTAAGGAATAAACTCCTATCTTGGTAACAGGTGAAGCTTTCCTGTTTCCCATGATCAAGTTTATCTTTCCCTGCTCAACATTCTCACTTCTTTTTAGTCCCTGCAAATCACAACATATGTGAATACCACAACCTGTATCAAGGACCCAAGACTTAGAATGAGGTGAGTTATTAGACAATATAGTGTATATACCTGCATGGTTCGGTTTTACTTTCCCATCCTTCAAATCTTGCTGGTACTTTGGGCAGTTTCGCTTCCAGTGCGACTTTTCATGGAAATAGAAGCATTCAGCCTCATTAGGGTTAGCAGAAGGAGTGACAAAACCTTTCTTGGTTTTGCTTGAAGAGGAGCCTTCAAGGGTCTTACCCTTGGTACCCTTAGAAGGGTTCTTTCTCTTCTTCCCTTTGCCATGCCCGATTGCCAAGACATTGGCCGCAGTTGAAGTAGAAGTAGGAGTAGTAACAACCGACTTACCCTTTAGACCACTTTCGGCGGTCTTCAAGAGTCCTTGAAGTTTGCTGAGGGTGACTTCTTCCTTGTTCATGTGATATGTCATGCGGAATTGATCATAACACGATGGCAAGGAGTGCAAAATGATGTCTATTGCTAACTCCTCAGGGAAGTTCACATTCAGCTTCAGTAAACGGTCCACATACCTTTGCATTTTCTGCATGTGGCCCGTGATGGGTTCACCATCCTTCATTCGGGTTGTTATCATGGAGGAGATTATTTCATATCGCTCTTGACGAGCACTTTGATGGTAGCGGTCCATCAAGTCCTGGTGCATCTCAAAAGGATAATAGTCCTCATAGGACTTTTAGAGCTCGACTGTCATGGTGGCCATCATGATGCATGCCACTTTTGTAGCATCTCTTTCATGTACCTCATATTCAGCAAGCTCTTCAGGAGTAGCAGTTGGCTCGGGTACCTTCAGCTCCTTGTCGAGAACATATTCTTTGTTCTCATACCGAGTGACCATCCTGATGTTTCTGATCCAATCTGTAAAGTTGGACCCATCAAAGATGACTCTCCCACAAAGATTCATGAGAGAGAAGGAGCTAGTAGGGTTTGAGCCAGAACCATTGTTATTGGAAGGCATCCGAAAAGAAGAGGGAATAGATTAGACTAGATATAGAGATAGTCCTTAACAAACACCCAAATGTAATATTAAGGCTAGGACCCAACACAATATTTTATAACTTAGAAGAGGGATGCCGTAATCTAAGCTATAAGATATTTGAAGGTAGGTGAATGACGATTCACCAATTTCCACCATGAAAAACGAAATATTTAATTAGGTTTTAATTGGTTTAGAAACTCCTAGATTCTTTGAGATTCATTGAACTTTCTTCAATGACATGTTTCAATCTCAAGTGTACCGTTCAAGTTTTGTGACTGGGTTGCCGAGGATCACAAAACAAGGTGTGAAGTAACCATGCAAATTACTTGGTACCCTTAATGTATTACCCCTCAATCGATGTGCCGGTTAACCACGCACGCTCCATCGATACTATGATAAACATTAAGTCACCCTTTACCTACCTTTTTAAGTTCAAGTTAGTGTGTCGGTTAACCACACACGCTCTACTAACGAGTTAAACAAAGTGTAAAGTGTAATTTCATGGATTAGCACCTTATTCACATTTTCCTAAAATAACTAAGATTGGGAATTCAATAAAGTTTAGTTACTTTAGTATTATCATTATACTTTTAATGAGAATTTATAAGTCCTTGTCCTACCCGTTCGGCTAACGACCCTCCACCGATCAAGGAAGCGGTGGGTGAGAGTGGACACCCATTAAGTTGCCATTTTATAGGCAACAACCTTATACCCCCTTATAG
This sequence comes from Lactuca virosa, assembly GCF_052849685.1. Taxonomy (NCBI): domain Eukaryota; kingdom Viridiplantae; phylum Streptophyta; class Magnoliopsida; order Asterales; family Asteraceae; genus Lactuca; species Lactuca virosa. The sequence continues at coordinate 341,551,199 of NC_136433.1, forward strand.
ACCTGCTTCGTGAATGAGGCGTACTAGCGGTAAGACGACTTGATCTTATACATATATAAATATTATTAAACTTATAATATTATAAAGTATAAGGGTTGAGTTTTAACTTTTAAAATTCTAGGGGTTGGAACTAAAGTTTTTAATATGACTTTACATGTTCCAAAACTTGAGGGCAAGTTTTGTAAACTTTCAAAACTTTTCATTTCTTATAACTTATGGGTTAATGGTTATTAAAAATGAAGACTCTTCATTTTTTGTAACCTATGTGTTCTTTTAATGGTTATTTATAAATGTGACTTTTGGTTATCCATAACTTAAGAACTAGTTATGGACTCCATTAAAACACATAAAGATCAAGAATTAATCTAATCAATTATTAGCACATAATTTCTATGATCTTCTAAACTCATATGTTTATGAATGTTCATATCAAAAATTTCAAGAATCGTAAGAACATATACAAAACTTGAAATTTTGATACGAGCTTTTGAACAAAACTTCGATTTTCAAGTTTTTTTTTTTTTTTTTTTTTTTTTTTTTTTTTTTTTGCATCAAGTATCAAATAAACAAACCAGGCTCTAATACCACTGATGTGTTTTCAGCATTCTAACACTCCTATGGTGTACATGCAACCCTAGAAACCTTGGATCTATGTTTGACTAAGATACATGCAACTAATTATTTTTCCAAGGTTCTTATCCTAACTAGCATGGCATGGGGTACTTGAATCAAATAAAACTAGTAGAATTACTTACCTTGTAGTAGTAGTTGATTGCTTGGAGTTTGAGAGCCTAGCACCAATAATGTGGATGCCTCAAATGGAAGTCACAAATCACCACAAACTTGGAAACTTGAGAGAATAGTCACAAACTTCTTGAAATCGGCCCTCTTAGTTTACACACATCAACTAGTGCAATTTCAAGAACCAAAGCCTCCTTTATATAGTGTGGTGGATTAGGGTTACATCAATGTAAACCCTAATACCCATGTCTTTTCATTTCCATGAGATCCATGGGTTAAAGCTCCATGGAGTATCCATGGACTTTCCATGCAAGCCTAGCCCATTCCAAATAAGCATTAGCCCACACTATATAAATACAAGAGCCCATATTTAATTAGTCATACTTTTGATCTCTAAATTAATTCTAAATTAATTATAGATCAATACTAATTAAATAATATGATTTTATATTAATATATTAGGACTTATAATATATTAATAAATCATAACTTATACTATTCTCAAACGATTATCCATAAATTGTTCGGGTGAAGTGCAACCCAAATGGACCATGCCGGGTCGGGTCAAGTACATACCAAATATAGTTATGGACTTAGACACTATATCCAACACCGCTACCATCAGAGTGCTCGTCAAGAGCGATATGAGATCATCTCCTCCATGATAACAACCAGGATGAAGGATGGTGAACCCATCATGGGTCACATGCAGAAAATGCAAAGGTACTTGGACCATTTGCTGAAACTGAATGTGAACTTCCCAGAGGAGTTGGCAATAGATATTATTTTGCACTGCTTACCTTCGTGTTATGATCAATTCCGCATGACATACCACATGAACAAGGAGGAAGTTACACTCAGAAAAATTCAAGGACTTCTAAAGACCGCGGAAAGTGGTCTTAAAGGTAAGTCGGTTGTTACTAATCCTACTCCTACCGCGGCCCCTGTCTTGGCAATCGGGCAAGGCAAAGGAAAGAAGAGGAAGAGCCCTTCGAAGGGTACCAAGGGAAAGTCTCTTGATGGCTCCTCTTCAAGTGGAACCAAGAAAGGTTTCGTCACTCCTTCTGCTAACCCTAAAGAGGCTGAATGATTCTATTGCCATGAAAAGTCGCACTGGAAGCGAAACTGCCCAAAGTACCAGCAAGATGTTAAGGATGGGAAAGTAACACCCAACCATGTAGGTATTTACATTGTATTGTCTAATAACTCACCCTATTCTAATTATTGGGTCCTTGATACAAGTTGTGGTATTCACATATGTTGTGATTTGCAGGGACTAAGAAGAAGTGAGAATGTGGAGCATGGGAAGATAAACTTGATCATGGGAAATAGGAAAGTTACACCTGTCACCAAGATTGGAGTTTATTCTTTATTGCTAAGTAGTGGGTTAACATTAGATTTGAATAAATGTTGTTATTCGCCTGAAATGGCAAGAAATATTATTTCCTTTCATGGTTTGTACAAACAAGGTTTTACCTTTTAATTTGATAATGATAGTGGTGGTATTAATGCTTTCTTTAATAATGTTCTTTATTTTAAAGCATTACCTTGTGATGGCGTGTATGAAACTGTGTCGGTTGTGGATAACCTAGGAAATAATGTATTGTGTATCGATTCTTCCACTAGTTTGGATAAAGCATCATTATGGCATTGTCGTCTTGGACATGTAAGCAAGAAACGCATAGGCCAACTCCAAAAGAATGGAGTCTTGGAGTCATTTGACCTAAAATCAGATGATAGTTGTGACTCTCGTTTACTTGGGAAAATGACAAAGTCACCCTTCACTGGTACTTGTGCTAGGGGTGAAGGTTTGTTGGATCTTGTACACACTGATGTGTGTGGACCCTTCAGAACTGCCACAAGGGATGCTAACCACTTTTATGTGAATTTTACTAATGATTTTAGTAGATATGGATATGTGTACTTAATGAAGCATAAGTCAGAGACCTTTGAAAAGTTCAAAGAGTTCAAACAGGAAGTGGAGAATCAGTTCGGGAGGAACATTAAGATGCTTCGATCTGATCGAGGTGGTGAGTATCTTAGTACAGAGTTCCTTGACTATCTTAAGGAATGTGGGATTATCTCACAATTGACACCTCCCAGGACACCGCAGTTGAATGGTGTGGCTGAAAGGCGCAATCGAACCTTGTTGGATATGGTTCGTTCCATGATGATTCGAGCTTCGCTACCAATCTCATTCTGGGGGTATGCCTTAGAGACTGCTGCCCATATCCTTAATCTAGTCCCTACAAAGAAGGTTGCCAAAACACCTCATGAGATGTGGACCGGAAAAGTTCCCAATCTGGACCACATAAAGATTTGGGGTTGCGAGCCTTTTGTGAAGCGTGAGTCTCATGATAAGCTCGAACCTCGAAGTGAGAGGTGTATTTTCATCGGCTACCCACAAAGATCCTTTGGTTACCTCTTCTACAGACCCAATGATAATGTGGTCTTTGTAGCAAGAAGAGGAGTCTTTCGAGAGAGAGAATTTATAAGCCAAGGAAACAGTGGGAGGCAAATTGACCTTGAAGAAATTTAAGAGTCGAGTGGTGAAGGAACCTCAAACCCTAGCAATCAACCTGAGGAGGAAACTCCTGTTGATCCGACAGAAGAGTCTGTACCTCTGAGGCGTTCCACGAGAGTTAGGAATGCACTTGAGCATAACTATGGTTTCCATATTACTGCGAAAGGTGATACACTTATCAGTGGTAGCACACTGGTAAGTCTGGATGAACCTAACAACTACACGGAAGCCATGGCAGGCCCTGAGGCTGCTAAATGGAAAGAGACTATGGACGGCGAGATACAATCCATGTATGACAATCACGTTTGGAACTTGGTTGACAATGTACCAGGTCGTAACACAGTTGGGTGCAAGTGGATCTTCAAGAAAAAGACCGACATGAATGGTAATGTACACACTTATAAGGTACGAATGGTTGCAAAGGGCGTTTCTCAAACTCCGGGAGTTGATTATGATAAGACCTTTTCACCAATAGTGAAGATTAAGTATATTAGGGTTATGTTAGCCATTGCTGCATTTCATGATTATGAAATTTGGCAAATGGATGTCAAAACCGCTTTCCTTAATGGAAAGTTGGTGAGGATGTTTACATGAGTCAACCAGAGGGTTTTATCAGTACAGAGTATCCTAATAAAGTGTGTAAGCTTGAGAAATCCATTTATGGATTAAAGCAGGCACCTCGCAGATGGAATCTTTGCTTCCATGAGAAGGTCAAAGAGTTTGGCTTTTCGAGGAGTGAAGATGAATCTTGTGTATATGTCAAGGCTAGTGGGAGTATAGTCAGCTTTTTGGTATTGTATGTGGATGACATACTACTCATAGGAAATGACATCGCAACTCTGCAGGAAGTTAAGTCCTGGCTTGGGAAGTGTTTCGCTATGAAGGACCTTGGAGAAGCTGCCTATATCCTAGGGATAAGGATTCTGAGAAACAGGAGTAAAAGACTAATTGGACTTAGTTAGAGTACCTACTTGGAGAAGGTGCTGAATAGATTCAGCATGCAGAATTCCAAGAAAGGAGAGTTACCGATCCAGAGTAACGCCAGACTGAGTAAAACTCAGAGTCCGAGTACAGAGGCTGAGATAGCAGAAATGAGTCGAGTACCATATGCTTCCGCTGTAGGCTCAATCATGTATGCTATGACTTGTACTTGTCCTGATGTGGCCTTTGCATTGAGTATGGTCAGCAGATATATCAGAGGAACCCTGGTAAGGCTCACTGGACTGCGGTAAAGAACATTCTCAAGTACCTGCGGAGGACTAAGGACTGGGTCCTTACCCTCGGTGGGAGTGATGACTTGAGAGTATTAGGGTATAGTGATGCTAGCTTCCAGACTGATAGGGATAATTTCCGCTCTCAGTCAGGCTGGGTCTTTACCTTAAACGGAGGAGAAATTTCTTGGAAAAGTTCCAAGCAGGAGACAGTGGCTGATTCAACTTGCGAATCAGAGTATACAGTGGCAAGCGAGGCAGCGAAGGAGGCTATATGGGTAAAGAACTTCATTGGAGAGCTTGGAGTTGTACCAGTTATAAAGGAGCCTATAGAGATTTTATGTGATAGTGAAAGTGCAGTTTCCTTAGCCTAGGAACCAAAGGATCACGGTAGATCCAGACACATCGACATAAAATATCATTTCATCAGACATCGGATGAGAACCCAACAGATCCCCTCACGAAGGGACTGGGTAGGGTTAAGCATCTCCAGCATGCGAGGCGCATAGGGCTGAAGGATGATATTAGTTTTAGTAGTTAGATAGCTTTGAAATGTGTAAAGTGTAATTGACATTTGAAGATGAATAAAAGTTGTATTTATTTATGAGTAAAGTGTTGCTATCTTTTGTCAATCATTTACTATCGTTTCATTTTGCATGTTTTGACTTCCAGAATAATTATGTTTGGTATATCATATTATTCAAATTCTCCACAGTCGGTCATATGTTGGAAGTAGGTATGAATCAAGACTGTCATGAGTTGGTTGTAGAGGTCTAAGATGTTGGACATGGCTACAACACTCATGAGTGCTCATAAGTTCTGAATATTGGATTCAACCCATGCTCGTGGGTATCACTTCATGGAATTTATCTCGAGTGATCGCATTGATTGTACGAAAACACATTGGTAGCTCGATGTTATAAAACGTGCCTTTGTGTATGGTTCAACAAGTAGTAGAACAAGCATATGAGTCGAAGTTTATTTGTTCCTTCTTGGATTAGAAGCGATATCTGGGCCCCTCGATGATTTTGTGTTGACCCATGTACCGGGCCCGGTCAGAACTAAGTTGATGTGTTCAATTAAGTTCTATGTCAAACAAATCGGAAATCGAGAAACAGACTGCTGGACAATAAGTAAGACATTGTTCCATGTATTTGTCCGGATGATATCTAGAATAGAGGATTATATGATCACTTATCCTAAATGGCGTATCATCATCATCTCAGTTCGGAGAGAGCTTGAAAGAGTTATGATTGCTGATCCATTCCTGAAGTCATTCTTGCAGTTATAGTTATTAGAGTTATCCAAGTGGGAGACTGTTGGATTAGGTGTCTAAGTTCATAACTATTTCTAGAATGTACTTGACCCGATTAGCATGGTGCATTTGGGTTCCATGGCATCATGCATTTGGATAGACTAAAATGAGAGAAATAACACTTAAGGTTTATTAATATATTATTAGTTCTAACATATTAATAGTATTATTTAGTTAGTATTGATCAAGAATTAATTTGGAATTAATTAAGTGATCAACAGAAGACTAATTAAATATATGGGTTGATTGTGTAAATCAACCATACTTATATAGTGGGCTAATGCTTCATGGATTATCAGGTTGGGCTAAAACCCATAGGATGCTCCATGGATGCTCCATGGTGGTTATAGAACCCATCGGTCATGGAAATGAAAAGTCATGACAATTAGGGTTTACATGGTGTAACCCTAATTGTAACACACTATATAAGCTACATGTTATTCACCAAAATCGGCCACAAAGTATACAAGTGAGGGCTAGCCGATTTCTAAGTGTTCTTCTTTTCTCTCTAAGTCATTCCAAGTGCATTTGGTGTTGTGTGAGACATTTGAGGCATCACACTTGAGGTGCTAGGCTCACAAGGTTTTCAAGGAATCCTAACTACTACAAGGTATGTATTTCCTACTAACTTTTATGGTTAAAAGTTCCCCATGTATGCTAGATAAGTTATGAACCTTGGAAAAATAATTTTGCATGTTTCATAGATAAAACATATATCCAAGGTTTCTAGGGTTGCATGTACACCATAGGAGTGTTAGAATGCTCAAAACCCTTCACCATTTATTTGTCTGGTTGATATCTAGAACTGAGGATTATATGATCACTTATCTTAAATGGCGCATCATCATCATCTCAGTTCTGAGAGACCTTGAAAGAGCTACGATTGCTGATCGGTTCCTGAAGTCATACTTGCAGTTATAGTTATTAGACTTATCCAAGTGGGAGACTGTTGGATAAGGTGTCTAAGTCCATAACTAGTTCTGGTATGTACTTGACCCGGTTTGGCATGGTCCATTTGGGTTGCATGGCATCATGCATTTGGATAGACTAAATGAGAGAAATAACACTTATGGTTTATTAATATATTATAAGTTCTAATATATTAATAATATTATTTAATTAGTATTGATCAAGAATTAATTTGGAATTAATTAAGTGATCAAAAGGAGACTAATTAAATATATGGGTTGATTGTGTAAATCATCCATACTTGTATAGTGGGCTAATGCTACATGGATTGTCAAGTTGGGCTAAAACCCATAGGATGCTACATGGATGCTCCATGGTGTTTTTGAACCCATTGATCCAAAAAATGAAAAGCCATGACAATTAGGGTTTACATGGTGTAACCCTAATTGTAACACACTAGATAAGCATCACTTTGTTCACCAAAATCGGCCACTAAGTAAAAATTGTGCGGGCTAGCCGATTTCTAAGTGTTCTTCATTTCTCTCTAAGTTATTCCAAGTGCATTTGGTGTTGTGTGAGACACTTGAGGCATCACATTTGAGGTGCTAGGCTCACAAGGTTCTCAAGGAATCCAAACTACTACAAGGTATGTTTTCTTACTTACTTTTATGTTTAAAAGTTCCCCATGTATGTTACATAGGTTATGAACCTTGGAAAAACAATTTTGCATGTATCATAGTAAAACATAGATCCAAGGTTTCTAGGGTTGCATGTACACCATAGGAGTGTTAGAATGCTCAAAACCCTTCACCTTGTTCATCAAATCCATGAATGCTGCTGGAGCATTGGTTAGTCCAAACGACATAACCAAGAACTCATAGTGTCCATATCTTGTTTTGAATACGGTCTTCTCGATATCCTACTCTCTCACCTTCAGCTAATGGTATCCTGACCTAAGACCGATCTTTGAGAAATAGCTTGAACCTTGTAGCTGATCGAATAGGTCATCAATCCTTGGCAAAGGGTACTTGTTCTTTACCGTTGCCTTGTTCAGCTCTCTATAGTCTATACACATTCTCATACTTCGATCCTTCTTCTTTACGAATAACACCGTAGCTCCCCAGGGTGATGAACTAGGTCGAATGAAACCATTGTCCAACAGCTCCTGAAGTTGTGTCATGAGCTCCTTCATCTCCGCCGGTGCTAACCCGTATGGGGCTTTTGCTGTTGGTGTCATTCCTGGTAACAAGTCTATTCTGAACTCCACTTATCTATCAGGCGGTAATCCGGGAAGATCTTCGGGAAAGACTTCCGAATAGTCACACACCACTGGTATACTATGCACCTCCTTTTTCTCCTTCTTTGCATCAATCACGAATGCCAAATATGATGTGCATCCCTTGGACAAACATTTCCTAGCTTTCATTAGGGAGATGATTCCAGAACTCACTCTGCGTTTGTCCCCGTACACCATCAATGACTCTTTTCCGGGTGGGTTTACCCTTACTATCTTCTTCCTGCAAAGTATCTCGGCATCATTGGCGCTAATCCAATCCATACCCAGAACGATGTCAAAACCGTTCAACTCTATGGGTAACAGCTCTTCGTGGAATTCGTTTCCGTTTAAGTAGATGATGATGTTCTTAATACGATCACTAACAGGTACGAACTTGCCACTGGCAACTTCCACAATTAGGGCATTATCAAGTTTTTCTACAGGCAATGCTAATTTCCCACCAAATTTATGCGATACAAAGGAGTAGTTCGCTCCGGAATCAAACAGTATATTGGCAGGAAAACCGTTTACAAGAAAGGTACCTGAAGCGACGTATGTTTCCTCCATCACAGCCTCGAGCGTCATCTGGAAAGCTCTTGCCTTCGGCTTTGGTGGAATGTTGGGCCTTCCCGCCTCTTTCTTCTTCGGGAAATCCTTGGCAATGTACCCTTCTTCATAGCACTCGTAGCACACCCTCTTGTTGGCGGTGCACTCATTGGCGTAATGCCCCGCCTTCCCACACTTGTAGCAGGTCACTCCCTCACTACATTTCCCTGTGTGCTTCGTCTTGCACTTCTCGCACCATTTCGCTTCGTTTCCTCCTCCTCCGAACTTCTTTGAACTGACCTTGCTCTTCTTATTGGGCTTTGCAGACCCCTCAAACTTCCTCTTTTCGCCAACCTCAATCTTGTTGGCGGCTCTTCCCTTGATCATCTCCTCCACAGACTTGGCAGCCCAGATAGCTGCCTCCAGAGTAGGTGCCTGACGTACTGGCACCGTATACTCCCATGGAAGTCCCTTCGCGTACTTTTCGATTTTCGTCAGTTCATCTGGGACAAGACGCAAGGCAAAATCCATATTCTCTGTGAAGTTGTTGGTGTATTCATCAATGGACATGCTTCCTTTCTTCAGGGTCAAGAATTGGTTTTCTAGCTCGAGCAGGTTTTGGGCTGAGCAGTACTTGCATTTGAACTGCACCAAAAACTCTGCCCACATCAGGTGCATGGGCTCATTGGGGATTAAAGTCTTCCCCAGGGTGTTCCACCAACGAACAGCGCCTCCTCGGAACTGAAGTACTGCAAAGGTGGTCTGTAACTTGCCTCTGCAACCACACGTCATGAAAGCCAACTCCATCTCCGAGATCCAATCCATAACCCTAATCGGATCTTCCTTCCTAGTGAAGGTTGATGGCTTGCAAGTCAGAAAATCTTTGTACTTGCATCCATTCCTCTCAACTCCTTCATCTTGATTGTTTCTCCTAATCACCGGAGGATCAACTTGACCAACGGTCCTCCTGTACTTCCCCTCCTCAGACTGTCCGTAATTCAGCTCGGGCTGTTCAACTGGCATCGTGGGTTCATCACGATTCGGTAGAAGTAATCGCCTTGTTTCCTCCATTTGACGATCCAACATCATCTGGATCATCGCTTGCACTCCGACCATCGTTATTGGCTCAGGAGCGGCTACCACACTGGGTATTTGCTCAATCACTGGAGGTTGGTTTCTGTTTCCATTTGCATTCCCGACTCCACTTCGGGTTCTTGCCATCTTAATCTGTACACCGAATAAGGTGAATTTAGATATTTATTTAGGATAGACGTTTAAATCATCCTTATCACTCTGAACATTTATATGTTAGTTCTAATATCGTAGTCGTACATTTAGAATCCTAAAAACATAAGGTTTCCAGATCCGGTCGGCAGCAGACCATAGATCCGAACAGATAATAGCATATCAGGCACAAAGCATTTAGCACATAAAAGCATTTTAGGCATAATTCCTAAAATAGGCTAGTGCTCACGTCTCACAATCATCGCTTAGCATTCTAAGTTTAAGTCTAGAAATCCTACAAATTCCTAGTTCGATTAAACTAATGCTCTGATACTAACTGTGACATCCCCATTTTCACGGCCAGAAAAGACCGATTTGTTTATGCTTTGTTTAAAAATGAGAGTAACATTTTCAATAAAAGTTTTGCGGAATTTGTTCCCAAAATAAAATATGATAAAGATTTATCAAAGCATTTCCGAAGAAATGTATTTCATTAAAAACCTCGGGATGTCATGTTCGATAAAGATCAAAAGCATAAACAGTACATTATAAGCCTTACAACATTTATTCATATCTACAGACCTATAAACCGTTATCCCTCATCCAAACATCTATGCTCATGCGCCACTACCTGTAATACAAGAAGCTAAGTGGGTCAGGCTTGGGAGCCTGGTGAGCACATAGGGTTTTCAACCCACAATAAATAAGTTTATTATTTTCATCAACCAAACAAACCCGATTACCCGTTCTCGTTATCCTCACTTTACGTCCCTGAAAAATCTATCATAAGGGACCTAGCCTAAGGATTCTCAAAACCGGGCTCCGCTTGGAGCAGCGTTTCTGAGCCGAAAGGCTCCTTTCTCGGGGCTTCGGGAGGCTCGAGGCTTCCTTCGGGTGCTAGGGGGTTTACCTAGACTTTAGGGGGGTTAGGGAGGCTTAGAGAGAGGTTCTAGAGAGAGAAAGAGAAGTTGGAAGGTGTGAGAAATGAGGGTGCCCCGGCACTCTATTTATAGGATGGAAATCATCTAAACTCGTCGAGTTGGCCTCCAACTCGTCGAGTTCCATGGCCAGGTGTCACCATCTGGTGGCTAGCCTTGGGGAGGAAGCAACAGCCAGGATTGCGCTACGTCACCCGATTTCGCACATCACCTTCCCGACTTAGAAAAATCATAACTCTCGCATACGAGCTCCGTTTTCGACTTTCTTTATATCCACGTGTAGGTGAGATCATACTCTACAACTTTCTTTTAGACTCCGTCAGCTAATTTTGAATTAAATTTTACAATTATATTAACAGGCCAGAACATGAAAAGTCCGTTAAAAATTCATAACTTCTTCATCCGACGTCCGTTTTCTTCTGACTTTTTATCGTTACGCTACTAATAATGAGATCTTCAATTCTCATTTAGATTGTGTCGGCCAAAAACCGCTCGATCTAAAATTGAAGTTTCGGGTTGTGCACTGCTATGCCAAATCTTAGAAAAATCATAACTTCCTCATACGAAGTCAGATTTGGGCGTTCTTTTTATGGACGCTCTCAGTTTAACGTATAATACTACTTTGGTTTAGATTACTAAGGCCAAAAAGTCCTCCATTGTAAATTCACTATTTACATCACCCAACATCGTGTCGGTTTTGTCGCGAAACATCGACAGGCCATAACTTCTTCGTTATAACTCGGATTTCGGCGTTCTTTAGATATCCAGAATCCTTGTTTCGACCACTACAACTTTATGTAAAGATATCGGGTTTACCTCACACTTTAATTTTGATGCTTATTTTTATTCTTTATTAATTATATCTTTATAATTAAGTATAAAGCACATAAATTCACATAATACTCAGATAATTCATCTTTATTACTTAAAAAAGAATTACAATAGTTGACATAGACTATTACATCATCTATTAATGCTTAGCCCCGAAACACAGTCATTACATTATGAGATTCCAATCAAAATGTCAACTATCGAAATTAACGAAAATATAAAGTTGGAAATAAGTAAAAATAATGTTGTTAAAAGTTGTAAATTATCTCGTTAGAAACATTTAGGTGAAAACCTCATCAAAATCCGAGTTATAACGAAGAAGTTATGACTCCTTAAAGATTCGCGACAGAACCGACACAACACTATATGACGTAAAAAGTGAGTTTTCACTAAACTACTTTTTAGTTTTAGTGATCTAAATGAAATTCGTAGTATGCGTTAAACCGAGAATTTTCATAAAAAGAACGTCCAAATCTGACTTCGTATGAGGAAGTTATGATTTTTTTAAGATTCGGTATAGCAGTATACTTCTAAAAACTCGAAATAAAGATCGAGTGATTTTTATCCGACATAACCTAAACGAGAATCGAAGGTCTCGTCAATAGTAGTACAACGGTAAAAAGACAGACGAAAACGGACGTCGGATGAAAAAGTTATGAATTTTTAACTGATTTTCCTGTCCCAGTCTATTAAAAATAAAAATATTAAAAATAAATTCAAAATTAGCCGACGGTGTCTAAACTAAAGTTGTAGAGTATAATCTCACCTACGTGTGGATATAAATAGCGTTGAAAACGGAGCTCATATGTGAATGTTATGAATTTTTGAAGTTTTGGGCACAAAATCCGAGAATTTTCACATACTAGGCTCGGAATCGGCCACGTACAACCCTCGTATGCATTCTGCGTGTCCGACTCGTGGTGCGTCCGAAGGGAGATCCAACCGAAATACGCCGCATGTCGCACCGGTGGCATGTGTTGAAAGATAAAAGTGACCCTCTTGAACTTGACAGATCTGAAGCTATCTCCAGATCCGCAATCATCTTCTCAACCGCAATCAAGAACCGCATCCGCAGTCATCATCGCCATACTTAGTTTTAGTTTTATCTGTTATCTTTTGTATTTACATCGCTTTGTCCAGTGTGCCTTGCATGGCCACATTAGAACAGATAAGACCTGTAACCTTCGAGACTCTATAAATAGAGTTCTCTTTCTGAATGTAAGAAACATCTCTCTTGAATCTCATATCATATCTTACTAGTTTCTTACTCTCTCATCTTCAAGTATTTTAAGAACTTAACTTATCGTAATCTCTCTTCATAGCAAGTTATTCTTGACTTCATTACTAAGTCTGATCTCAGTTACTAACTTGGTTTGATTGCAATCCTCGTTAAGAATCAACTTAAGTGTCTACTTGATATATAAACTTGTTGTCATTTATATTTCCTTATATTTCCGCACCTATTTATCTAACTATCTAATACTCTAACAACTCTAACCTTTAACTCTTACTATTGTTAAGCTTATGATCCTTTGAGATTAACTTATTTCTGCTCTTATATACTTGTACTAACGTTTGTTCAAGTGTGTCTCAAAAGTTTTTCTCCCAACAATTGGTATCAGAGCCAAAGTGGTTGCTTTTTGAACAAGAACTCTGATTTATAAAAGCTTTCTATACCACTGAAGCTCATTTCTTAAAAAAAAAACAAAAAAAACTTTCTTAAAAAAAAGCAAGGAAATATGGCACAAGCTTTATCTCTCAATGTCTCCAACAGTGTTGGTGGTTCTAACTGGTCCCCAATACTGGTGGCAAGTGAATATCATCACTGGTCTCAGAGGATGGAGAGATACTTAAGAAGACTTGGACGAGATGCATAGAGATCTGTAGAAGAAGGACCTCATGTCCCTATTCTTACTCCAGTTCAAACCGATGGTGCGCAAGCCAGATTAGGAGGAGGTCAAGCTGCCATGAACCGTCCCACGAAGGACAATCTCGATAAAATGGAAAGTGATGCAATTGCCTTTTATGAAATATCATGCGGAGTTGCTCCTGACAACTTCGATATTATGATAAATTGCCAATCTGCAAAAGGGATCTCGGATGTGCTAAAAAATCTGTACGAAGGTTCTGAGCAGGCACAAGATAAAAAACTCACAACAGCACTGAATGAATTCAACAACTTCAAAGCTCATGCTGGTGAAAGTTTGGAAGACTCCTTCAAAAGATTCAATCTGATTGTCACAAAGTTATCTAATGCTGGCACCATCCGAAGTAACCATGAGACAAATCTTCAGTTTCTCAATGGTCTGGGTAGACACTTGACTACGGCTAAGATGATAGTCCAAGGAGATAGAAAAATTCATTCTCTATCTTTGTACAAGCTCTATGGTGAATTACAAGCACAAGAATCAACCGTACTCAAGGAATGTGCTGACTTCGGAGGACCACTCGCTCTTATAGCACAAGCACCGCATACTCAATCTTACTCTCCTGCGTATGACAACCCTCCGCAGTCATACGAAGCTGACTCAGAGTATGATAATGAAGAAGAATTCCAAAACGCCATCGCCCTGGTAAGCCAACAATTCAATAGGCTGCCACCCTCATCTTTCTGCAAAAATAAGCAATTTACTAAACCTCCCTTTAACCGCAACTTCAATCCTCATAATAATCACTCTCGATATCCCAAAAACTCTCACTCATCACCACAACCTCAAAACATTCAACCCAAAGAGGCACTGCGCCTACCAAGAATGACTCCGGTACCTCAAATGAAGACAAATCTGATGTCATAATTTGTCACAAGTGCAACAAGGAAAATCACTTTGCTAAAGATTGCAAAGCCAATGTGGTGAAAGACAGGGCATTCTACCTTAGAATGGCTTAAGAAATGGAGGAAAAGGAGAAAGCAAGGGCATACGTAGCCCAAGTCAAGAGAGATCATCAAGTGTGGTCATCCGGAGATGAGGATGAAGATGTCAACAACATCAAGGGAAAAGGAAATATCTGCATGATGGCAACTGCGGAAGAGGATGGGTCAACCAAGCTGGAAAAGAACTACTGCTACATGGCTAAGGATGGAACTCTGAGCATAGTCGAACAGACAATGTGCAAGAAGGAACAACAAGAAGAATGGTTAATTGACAGTGTCTGCTCCTTGCACATGACCGGAAGGTTAGAATACCTTCGGGACTTCAGAACAATCTGCAACGGTGGAAATGTCACCTTCGGCAACAACACGACTGGGATAATATGAGGTTATGGTGTTCTTACTACATGGAATTTCTCTATCCAAAAGGTTGCTTATGTGGAAGGTCTCAAACACAATCCCATCAGTGCGGGCCAACTATGTAAAGCAGGCCATCAGGTTGGATTTGATAATGATTACTGCTACATAATGACGAGTGATAGAAGCACCTACTTGATCAAATCCAAGTCCGAAGGAACCATGTATCCCTTGGACATTTCTCTAATAATTGGAAAACCGCAGCTGTACTTTTTGTCAAAAGCAGTATCCGAGGTCAGCTGGCTATGGCACCGCAAGCTAGCTCATCTTAACTTCCGATATATCAACAACCTGCTCACCGGAGAACTCGTTCGAGGTCTCCCAATTCTCAAATTCAGCAATGATACTCTATGCTCTACCTGTGAATGTGGAAAACAATCCAAAGCAAGCCATCCTGTGGTGATTGATTCTTCAATCTCTGAACCTCTTGAGCTTTTACACATTGATCTCTGTGGTCCATCTACCGTAGCCAGTCTCCATTATAAGAAATACATACTGGTTATAGTGGATGACTTCACTCGTTTCACATGGGTCTTCTTCTTGAGACTCAAGTCTGAAACACCGTAGGTCCAGATCAATTTCATCAAGGAGATTGAACTCCAAATCAAGCTCCCAGTCAGCAGAATCCGAAGTGATAATGGAACAAAATTTTTTAATCACCTCTAGAATAGTTTTTTGGTCTCCAAAGGCATCAGTCACAACTTCTCTGCTCCCTACACACCACAACAAAACGGAGTAGTAGAGTGAAGAAATCGTACTATGGTTGAAGCAGCCAGATCCATGTTAAACTTTGCAAATCTTCCTCTCTATTTCTGGGCCAAAGCAGTAGCGACTGCGTGTTTTGTGCAGAACCGAACCATTTTCTGCAAGCGTCTCAACAGAACTCCGTATGAGGGCCTTAACAACCATAAACCAAATGTCAGATTCTGTCACATCTTTGGGTGTAGATGTTTTGTGATCAACAACAAGGATCATCTAAACAAGTTTTCACTGAAGTCAGATGAAGGCATTTTCCTTGGCTACTCAACAAACAAAGTAGCCTATAGGGTTCTCATAAGACGCACAAGACTAATAGTCGAAAGCTTCGACGTCAAATTCAATGACTATTACATCAACAATACTGCTCCTTCAACTAACACTAAAGCTATCATGGAAAGTGATATCACAGTCTCTGCGGGTCCTCTGAACATAGTAGAAGTCAACTATGATGACCTCTTTGACCCTGTAGAGACTGCTCAACTATATGAAGTTCTTGTGTCTCCGGAAGCTCAATGGCAACATGCTGACGTTTCTGGACCAACTCAATCTGAAGATGTGTCACTCGATACTTCCACCTTGCCGGTTGAGGGGGAAAGCTCTAACCCGGTTCAAGTGACAACCACCGAGGTTCCAGTAATTGAAGATGCAGCTACGGTTCCTACTCATAGAATCCTATCGCAATCAAATGTTTCCTCAGACTCTGACGATGAGATAGAAAACATTGACACAAGAACTGATTCAAGGGTTATCACTATCTCTCACGCATCAATCCAGGGGGAACCATCTTTGGTTCAAGAAGGACTCCCATCCGCGTTCCAGGGGGGAACCTCACCCAAATACTGACCCAATTCCTATAATCCAAGACACCTCTGCCGACTGCTCACAAGTCGAGGGGGAATTGCCTACTTCTACCACAGGTTCCTTTGGCGTTGTTGACATACCTTCCACCGTAATCGTTGATCATCAACAGCCTCGATTACATGTCTGGACAAGAGACCACCCACCGGGTCAAATCATTGGTAATCCATCGGCTGGTGTTCAAACTCGCTCATCAAATGATCTTACGGGCCACTGCCACTATGTAGCATTTATGTCCGCAGTTGAACCCAAAACAATAAAAGATGCACTCTTAGAGCCTGACTGGATCTCAGATATGCAAGAAGAGCTTGATGAGTTTGAAAGAAACAAAGTATGGAAACTGGTACCGAAGCCGAAGAGTCACACTAGTGTCGGTACCAGATGGGTCTACAAGAACAAACTCGATGAATCAGGTGTGGTCGTCCGAAATAAGGCTAGACTTGTAGCTAAGGGGTATAGTCAACTTGAAGGTGTGGACTATGATGAAACTTATGCCCCTGTAGCAAGGATGGAAGCTATACGCATCTTCTTGGCGTATACGGCACACAAGAACGTAAAGGTTCACCAAATGGATGTGAAAAGTGCGTTTCTCAACGGTGAATTGAAAGACGAAGTGTATTTACAACAACCTCCAGGATTTGAAAGTCTAGAATTTCCAAATTACTGTTACAAGCTTGAAAAGGCAGTCTATGGTCTTAAGCAAGCTCCGCGGGCGTGGTATGAAACTCTCTCTGAGTTTCTTGTCTCGTCTGGTTACAAACGAGGTGTAATTGACCCCACGTTATTTCCTAAAGCAAATGGTAGTCACCTTATGCTTGTTCAAATTTATGTGGATGATATTATCTTTGGTTCAACTGACCAAAAGATGGTGGATGACTTTGCTAAGCTCATGACCAACAAGTTCCAAATGAGCATGAACAGAGAGATTAACTTCTTTCTAGGTCTTCAATTCAAATAGATTCCGCAAGGCATCTTCATTCATCAAGAGAAATACACCTCGGGGCTGCTGAAGAAATATTCAATGGATAATTGTTCCTTTGCCAAAGTTCCCATGGCCTTCGGATACAAGATCTCTGCTGATCCTACCGGAGAATTACTTTATCATAAAACGTATTGAGGAATGATTGGCTCATTAATGTATCTGACCGCAAGACGACCAGATATTGTCTTTGCCATAGGCTTATGTGTACGTTACGAAGCCGATCCCAAGGTTTCCCACCTCACCGCAGTGAAGCTAATCTTTAGATATCTTAAGGGAACCAAAGCGCTTGGCCTCTGGTATCCAGCGGGAAACAACTTCAGCCTTCAAGCATTCACCGATGCGGATCATGCTGGATGTAGATTGGATAGAAAAAGCACTTCCGGTGGCTGATAATTTCTCGGAGGAAGACTGGCTAGCTGGTCCTCAAGGAAACAAAACTGCGTTTCTTTGTCCACCGCAGAAGTAGAATATGTGGTCACGGCAAGTTGTTGTTCACAAGTCTTATGGATGAAAACTCAATTGATGGACTACGGATACAGAATGTTGTGGATACCAATCTATTGTGACTCTGAGAGTGCTATAGAAATTTCACACAATCCAATTCATCACTCAAAGACCAAGCACATAGACCTCAGGTATAACTTCATCAAAGACCACATTCTGAAAGGTAACATTGAGCTAATTTTTGTTCCAACTCTCGAAGAAATTGCTGATGTTTTCACAAAGACACTTGATCCAACTAAGTTAAATCACTTTTTGGAAATGTTAGGGGTGATGAATCCTGACCCGCAGTTCTTCTTGAACTGATAGGTACCGCAGATCATCTCTGGTCTCCATTGCGGTCCTAAGACAATATACCTATCATACATCTTTGCGGAATACCTAGTGTACCGCAACCATATATGATATCTATATTCTTTGGGTCTTTACTTTCTTTTATTTCTAACCTATTATCAAGTGTTATTCCTAGTGCTTACCACCGTAGTCTCACCAGATGTTCCTGCAGTTATCAGACCTATCCGCAATTGAAATTCATTCACAGTCACTTTAATTACTCTTCATTCCTTCCCTGAACATTGTGTGCTATTTAATGTTTTTCATTAAATAAAAAAAATTCTTTCATTAAATAAACAAACATTCCTTTGATAGCACACATGTTTCAGCCTTTTTTTTAAATCACCTTTTTTATCATGTCAGACCTATTTTAGGTTATGTGACAAATAATTTGTTTTTCCCGTAAAAGTGATCTTTTAAGAAATCTTGTGGCCTTCTTCTATGACTTCTCCCTACCCAAGATGTCTAATCCGTTTCAACTTCTCCATTATCCAATGGATCCTTAACCTCCCCTCCACACGACTCACAATCGTGGACTGACATGCAATCAATGCCACATTTTTCTTTTTACCCAAAAAATTAACCATGATTTTTACTATTAGATAACTGATAATGGCTTAAACCCAAGGGTTTTTACCACTAATAGCTATTAATAAAATAATTCACAATATCATTTCAAATCTGGAACTATATAAATCCTTTTCCACCCCAAGAAAGCTTTACGCTTTCTGAACTCTCAAGGCGATATCTCTCTCTTCTTCATCTTCTTGCAATCAAACTTTTTCTGCAAGTTCTCAAACCTTTTTCAACAATCAACAATGGTGAAATCAGGTGCCTCCAAGAAGCAATCAAAAGTCTCCGCCTCCGCACACCCCACTGGTTCCGACTCAACATTGAAGAACCCTACTCCATCAATTGGGTCAAGCAATTTTAGGGCAATCTTTGAAGAACACCCATCATACAATGATTCCATTCGCCTGATGATTAAGTTCCTATCTTCTCACCCCCTATTTGGCGCTTTCGATTCCTTCATTGACGTGGTTCCTATCTCAACCCTATTCAAGTGTGCCTTATCTGCATTCCGCCTGATGAACAACCTGCAAGAAGTCCATCTTCATCTAGTTGACGATTCTCTGGTCATCTTGACCAAAGAGAAATTCATGAATGCCATCAATCTACAAGTTCTTCCCTCCACTCAGATTTACTCTCCAAGTGTCAACGACATCACCTCTTCACTGTACCAAATGGGATACTAGAAAAGATTAAAGGGAAATGGGGAATTTAAAAAGAACCAATTGTCTACGGTCTGGCAATATGTCTGCCACTTCATCATCCGGAGTCTCTTTGGCAGAACCGGAGGAACAAGCAACATGGGACTCAAGCTGCTGGAGCTGATGTGGAGCATCTTCACAGGGAATGCTGTCAACTACGGGCAGATCCTATGGGATGACTTCTTGCAATACATTCCCAAGGAAACCCCAAAAGAAGAACCAACCGAGCTTACTTTTGCCTGCTGCTGGTCCCTCTGCATCTCGGACCTTCACAAGGATGCAAAGCTTAGTATGGGAAATGACATCAATCTGTTCATCACTCGTGATCTTAAAAGGTACGCTCCTTCGAAAGATTAATCTGTTTTTGGTCCCATTAGACGGTTACCTATGCACATTCTGCACTCTATTGGTCTTAAGACTCGCGAAGTCACATGCCACATTGAGGCTACGGAAGGTATTGCCCCATACCTTCCTACCCCGCCTCTTCCCAATCAGCCACCTATAGCTCCAACCGCAACTCAAAGACCTGCACAATCTGCTCCTGCCACTACTATCACTGAACCGCAATCCAGCCAACCGAGGTCTGTACGTGTCAAACAATTTGTCAAATCCTCAAAGGCTCCCAGATCAAAGTCCAAGAAAGGAGAAAGTTCAAAGAAACTCAAGGCAAGGATTATTGAATCCTCTGATGATGTCTCTCCAAAATCTCAAGGAAACGTCGCAGTAAATGTCCATGACAGTTCGGACGATGACGATGCTCTCATCGTCACTCTTAAAAAACAAAAGACCACCCTCAGTCCTAGCCAAATGTGTGACCTGACTCATACCTCAGCCTCTCAAAAGGCTCTGGTAGTCATTGGAGCCCCCACAGGCTTATTCGCTACCACTCTCTCTAGCTACTCAGAGGAGACAGTACCCCCTCTTCAAGATCCCAAGAGGATCATGATGAGTCATCAGGCCCTAAGGTCTCCAGGGCCTCCCGAATCCATTTCTTTCAACCTAAGGAGTTGCGCTCCATCATTTTAAATGTCATCCAAACACTCAACACACCTCCCAATCAGCAGAGCACTTCTTCACCTCATGCTAGAACTGAGCCGAGGCAAAACTTGACTACCGGTCAAGGAGACCAAGGAAGCTCAGGAAATCCTACTCCGCTTACCTTACACTCAGGTGGTTTAGGCACGGTGAGCACAACTGTGCTAGGATCCGTGAACCCGGGGGAAGCTCCGGTGCGAACCGAAGGAATTGAAGGTGATGATTAAAACTATACTTGGACTCGGGAACGTCCCACTACCGAGTCCGGTATTAGAAAATATGAAGCTTTCAGGCGGGCTTTTCAAGCAAGAAAACAACAACAGATTTAGCAGCAGCAGCAAAAGGAGCAGGAAATTCTCCAAGTTGCCAAGTACTGAGCTGAGATGATCAACAACGCAAAAACAGTTCACGACATACAACAAATTCAAACCTGGGTATCCGCAATGGAAGCCACAGTTCAGCAAGCACATGCTCAAACAGGTGATGTTGGCACCTCCAAACCCCCTCCCACTGAAGTTCAAGAATCAAGAGCTGAAAGCAGCTATTCAACTTAGCTCCAGACCCATGTTCGGACTAGATGACATTGTTGTTGATGATTTCCAACAACCAACTCCAGATGCTGATGAATTTCATATGTTGTTTGATGAAGAATAGTCAAGTGGCTCTTAGCACTCCGCTTCAAAGCCTAAAACCAAGAAGAAGAAAAAGGCAGTGGTTTCCCGCAAAGAGTTTCTCTCTCTACAGTCAAAGATCGACACAATTCTTGCCGCGGTTACCTCCCAACCTTCTCAAACTGATCAGGAACTTCCCACACCGCAATTGTTAGTTGATCGAGTAGAGCGTCTTGAGATAAGAGAAAATTACACGGCTGGAAGATTCATTCTCCGGGTAGAAATGGGTCTCCGCGATCATGAAAACAGTCGCACTGCTGATCACAAACAGTTTCTTGTTGCTGCAGAAAATCTCATCTCCAACGTTGCGGATCTCAAGGACGAAATCAAATCCATATTTGATGCTCAGGTAGCCCATGCCCAAAAGCTTGTGAACAAGACTTACAATGCCTATGAGTCTGCCCTGGCAGTTCTCCAGTCCACCATCAATAATCTTCTCCGCTCCATCTCACATCAACCACACATCGACCACATTCTCAAGCTCACCAAGGAGATTCATCACTTACTTTTCAACTCCGAGATCCCCTCTAATCAACAAGTTTCTGAGTTGATTAAACATCAATTCAATGAAATTTTCTCCAAGATTGATGGCCTGCGCCAATGGTTTGAGGATCAACGGGTTGTTGATTCCTCAAAAGGGGGAAGTGATCACAGCAAAAGTCCGTTTAATCAGCAAGATCCTTCTCCAACTCCATCAGTTCATGCTACTGCGGATCATTCTAAGCCTCCCTCCTCACAAGCTTCTTCAAAAACAACTAAAGAACCAACTCCGGTTCAGTCTCCTCACCAAACTCCTCCACCTCAACATAAATCTCCAGTTCGTGAAACTCAACAAACTCCTCCGCAACCACCTACAGTTCAAGATCAAAGGCGTCCTTCACCTCGTCCGGAAACTCCTCCACAATTCAAAAATCTTGAGGAATATATGTCTTCAGATCATACTGAAGACTCTCCGGCTACTGCCCAAAGAAAGACTAACTGGAGATCTGCAAAGCTTGCAGAACAGATATGGAGAGATCATGGATTTGACACAACCATAGATGAATCACTGATCAACTCATGGGTTAATCCCATGCGCAGGCTGTTGGATGCAGACTACAAGCCGTATATGACTTACGCTGAGCCGCCTTCGGACGGATATTGGGATATTCCAATATCACCCAACTCAATGTACTTCCCACTCTTTCAACATTTCGATCTCAGCCTCCCAGACGATCAGAGACTTCCCATAGAGTTTGAGCGCCTAAATCAGTTTCATGCCAAGCATGGAACTACATTGGAGAACATCTGGTCTAACGATAGACCCGAAGCTGTGTCGAGCTACAAAGTCAGAAAATTCATGAAGACTGACTTCGTCCAATACACCCTTGTCCGAAGAGGAATGGATTATATCCGAACACAGGCCGATTTTCCCTGCATGAACCCTGAAGAAATATTTCTTATTGAAAGGGTCTTCCAGATCAAGGCTGAGAAACATTCGAAGATGTCAATTTCCTTTGAAAAAGATTGTGACTTTCTCAGAGCCTTAGTATGTGACTACGGTAAAATCGATGCATAAATCTACCCAGTTCTGGCCCCCAAATTCAACTTCCCACCTTTTGAACCAGCTCCAGCCTACACTGAAGGATATCAGGAAATGTCACTCGAAGCTACCAACTTTCCTGAATTAGGAGTAATCTACAAAAAGGCCAACAGTGAGCTCAAGTACTTCATTCCTGCCACCTCTATGCATCGACTCACCAGAAAGCAACTTGAAGTTACTTCAGCTGCGGTACAACAATCAAATTTTACCACTGATGAAGTCAAATTTGAGATCAACCGAAGAATCAAGTGGCTAAGAGAAGTAAGGAAGTTCTGGAGGATCCTGATCAAACTCTTGAAGCTCGACAAGTGAAAAGTAAAAGAGGTCACTTAGGGGGAAATTGTTGAAACATAAAAGTGGCCCTCTTGAACTTGACAGATCCGAAGCTATCTCCAGATCCACAATCATCTTCTCAACCGTAATCAAGAACCGCATCAGCAGTCATCATCGCCATACTTAGTTTTAGTTGTATCTGTTATCTTTTGTCTTTGCATCGCTTTGTCCAGTGTGCCTTGCATGGCCACATTAGAACAGATAAGACTTGTAACCTTCAAGACTCTATAAATAGAGTTCTCTTTCTGAATGTAAAAAACATCTCTCTTGAATCTCATATCATATCTTACTAGTTTCTTACTCTCTCATCTTCATGTATCTTAAGAACTTAACTGATCGTAATCTCTCTTCGGAGCAAGTCATTCTTGACTTCATCATTAAGTCTAATCTCACTTACTAACTTGGTTTGATTGCAATCCTCGTTAAGAATCAGCTTAAGTGTCTAGTTGATATATAAACTTGTTGTCATTTATATTTCCGCACCTATTTATCTAACTATCTAATACTCTAACAACTCTAACATTTAACTCTTACTATTGTTGAGCTAATGATCCTTTGAGATTAACTTATTTCCGGACTTATATACTTGTACTAACGTTTGTTTAAGTGTGTCTCAAAAGTTTTTCTCCCAACAGCATGTCCGAAGCGAGCCATCTCGCCTGCGAGACCCGACGCATGCCTTCCCTGCGAGGCCGACGCGTGTCCTCTCTTCCCTCTTCGGCTGAAGACCTCGCACCTATATAAAGGGAGGTGCGAACCCTCCCGGTTTTGGTTGGATTTTTGCACACTTTTTCACATTAAACTTTCTTTCAAGCTACTTTAAACCCCCCGAAGCCTCGGGAACCTACCTAATACCCGAAGAACATCCTGAAGCGCTTGAAGACCCCGAGAAAATTAACTTTTCGGTTTGAAACTCAACCCTCGCAAGGCCCGGTTTTCAATAAAGCTCCCGGTTTTCATCGAAGAAAGTCATTTATAGAAACGAAGTGCTGTCCAAATTACCATTTTAACATTCGGTTATTTCACTGTGAGTTCAATATACGGACAACAATATGTTATGTGTTATATGTGTGATATGCTTTCCCTGTAACACCCATAAAAATTGAGCCAAATTAAAACATTTTAATTCATTCAAAAACCATTAAGTTCATACATATCGTTTTCAAAATAGTTTAAACATCAGAATCCCCCAGAACCATATCACATAAAACATAAAACATGAGGAGCGGTACGATCACGCCTTCGCCTTGCCACGATCACCTGAAGTACCTGAAACAATACACTGAAACTGTAAGCCCGAAAGCTTAGTGAGTTACCCCCAAAATACCAACCACACATAAACATACTCATAACATATCACAAATAGAACTGCCATGCACATTGGGTCTACTGTGTGACTGGTCCGCCCGCACCGGGCCTTCAGTCCACCTGGTCCACCCTCCGAGTCTAGCCATGTACATCGAGTCTACAGTGTGATTGGTCCGCCCGCACCGGGCCTTCAATCCACCTGGTCCACTCTCTGAGTCTACAGTATGACTGGTCCGCCCACATCGGGCCTTCAGTCGGCCTGGTCCACTCTCCGAGCCTCGGCACGTCTGGTCCGCCCTCATGGGGCCTTCAGCCTATCCGGACCGCTCGCCGGGCCTTCGGAATATCCGGTCCACCCTGGGTATGTTGGCCTACAACACAAAGCAGGACCCGCCTCAACCCAACCCCCGTCAACAACCATGTGCACATAAACAATCAATCACATAACAATTCCTTAACCAGACAAACAGTCTAACAGATCACATAGCATATCAACATCCTAACCAGGATTCCGACCTAACCGGTCACTAGCATAGCATTACCCTATATACCAGGTACCGACCTTAACCAGGTCACTAACATAACACCATCCTAAATACCAGGATGCAGATCTAGCAAAGCAATAACATAACAACAATACCCGGATTTCCATCCGATAAAGGGCCGGCCTTGGTGCCGTAGACCCTATCGATATAGTGAGGATAACTCACCTCCAATTGCCGACTTAAGAGATAAGACCAAGCTGCTCCGACCACCGATACAAACTCCACCACAGAACACTACCAAAGAACCAATACCAAAATTACCAAAATACCCTTGGAAGTCAAACTGGTCAACTCTTGGTCAAAGTCAAAGTCCTAAGTCAAAGTCAAACTTCCTGACTGACCCTACTCGTTGAGTCAACCCGTTGACTCGTCGAGTCCTTATACTCTGAAAACTCTTAGAACACGACTCAACTCGCCGAGTCACCCCAAGACTCGCCGAGTCCAACGATCTCCGGGTCCCATCCTGTCCAACTCACTGAGTCACCCCTCGACTCACTGATCTGCGTCTTAACCAGGAGAGGTTAGGGGTTCTGCGACCTGACTCGCCGAGTCCAAGAACAGACTCGCCGAGTCCAAGACAATCTTCAACAGACTCGCCGAGTTGTTCTTCCAACTCGCCGAGTCCAAGGCAATCTTGATACAACTCGTCGAGTACGCCCATGTGACTCGCCGAGTCTCTCCAGTTCTCAATCCATACAGAGGCTTTTCGAGCCATGCAGGGGCTCCAATCCATAGATCTACTCTTCTACAGCCAAACCCTCACATAAAGTTGCAAACTTTACGTGAAACTAAGGAGATATAAACCCAAAACACTCTAGGGCTAGGGCTAAGGACTAGGGGGCTTCACCAACAACTCTTAAACAGAAGCTTTATGACATTATAGACCATCATAAGCCTAGATCTGAAGTAGCAACCTCAGATCTAAGCCTCTAACTCGAAATAGATCTCAAACAAGACAAGGAACTCCAAATCAACCACCAAGGATGAACCAAAAAGGAAATAGCTTAGGATAATGGCTCCTTACCTCTGAGATGTGGCCAAACTGATGTAGACGCCAAATCTCTACAAGCCCCTTGTTGCTAGCCTCTAATTTCTCAAGCTCCTTCCACCAAATTCCTCTTCCAAGCTCCAATCTCCTCAACAATGAAGCCTCACACGAAATTAGGGTTTTTATGGAACTCTTTGGGATATTAGGAGACTGGGAGGAGGACATAATGTCCTTTAAATAGGGTGCAACCCTCGGGATTAGGGTTTTCTCATTCCAGCACCAACTCGTCGAGTCCAAGCCGTCGACTCGGCAAGTTGGCCACTTAAACCGCGATAGAATCCCGCTCCGACTCGGCGAGTAAGCGGACCTACTCGTCGAGTCCCTTTCCTAAATTTATACTTAGCACCCTCCAACTTCTTGCTTCCGAACTTGGGATGTTACATTCCAGTATTATTCTAGTATTGGTTTTATACCTTTGATCATGTAGAGCATGTCTCGTATAATTTTGGGTATTGGCTTTGAGCCTTTGGCCATGTAGAGCATGTCTAGTATTGGTTATATGCCTTTGGCCATGTAGAGCATGTCTCATATCACTTTTGGTGTTGGCTTTGTGCCTTTGGCCATGTAGAGCATCACTCGTATCACTTTTGGTATTGGCATAGGTCTAGGTAGGGCCGAAGGCTTGTATATTCTAGCAGAATGATAATCACAAATTTTTTATTTTCTATGCCACTTGGGCTGAAGTCTTCTTATGTATATCGTGTTTAAATTGTTATGTCTCATTGATCGTAAATCTTTGAATCAAATCATTGGTTGATATGGAAATCATGTTATATGTTATACATATACTTTTGTTGTTCTTTGTCCCTCCTTGCTTCTATCATATTGATATATATATATATATATATATATATATATATATATATATACACACACACACACACACACACATATATATATATATATATATATATATATATATATATATATATATATATATATATATATATATATATATATATGACATAATGTTATATTGTAACTGTTATTGAACTCACTAAGCGTCACCCGCTTATCGCTCGCAATGTTTAACTATTTCAGGTGATAAGCATCCAGTATAGTCATGTACTGTTGGAAGATTTAGAATAGTTTAATACTATTACTTTTGTACTTATGTTCATATAAGTATATGAATTATAAATTCCTGGGTAGTTATGTAATATACATACAACTTTGTAAAAACTTTAATAGTCGGTTTGTATCCAAACTCTTGAAATCAGATTATCTATGTAAAATATGTTTATGAATATACATGTAGCACGTTTGGAGTAATATGGTAAGGTTTTAGAGAAGGGGTCTCACAATCATGGTATCAAAGTAGTAGTTTAAGTGAACTAAATCTCACAGATTAGTATTTAGACTTAAATTATTGGAAGTTCAATATACGAACGGATTCATTGTAAGTATATGGATAGAAACCATATGAAAGACTTAAGTAGAGTGTTAGGTAATGATAAATCCTAATATTCTAAAATACTATGTTACTCCAAATTTTCAGAATAATGGCTGAACAAGTGAGTAGTCATACACCAGAAATGGGTGGAGATCCTCATCCTGATGAAGGAGAAAATCCAGTATCCCCTCGTGAGGAGCGACTCTTGGATAAACTTGTTGGATAAAGTGTCTAAGTCCATAACTATTTCTGGTATGTACTTGACCCGGTTGGCATGGTCCATTTGGGTTGCATGGCATTGCAACACTTGGATAGACTAAATGAGAGAAAGGACACTTAAAGATTATTAATATATTATAAGTTCTAATATATAAATAATATTATTTAGTTCGTATTGATCAAAGAATTAATTTGGAATTAATTAAGTGATCAGAAGAGACTAATTAAATATATGGGGTTGATTGTGTAAATCATCTATTCTTGTATAGTGGGCTAATGATCCATGGTTTGTATGGATTGGGCTAAAACCCATAAGGTGCTCCATGGATAGTCCATAAAGGTTACAAACCCATGGATCATGGAATATGGAAAGCCATGACAATTAAGGTTTACATGGTGTAACCCTGCTTGTGTCACAACTATATAAAGACCCATTGACTAGCAAAATTGGACTACTACAAGCAAGTAAAGAGGGCTATCCGATTTTGAGGTGTTAGTGAACTTCTCTAAAGGTTATTCCAAGTATTGTGGTGTTGTGTGAGACATTTGAGGCATCACACTTGAGGTGCTAGGCTCACAAGGTTCTCAAGGAATCCAAACAACAAAAGGTATGTTCTTCTTCTAGCATTTATGTTTAAAAGTTCCCCATGCTATGCTAGATAGGTTAAGAACCTTGGAAATCAAATTTGCATGTATTATAGTAAAACATGGATCCAAGGTTTCTAGGGTTGCATGTACACCTTAGGAGTCTTAGAATGCTCAATACCCTTCAGTGGTATCAAATCCTAGGCTTGTTTACTTGATACTTGATGCAAACTTGTTTTTCAAAAGCCAAAAACTGCCCAGACAAGAAAACTTGACGAGATCTGGCCAAAAACTTGCCGAATTCATGAGTTAATACATGAAATCGACGAGTTCCTTTGAGAACTCGATGAATTTGTCATCCAGTGAGCAGTTTTTCGTGTTGTGTTGCTGGAAATGGACTAGAAACATTACCCTAAACTGTTTTGGTCTTATAAAACAAGTTTTAGATAGTGTGATGGCTATGCTAATCGAGTTTCAATGGCTATTATCAAAATTTCAAGTTTTATATGGTTTATTTATGATTCTTGAAATTGTTGATATGCATGTTCATTAACCTATGAGTTTAGAAGATCATAGGAATTATTTGTAACTTGCTTGTTAGTTTAATTCTTGATCATTATGTGTTTTAATGGAATCCATAATTTCTCCTCAAGTTATGGATTACCAAAAGTCACTCTTTTAAAGTCCATTATGAAACACATAGGTTACATAAAATGAAAATTCTCTCATTTTAATAAACCATTTAACTCATAAGTTATGAAAGATGAAAAGTTTTGAAAGTTACAAAACTTGCCCTCAAGTTTTGGAACATGTAAAGTCACTTTAAAAAAAAACTTTAGTTCCACCCCCTAGAATTTTAAAAGTTAAAATTCAACCCTTATACTTTATAATATTATAAGTTTAATAATTATTATATATGTATAAGAATAATTCGTTTTACCGTTAGTAGGCCTCATTCATGAAGGCGGTCTATAAGGGGGGGTATAAGGTTTTTGCCTATAAAATTGCAGCTTAATGGGTGTCCACTCTCACCTACCGCTTCCTTGACTGGTGGAGGGTCGTTAGCCGAACGGGTAGGACAATGACTTTAATCCTCATTAAAATTATGATGAATGTAAAGTAACTAAATGTCTTTATAAATTCCTAATCTTAGTTACTTTAGGAAAATGTGAATAAGGTGCTAACCCATGAAATTGTTGGATTAGTGTCTAAGTCCATAACTATAATTGGTATGTACTTGACCCGACTCGGCATGGTCCATTTGGGTTGCATGACATCAGAACATTTGGATAGACCGTTTATGAGGAAAAGACATTTTGTGACATATTAATATATTATAAGTTCTAATATATTAATATGAAATCATGTTATTTAATTAGTATTGATCAAGAATTAATTTGGACTTAATTTAGTGATCAAAAAGAGACTAATTAAATATATGGGGATTGATTGTGTAAATCATTCATTCTTATATATGTGGGCTTATGATCAAAGATTCCTTTATGTTGGGTTTAACCCATGTGGTGATCCATGGATACTCCATGGAGGTTAAAACCCATGGAGCATAAGGAATGGGTAAAGTCATGAGTTACATGGTGTAACCCTAATAGCCACACTATATAAGAACCCCTTTAGTTCAAGAAATTGGCACTAGTGATACATATGTAAGAGGACTAGCCAATTTGAACATGTATGTCTTCTTCTCATGGTTATTCCAAGAGTTCATGATGTTGTGTGAACCATTTGAGGTGTCACACTTGGGGCACTAGGCTCTCAAGCTTCATGGAGTCAAGCAACAACAACAAGGTATGTATTCTATCTATTTTAGTATCCTAGTATCAATGTTTTGATATGCTAGTTAGGATAATACCTTGGATAATCATATTTGCATGTATAATAGAGAAAGCATAGATCCAAGGTATTTAGGGTTGCATGTACACTTAGGAGTGTTAGAATGCTCAAAACCCAACAGTGGTATCAGAGCCTAGGCTTGTTTTCAATTATACTTGATGCAAATTGCTGAAAAATGCTGAAAAAGTCGAATTTCGGGCATTCTGGGCACTGTACTCGCCGAGTCCACTGAAGAACTCGCCGAGTACATGAAGAAAATCATCCTACTCGGCGAGTAGGTTGATACACTCGACGAGTAGGAGCCCCAGACAGCATATTTTCGAGGTTTTTGGCTAGAAATGGACTAGGAACATTACCCTAAGATGTTTTTGAACTTATAAACTTGTTTTTGATGTGGTAATGTTCATACTAATCCAATTTCAAAGATAATTGTCAATAGATTCATGTTTTGTATTAGTTTAGTGATTAGGCTAATTACATGAAAAAGTTTGATTTCAATTATCTTGTTCTTATGAGTTGCTTAGATTAATAGAAAAGTTAATTGATTATGTGTTTTCAATCCATTTTAATCTAAGATTTGATTCTAAAATGTGTTTTTGTAACTTGTCCTCAAGTTATATGAAAAGTCACATTTAAGTTTCATAAAACTCATAAAAGTTGGCAATGGTTACAAAAATGAAGAGTCTTGTCCTCAAGTTATGGAGGTTCAAGAGTCACTTCATTAAGTAATAAAATGTGTAACCTTAATTAATTCCATAAGTTATAAAATAAATAAAAGTTACATTCTTTTATTAGTTTAAAGTCTTCCATAACTTGTCCTCAAGTTATGGAACTTGAAGAGTTTTTTAATTAAAACTAATTTAAACACATAAGTTATGGAATTAATTAGTTTTGAATAGTTTCAAAACTTGCCCTCAAGTTTTGGAATTTGAAAGGTTTTCTCTTATGAATACTTTAATTCCAAGTTAGCCCTTAGAATTTTAAAAAATTAAAATTCAACCCTTATACTATTATTATAATTTTAATTATATAGATATGTATAAGAAAAGTCAATCTTACCGTTAGTAGGCCTCATTCACGAAGCCGGTCTATAAGGGGGTATAAGGTTACTGCCTATAAAATGGCAGTTTAATGGGTGTACACTCTCACCCACCGCTTCCTTGACTGGTGGAGGGTCGTTAGCCGAACGGGTAGGACAAAGACTATAATTCTTACTTCATTAAAAGTATTAATGATAAATACTAAGTAACTAAACATTTATAAATTCCCAATTCTTAGTTACTTAGGAAAATGTGAAATTGGTGCTAGCCCATAAAATTACACTTTGTACCTTACCAAGTCGTTAGTGGAGCGTGTGTGGTTAACCGGCACACTAACATGGACTAGTAAGAGTGGCAAAGGGTAACTTAACTTTATTATAGATCGGTGGAGCGTGTGTGGTTAACCGACACATCTATTAGGTAATATTGTTGAGGGTACCAAGTCAATTTGTATGGTTATTCACACCTTGTTTGTGATCCTCGGCATCCCAGTCACAAACTTGAGAGGGCACAATCGAGATTCAAACATGCCATTGAAAGTTCAATGTATCTCAAAAGATCTAGGAGTTTCAAATCCAATTAAAACTTAATTATATTTCGTTTTTCATGGTGGAAATTGGTAAATCGTCATTTACCTACCTTCAACTATTTTATAACTTGGATTACGGCATCCCTCTTCCAGTTATAAATAGGTTGTTGGGTCCTAGCCTTAATATTTCATATTGGGTGTTATATTAAGGACTCTAAATCAACTAACTTGAATATCTCCCAAAAGATGTCTAAGTTCAGACATCTATGATCTTCCCAAATCTCTTGAAACAAACTTTCCTAAATGAAGATGATGTCCCATGGAAATCATACTTCTTTCACCTCCTCCAATTATTCTACCTAACCCACAAGTTCCTGAAAAGTTTAAGGTCACTCAAGCCCTATTGGCAAGCAAAGGTCTATGTGTGATCACATCTTGGAGATGTAGTCACACATTGACGAGCCGGGAGAGTTGGGTGTCAAAGTCTAGAGGAAGCTGATGATCAATCACTTTCTAAGTCACATAGTGAGTTCCTTTGGGACTCCTATGAAACAGACTATGACAAGACCCTTAATGATCTTATCTATTTGCTAAGATCAACTTCCTAAAACTTTATGGACATTGACAATGATGACGTTGGATATCCAGTAAAGCTCTCTTTTCCCAATGGAAAGGGATCGCCCATAGTCAACTCGGTTGACCAAATGGTAAAGAGAGAGGCTAAGTCTGAGATAGTCTCATTATCAATGGTCCATTGCCAAAGAAAGGGGCATTGGTTGCGAAGCTGCCAAATTTACCTAAGGATGTTAAAGTCAATAAGTTTGACTCTACTTCGGGTAAAGTCCACTATCTAACTCTACTAAGTTTCTATTCTGAGATTCTTGATACATGATGTGACTGGGTCACATGTTGATGTTTTAAGAATCAAAGAAAAAGTGAAGAAACTTAAAGAAAGAATATGCTGAATCTGATCGCATAGATAGATTTCTATCGCATAGTTTGAAGATCGGATTCTTGAGCTACTTCTTAAGAGTTATGATATATTGCTTAGGAATAAATAACAACAAAGTTTTCATGTGCTTTTGCATTGTAAGGATAGTTTTTCCGCAAAGTTTTAAAATAAAAAGAAATTTTTTTTGATTTTATTTATTTTAAAATATCCTTACAATGGCATTTGTGAAAATTTTTGTTGCTTATAAGATTCCATTAAGAGCAAGAGTGGAAATATGAATTTGATTCTTTCATTTGTGGTAGTGTCTAAATTTACCAAATAAGGAAAGATTCTCATCACCTAAGTTTCAGTTGGATAGAAACTTGGAATCATGCAAGTTGTATAGCATGATGAATAAGAACTTTCAAGCATTGGAAAAATTAAGACTAACTACTTGTTCACATGGATGTGTGAGTCAAGTAAAGGATCGAGTACACATTCTTGTGCACTGATCAAGCCCACCACAAATAATCGTTAAGACTATTCGTCAT
This sequence comes from Lactuca virosa, assembly GCF_052849685.1. Classification (NCBI taxonomy): domain Eukaryota; kingdom Viridiplantae; phylum Streptophyta; class Magnoliopsida; order Asterales; family Asteraceae; genus Lactuca; species Lactuca virosa. The sequence continues at coordinate 341,584,325 of NC_136433.1, forward strand.
TATTTACTAAAATTCAGTAAATATGGTTATACTTACAAGCTTAAGTGTAATTCTGAGACATTGGAACAGGTTTCAATGTATGGCAGAGCGAATAAGAAGAATCAACTTAGGCAGAAAGATAAAAGTTTCTCAAATCTGAAAAGATGGGAGAGTACTTTAGTATCATGTTATATAATCATCTTAATGATTAAGAGACCTTATCACAATTCATCCTCTAAGTGCATTCTGGTAGCTAAGAAGAGGAGCTATGAATTGTTGAAGTGGTTAAATCAAGAAGATGATTTATACTTCGTTCCAAAAACAATTCTTAGAGTTATACTCTAAGATTGTAACTTGAGTGACATGTCTTAAAGAAGGTTTAAAACACTTGTCAAATGTAAGAGTAAAAGTTTTTTACTCTTGTACATTTGAAATTGGTAAGTTGTGATGTTTTTGGATAAAACAAAGACCAACTAAGGCCAATTGTGTGAAGTGTTTGTCTTGATTAGAATCCACACTATCTCTTGAATATTTGACAAGAGAGTCTTATATGTCAAGAGGACAGTGGGAGTCTTAAAAGGTCTTGAAAGTCTCAAGAACTAATCAAGAGTAAAACCTAAAGTTCTTCACTAGCACACGACTTGAGGTTTATAACCTATCGTGTTGACTATTTCTGTGTCCATTCCAATTAAAGTTGGCTTTGCATATGAGTTCTTAGAGTTCTCAATTGGTTGCACAGCTACTTGGAAGCAATGGCAGGCCCTTGAGCTGCCAAATGGCAAGAAATTAAGATTGAGTTCAATCCATATGAGTTTGAATTTGTCATTATCCTTGTGTTGTGATTATGGTTTTGACAAAATTCATATGGATAGGAACTCATACACCATAAAATCTAAGTGTCATAAGGTTTCTCTCCGATTCATGAAAATGATGGTGAGGAAACACTTTCACTAAGTAGATTTTAGCTAGATAGTAATTGTGATATTTGCATTCTCAAAGTCGTTAGTGGAGCGTGCGTGGTTAACCAGCACACTAACATGGACTTGTGAGAAGTGGTAAAGGTCTAAACAATCGAGACTATGGTTACGGCATCCCTTTTCATAGTTCTTAAAATTGTTTAGACACACCTGTGAGCTATCTAAGATAAGGTGTATGATATTGATAAAGTTTTATCAAAGCAATCTAGTATCAGAAATCTGAACTTTGGTAAGAAGGTCAATAAAGTGTTGATTTCTAGAAGTCCAGCTGATTTCTGATTACATGTCAAAGCTAGTGGGAGCATAAGTGTTATGCTAATAATCATCATGTTAGTGGGAGCATGATAATTATGATAAAGGTTGCAAGTTAGCAATGTTAATTATAGAAAACAAAAGTTTCAATTCGTGAGGCTGCAGGGGTTGAAAAAGTTGTTTTGCTATAATTAAGGGAGAGAAAATTATACTTCATTTCAATTCTAAAAGCTTAGATTGAGATTTTAATCGTATTTAGTCAAGGATATATATATGAATTTCATGTTGGAATGGCTCAACATAAGGAAATTCTATATATGGGTCCATTATTTGCGTTCTAAAATTCGATTATGATTACGGCATCCCTTTTCATAATCTGAATTATGAGAACTTGGCAAATAGAAATGGAAATGTTATAGCAAAAGACTGGTTTAGTCTTTATGTGAGACATCATGACTCGTGTCCCATATGCTTCGGATATAGGATCGATTACATGTGCTATATTCATCCTTTCTAAAATTTTCCAAATGCCTGGGGCATTAAGAAGGGAGAAGGTCTAGAACTGGATATGACTAAAAGGATTAAGCAATTGTCGAGGACAATCTAAGGTTTACCAAAGATTGATTGCTCAAGGACAGTTGGAAGTATAGTGTTAATTCTAGAAGGACCATATTGACATAATCTGTAAGGAGGCAACTCTTGTTCAGAGGTGATAGTCAAAATGGAATAAGGAAATGTTTCAAAGTTGGAAATTATTCAATCTGTGTAAGATTAGGAAACTTAATGCAAGAAGGATGTTTCCAAGGAGTTGATCTCCTTGGAATGCTCTATAATGGTTGTTGTCAAGTCTTTCTGACTCTGTGCATAATCATTACAGGAGGATCAATGCATATAAGTTTAGAATCTAACAGATTTCAGTAAATGGCATGAATTTGGAATTCTTGCATTTGCAGTAAGGATTTGGGACTATGAAAGAGGATCATTGGAGTTATGTTCAATTGATCTAATTCACAAAGTGAAGATCATAGACAAACATAGTATGCATACTTGGTGTATGGCATGACTAGTGTTTAGAAAACATAGTGTACATGCTTGGAGCATGGGACAACTATTGTTTTAAATTCAAGAATAAAGTTGATAGCTGAAACAGTATACAATGAATAATGTGTAATCATATGGTGATAAATAAAAGATGTTTTATTTATGTTCATAGGTTTTGATATCATATTAGATTCTATTATTATTGTGTTTCATTTTGCATGTTTTGACTTCCAGAATAACTAGGTCGTTCTTCCTGGTTGACTAAGTTATTCAAACTATCCACAGTCGGTCATATGTTGGAAGTAGGTATGAATCAAGACTGTCATGGGTTGGCTTGTAGAGGTCTAAGATGTTGGACAAGGGGCTACAACACTCATGAGTGCTCATAAGTTCTGAGTATTGGATTCAACCCGCGCTCATTGGAATCACTTCATGGATTTTATCGCGAGTGATCATGAGACAATAATATCTTATATTCTTCAAACCTAGAGATATGAGTTGTTACTATGAGTTGGTTGTACATTGATTGCACGAAAACGCATTCGGTAACTCGGTGTTATAAAACGTGCCTTTGTGTATGATTCAACAAGTAGTAGAACAAGCCATATGAGTCGAAGTTTATCCATTCCTTTTACCTTCGGGATAAAAGCGATATCTGTGGGCCCCTCGATGATTTGGTGATGACAAATGTAAGCGCTCGGCCGGGCCTGGACTGATTTGATTTGTTCAATTAGTCAATCGTCATAAATCGGAAATCGGGAAACAACAAATGGACAGAGAGAATGATTATAATCCATGTCTCAGTCCATATGATATCTAGAATGGAGGAATATATGATCCCTTATCTAATGGACAAGTCATTGACAAAGGTCAGAGTTCATCTACAAGGTCAGAGTTCGACAGCGGCTTTTGAGAGCTACGATTGCCAGTTGGTTCCTGAAGTCATACGCAATAATAGTTTTAGACTTATCCAAGTGGGAGACTGTTGGATTAGTGTCTAAGTCCATAACTATAATTGGTATGTACTTGACCCGACTCGGCATGGTCCATTTGGGTTGCATGGCATCAGAACATTTGGATAGACCGTTTATGAGGAAAAGACATTTTGTGACATATTAATATATTATAAGTTCTAATATATTAATATGAAATCATGTTATTTAATTAGTATTGATCAAGAATTAATTTGGACTTAATTTAGTGATAAAAAAGAGACTAATTAAATATATGGGGATTGATTGTGTAAATCATTCATTCTTATATATGTGGGCTTATGATCAAAGATTCCTTTATGTTGGGTTTAACCCATGTGGTGATCCATGGATACTACATGGAGGTTAAAACCCATGGAGCATAAGGAATGGGTAAAGTCATGAGTTACATGGTGTAACCCTGATAGCCACACTATATAAGAACCCCTTTAGTTCAAGAAATTGGCACTAGTGATACATATGTAAGAGGGCTAGCCAATTTGAACATGTATGTCTTCTTCTCATGGTTATTCCAAGAGTTCATGATGTTGTGTGAACCATTTGAGGTGTCACACTTGGGGCACTAGGCTCTCAATCTTCATGGAGTCAAGCAACAACAACAAGGTATGTATTCTATCTATTTTAGTATCCTAGTATCAATGTTTTGATATGCTAGTTAGGATAATACCTTGGATAATCATATTTGCATGTATATTAGAGAAAACATGGATCCAAGGTATTTAGGGTTGCATGTACACTTAGGAATGTTAGAATGCTCAAAACCCAACAGAAATTACACTTTGCACTTTGATTAAGTCGTTAGTGGAGCGTGTGTGGTTAACCGGCACACTAACCTGGACTTAACAAGGTAGGCAAAGGGTGGCTTAAGGTTTATCATAGGGTGGTGGAGTGTGTGTGGTTAACTGGCATATCAATCGAGTGATAAACACTAAGAGTACCAAGTAATTTGCATCGTTACTTCACACCTTGTTTTGTGATCCTCGACATCCCAGTCACAAAACTTGAAGGGGACACTCGAGATTGAAACATGCCATTGAAAAGTTCAATGAATCTCAAAGAATCTAGGAGTTTCAAAATCAGTTAGAACCTAATACTTTGTTTTGTTTTTCATGGTTAAAATTGGTGAATCGTCATTTACCTACCTTCAAATATTTTATAGCTTGGATTACGGCATCCCTCTTCTAAGTTATAAAATATTGTGTTGGGTCCTAGCCTTAATATTACATTTGGGTGTCTTATTAAGGATTATCTTTGTATATAATCTAAATTTGTGTTTCTTCTTTTCAGATGTCTTCCAACAATGTTGCTTCTGGCTCAAACCCTACAGGCTCCTTCTCTCTCATGAACCTTTATGGGAGAGTCATCTTCGATGGATCCAACTTTATGGATTGGATCAGGAACATCAGGATGGTCACTCGGTACGAGGACAAGGAATATGTCCTCGACAAGGAGCTTAAGGAACTTGAGTCGTCTGCTACTCCTGAGGAGATCGCTGAATACCAGGCACATGAGAGAGATGCTACCAAAGTGGAATGTATCATGTTGGCTACAATGACAGCCGAGCTCCAAAAGTCCTATGAGGACTACTATCCTTTTGAGATGTACCAGGACTTGATGGACTGCTACCATCAGAGTGCTCGTCAAGAGCGGTATAAAATCTTCTCCTCCATGATAACAACCCGGATGAAGGATGGTGAACCCATCACAGGCTACATGCAGAAAATGTAAACGTATGTGGACCGTTTGTTGAAACTGAATGTGAACTTCCCAGAGGAGTTGGCAATTGATATCATTTTGCACTCCTTACCTTCTTGTTATGATAAATTTCGAATGACATACCACATGAACAAGGAGGAAGTCACACTTAGCAAGCTTCAAGGACTCTTGAAGACCGCAGAAAGTGGTCTTAAAGTTAAGTCGGTTGTTACTACTCCTACTCCTACATCGGCCCCTGTCTTGGCAATCGGGCAAGGCAAAGGAAAGAAGAGGAAGATCCCTTCGAAGTGTACCAAGGGAAAGTCCCTTGATGGCTCCTCTTCAAGTGGAACCAAGAAAGGTTTTGTCACTCCTTCTACCAACCCTAAAGAGGCTGAATGCTTCTATTGCCATGAAAAGTCGCACTGGAAGCGAAACTGCACAAAGTACTTGCAAGATGTTAAGGATGGGAAAGTGAATAAGAAGAAGTGAGAATGTGGAGCATGGGAAGATAAACTTGATCATGGGAAATAGGAAACTTGCACCTGTCACCAAGATTGGAGTTTATTCTTTGTTTCTAAGTAGTGGGTTAACATTAGATTTGAATAAATGTTGTTACTCGCCTGAAATGGCAAGAAATATGATTTCCTTTCATGGTTTGTACAAACAAGGTTTTACTTTTTCGTTTGATAATGAATGTGGTGGTATTAATGCTTTCTTTAATAATGTTCTTTATTTTAAAGCATTACCTTGTGATGGTGTGTATGAAACTGTGTCGGTTGTAGATAACCTAGGGAATAATGTGTTATGTATCAATTCTTCCTCTAGCTTGGATAAAGCATCATTATGGCATTGTCGTCTTGGACATGTAAGCAAGAAACGCATAGGCCAACTCCAAAAGGATGGAGTCTTGGAGTCATTTGACCTAAAGTCAGATGATAGTTGTGAATCTTGTTTGCTTGGGAAAATGACAAAGTCACCCTTCACTGGTACTTGTGTTAGGGGTGAAGGTTTGTTGGATCTTGTACACACTGATGTGTGTGGACCCTTCAGAACCGCCACAAGAGATGCTAACCGCTTCTATGTGACTTTTACTGATGATTTTAGTAGATATGGATATGTCTACTTAATCAAGCATAAGTCAGAAACCTTTGAAAGTTCAAGGAGTTTAAACAGGAAGTGGAGAATCAGTTGGGCAGGAACATTAAGATGCTTCGATCCGATCGAGGTGGTGAGTATCTTAGTACAGAGTTCCTTGACTATCTTAAGGAATGTGGGATTGTCTCACAATTGACACCTCCCAGGACACCGCCGTTGAAAGGTGTGGCTGAGAGGCACAATCAAACCTTGTTGGATATGGTTCATTCCATGATGAGTCGAGCTTCGCTACCAATCTCATTTTGGGGGTATGCCTTAAAGACTGCTAGCCATATCCTTAATCTAGTCCCTACAAAGAAGGTTGCCAAAACACCTCATGAGATGTGGAGTGGAAAAGTTCCCAATCTAGACCACATCAAGATCTGGGGTTGCGAGGCTTTCATGAGGCGTGAGACTCATGATAAGCTCGAACCTCGAAGTGAGAGGTGTATTTTCATCGGCTACCCACAAAGATCCTTTGGTTACCTCTTCTACAGACCCAGTGATAATGTGGTCTTTCTAGCAAGGAGAGGAGTCTTTCGCGAGACAGAGAGAGTTTATAAGCCAAGGAAACAGTGGGAGGAAAATTGACCCTGAAGAAATTCAAGAGTCAAGTGGTGAAGAAACCTCAAACCCTAGCAATCAACCTGAGGAGGAAACTCATGTTGATCCGACAGACGAGTCTGTACCTATGAGGCATTCCACGAGAGTTAGGAATGCACCTAAGCATTACTATGGTTTCCATATTACTGCGGAAGGTGATACACTTATCAGTGATATCACACTCGTAAGTCTGGATGAACCTAACAGCTACACGGAAGCCATGGCAGGGCCTGGCTGCTAAATGGAAAGAGGCTATGGACAGCGAGATACAGTCCGTGTATGACAATCATGTTTGGAACTTGGTTGACAGTGTGCCAGGTCGTAAGACAGTCGGGTGCAAATGGATCTTCAAGAAGAAGACCGACATGGATGGTAATGTACACACTTATAAGGCGCGACTGGTTGCAAAGGGCTTTTCTCAAACTCCGGGAGTTGATTATGATGAGACCTTTTCACCAGTAGCAAAGATTAAGTCTATTAGGGTTATGTTATCCATTGCTGCATTTCATGACTATGAAATATGGAAAATGGATGTCAAAACCGCTTTCCTTAATGGGAAGTTGGCTGAGGATGTTTACATGAGTCAGCCAGAGGGTTTTGTCAGTACAGAGTACCCTAATAGAGTGTGTAAGCTTGAGAAATCCATCTATGGATTAAAGCAAGCACCTCGTAGATCGAATCTTTGTTTCGATGAGAAAGTCAAAGAGTTTGGCTTTTCGAGGAGTGAAGATGAAGCTTGTGTATATGTCAAGGCTAGTGGGAGTATAGTTAGCTTTTTGGTACTGTATGTGGATGAAATACTAATCATAGGAAATGACATCCCAACTCTGCAGGAAGTAAAGTCCTGGCTTGGGAAGTGTTTCGCTATGAAGGACCTTGGAGAAGCTGCCTATATCCTAGGGATAAGGATTTTGAGAGACAAGAGTAAAAGGCTAATTGGACTTAGTCAGAGTACCTACTTGGATAAGGTGCTGAATAGGTTCAGCATGCAGAATTCCAAGAAAGGAGAGTTACCTATCCAGAGTAACGCCAGATTGAGTAAGACTCAGAGCCCGAGTACAGAGGCTGAAATAGCTGAGATCAGTCGAGTACCGTATGCTTCCGTTGTAGGCTCGATCATGTATGATATGAATTGTACTCATCTTGATGTGGCCTTTGCATTAATCATGGTCAGCAGATATCAGGGGAACCCTGGCAAGGCTCACTGGACTGCAGTAAAAAACATTCTCAAGTACCTGCGGAGGACTAAGGACTGGTTCCTTACACTCGGTGGGAGTGATGACTTGAGAGTATTAGGGTATAGAGATGCCAGCTTTCAGACTGATAGGGATAATTTCCGCTCTCAGTCAGGCTGGGTCTTTACCTTAAACGGAGGAGCAATTTCTTGAAAAGTTCCAAACAGGAGACAGTGGCTGATTCAACTTGCGAATCAGAGCATATAGCGGCAAGCGAGGCAGCAAAGGAGGCTATGTGGCTAAAGAAGTTCATTGGAGACCTTGGAGTTGTACCAACTATAAAGGAGCCTATAGAGATTTTATGTGATAGAGAAAGTGCAGTTGCCTTAGCCAAGGAACCAAGGGATCACGGGAGATCCAGACACATCGACAGAAAATACCATTTCATCAGACATCGAATAGAAGAAGGACTCCTCGTGGCAAAGAGGGTATCATCAGATGAGAACCCGGCATATCCCCTCACGAAGGGACTGGGCAGGGTTAAGCATCTCCAGCATGCGAGGCGCATAGGGTTGAAGGATGATATTAGTTTTAGTAGTTAGATATCTTTGAAATGTGTAAAATGTAATTCACATTTGATGATGAATAAAATTTGTTGTTTATTTATGAGTAAAGTGTTGCTATCTTTTGTCAATCGTTTAATATTGTTTCATTTTGCATGTTTTGACTTCCAGAATAATTATGTTATGGTATTTCATATTATTCAAATTCTCCACAGTCGGTCATATGTTGGAAGTAGATATGAATCAAGACTGCCATTTAGTTGGTTGTAGATGTCTAAGATGTTGGACATAGCAAAGTGTTGCTACAACACTCATGAGTGCTCTTAAGTTCTGAGTATTGGATTCAACCCACGCTCACTGGTATCACTTCATGGAATTTATCTCGAGTGATCGTGAGACGGTAATATCATATAAGTCTTCAAACCTAGAGATATGAGTTGTTCCCTATGAGTTGGTTATACATTGATTGTACGAAAACGCATTGGTAACTCGATGTTATAAAATGTGCCTTTGTGTGTAATTCAACAAGTAGTAGAACAAGCATATGAGTCGAAGTTTATCTATTCCTTCATGGATTAGAAGCGATATGTGGTCCTCTCGATGATTTTGTGTTGAAGCATGTACCGGGCCCGGTCAGAACTAAATTGATGTGTTCGATTAAGTTCTATGTCAAACAAATTGGAAATCGGGAAACAAACTGTTGGACAATAAGTAAGACATTGTTCCACGTATTTGTCCAGCTGATATCTAGAACATACGATTATATGATCACTTATCTTAAATGGCGTATCATCATCATCTCAGTTCCGCGAGACCTTGAAAGAGCTATGATTGCTGATCGGTTCCTGAAGTCATACTTGAAATTATATTTATTAGACTTATCCAAGTGGGAGACTGTTGGATAAGGTGTCTAAGTCCATAACTATTTCTGGTATGTACTTGACTCGGTTGGCATGGTCCATTTGGGTTGCATGGCATTGCAACACTTGGATAGACTAAATGAGAGAAAGGACACTTAAGGATTATTAATATATTATAAGTTCTAATATATAAATAATATTATTTAGTTCGTATTGATCAAAGAATTAATTTGGAATTAATTAAGTGATCAAAAGAGACTAATTAAATATATGGGGTTGATTGTGTAAATCATCTATTCTTGTATAGTGGGCTAATGATCCATGGTTTGTATGGATTGGGCTAAAACCCATAAGGTGCTCCATGGATAGTCCAGGAAGGTTACAAACCCATGGATCATGGAATATGGAAAGCCATGACAATTAAGGTTTACATGGTGTAACCCTGCTTGTGTCACAACTATATAAAGACCCCTTGACTAGCAAAATTGGACTACTACAAGCAAGTAAAGAGGGCTATTCGATTTTGAGGTGTTAGTGAACTTCTCTCAAGGTTATTCCAAGTATTGTGGTGTTGTGTGAGACATTTGAGGCATCACACTTGAGGTGCTAGGCTCACAAGGTTCTCAAGGAATCTAAACAACAAAAGGTATCTTCTTCTTCTAGCATTTATGTTTAAAAGTTTCCCATGCTATGCTAGATAGTTTAAGAACCTTGGAAATCAAATTTGCATGTGTTATAGTAAAACATAGAGCCAAGGTTTCTAGGGTTGCATGTACACCTTAGGAGTGTTAGAATGCTCAAAACCCTTCAAAACATACTGGTGTTATTCGGAAGACTCTCGAAGAACATAAAAAGGATAATGATAAGGGTAAAGAGAAAGCCACTGGAGAATCTTCGAGAGAAAAGGAGAAACGTCCCTCATTCAAAAATTTCAAGAGTAGTGGTGCTACGGAGTTTTCAGGAGTTCTTAATCCTATTGTTGTTCTTACTTGGATCCAGAACACAAGAAAAAGTATTTCGTATCTCTCATGTGGTTAATGAATACAAGGCTAATTATGCTTCTGCAATGCTCATCGGAGAAGCCTTGGTCTAGTGGGAAGCAACATTTGAAGCTCTCAACAAGTATGACCAGGAGAATTTATCTTGGGAGATGTTCAAAACTCGTTTGCTAGGAAAGTATTGTCCTCTAGACATGAGGAGAAGATTGGATAAAGAATTCCTTGAGATAAAGCAAGAAGGAACAACTGTGAATGAGTATGAAACTCAATTCAATCAGAGAGCACGGTTTGCTGCAAAGTATATTCCAACTGAAGACGATAAAATTCAGTTATTCATGGAAGGATTACGATATGAAATCCATGATTTCGTGATCAATCGGGATATTCTGTCATTTAATAAAGTTGTTGAGTATGCCCGCAAGCGCGATCATGACATAGAGATACGTGGTGCCACACTTTTTGTTCCGAAGCATCCACGTATTGATCGAACTGTTCCTTTTTCCTCTATTCCATCAGCTCGATCTGTTCGATCTGATGCTAATACAAGAGTACAATCTCAGAACGCCTTTCGTGTCCGCAGTAGGTCACAATCTTTTTCTCTTCAGTCACCATAATGTCGAAAATGTGGAAAGAGTCATCAGGGCCAATGCAGAATGGAAAAAGGATCGGTGATCTGTTATGGATGTGGAGAAATGTGCCACGTGAAGCCCGTTTGCCCATGAAGAATGTTACATGCTATGCTTGTGGTGTTACTGGCCACATGAAGCGCTTCTGCCCTACTCTTACTAGTCAAATGGCGGGGAGTCAAGCTTCTGTTCAACAACCGGCGGGTACTTCAACTAAAAAGGAGGAGGTGCTAAAAGCTAAAGGCCGTGCATTCCAGATTACCACAGAGGAGGCACGTGAGGACCCAAATGTTGTGACTGGTACATTTCTTGTCAACTCTAGACCTGCTCACATCTTATTTGATTCTGGTGCCTCAGATTCTTTTGTGTCTCATGAGTTTGTGCATTCTTTTCAAATTGCTTGTTATGCACTCGCGCAACTATTTCATGTAGATAGTACGGGAAGTATATCATTACTTGCTAATAAAGTCTATAGAGATTATGTTATAGAAATTGAAGGCTATAATTTTCTTGCTAATCTGATTCCTATCTCCTTGCCCAAATTTGACATTATTCTCGGCATGGATTGGTTGTCAAAGAACCATGCATAACTCTTGTGCTATGAAAAGATGGTACGCATTCCTATCGAAGGGAAGAATCATATTTATGTCTATGGTGAACAAAGACTTCAAATCCTAAAAGTAATCTCTTTCCTAAAAGCTCGTAAATTTATATCGAAGGGGTGTTCTATCTATCTGGCGTATACAGTTTATATCTCAAAAGAGGAGAAGAAAACTGTAAATGATGTTACCATTGTTAACGAATATCCATATGTATTCCCCAACGATTTTCCTGGACTTCCTCCGGATAGGCAAGTAGAATTCCGAATTGACCCTGTGCCTGATGCTGCTCCGATTGCAAAGACTCCTTATCGTCTTGCACCAGCTGAAATGAAGGAAATGATGATTCAACTGTAGGAATTACTTGACAAGGGCTTTATTAGACCGAGTACTTCTCCTTGGGGTGCTCCAGTATTTTTTTTCAAGAAGAAGGACGAGTCAATGCGAATGTGTATTGATTACCGCAAGCTAAATAAGTTAACTATCAAAAACAAGTACCCACTACCTCGCATAGATGACTTGTTTGATCAACTTCAAGGTGTTAGCTATTTCTCGAAGATTGATTTGAGATGTGGCTATCATCAGTTGAAAGTACACGAGCAAGATGTACCGAAGACTGCTTTCCATACTCGATATGGGCATTTTGAATTCCTTGTCATGCCATTCGGTATGACAAATGTTCCTGTTGTATTCATGGATATGATGAATCGGGTATGTCGTCCAATGCTCGATAAATCTGTCATCGTATTCATCAATGATATATTCTAATTTATTCCAAGTCTGAATCTGATCATGCCATTCATATTCGTGAAATATTAGAACTTCTTCAAAAGGAGAAACTATATGCTAAATTCTCGAAATGTGAATTTTGGCTTTGCCTAGTTCAATTTCTCGGCCATGTGATTTCTGGTGACGGTATATCCGTATATCCTACCAAAATTAAAGCCATTCAGAATTGGGAAGCGCCTCGTAGTGCTTCTGAAATTCGCAGTTACTTGGGTCTCACGGGTATTACCGAAGATTCATTAAAGGTTTTTCACGTATAGTTGTACCTCTCACAAGTCATACATGAAAGGAAGCAAAGTTCGAATGGGGTGAAGCCCAAGAAAAAGCTTTCTCAACTTTAAAAGATCTTTTGACTCATGCTCCAATCTTATCACTCCCAGAAGGTGATAATGATTTCTCCGTGTATAGCGATGCCTCAGGGTTGGGACTCGGTTGTGTGTTGATGCAATGTGGTAAAGTGATAGCCTATGCCTCAAGACAACTGAAAGATTATGAAAAGAATTATCCCACTCATGACCTCGAACTCGCTGCAGTAGTATTTGACCTAAACCTTTGGAGACATTATCTTTTTCGTACAAAATGCCAATTATTTATCGACCACAAAAGTATCAAGTATATATTCAGTCAACAAACTTTGAATATGAGACAACAACGAGCCATGGAGCTGATCAAAGACTATGACTGTGAAATTTTGTATCATCCTGGAAAGGCCAATGTACTTCCCAATGCACTTGGCAGAAAGGTTTATCATAATAGTGTGTGTTATGCTATTACGCACATTATAGTAAAATTCACTATTCTTGATGAACTAGAGAAATGGTACATTATGCTTATATTTTACCTGATGATCCACGAGGAATGAAGGTATATCAGAATCAGCTATTGATTCCAAAAATTGGTGGATTAAGACAAAAGATTTTAGATGAAGCTCATAAGTCTAAGCTGTCAATACATCCTGATAGAAGTAAAATGTACTATGATGTAAGGGTTGATTATTGGTGGCCTGGATTAAAGAGAGACATTGGAAGATACGTGCAGGAATGTTTAATATGCTTACAAGTCAAACAGAGCACCAAAAGCCTTACAGAATTCCAGAAAGTATTAGTGTTCCCGTGTGGAAATGGGAAGAGCTGTCTGTGGATTTTATTACCAAATTGCCAAAGACTTCTAGACAGAATGATAGCATTTGGGTAATTATCGACCGGCTGACTAAGAGTGCATATTTTCTTGCCATGCATGAAACAGCTCCAATGGAGAAATACGCACAAGTATACTTGGATGAAATTGTTGCGAGACATGTTGTGCCACTAAAGATTATTTTTGATCGTGATACTCGCTTCACTTCTCACTTTTGGGTGAGTATGTAACGTGAATTGGGATCTCGAGTTGCTCTCAGCACAACTTATTATCCCCAGACAGATGGTCAGACAGAGAGAACAATCCAAATAGTAGAAGATATGTTGCGTGCATGTGTCTTTTTGTTCGGTGGTAACTAGGACAAGTACTTACCTCTTGTCGAATTTTCATATAATAACAGTTACCATACTTCAATCAAAATGCCGCCATATGAAGCACTATATGGGCGCAAATGTCGTAAACCATTATGTTGGCGTGATGTAGGACAAAAGATCCTTGGAGGCCCTGAAATGATTCAAGACGCCACTGAAAAGATTTAAATTGTACGAGAAAGAATGAAAGCGGCTAAGGATCGACAAAAGTCCTATGCAGAAAAGAGGAGACGACCCATAGAATTCCAGGTGGGTGATTTCGTAATGCTGAAGTTATCCCCATGGAAAGGCATTATGCGATTTGGGAAGAAAGGAAAACTAAGTCCTAGATTTGTTGGTCCTTTCAGAATCATCCAGAGAATTGGTAAACAAGCATACCGCTTGGATTTTCCTGAAGATTTGGCAGGTATTCATGATGTGTTTCATGTGAGTTATCCGCGTAAATGTTTGAGAATATATTGTAGGGTTTCAAAGTACTCCATGGATGATGGCAATGGGCCCCCTTGATGAAGTGTAGGTTAAAAGCCCAAGACTTGTCTTTTCCCTATAAATAGTCATGTTTTATTCATTATTAGGGTTAAGAGTGAGGCAAAATGTAGCCGCCACGTTGTGAGGTTTCTTGTAGAGATAGATTCTTATTTCATAAAGTGTAATCTGTTCCTCACATTGAATAAATCGAGTGATCATTCGACATATCTTCATATTTGTGTTTGTTCTGATTTTCCGCATCTTGTTCATCAAATCACAATTAGGGTTTTTAATCCCAACAAGTGGTATCAGAGCGGGTCTTTGAAGATCTATTGATTTTTGAAGTATCGGTTCTTGGCTTGATGATTTTCTGCACAAGTTATTGAAGATTTTGGTGTTTTGGTGGTATGGAATCAAGATTTTTGTTCAAGTTACTGTTCATGGAGATTTATACTGTTCATCTGGTATTTTTTCAATCTGATTCGTTCATCTGTTCATAATGGATATGTTTGTTCGCTAAATTCAAAACTCAATCGATTTTAGTTATTTGTTTTGACCCAATTGATCCGTGCGTATAATTTATTTTGATCATGGTCCATCCTTTTTGCTTTAATTCAATATCAAGAACTTCCGTTTGCGTCACTTCTGCTTGGTATGGTTTTTTGAAAGATCGATCTATCTAAGTTCGTCAAAATTAACTATCAACGATTGACTGATGCTACTGTTTGTCAACACTTGAATAATCGATTGTTGTTTTGATACTATTACCAGTTGACCCAGCTGTAAATATTGTATCTTGAATTCTTTGTTCTTCCATTCATGAGTCGTTATATGTGAACGATACTATTATCAAAATCAATTTTTGATTTTGTGCTCAAACTTGTGAATCCGTTCTTTTATTGGATATCGATTTTTTTTTTGGGATTGTATTGATCTGAGAAAGATGTTTTTGGGTTTGTCAATAATCGATTTTGTCGTTCAATGAATGAAAAGTCAAAATTGAAAGTTATGGAGATTGCATCGGTTCGATTATGAGATTGGTCTCGGAATCGATCATGTATCTGGCAGTGTGATGTTCAGGGCAATGGAATCGTGATTGGGATTCTGGGCACTTCAAATCGTTAATTTGGGTTGGAAAGTTTCACTTCTAACAATATTGATTTGCAACCTTACCTGGGAACGAGTGTTGATCATGATGAACAATGGTCAAAATGAAAGTCAAAATCGATATTAAAGTCTTACCTGCGAATCCTTAACCTGTGAATGTTTGTTGACTATGTTTTATGAGCGAATCTGTGAATGGGTTCATCTTTGAAATTGGTTCGCTTTGGGTGTGATACTTGGCGTTCTGAACTCAGGGCTCGGTATGAAGGCTTGTGCTCGAAACGAACATGGAACGAACTTGGGTTCGTTTGTTAGCCTTGGAACGAAAGAGGGGAAAGCGAACATGTGATTCGGTTTGAATAAGGTTTTGCTTTTGTCATGAAATTGGATTCACATCGTGATGATCGCAACGAATCTGTGTTCATGTGTTGCACTTGGAACGAAAGGGCTTGAAGCGAATGTAGAGTGAAAACAATAAGCGAACCCGTGAGTGGATTCACCTTGGGATAATGCTGATGAATTAGGACCGAACCTGGAACAATGAACTTGGGTTCGCTTGTCAATGGTTGGAGCGAACGGAGGAAGGACCGAAAGCGAAAGGCGTTTCGCCTGATGAAGCTTGAAATGGAAATAGAAACGAAAGGAACCGAACCTTCGGTTGGGTTCGCTTCAGGTGGAAAATTGATGATCTTGGAACGAACTTAGGATTCGGTTGCTTAAGCTCAGATTGCACCTTCGCTTTGTTATCGTTGTTCGCTGTGATGATTTCACGATTCCAGTCATGTTCGTTTATGCAGTCAATGAATTGGGAAAGAAGATAAACATGTTACATTATTAGTCCCTGAAACTTCAGCGAATTGACTCTTTTGGTCCCTATACCTTTCATGCCTTGGCAGTTTTGGACCATTTCCAGATTTTGTTACAAATAAAGGGGTATATTGATGCAGAATTACCATTCCAGCCCCTGAATTTCAGCAAGTGACAATTTCAGCCCATTTTTCGATAAAGTTTACAATTTTAAGGGCTGGTGAACAGTTTTGAATTCTTTAACGCACATATTTTTTCGTGAACAGAAAAATAAAGATTCCATCAAGTCTTGGCGGTTCGAAAAGTCGTTTTTCGTGATAACGTGAAATTTTCACGACTTTTTCGGATTTTATACTTCATTGTATATATCATTTTGTCGCGGGGGAGCACAGTAATTTTTTATCCATTCAAGATCATTCTCATGACCATTTGAAGGCTTTATAATCATGTTTTTGATTATAAATCGGGGGAGAATTTGGTATGGCCATTCGAAATTGGATTGTGACTTTTCAAATTTGAAGATTTTTTATAAAGCATGTGGTAGAAATATGAAGGTAGCTTCTTCAGTAGCAGTTCTTCATCGAGCTCTTCTAAAGCTTTTGCAGAAAAGATTCCTTTACAGTAGCAGTTCCAAGTCGAACTCTTCTAAGGACTTACTATATATCTGACTTCTAGTATTTTCTCGATCAAGTGGCGTTACAAATCTTAAAATTTGGGTTGTTACATGATAATTTTTGGTGGCTTATATCATTAGCTTATTTGAAGATCATTGTGACTTGGAGGGGGAGTTCTTCAAAGACAAGAAGTGATTTGGTTTCTTTGTTCTGAAATGGGTTTTTATGGCGGGTTTGGCTTTATTGAAGATCTTTGGGATTACATCATAAAATGAAGTTGAAAGACATTACTTCAGTGCTTAGTTCTTATATCCTAGAACCCGTTTTTGAAGACTATTGAAGAATCAAAATTCGTGGATTTCTTCATATATTCCTCGTCGCGAGATCATTTCTTATTTGCCAGATGCTTGTTTGGAAGTTGAAGCATTGTCATCCATTCCATACTTTGAGGGGGAGATTGTAGGGTTTCAAAGTACTCCATGGATGATGGCAATGGGCCCCCTTGATGAAGTGTAGGTTAAAAGCTCAAGACTTGTCTTTTCCCTATAAATAGTCATGTATTATTCATTATTAGGGTTAAGAGTGAGGCAAAATGTAGCCGCCACGTTGTGAGGTTTCTTGTAGAGATAGATTCCTATTTCATAAAGTGTAATCTGTTCCTTACATTGAATAAATCAAGTGATCATTCGACATATCTTCATATTTGTATTTGTTCTTATTTTCCGCATCTTGTTCATCAAATCACAATTAGGGTTTTTAATCCCAACATATATGATGAAACGGTTTCGTTATCCGAGGTGAAACTGGATAATAAGTTAAGCTATGTAGAAGAGCCTGAAGAGATCATAAACGAAAGAACGGCTAATCTACGTAATAAAGAAGTGGAGTTGGTGCTTGTCAAGTGGAAACACCATCGAGGCCCAAATTATACTTGGGAAAATAAGAATGAGATAAGAGTGAAATATCCCCATTTGTTTAAATCGTTGTAATTTCAGGGACGAAAACCTCAAAAGGAGGAGGTATTTGTAACATAAACGCTATTAACATTGTTTAATTATGGTGTTTTATAAGCTTGTTAGCTTAAAATGAACAATATTATTAAATATTACATGGTTTTGAGCGATGAGTTCTAACAACATAGTTTTACGAGATTTGAAGTAAAACTATGTTTAGAATCATTCGGAAAGTATTGGAAGTCTTATGAGATTCCAATAAAAAAAGTCAACTATCGAAATTAACGAAAATATAAAGTTGGAAATAAGTAAAAATAATGTTATTTAAAGTTGTAAATTATCTCGTTAGAAACATTTAGGCGAAAACCTCATCGAAATCCGAGTTATAACGAAGAAGTTATGACTCCTTAAAGTTTCGCGACAGAACCGACACAACGCTATATGACATAAAAAGTGAGTTTTCAATAAACTACTTTTTAGTTTTAGTGATCTAAATGAAAGTCGTAGTACTCGTTAAACTGAGAATTTTTTTTTAAAAAGAACGTCCAAATCTGACTTCGTATGTGGAAGTTATGATTTTTCTATGATTCGGTATAGCAGTATACTGCTAAAAACTCGAAATAAAGATCAAGTGATTTTTATCCGACATAACCTAAACGAGAATCGAATGTCTCGTCAATAGTAGTACAACGGTAAAAAGACAGACAAAAACGGACATCAGATGAAAAAATTATGAATTTTTAACTGATTTTTCTTTCCCGGTCTGTTAAAAATAATAATATTAAAAATAACGTCAAAATGAGCCGACGGAGTCTAAACGAAAGTTGTAGAGTATAATCTCACCTACGTGTAGATATACAGAACACCGAAAACGGAGCTCAAATGCAAAAGTTATGAATTTTTGAAATTTTGGGCACAAAATCCAAGAATCTTCACATACTAGGCTCGGAATCGGCCACGTACAACCGTCGCATGCATGCCCCGTGTCCGACTCGTGGTGCGTCCGAAGGGAGGTCTGATCGTAATACGCCGCGTATCGCACCGATGGCATTTCCAAAGCGAGATCCGACGTGTGCCTTCCCTGCGAGGCCGACGCATGTCCTCCCTTCCCTGCGAGACAAAAACGGACATCAGATGAAAAAATTATGAATTTTTAACTAATTTTTCTTTCCCGGTCTGTTAAAAATAATAATATTAAAAATAACGTCAAAATGAGCCGACGGAGTCTAAACGAAAGTTGTAGAGTATAATCTCACCTACGTGTAGATATACAGAACACCGAAAACGGAGCTCAAATGCAAAAGTTATGAATTTTTGAAATTTTGGGCACAAAATCCAAGAATCTTCACATACTAGGCTCGGAATCGGCCACGTACAACCGTCGCATGCATGCCCCGTGTCCGACTCGTGGTGCGTCCGAAGGGAGGTCTGATCGAAATACGCCGCGTATCGCACCGATGGCATTCCCAAAGCGAGCCACCTCGCCTGCGAGATCCGACGTGTGCCTTCCCTGCGAGGCCGACGCATGTCCTCCCTTCCCTCTTCGGCCGAAGACCTCACACCTATATAAAGGGAGGTGCGAACCCTCCCGGTTTTGGTTGGATTTTTGCACACTTTTTCACATTAAACTTTCTTTCAAGCTGCTTTTAACCCCCCGAAGCCTTGGGAACCTACCTAACACTCGAAAAACGTCCCGAAGCGCCCGAAGACCCCGAGAAATTATCTTTTCGGTTTGAAACTTAACCCTCGCAAGGCCCGGTTTTCAATAAAGCTCCAGGTTTTCATCGAAGAAAGTCATTTATAGAAACGAAGTGCTGTCCAAATTACCATTTTAACATTCGGTTATTTCACGGTGAGTTCAATATAGGGACAATAATATGTTATGTGCTATATGTGTGATACGCTTTCCCGTATTATTCTAGTATTGGTTTTATACCTTTGATCATGTAGAGCATGTCTCGTATAATTTATGGTATTGGCTTTGAGACTTTGGCCATGTAGAGCATGTCTCGTATTGATAATATGGCTCTGGCCATGTAGAGCATGTCTCGTATCACTTTTGGTATTGGCTTTGTGCCTTTCGCCATGTAGAGCATGACTCGTATCACTTTTGGTATTGGCATAGTGCTAGGTAGGGCTTAAGGCCTGTATATTCTAGCAAAATGATAATCAGAAATTGTATATTTTCTGTGTCACTTGGGCTGAAGTCTTATGATGTATATCATGTTGAAATTGTTATGTCTCATTAATCGTAAATCTTTGAATCAAATCATTGGTTGATATGGAAAGCCTGTTATATGTTACACATATAATTTTGTTGTTCTTTGTCCCTCCTTGCCACTGTTTTATTGACATATATATATATATATATATATATATATATATATATATATATATATATATATATATATATATATATATATATATATATATATATATATATATGTGTGTGTGTGTGTGTGTGTGTGTGACATAATGTTATATTGTAACTGTTATTGAACACACTAAGCGTCACCCGCTTATCCCTCGCAATGTTTAACTATTTCAGGTGATAAGCATCCAGTATAGTCATGTACTGGTGGAAGAGTTAGAATAGTTTAATACTATTACTTTTGTACTTATGTTCATATATGTATATGAATTATAAATTCATGGGTAGTTATGTAATATACATAAAACTTTGTAAAAACTTTAATAGTATGTTTGTATCCAAACTCTTGAAATCAGATTATCTATGTAAAATATGTTTATGAATATGCATGTAGCATGTTTGGAGTAATATGGTAAGGTTTTAGAGAAGGGGTCTCACAGTACAAACCCTCTAGCACACCGTGCAAGCCCCTCAATGCATGTGTCCTTTAAACAAACCACACGTGCTTCTCACGTTCAGCAATTCCTCACGACATCATTTTGCTTTTACCTTTCCTTACAAGATTTCTTCATTCCAGATTTAATGCTTCTCAATCCCATTCATTGTATTTTTCTCCAAGCACAACGTACAAGCCATGCGATGCATCTCTTGAAAAACGCAACAGGTACACCTCACTTGCTCGGTACCTTACCATCAAACTAATGATTTAGATTTTTCCACCTTATCAAAACGTTATCATCCCATAAGTTAAACCATGCATCCCATGCTCACTTTAGCACCCACAAGCATCAAACTCATTAATGGACAAGATCAATTATAGTCGCATGTCACGGTCTACACGATTAAGAATAGTGAAAATTGCAAATATAGCCTAAGACAATAATTACTTTGTTGAAAATTTCCAGAAAAAACCAAAATTACAATTTTAGCCACTAAATTCGCAGATGGATTAAACCCATCTACGATTTCATCAAGCCATCTGCGAATGTACAACTGGCTAAAGCACAGGCGTGCTTTAGCCACTTGTACATTCGCAGGTGGTTTTTTTCTATATATACAATGTTTCGTGCTTTTGCCACTTGTACATTCACAGGTGGTTTTTTTTCTATATATAAATGTTTTTCAGGCTAAAATCGCAGATGGACTATGTTGGTACATATCTTAATGACGTGGGTGGTCGTTGTGTTGATGTTCCAGAACAAGAAGTTAAAGTTATGAATAGGCATGTAGTAGATAAAAGTAAAAAGAAAAAAGTTATGATTCAAAAAGATGAAAAAATGCATGTTTATGGGGATTATGTTTTTGTTGTTGATGTAGCTTTAGATATAACCGACTTAGAAAGCAATTCTGATGGAGATGAGTTGGGTGATGAAGTTAAAGCTAAGTTTCTCGATAACCTTTTTTACGGTATGCCCCTTGTTGGGTATAGGTGTTGCATCTTTGGGCTTTATGTTTTGTACATTTTGTAGTCTAGTATGGGCGTGTTCATCCAGCTTTTATTATTAGGGTTAGACTATTTAAGATGCATGCATGCATCGTGTTTAGTTAACTTTGGCAATATTCTGTAAACCCTAATCATGCCTCTACAGTAGCAGTTCTTCATCGAGCTCTTCTGAGGCTGTGACATTTAATCATTCAGCACACTTTGAATCATTGTCTTGTTCTTTATTCTTGCTTTGTTTTCTGTTCAGAATCTAATCGATCATTAAGATTTTAATCTTACAATTGGTATCAGAACAGGAGACTGTGTAATCTATACTATTCTCTTCTGTTTTAAAGAGCTATTAGGGTTTCCGTTAATATTGGATCTCATTTAGCCTTCATCCCTGTGTTCTTGACGCTGTTCTGTGATCCTAATATTACCCTAAGTTTTACACGTCTGATTCTAAAATAGGTTACAAAGATCTTATCATCATGCAGCACGACGATTCTCAAATCAACTCTATTAGCAGCATGGGATCAACAACAAGGATCCCAAATCCTATTTCCCATTGAATATGAAGTCTAGGCACTTCACTTTGAAGATTACATTATGGGTTTGGAAGACAATGGTTATTTGATTTGGCAAGCCATCACTCTTCGAGCTTCTATTCAATCTGGAACAAGAAGAGTTATTAAAACTCATACGGACTACAATAGACTTCTTCTTGATGTAAAGGATGTTCCTCGGGATGAAAAAGACAAGCTGTTAAGCAACGTTAAAGCAATGATAATCATTAGATTTGCATTGCAGGCTGATACTTTTCGTTTGGTTGGTTCTTGTGACACAGCCAAAGTCGTATGGGATAGGCTTAAGGAGCTCTACTCGATAGATGCAGATCTGGAGCACTCTACACAAACGCTCCTGCTTTCAGAATTTGGAGCTTTTGCACAGAAGGTCGAAGAGAATTTAAGCCAAACTTTTAATCGCTATAATCATCTTTAGATCAAGATGATGAAACATGGTATAGGACGAGAAGTTATTGAACAGAAGGTAACATTCATGAATGTGTTAAGGTCTGAGTGGATGGCGGTGGTATCGACGGTCAAGGCTCACGAGCAATTCAGAAATTACACCTTGGCAAAGCTGGTAGGTATCTTGAAGTCACATGAAAACGAGGTGACTAAAGAAGCGAAAGTTACGTCTAGCATGGGTTCGTTGGCATTAGTTTCAAAGGTTAAGAAGCTTGTTGAGGATGGTTCAGAGTCTGACCTTTCTGATTGTGAGCTTACGAATGAATAGTTCACATTAATGGTGTCGAATCCTAAGCGATTCGCAAAGAAGAAGTTTCACTCCAACAAAAACTGAAATTGGCAGGGAAGCTACAGTTTAGAAAAGGTAAATAGGATTATGCGAGCAACTTTCTGAAGGAAGAAGATAAGAAAGAAAAAAAGCTTGCAGGTGATTCTGGTTAAGACTGCAATTATTGTCATGGCAAGAACCACTTAGCCAAGGAGTGTATGCTGCGATGAATTAACGGGAAGAAAGAGGGAGAAGATGATGAAGCCTACCATCTCCGAAAGCTTGAGGAAATCAAGCAGAAAAAGAAAGTTGATAACTCTATGCTTGCTTTGATTGTGCAGGGAAATGATGCTGAGGACGAGTTTGGAATGGTGGAAGTGTTGTCCACTGATTCAGAAGATGAAGAAGTTCGCAGGCCCACTCATGGGAAGAGTTTTGTTGCGAATGAAGAGGATTCGCATATGGGTGGAAGATGCTTTATGGTGACAAATGATGTGTCACACATGCGAGGTTATGCAACTGAAAGTGGACATGGAGATGCGAATGGGAGAGAAGATGATAGATGCTTCGCAACGAAGCCAATTTTCGAACAAATCAACGAATGTGATCAATTGATCAACAAGGTAAATTCCATTCTTGAATCTCTTAACATACGTGTATCCAGATACGAAACTGAATTAAACGAATTAAAATTCACCTTTTCAAGTATCAGTGATAGCATAAAACAAACTCGCTTGGCAAATTCTAACCTAAACGATCAAATCAGTAGGATTTCGTCAAAGAGTCAGGAGCGAAGGATGTGGATTGAGAAGATTGAGTCAGAGTTGTCTAGGTCTAAGGATGAGTCGATTTATTTACAACGAGACAATTTAATGCTTTTAAAACAGCAAAACATATTTTGTTTGAATGCTAAAAGGCTTTATTTTAACATTACTTAATTGCATTTAGATTGTGAAATTGGTAAGAAAATTCATAAGACGATCTTGCCGTTTCTTGAATTCAAGGAAGACGAAATTGATGCAGATTGTTATAAATGTGAATCTATCGTCTCATCAGACGAAACTTCAGAAGCTTATTGGATTGGACTAGACAAAATTGAATCATTTATTAAGTCCAAAGACCACAAGGACATACTGAGACAGTTGCTTGATGAAAATGACAGGTTGAAAATCAAAACCGAAACTGTGTAGAAATTTGACTCATTGAGTTCAAAGTTGAATTCAGATAACAAACTTGATGTTGAAAACACATCTGAATTCGACGAAGACGATGACATGAGTGAAATCTCTATAGAAGATGAGGTTGACTATTCAGTATTTGTTAAAAACGAACCTGAACCTACGAAAGTCCTTATTTCTGAAAATTCTGTTGAATTTGCATGACTTTCTGAAAGTAAACCAAAATCTTTAAAAGAAAAAGTTGTTGTTTTTCAAAAGGTTCAAACTGTTCCAAACTAAGTTTTCACAACCACTGGACTAAACAGAAATCATACAGCCGAATTAGCATCCCTAGTTGATGAAGATAACAAGGATGGATGCGATGACTATTTTTGGCCTGCTCCAATCGACAATGCAGATGAAACTGTAGGATTATCAGAGAAAACTTCCTGGAGAGTAAAAGGAAGGTACGTTGCAGAACCCATCAACAATCCATCAGGATATGAGAAAGGGAGTTCCAGTGGAACTAAGGATGTTCCTAGTGACACATCTTCGATGAAAAACGAAACTCCAGTAAGGAAACAAAGAGCGAAAGCTAATATTCATAAATCATCAGAACAATTCGCTGCGAAGAAATGTCAAAGGAACATGAGATACAACAAAAATCTCAAGGAACGAAAGCAGTTTTGGCAGTCAAGGAACCCCGATTACGTTCACATTGAAAAGAGTTTCAATCCAAAAACGAACGTTGGACCTAACGCGAACCCTAAGAGCCAACCACAAAAGCAGTTTCGCTGCCCACAGGATTCTAAGTCTAAAGTATTTCAAAAACCTGTTGGTTTAAAGCAAAAACCTCTCTCCTCTTAAACCAAGTTCGCTTCACAACTACCTAAGACATTGAAAGATGTTAAAGGAAAAGGAAAGTTGGTTCCAGATCGTCAAACTCCTATCAAGAAGCCTGAAATTAACTCTAAGAAGATTGAGAGGAAGTGCGTAGGAAGCAAAATCAACAATCAAAAACAATCTCCAAAAGAAGAGAACCTAAAAGATAATAGGATCAAAGTTTTTTACAATAAGAAAGAAAGATAACACTACCCTAATAAAACGAACCTATATGGTTGATCTTTCTATTACTTATCATGTTCCTGTAAAAGGCTCACAAGGAACCAAACACCTTTGGGTTCCTAAATCTGCTTAATCTTTGCAGGTAATTCGTGACGAACATTTTGACACTGAGTGGTACATCGACAGTGGCTGTTCGCGTCACATGACAGGGGGAAAGGAGGAATTAAGAGAATATAGAGAATTGAAGGATGGAGGCAAAGTAAAGTTTGGAAATAACTCTCTGGCGAAAATCAAAGGCTATGGGATGATAATAAATGGTGAATTCTTTATTCGCAAAGTGGCCTATGTAGAAGGACTACAACACAATCTTATAAGTGTTTCGCAGTTGGTCGTGGGTACTGGACTAAAAGTCTCATTTGATGACGAAGGATCATAGATAATCGAAAAGAGGACGCAAGTTGTTCTTCTTAAGTCAAAACGCAAGGGCAAGATGTATCCATTGAAAATCAAACATATATAAGGGAAACCAGCTATATGTCTTCTAACAAAAGCGCAAACAGATGATAGCTGGCTGTGGCACAGAAGACTCTCGCACCTTAACTTCAAAGACATCAACAAGTTAGTTCTTGGTGATCATGTGCGAGGCCTTCCACTTCTCAAATACGACAAGGATCATCTTTGTGTTGTCTGCGAAATAGGAAAGCAAAGTAGGAAAAGTCATCCAACTGTAGTGAACATGAAGGTCATTGAGCCACTCGAACTTCTACACATCGATCTTTGTGGCCCATCTGCAATCGAAAGTATTGGTCGTAACAAGTATATTCTCGTTATTGTAGATGATTTTTCTCGTTTCACTTGAGTGTTCTTTCTTAATCAGAAATCTGAGGCCACTCCAAAACTTAAAGATTTCATAAAGCAGATAGATTTACAATTGCGAAAGCTAGTTTGCAATATTCGCAGTGACAACGGTTTGGAATTCAAGAACCAAGCGTTTGATGAATTTCTTACTCAAAAAGGAGTATCAAACAACTTTTCTGCTCCTTATACTCCACAACAAAACAGAGTTGTTGAAAGGAGAAATTGCTCATTATGTGAATCTGTGAGAACAATGCTATCATTCACAAATCTGCCTCTCTACTTCTGGGATGATGCCATTGCCACTACATGCTTTACCCAAAATAGATCTATTCTCAATAAACGTTTTATTGTCACTCCCTATGAAATCATAAATAAACGAAAACCTAACGTTAAGTTTTTCCATGTTTTTGGTTCCAGGTGTTTCATCTTCAATTCAAAAGAACAACAAAACAAATTCGATGTGAAGGCTGACGAGGATTCAACACCACAAGATCAAAACGAGAGTCCACTCCAGGGGGAGAATCCGATTCCAGAAGTAGAAACAGTCTCTTCATTCGAGGGGGAGAACAATGATGTGAATGAATATTCAGATGTTCAGTCCGAATTTGAAGAGGTGAATGCTGAACTGGATTTATCTTATGATCCAAACTACCCTCCACTGACGAAATGGACCAGAGATCATCCGAAAAACCAAGTCATTGGTGAATCATCTGCAAGAGTTCTTACAAGATCTCAACTAAAAGCGAAACAAATTTCCTTATTTTCCAAAGTAGAATTCTGTATGTTTAATTCGTTTATCTCCAAGATCCAACCCAAAACAATCAATGTTGCTCTCGATCACTCTGATTGGGTGCAGGCAATGCAACACGAGCTCAATGAGTTTGAAAGAAACAGGGTTTGGAGATTGATTCCTACACCATCGGATGCATCTGTAGTACGTTTAAAATGGGTGTTTCGCAACAAGATGGACAAAGAGGGTAATATGATCAGAAACAAGGCGAGACTCGTTGTCAAGGGATATTGTCAGGAAGAGGGTATAGACTACGAAGAGACCTTCGCACCAGTTGCAAGGTTGGAATCTGTTCGCATCTTCTTGGCATATGCAGCATACAAAATTTTTGAAGTATTCCAAATGGACGTGAAATGTGCATTCTTGAACAGCGAACTTGAAGAAGCACTGTATGTGGAGAAACCACTAGGCTTCATAAACGAAAAATATCCTAATCACTGTTATATTCTAGACAAAGCGGTATATGGTCTAAAGCAAGCTCCCAGAGCCTGGTTTGAAACTTTAACTCGTTTCTTGAAAATGTCTAAATTTAAACAAGGTTCGGTTGACCCAACCTTCTTTCGCAAGAAATAGGGTGACTGTTTAATGATTGTCCAAATGTACGTTGATGACATTATCTTCAAATCTACTAATCGCAGCCTAACAGCTGAATTTCGAAATTTAATGGAAACAAAATTTGAGATGAGTTCAATGGGTCCAATCAACTTTTTCCTTGGATTAAACATAAGACAGAGCCAGCAAGGAATATTTATAAATCAGGAAGCATACACGAAGACTCTACTCGCTAAGTTTGGAATGGTGGGAGACTCAAAAGTGAAGGTTCCAATGGCATTCAGAACGAAACTGTGACAACCGTCAAATTTCGGTCAAGTCAAAGTCAAACAAAGTCAACAAGTCAAACCGGTCAACTCCAATTACCCTTGTATGTTAGGGTTTACGTTATGTAATCACTATACAATTCGCTATTTTAATGAGAAATCATCATTTGGAAAGTTCATGTGTTTGATTTTCCTTAGCCTTAACAGTGCTAAACAACGAACCAAAGCGATAAAACACTATTGCACGATCATCGGGATTGTGTACGACACTAAAACACGGTTTAACGGGGTTTACGAACCTTACGTTGTGAAGCCGGACACTCAAATTAATCACAAACGAAACCTCTCTAAATCGTTTTCACTCTATCTCTTTCTATTTGAAATCTCTCCCAAATCTCTCTCGCAGACGGCCCCTTTTTACCGGTTTTTCGACTACGACTTCGTTTTAACTCCGTTTTTCATTATTTTAACGTGGGATTTTCACCCAAAACTTTATTTTATAAACTAAGGCCCCAAAATATATAAATCTCTAGGGTTTTTATAAAAATGTATTAAAAGAATTGGTGGTTTGACTAATTATTGAGGGAATATTTGCTT
Source organism: Lactuca virosa (assembly GCF_052849685.1). Taxonomy (NCBI): domain Eukaryota; kingdom Viridiplantae; phylum Streptophyta; class Magnoliopsida; order Asterales; family Asteraceae; genus Lactuca; species Lactuca virosa. The sequence continues at coordinate 341,612,440 of NC_136433.1, forward strand.
TTCCTTATTTTATGACAAAAGCAAGCCACCACCACCTCACTCTATGATCATCCACTCTTTCCCACTACTCCTTGTCACCTTAGTGGACCTTTACACCCAATCTCCAGCTCTTCCCACGTTCTAAGAGCTGGAGGATTGATCCTCTCTCCTTATTCTCCATAAAGTTCTTTCATTCTACACTTAGCAACCAAAGGACACTCTCCAAAATTCTCTCATCTTTTCTCTCAACTTCAAGAACTTCAAGGCTTTCTCCAGGGATTTCTTCCTTCAATTAGTAAGTATCTTCATCATTCACATAATTATTAAACTCCATTCTACTCAAATCATTGATATCTTACACAAATTCCATCTTATTCGGTGTTAGATTCTCGAATCATCAAGACATCTTCTTAGTGTTCTTGGGTTGACCACTCCCTCTATCTCACTTTCATCTACTGAAATCACATAAGGTGAGTTCATACCCCTACATTTACATGTTTTCTTAAGTTTTAAGGGGGGAATACAAGTAAAATCATCAAGAACACAATTAAACTTTTTCTAACAGATTACATCAGAAAAGATGGACTTTAATCACGGACTGTTTTGGTCAACTTAAATATTTTAGTTTTCAAAACTGTTCTAGGTGCAAGTAGCTCAAACTCTTAGCTTTAAAATGGCTACTTGCACATCTCCATATGATGTTTCTACAATTTATGGTGATTTTTACAAAACTGCCTATCATTTCAGAGGCAAACCTGGACCAGCCTGTGATTATGGACATTTTGACCTCTGTTAGAGATCACTAAAAATCATGATAAAATTTATGAACAAACTAGACTCATATTCAAAACTCTCATTATTTGTGGATTTGGATTTGGAGCTTTGATGATTTTTCTATAAATTTTCTAAGAACAGTAACAGAAACTGTATTCAACGAAAAGTTGCTGTCAATTTCATTTCACCTTGTAACATGTTGAGCAAGGTGTATATCTTTATGTGATTATATGTTATTGCAATATATGACATTTTATCTTAATATTTAGACACACATCAGTTTACACATGGATTTGGACATATAAAATATAAAGAATAACAAGTGATTATAATCAAAGTACAACCGATACATTCAAACATTTAATAAACTATTTTGAATATAGTTTGCATACATTACTACGTACTACCCTTGGTTGATAAACTATACTAGGTATAGTTTATGATACATTACATAACACATACATTTAAAAAGGGTACATTTATACAAAGGATATTTTCATTAAGCAAGGTACGGCCATACGGTACCAAGTTTTCATAACACGTAATTCCGTTAATGACTTTGTGAGACATTTACTTCAAATTACCATTAAGTCCTGTATTGTAACCAGAGTCTCCTTGAGGGAGAGCGTGATAGGTGTGTATAGATCTATATTGGGTTTCACAAACCCACACCTAAACTGCATGCAACAGTTAGACCGATAGGTCTGGGGTGACAAATGTCATAACATTTCCGACGCCCGAAGAACGTCGTTTTAGGCAACCTTGGTCATAGCATGGTTATAATAAACTCACACAAAGTATTAATAAATATTGGAATTTACGGGAACTTCATTAAAATTAAACGAGTTTATGTCGATTTAAACTTACATTATTTATTATAAGTAAGAAAAGTTACTTATACATTTCGGTCTTTGAATTTAAGACTACATATACATTTTAAGGAAAATATTGGATTTTCTAAAACAAATACTACTTTTACAAACGAAAGGCTTTTAATAATACCAAACAAAAGCTTATGAACTCAACAACCTTTGTGTTGACACTCTTTCAAAACAACTTGTATTCTCAGGAAATCATTAAACAGGTAACCAAGTGCTTTTGAGGATGGGGCGCTAAGGCGTCTACTATTTCATATTTTGTCAACATATTGTAATTGATTCGTAAACATGTAATTCATACAATGATATAACTTTTTCAATTATATATATGTTGGTTGTGTTTGCTTCAATTACTATTACAATTGTTGTTATGATACTATACATGAAGTCCTCCACCCCTGGACGTTTCCGCCATCCTTGGTTTGGGGGTGTGACAAATTGGTATCAGAGCACAGTTTATAGTGAATTAAGTATATCAAACCACATAAGATATACAAACTGTAAACACAATTGGGACTAATAGTCTCTGATTTGTGCATTTTTCAAATAAATATACTCTTAGAAAATAAATGATTTTCTTGATTAAAGTATACATACATACATTACATGCTCGCATGGTATCATAACTAGCGAAAACATAAAGCAAAAGAAGAAGAGTTGAACATTTTGAGTATGCCTTAGTATATGTGGATTAAATCTGGGAAGAATATAGCCTGATCAACTATATATGTCCGGGAATTAACTTGCATATACCGGGGGATGGTCAGGATGGGCAACAAATCTAACAAACCTAATAACACACTACAAAGGATACTTTAAGAACTCAAAACTAAACATTTACAAATACTATAGGAGTATTTTGTGTTACTATAATAAATTATCTGAGAATTAAATAGGTCTTTATTTATAGATCAATAGCTGCTAAGTGGATGCGCTAAGGTCATATGTAACTAAGATGCTATAGACTTAGAATTTATGTATCTTTGTTTCACTTCCTGTCCTTGTTTGGTTGTGGTCTTGGAGTTAGGGTCATCTATTCGAAGGACTATTATATCTTAATCACATATGACTGGTAAGCACTTTGCAACTAATGAAGTAACCGATAAAGTATGTGTGAAACTTTTACAAACGGTCATATACTTGGAAACAAGGAAACTCAAATAAAATATTTTATACTTTCATTTTACCTCATAACCCAATGTATTGGGTCAATTAAAAGTATAAAATCGTATGTATCGTAAACATACCGGAAAACAACGTAATAATATACTTTATGTATAAAATATTTTCCTATAAATATACTTTCACTAAAAGAACATTGGTTTACAACTTATGACAGAACCATGCCGCCAAGGAAGGAGACTAGACTATCTAGCAGCACAGCACCACCCCCACTAGCACTACCAACACCACCATCACCATCACCTACACTTCCACCACCACTACCAACACCACCATCACCATCACCGACACCTCCACCACCATCACCATCACTGACACCTCCACGACCATCACCAACACCTCTGCCGCCGCTTCCACAATTTGATCCAACAATACTCCAAGCTGCAATAGCAGCAGCAGTAGCGGCAGCCGTGTCCCAAATTGTCTCTAATGGGAATGGTGGATCTGGGCCAGGTGTTACACCCTCTAACCAGGGCGACAGATGGGTGCACACAAGAGAGTGTTCTTACAAAGACTTCACCAATGAAAAACCCGACAGTTTCAATGGGAGCGGGGGAGTCATCTCTTTAATGCAATGGTTTGAAAGGACCGAAGTAGTCTTTCAAGTGTGCTCTTGCCCCGAAGCGAACAAAGTTAAGTTCGTAGCCTTCACATTCATCGGTCGGGCCCTTACTTGGTGGAACTGCCGGATTAGTTCACTTACTCTCGAAGTGGCTAGCTCCATAACCTGGGCAGAACTAAAAACCTTGATGATGAAGGAGTACTGCCCGAGAGGCGAAATTCAAAAGCTGGAACAAGAACTTTGGAACCTCAGGATGACGGGCTCCGACCTTGAAACCTACACCACCCGATTCAATGAATTGGCCCTCCTCTGCCCAGCAATGGTCACTCCAGAAGATAAGAAGGTGGAACGATACCTCTGGGGACTAACATCCCGGATTCACGATAGCGTACTAGCCTCGAAACCCACTACTTTTGCAAGTGCCAAAGAATTGGCACAACAACTTATCGACCATAGAGCCAGCCAAGGCACTATAGCGACCACCACTGATCAATCAAAAGGGGGAAACAACAAAAGGAAGTTTTGGAACCAAAAGAAGAGCCAACCAGCACAAGACCCCGCTAAGAAGCAACAAATTGTTGCTGTCTATGCTGCCACTACTGCTACCACTCCAGCACCGCCGAAGCCATATGCTGGAACCCTACCCAAGTGCAACAAGTGCAACTTTCACCACAATGGTGCTTGTAGGGAGATGCACTGTAACAACTGCGACAGGAAGGGGCACACTGCTCGTTTCTGTAAAGCGCCGGCTCGACCAATCAACCAAGTCGCCAGTACGGGGGCAACCCGAACCTGCTACAACTGTGGAGACGCCGGTCACTTCAAAAGAAACTGCCCCAAAGCACAAGCCCCTAATGCTGGTGGAGTAGGAAGAATTTTGGCAATAGGACATGGGGAAGCAGTTGAGGATCCCGCGGTGGTTACCGGTACGTTTCTCCTCAATAACTCTTATGCATGCATACTATTCGATAGTGGAGCGGAGAGGAGTTTCGTGAGCCACCAATATAAACAATTACTTGAACAAAATCCCCAAGCACTAAAGGATACTTATGTAGTAGAAATGGCAAATGGGAAAGTAGAACGCACTAGCGATATATACTCAGAGTGTACTCTCACTCTAGACAACCATACATTTAAAATTGACCTGATGCCGGTCACCATAAAAAGCTTCGACGTAATCATCGGGATGGATTGGTTAGTTCCTCACCGTGCCGACATTCTATGTTACGAAAGGGCCGTTCGCCTCAATCTACCAAATGACGAAACCCTTCTCATCTATGGTGACAAACCTAGTGCGAATTTACAAATCATCTCATGCATCAAAGCCCAAAAGTATCTCCGGAAGGAGTACCACGCCTTCTTGGCCCACGTAGTAGACAAGAAACAAGACGTGAAAGACATCAAAGACATCCCCGAAGTGTGTAACTTCCCGGATGTGTTCCTAGAAGATCTTCCTGGTGTACCACTCGCACGACAAGTCGATTTCAGAATTGACTTAATACCCGGAGCTACCCCCGTAGCCAGAGCTCCATACCGCCTCGCACCAACAGAAATGCAAGAGTTGTCCAGTCAGTTGAACGAGCTTTTGAGCAAAGGGTTCATCAGACCAAGCTTCTCACCTTGGGGAGCACTAGTCCATTTTGTAAAGAAGAAGGACGGATCCTTTCGCATGTGCATCGACTATCGGGAACTAAACAAACTCACCATCAAGAACCGATATCCTCTACCCCGAATCGACGACCTTTTCGACCAACTCCAAGGAGAAAATTTCTTCTCAAAGATCGACCTAAGGTCAGGTTACCATCAGTTACGAGTTCAAGAAGAAGATATTCCCAAAACTGCATTCAGAACTCGCTATGGGCACTACGAGTTTGTGGTGATGTCCTTCGGTTTAACAAACGCACCTGCGGTATTCATGGACCTAATGAATAGAGTGTGTCGACCCTACCTAGACAAGTTTGTAATCGTATTCATCGACGATATCTTGATCTACTCGCGAAACGAAGAAGAGCATCGCCTACATCTACACCAAGTGCTAGAGACACTAAGAGCGGAGAAGCTTTATGCTAAGTTCTCTAAGTGTGAATTCTGGATTAGAGAAGTGGATTTCCTTGGCCATGTGGTAAGTGAGAAAGGCATACATGTGGATCCCTCCAAGATCAAGGCAATCGAGAATTGGTCAGCACCCAAGACGCCAACCGAAATTCGACAATTCCTTGGGCTTGCTGGCTACTACCGAAGATTTATACAAAACTTCTCCAAGATTGCGAAACCACTCACCACCTTGACGCAGAAAGGTGTGATATTCAAGTGGGAAAATAAACAAGAAACTGCTTTCCAAACGTTAAAACAAGCCCTATGCAGCGCACCGATCTTGTCTCTCCCAGAAGGAACCGAAGACTTCGTAGTGTACTGTGATGCTTCGAATCAAGGCCTCGGATGTGTGCTCATGCAGAGAGGGAAGGTTATCGCGTATGCATCAAGACAGCTTAAGACGCACGAGGTTAATTATACTACCCACGACCTGGAATTAGGAGCAGTAGTATTCGCTTTGAAGATCTGGAGACACTACCTCTACGGCACGAAATGCACTATCTTCACTGATCACAAAAGTCTTCAGCATATCCTCAATCAGAAAGAGCTCAACATGCGACAGAGGAGATGGGTAGAGTTTCTGAATGACTACGAGTGCGAAATTCATTATCATCCGGGCAAGGCCAATGTAGTGGCCGATGCTCTAAGCAGGAAGGAGTACTCGGGCCGCCGAGTAAAATCCTTAACAATGACAATCCATTCCCACCTGACCATACAAATCAAGGAAGCTCAACTGGAAGCTTTGAAACCAGAAAAGGTGGCAGGAGAGACATTAAGGGGAATGGATAAAAACTTAGAAGTCAAGGATGATGGAGCACGTTATATCATGAACCGGATTTGGACACCGAAGTTCGGTGGACTCCGAGACGTCGTCATGAATGAAGCACACAAGACTCGATACTCCATCCATCCCGGGTCGGATAAGATGTATCTGGACCTCAAGAAATTATACTGGTGGCCGAACATGAAAGCTGAGATTGCTACCTATGTAAGCAAGTGTCTGACTTGCGCCAAGGTCAAAATCGAATACCAGAAACCATCCGGGCTATTACAACAGCCGGATATACCTGAGTGGAAGTGGGAACGAATAACCATGGACTTCATAACCAAGCTGCCTAAGACATCGGGCGGGCTTGACACCATATGGGTAATCGTAGACAGATTGACCAAATTAGCACACTTCCTACCGATAAAAGAAACCGACAAGATGGAGAAGCTGACTAGAACGTACATCAAAGAGATTGTACGACTCCATGGTGTGCCGATATCCATTATCTCCGATAGAGATAGTAGATTTACCTCACGGTTTTGGCAGTCTCTACAAAAATCATTGGGAACTAGGCTTGACATGAGTACGGCCTACCACCCACAAACCGACGGACAGAGCGAACGAACCATTCAAACGTTGGAAGACATGTTAAGAGCTTGTGTGATAGACTTCGGTAAAGCATGGGATACCCATCTACCGCTTATCGAATTCTCCTACAATAACAGCTATCATACTAGCATCAAAGTGGCTCCATTCGAAGCTCTTTACGGTCGCAAATGCAGATCACCCCTGTGTTGGGCTGAGGTGGGGGATACACAGCTAGCTAGAGGGCAAGTCTCTAATAGCACCCTCACTGGCCCTGAAATCATAAGGGAAACCACAGAAAAGATCGTTCAAATTCGAGAAAGACTGAAAGCGTCTCGCGATCGGCAATCATCATTTGGAAAGTTCATGTGTTTGATTTTCCTTAGCCTTAACAGTGCTAAACAACGAACCAAAGCGATAAAACACTATTGCACAATCATCGGGATTGTGTACGACACTAAAACACGGTTTAACGGGGTTTACGAACCTTACGTTGTGAAGCCGGACACTCAAATTATTCACAAACGAAACCTCTCTAAATCGTTTTCACTCTATCTCTTTCTATTTGAAATCTCTCCTAAATCTCTCTCGCAGACGGCCCCTTTTTACCGGTTTTTCGACTACGACTTCGTTTTAACTCCGTTTTTCATTATTTTAACGTGGGATTTTCACCCAAAACTTTATTTTATAAACTAAGGCCCCAAAATATATAAATCTCCAGGGTTTTTATAAAAATGTATTAAAAGAATTGGTGGTTGGACTAATTATTGAGAAAATATTTGCTTTTCCTTATTTTATGACAAAAGCAAGCCACCACCACCTCACTCTATGATCATCCACTCTTTCCCACTACTCCTTGTCACCTTAGTGGACCTTTACACCCAATCTCCAGCTCTTCCCACATTCTAAGAGCTGGAGGATTGATCCTCTCTCCTCATTCTCCATAAAGTTCTTTCATTCTACACTTAGCAACCAAAGGACACTCTCCAAAATTCTCTCATCTTTTCTCTCAACTTCAAGAACTTCAAGGCTTTCTCCAGGGATTTCTTCCTTCAATTAGTAAGTATCTTCATCATTCACATAATTATTAAACTCCATTCTACTCAAATCATTGATATCTTACACAAATTCCATCTTATTCGGTGTTAGATTCTCGAATCATCAAGACATCTTCTTAGTGTTCTTGGGTTGACAACTTCCTCTATCTCACTTTCATCTACTGAAATCACATAAGGTGAGTTCATACCCCTACATTTACATGTTTTCTTAAGTTTTAAGGGGGGAATACAAGTAAAATCATCAAGAACACAATTAAACTTTTTCTAACAGATTACATCAGAAAAGATGGACTTTAATCACGGACTGTTTTGGTCAACTTAAATATTTTAGTTTTCAAAACTGTTCCAGGTGCAAGTAGCTCAAACTCTTAGCTTTAAAATGGCTACTTGCACATCTCCATATGATGTTTCTACAATTTATGGTGATTTTTACAAAACTGCCTATCATTTCAGAGGCAAACCTGGACCAGCCTGTGATTATGGACATTTTGACCTCTGTTAGAGATCACTAAAAATCATGATAAAATTTATGAACAAACTAGACTCATATTCAAAACTCTCATTATTTGTGGATTTGGATTTGGAGCTTTGATGATTTTTCTATAAATTTTCTAAGAACAGTAACAGAAACTGTATTCAACGAAAAGTTGCTGTCAATTTCATTTCACCTTGTAACATGTTGAGCAAGGTGTATATCTTTATGTGATTATATGTTATTGCAATATATGACATTTTATCTTAATATTTAGACACACATCAGTTTACAAATGGATTTGGACATATAAAATATAAAGAATAACAAGTGATTATAATCAAAGTACAACCGATACATTCAAACATTTAATAAACTATTTTGAATATAGTTTGCATACATTACTACGTACTACCCTTGGTTGATAAACTATACTAGGTATAGTTTATGATACATTACATAACACATACATTTAAAAAGGGTACATTTATACAAAGGATATTTTCATTAAGCAAGGTACGGCCATACGGTACCAAGTTTTCATAAAACGTAATTCCGTTAATGACTTTGTGAGACATTTACTTCAAATTACCATTAAGTCATGTATTGTAACCAGAGTCTCCTTGAGGGAGAGCGTGATAGTTGTGTATAGATCTATATTGGGTTTGACAAACCCACACCTAAACTGCATGCAACAGTTAGACCGATAGGTCTGGGGTGACAAATGTCATAACATTTCCGACGCCCCAAGAACGTCGTTTTAGGCAACCTTGGTCATAGCATGGTTATAATAAACTCACACAAAGTATTAATAAATATTGGAGTTTACGGGAACTTCATTAAAATTAAACGAGTTTATGTCGATTTAAACTTACATTATTTATTATAAGTAAGAAAAGTTACTTATACATTTCGGTCTTTGAATTTAAGACTACATATACATTTTAAGGAAAATATTGGATTTTCTAAAACAAATACTACTTTTACAAACGAAAGGCTTTTAATAATACCAAACAAAAGCTTATGAACTCACCAACCTTTGTGTTGACACTCTTTCAAAACAACTTGTATTCTCAGGAAATCATTAAACAGGTAACCAAGTGCTTTTGAGGATGGGGCGCTAAGGCGTCTACTATTTCATATTTTGTCAACATATTGTAATTGATTCGTAAACATGTAATTCATACAATGATGTAACTTTTTCAATTATATATATGTTGGTTGTGTTTGCTTCAATTACTATTACAATTGTTGTTATGATACTATACATGAAGTCCTCCACCCCTGGACGTTTCCGCCATCCTTGGTTTGGGGGTGTGACAGAAACTGACTACATCATTGGAGAAACCGGCAGCAGACATGACACTCTATCGTCAAATGATAGGTTCTTTAATGTATTTAAATGCTAGTCCACCAGATATTATGTTTTCCGTTTGTTATTGTGCTAGGTTCCAAGCGAGTCCATGAGAGCCTCGCATGACCGCTGTTAAGAACATATTCTGGTATCTAAAACGAACATCATCACTTGGAATATGGTACCCATCAAAGTCTGTGTTCTCTGTGCAAGCATTTTCAGATGCTGATTTAGGATGATGTGGGTTGGATTGAAAAAGTACAATAGGAGGATGCCAATTTCTTGATGGCAAACTTGTTAGATGGCAATCCAAAAAGCAAACATGTGTATCATTATCCATAGCCGATGCTGAGTATATTGTCACTGCCTCGTATACATCACAGGTCATATGGATTCAAAGTCAACTTCGTGACTATGGCCTGAACATGAAACGAATCCCTTTGTATTGTGACTCCAAAAGTGCTATTTGCATTTGTCACAACCCAGTACAACACTCAAAAACGAGACACATAGCATTGAGGTATCACTTCATCAAGGATCACGTTGAAGATGGGAATGTTGAGATACACTTCGTAAGATCCGCTGATCAATTGGCTGACATATTCACGAAAGCCTTACCAGAACCTACATTTGATCGAATTCTTCAAGGCTTAGGAATGATAGAAGCTGAATCTGTTCCAAAACCACTCTTGCTTTAATAAGTATCACTTTCGAGTTTGGTTATACGTTCGCTTTTGTATTAATCTCATGTCACGCGAATTGACACGAACGCTCGTTCTAATTCGCTCCCTACTTTTTCACCAAGTGAATTGGCACAAACACTCGCACCAATTCGTTTCCATCTTTTTCGGTACGCGAATTGACACGAACGTCCGCACTAATTCGCATCAACATTCTTCATTAAAAGTTAAAGCGAATGCTCGTTTTTCCTCTTATAACCAACTCTTTTCTTGTGGTTTGGAATTCTATGTATCCTTTGTATATTATGTATTCTTGATTCGTTTTATCTTTCCAAACATTGAAAATCAAAAAATATTTGATTCGTTTATGTTTTATTTTAAGAAAAATTTAAAATCTAAAAATATTTTATTTTGTTTTTTATTTCTTTTTTAGAAAATTTCAAAAAATACAAAAATATTTTTTTTTATTTCGTTGTTTCTTTGAGCAGAATTGCAGGTTAAATTGCAAAAACCAATTATGGGGCAGGTATATTCTCTATATCTCTGTACTAGCTAAGTGTACCTAGAAGCATGCTGCAACATGTTGTCCAAAGCCTCAACGACTCCATGTTGAAGCCTTACTGATTCGATACACACAAATCGTTTCTTCCCAATCAGGCTCATATATTCACATAAGTCATGAGCTACTTTACTCTTCTCAAACTGAGTAAAGAGTTATCTGCTTGGTCACATTTGCATAGCAGCGGTACTTTCTTTTCTTTATAACCACCTCAAAACCTTTCTCCATCACTTTTGCTTTCATGAATATAACCCTTGAGACTCTCAGACATTACCACTGAGGTTTACGGTTACACAACAACTGTGTTTATGATCTTAAATTTCGTTATCACCATGAATTAAGTGAAACCCACAATTCAATACATGTTTACGAATTGACGGTGAATAATTAAAGGTTCTAGCTTTTCACCATGGAATTGACGAAACTCCACTTTTGTGGTTTGTACCTAGAAATCTCTTTTTCTTTTTGCGTGATTTTAATGGAATGCTCTAGACCTAAGACATTTCTACCCAAGAGATCTAATTTTTATTTTTCTCGAGATTTCTAACTTTATCCAAGTTAGGCTAAATAATACCCAAGCTTACTTGTTCAAATGACTACACTGGTCATACAAGTACTTCATTCGAACTATCGGAATTATATCAAGTTTCGTAGTTTCATTGAAGATAAAGCCACCTTGAATACCTTTATAAAAGATGCCTTTCATTGTTTCTTAATAAACAATTGATCGTACTTCAACGGGAAGCCACACAGACACTTCTAAGTCTCTATTCACTTTAAAGGAAGAGATCGTTGCCCGAGATCCACAGTTTTGTGTCTTTAATGACATCACTAAAATCTTACATATATATTTTGCTTTATTTCTTTTTCTTTGGCACACTCTTGCATGAAAATCTCTTTGATTTTCATAAAGTCTTGTTTGTGGTACTTATGGCATTTTCAGTTCTACCGTTTAACTGACGTTCGTTTTTATATGCACAAGAAAGTTTGCTTCTCAAAAGAGAAAGGAGATACAATACTTAAATGAGAATGTGGGAAACTGAAACGTTGAGGATATGATAATGATGACGTGGCAAGTTGTGGATCAGATTTTTAAATTTGGGCGCATGGAATTTGAAACGGTTCCAATTATCACGCCACCTGACATCTTTTTAGGCGCTACAATTATCAAATCTCGCTTTTTCAGGCGTCGTTTTAGAAGAATCACGCAACCGTCACTTCCACTTTCTATTTCTTACGCAATCGTATAAAAGGGATTTATCACCTAAATCATTACTCTTTACCACTTTCAAAGCTTTCAAAAACCCTAAAGGCGATTTCTCTCTCTACTGTTCATCTTCTTCAGAAACCTGCAACAATGCCAGTTTCTTCATCCGCTCAAGAACAGTCTGTTCAATCATCACTCCTCGCCATCAAACATAATCAAAACTTGATTCTGGATTTGGATCCCTTCAAGTATGACGCTTTCATGCTACCAATCGTGGAATGTTTGAAGTACTCGTGTTTGGTCAATGCCTTGACAACGGTCGACTATGTCCCTATGTCTCTACTCTCGAAGGCTTATTCTTCAGCATCATACATCAAGGAGGAAGAACGTATCACTTTCGATATTTTTGATAAGAAACTTCAATCTCCAAGTCCAGATTCTGCTCCTTACTTGATCTTGCTTATGATGATTCCCTGGTAAGTCCGGATTCAATCTCTACCGCTGCCATTGTGGAGATGTTCTATCAGATGAGGTATAAGGATCTCATTCTCTCCATCTCGAAGTTCAGGAAACCTAACCTACCACCTTAATGGAATGGTCTTTTCACTTTGATCTTCAAGGCTTTCTCATAAAGAGTCACCGGTTTCGACTGTGCCATCAAGCTCTTGATGACCGTTGTGTATGGGCTTTACTACGGGGTTAACCTAGATTATGGCACCGTTCTCTGGGCTCAGCTGGTTCAAAGCACTCATTCCACCACTCGACACAGTGAGATTTCATGTGCTCGATTCTGGACAATCATAGTTCAAAGGGCGATTGACAAACTCAACATACCAGTGATGCAAAATTCTCTAATGTCATCGATTGGCACAGTTCACACAACCAAGATCAATGTGGATGACAACTCGAAGTTTTCCTTTGTGGGCTCAATACCTGAATCAATGTTTCTGAGTATGCCTAGTGCAAGCAAGATAATGGAGGAGTACAAGAAGCTTCCATCTTCAGGAACACGAACAATCACTCCTGAGATGCGAACCACCATTGAAGAAGCTAACAAAGTGAAAAAGGGGGGTAAGCAGAAGCAAACCAAGGAAGGTCTATTTGCACCGGTCCAAACTCCCAAAAACCGAAAGGCCAAAGGCAAAACGACTGCCCATGCTCCCTCCTCTCCAAAACGACGAAGGGTTAAGAAACCAGCTCGCAAAGTTCGCATTCCATCTCCAACTCCCACTCCATCTGGAAGTGAACGTTCGCAGTCTGCTAGAAGTGATCAAAGCGAACCTGATGCTATTGTACACAGCTCGTACCATGAGGTAAACTCTTCCATACCATAATCTACTCCCACCTACAGTTAATTCTTTCAATCTCCTCTTCATACACCTGAAACTACCACTACTCCAATCACAATCGCACCTTGTCCTCCAACTGTTTCTACTCAACCTCAGAGAACTGTTGCTCAAACCCCACCTATCTTCACCGATTCAACCACCACCACGACCCAAACCAGTGAACCTCCAGTAACTGTCAACGTATCTGATGCGGGGGCAAGGACTTCAGGTTTTGCAACCATCTCTACTACTCCACCCATTTCCCCTATTCATAAAGGCGATTCTGAAACCATCTTTGATGATGGTCTTGATTCGATACTTTTCACTACAGACCATTTTCAGTTCAAAATGAAAGTGATGATGATGCACCTGTCACTCAGAGGCATCTCAAAGATTTAAACGAAAAGTTGGACTCCTTGCTCGCCTCCTCCCACAACCCATCCAATGATTCCTTCTCAAAATCTGCTATTCAGGGTATGTTAGATACCTTGATCAAGGAACACACTTCCAACCTTGAAAAAGCGAACAAAGCAGTTGAAGACTCTAATGCTTCCTACACTGCGACAACCGAAAAAATCGAAAAACTAATCTCAGAAACTCAGTCATTCATGTCGACACTTCAGACTGCAGCTAAAAACAATGCTTCTAAGGCAACTGAGGCTATAGCGAAACTAAGTACTTCGCTTCATACATAAAAAGAGAGTCTTCAGAAGGTTCGCACTGGCCTTCACAATGACAATACTGAACTTCACACCACCATCTCTTCAAGACTTGATAAACTCAAGGCTGAGTTGGCAGTCGAAAGTAAAATCATGGACGAACTTACTTCCATAACCACGAAGCTCAAGGCTCAAGCCATCAAGCTCAATCAAGCGCACAAGGAAATCGACGAGCTCAAATCTGAAAGAGCCATAATTAAAAGCTGCATTGGGGATGTAAATGGCATTCTATCAAATCTCCTTGAAGCGCACGATCCAATTCTCACTATCAGTGTTCGTCGTCACTTAGCTGATAAGCTTCGTCCAGCTATCACTATACTTAACATGATCGAAGGTGTTTCTTAGGTCCATGTCCCTCCGAAACAAGGGGGAGAGTCAATAAAAGGGGACATGCCTAAAAGCACAAACAAACCAAAGGGTAATGTACCTTCAGATTCGAAAGGAAAAGAGAAGATAATCGAGAATGAAGAAGAAGAGGAGAACGAATATGAACAGTTAAAGAAAAGAGCTCATGATAAAGAGCTAGATGAAAATGCCAAAATTGCAAAAGAGGCAGAGGAAAAAGAAAGAAAGGAGCACGAGGCTCAAGTCACTTTGGAGAGCAGCAAAACTCTCTTTCCATTGTGGACTTTGGAATGAATGATGAGTGAGGCTGTCGAGTTTCCTATTGTTCACTGGTTAGATCCAATAACGTCGTTTGATCTAGAAAACACTCAGGATTCGCAATTTGACATGCTAATAACTCCAAAAGCCTTTGTCTTTCGCTGCTTCGATACAGTTGCGAAAGCTCCTCCTATGGATGTGAATGCAGATAAAGCCTAACTGTATTTCTATCTTGCTCACGCCAAGCCTCAATACCTCACATGCAGTGCACAAAATATTACAACTATCAAAGTGATTGGGCCAATCTCTACAGGGAGTTTCGTAAATGTCAAATTCAAAACAACGAGAGGATCTGAATTCGTTGTACACGAATTCACCCTTGCTGATCTGCCAAGTCTCAACCCATATGATTGGATCATGTTGCTGTACTTCTTGATGGTGGAAGAACAAAAATACGAACCCATTCTGGCTCACATAAAATGAATGTTGGTTTCGTATGTGAATGAAGTGGCGAAGCTGGATACTGAGATAGCCACGGTTCTGAAGCGAAAGCCCACTGTCCAGCCCATTGGAAAAGAGAGCGACATCAACAAGATGAAAATAGGGAAGATCGAAACGGACAACTGGACCATAATGTTTCAACGCGGTTCAGAGGCTCGTGGAGACTTTCAGAAATGTCTCTTCGCTTTGGTTGACAAACACTTATTCTCCACAACCTGTTTGGAATACATTTTGGAGATAACCAACAAGTGCAAGCTGAACGATGTTGCTGCGAAGAAAAACTTCCTTGACATGATTCGCTGGTACATCGCCTTCTGCAGCACTCTCCTCGCTGTTATGCCCGAGATCTTCAAGACTACCAAAAAGGCACAACAGTGATGGGTCTCCCGCCTCAATTGACGCAAAGGGGTAGATTGTTGGGTATAGATGTTGTGTCTTTGGGCTTTATGTTTCGTACATTTTTGTAGTCCGGTATGGGCCTGTCCATCCGGCTTTTATTATTAGGGTTGGACTATTTAAGATGCATGCATGCATCGTGTTTAGTTAACTTTGGCAATATTCTATAAACCCTAATCACGCCTCTACAGTAGCAGTTCTTCATCGAGCTCTTCTAAGGCTGTGACGTTTAATCATTCAGCACACTTTGAATCATTGTCTTGTTCTTTATTCTTGCTTTGTTTTCTCTTCAGAATCTAATCGATCATTAAGATTTTAATCTTACACCCCTTGTACCAGCATGTCCAGCTAATATTAATGAAGATATCCCTGAACAGATGGTAGACATCAATCTTCAAAATATTGAATGTCAGAGTATATTTAAGAACAAAGATCTTCTAAAATGGGCTATTGGGAAAAAATGTCTTCGAGAAGGTTTTCAGACGAGGACAAGTAGATCCACCAAATCAAGGTATGAGGTTGTGTGTGTTTCGAAAAATTGTTCTTGGTTACTAAAAGCAAAAGGAATTAAAAATTCTAGCAGACTTTTCCAAGTGAATAAATTTGTTGATGTACACACATGTTTTTCAACAATTTTGCAACCTAATAATCGACGAGCAAACAAATATTTTTTGGGTGAATATCTTGTTGATGTTTTGGCTGAAGATTATAGTACAGTATATCGGGGAAAAGATATTATTAATGATATGAATGCTCAATTGAATATCAATATCTCATACCATCAGGCTTGGCGTGCGAAGCAATATGCATTGTTGTTGTTAAGGGGTACGAAAGAGGATTCTTTTACCAAACTTCCGACTTATTTCCACAATTTGGTCAAACATAATCCGGGTACGGTGACACATATTCAAACATATGGTGATGATCGGTTTGAGTTTTTGTACGTCGCACTTGGTTGCTCGGTTAGTATTTTTATATTTTATTATTATTTTTATTTTTATTTTGGTGTATTTGAAGATATATATATATATATATATATATATATATATATATATATATATATATATATATATATATACAATGTATCGTAGGTACGCGCTTTTGTCAATTTTTGTAAACCGACCCTTGTAGTAGATGGAGCCCGACTAAAGGGCGAGTTCAAAGGTACCATGTTACTTGCAGTTACTAAGGGAGGACAAAACCAAATATTACCGGTTGCATATGATATATACAAAAATGAGTGTACAGATTCTTGGACATGGTTTTTTTCAAAAACTACGTGATTGCATAAGCAATATGGAGGAGCTTACAATTATATCGGATAGGTCTCCATCTATAGCGACATCCGTTGCCAACATTTTTCCTCACACTCATCATGGAATATGTGGTGTCCATTTGTATTTCAACGTAGTAGGTAGATACAGGAAGAGTAAGACAGTTAAAGGAATTTTTTTGGTGGCTTGTAGGGCGTATACAGTTGATGTTTTTGATGCTGCCATGGAACTTATGAAAAGACAAAAGAATCGGTATGGGAATACTTAAAAAGTATAAATCCTGAAACTTGGTCTACGACACCTTTTAGAGGGAACTGATACAATCTTATGTTGTCCAACAGTGCGGAGTCTATAAATTCATTATCTAGACACGCACGTAAGGTGCCGACACTTATGTTGATCGATTTTTTTCGTGCAACAATGCAATAGTGGTGGTTTCAAAAACGTAACTTTGCAGGTATTAAGTTTTAATATTAATGTTTTTGTTAAATGTTATTAATCTTAACTGTGTAATTTTGTCTATTTTTTAAGCGGAAGTAACAACAACACTTACCCCTTGGGCCGATGATATTGTAAAAGAAAACAAAAACTCTTTTAGTAATTGGGTTTTTTACATGATCTCAAGTACGAAATGCGAGGTCAAAAAGGGGGCACAAAACGTGATTGTTGATTTCCAACAAATGACATGTACATCTAGGCATTGGCAACTTGATGGCATACCTTGTGGACATGTCATAAGAGCGTTAACAGTCAACAATTACCAAGACTACTCGAAGTTTGCATTAAATGCTTACTATACCGAAACACTGACGAAAACGTATGAGGAATCAGTAAACCCTTTGCCAAAGCCATCCGAATGGGAGATCCCCGATAATTTGATGATTTTTAAGACACCTATAATGGATAAACGTCAGCCAGGCAGTCCAAGAAACACAGACCGCATTCCATCCCAAGGCGAGGGTCCAATTAGAAAAGAGTGTTCTACATGTGGTCAAGAAGGACACACGAGAAAAAATTGTTCTGGAAGGGCGTCCGGTAGTGGAGCACATCGCACGAGAATTTCTACTACAGAAACAACATTTAATATTGGTGCTTCTGCGAATTGCTCACAAACCTATGACGCCGATTTTGATATAAAACAATCTTAAGTCGAAGAGTTGTTAACTTATTATGTGTTGTAATGTTTTTATTAAATCTAATAAGATGTTGTTATGCTTTCATATTTTAATTTAGTTTGCAGATTATAACAACAAATGAAGCTTTTATATTTTAATTTAGTTTGTAGATTATAACAACAAATGAAGCTTAACGGTAAACAAACATGTTAATCTAAAAAAAACACCAAACCCAACTCATGATAATGTTACAACAATTTTTTAACTAATTATTAAACTCAGGTAACTGCAATGCGTACTTCTCTTTCTCGATTGTTATATAGTCATCCCTAATTCTCATTTTATCTTCCAAACGATCATTTTTCACCCTAAGCTGTATCATCTCCGTGTCCTTGTCAGCAAGCCATTTTTCAGTCATTTTGATTATCTTCTTAGTCTTTTTTATCCATTCTTCATGCTCTTTGATTTTGTTTTTATTGAGGTCTATCCATTCTTGATCTTGTTTGAATTCTGATGCAATCACATTACAACGTTGACTAAGAAGTCGGGATGACTCTTTATCCTGTTCTTGTTGTTCTTCAGCCTTTTTCAATTCTTCAAATTTTCATCCGACATATATGGGCCTGCTGAAGAGAGTGTAAAAAAAGGGTCAATTGGATCACAATATTAACAATCTACTACGTTGCATGAGCAAATTTCGAACTTTTCGGAGGAACTCATAATAAAATCGAGATTTTATTTAGTATTTGTAATAATAAAAATGGTGCTATAAGTCATATTTATACATACTAGTAATATGCAAATCATAGTCCAAATGCAACCATTTCGTAGTCAGAGTTGTAATTTATAGTCAAACTTTGAAATGACTACACATTAATGACAAGTCACTGTAGTAACCTACAAATCGTAGTCAAACTTCGAACTGACAAGACATAAATGATTGTTTGACATGATAAGTCATTGCAGTAACCTGCATATCATAGTCCAAATGTAACCATTTCGTAATCAGATTTTTTAACTCCTCTTTATTATTATTATAAATAGATGTTTAACTCTACGAAAAGAACACCCATATCATTAACAACGAAACCAAGTCCTATATTTTGAAATGTCGTCGAATGCAGCAACTTCTTCGAATGAAGTACCTGGTTCCATTTATGAACGACCATGGACGACAAATGAGGTGTTGGTTCTAACATGATGTTGGCTTAGTGTTAAGGAGGGTGTACAGTTACTGGCTCCCCCGCATTGCCTAATAGGTGATGAATGGACCCGCAGAACAGATTTTTTCAACAATGAGATGGGAGAAGGACAACACCGACAACAATCAGATATTGTCAGTAAATGGATGGATGTAAAGGAAGAAGTCACATGGTTCAATCGAGCGTGTAATTATGCGAAAATTACAAAAATTCGTTATGCAGACGACGAAGAGTTCTTGGAAGTTGTTAAAGACTTTTACATCTTGGAGCGTGAAGGCAAAGACTTCGAATATGAGGACGTTTTGAAGGTTGTTAAAAATAATCAGTATTTCATGTAGATGACTCTATTTCCGTTAAAAATAACCCATGGACTTGTTTTAAGTTTAATGCTTCGTTTGTAGTAATGTTTTAAGTTTAATGCTTCATGGAATTGTTGTTAGTTTAATGCGTTGTTGTTAGTAATGTTTTAAGTTTAAGGCATAGACTTAGAATATTTGTAATGTTTTAAGTTTAATGGTTCATGGAATTTTTGTTAGTAATGTATTGTAATGTATCGTTAAAATTAATGCAACGAGTATTTATTAATTAAAATTAAACAGAGGAGGTGCATCTAATACAGACGTAATACATGAAAATAACTTAGTACAAACCTAATAAATAGAAATAGACTGGAATTCCAACCCGTCACTTAATGATTTGTATTCCTCCTTAGCAGCTTCCAAGATGACCTCCTCAGTAGCATTTAAACGAGCGTCGTCAATTTTGGTATAAATATCGTTGAATAATAGAACTTCACTTTTCATTTCATACCATCTCGCTAAGATATCTAGTTCTTCACGATGGTTTGTTGTAGTCATTCTATTTTCAGCGTTGAAGATATTGGTTAAACGAGTCCAAAACATTGGATCGTTCAACTTGCTGGTCTCGTACACATGAATATATGAACGAGTAAGAACCAAGTACTCCTCATTGCTACATGGTATTGAATTCATTTTTAGTGAAACAAAGAGAGTGAATTTTCAATAATAATATATGAATAACTATAATATCATTTAGTAAAAGGTTTTTTTAACTGAAAGTAAATTTATAATAGTTTATACACAAAATCGCAGTCAAATCGTCTAATTTGTCTGCAATTCATAGTCCAACTTAATTGAAGAACGCAGTGTACTATCTGAGAACAAAAGAGATGACGGTTCGAGTTGACAAGCCATTGCATCGAATGACAACACAATACACTACTACTTGAGTTGACAAGCCATTGCACTGGGAAAATAAGACTGTAAGACTTGACAACATAGTATTCAGTTACAATAAGGAGTCACTATAAGTAGTTGTTCATATCCATTTTAATTGTATCACATTACATTTTTACCTTACAACTATGGACGCACCTGTACCAATTAGATGGAGCAACGAAGAGGAGGTCGCTTTGGTTCAAGCATGGATCGTAACTGTAGAGGAGGATTTTCGACCAGGTCCGCCAGAAGTTCGCGCTGGATCATTTTGGTCTCATGTCTGTCATTTGTTTCACCATCAAATGGGGCGTACTAAATATCGAAGAAGAAGAGGTGTCAAAGCGAAGTTTCTAGATTTGAAAAAAAGGTCAAGCATTTTCAACGTATTTATAACGAGCTGAATAATGAACATGCGAATATGGATGAAGACATTTTGTCGCTTGTTCACACGCTTTTGAACCTTATTCTCAACATAAGGGGTCACTCCAAAATACATCCTCCCTGCAATATTTGTTAATTAATAACACAAGAAAAAACAAACTATAAGTATAAAGTTACCTGCAACTTCATCTCGTTCATCATACGTTGATTGTATCGACTTATTGATTAACGCAATTATCGTTGTTATAGGTAACTCATGTGTGGACGTGGATATATTTTTCACCATTTCAGGAATATCAATCGATTTAACATTGTAACGTACTTTCGGGAAAAATGCTCGTGCCCATTTTGAAATTGCTATATTGTCAAGCCAAAAAATTGGACTCCTAAGCAAGGCGCGAAAAGGTGGTTTCCTACATGCACTTTGCAACATTTCCAAACACAAGTAAAAGACATGAACACTATATGCTTTCCATGACTTCCAAAACAACGTTTCGACTTCCGTATCATTATGTCCGACAGAATCTCGTATTTTTCGAGCTATATCTTTACGACAATATCCATGATACGAATTTGGGTAGACTCTCGCAACAGTAAAGTCTATTTTATCACATAGTTTGCTTATGAAACCAACCTCTGTATCCTCACCTAAACAGTCTTTTCACTTCATCATGAACCATTCCCATGATTCTTCACACTCTAAGGTTCCCAAACCAACTGCAAAGAGTAGGGGTTCATGGTTTCCATCCAAAGCCACCGCGAAGTACATTGTTGTCAGATAGTTGCCAAGTAAAGGTAAGTAACCCATATATATTAACGGTATCATGCACCTAAGGAAGGTACGGATCTGCACAAGAAAATTATACTTATATTAGTGATAAGAAACGTGTAAACGAGATACATTACCTACAAATATTAATTAACTCAATAAAATAAAGATGTTATACTACGCAACCTAAATCCACGAAACAGAATTGAAAGCGGTTGCTATCCGTTTTCTTGATGGTTGTAAAGGTATTATGATTTTTTTTTGAAGATTATGCAAGAATATTGGTATCTGAAAAAAGCTTCTTTCGGTGTAAGTACTCATTTTCACAAGCAATGAAAGTGTTTTACAATCATCACACGAATCCAATTATAATTATGCACAAGTTGGTGCTTGTCTGCAGTTCGTAGTTCTACTTTTTGAATTCATAGTCAAAGCAGATGATTTCATAGTCAAACTTCACTGATCGACAAGACAAGACATTGTACTTGTCTGTAGTTCATAATTCAACTTTTTGAATTCATAGTCAGACTAGATGATTTCATAGTCAAACATCACTGATCGACAAGACAAGACATTGTACTTGTCTATAGTTCATAGTTCAACTTTTTAAAATCATAGTCAAACCAGATGATTTCATAGTCAAACTTCACTGATCGACAAGACAACACATTGTACCTGTCTGCAGTTCATAGTTCAACTTTTTGGATTCATAGTCAAACCAGTTGATTTCATAGTCAAACATACTTGTCTGTAATAAAATTTCTTGTATAAATGGGTAATAATCACTCCATGAAATTTATTTTACGCGGAGGTGAACGTATCATTAGGATATCGGGTACAGCAAAAAACCTAGGAAGATTATTTTACGCTTGCCCATATATGGTATCATGATCTTAAGTTCCTTCATATGTACGCCCTCATATTTATATTACAACTATTCTTATTGTCAATCTTTAAATTTACAGGGACCAAAATGTGGGTTTATCAGTTGGGTTGATGAAGAGAAGGACCAATCTTCTATGGTAATAGCTAAGGTAGCTAACTCTAACAAATACTTTTAATCAGAAAATAAGAAGTTGAAGATAGGCTTGGTTTGTAGTTTGGTGTTGTTTTTGGAAATTATTGTTTACAAGTTGTAAGCTTTTTAATAATTTTTTGATAGTTTTGAAGTTGTAACGTCAATAACATGGTGTATTTGTTGTTATGTTTAAAGTTTTGTAGTTGTAACGTTAAAACTAATGGTGGAGTCGTTGTTATGTTCTAACTATTGAACTTATTACTTCGTTACTTATGAAGTAATTATTATTAAACGCTTAATAATCAAATCCAACAATCAATTATATATATATATATATATATATATATATATATATATATATATATATATATATATATATATATATATATATATAATCCAACTACATAGGACCAACACTCGACCCCCAATAAATTTTTTCCATCCTTTGGCGAAACTCTAAAGCTGCGTTTTTTGGGTCAATAAATTCACGTATTGGTTGACCCGAAACTAATTGTTCCATAAACATACAAACAAAGAACACCACAATCTCCCAACTCACTACTTTGTTGGGGAACATTTCTTTCCAAAATGAATTTCATATTCAAGGGAATCCTTGGGATGTTCCTCCGTGCCCAGTAGTTAATTTTGGCTAAATGATCTGCCACCCGAGCCTCGAATTTGCGAAAGGTTCCATCTGACTCGAATTTTTCGTAAGTACTCCTACCGATACTATCATAAAGATAGACTTCCATCGACTCCAATCGTAGTTCCCCAAATAACCAGTGATTAGGGAATGAATGAATCGACATTAGGACCTATACAAAGTTTATATATATATATATATATATATATATATATATATATATATATATATATATATATATATATACATAACACAATACAGAAACAAAACTATAAGTATGAAATTAATTTCAAAAAATAAATGGTAGTTTATCGTATCCACATTCAACCAAGCAACCATGAAGTTGGGGTATGTAGCAATACCAGACATAAACGCCCTCTAATTGTAACCATCCTCGAGAACATGGCAAGCAAAAAAATTTGGAGGCATTATTGTATGTCGATCACTATCAAATCGTCTCTCCATCAACAATCTATACCAAATCGTCAAATGCTGCAAAAGTTATGATATTTTTGTTATTAATTAATAAATAAAAAACAATTACAATAATAAAATAAAAGATATTTTACCACTTCATCCAACCATCCATTGTGTGTATGCCCAAACAACACATTCCGAAAATCTCTATCTAATACCAAATTATACAAACGGTGATGCACGTTATATGCATGAAATAAATAATTTTGTATCACAACCTCACCGCCTGCTACATAAGGTTGCAGGCATAACACCGCGAAGACATGAACAACAGCGAATGATGGAGGAGGAACGGGGCTTGTTGATTTGGCATCAACCTTCTTCTTTGGTCTTCTCTTTTACTTTGGTGTCGTGTGCAACTAAAACAACATTGAAATGTTTAAATCATTATGTTTCGATTAATTCACATAAAAATTTATAATTAGGATATAAGATTTTAAATTCAACGAATACCTCGGTGTAAGGAGTACACCTATACTTTGATGGGTTTCGAGGCCTAGGTCTATCGGGTGTAACATCGTTGCCATCAAAAACATAATCATCAAAATGATTTACATTCCCTGTAATTATTAAATCTCCCTCCAACACCTAAATTAATAAGATACAATCATTAATTAAAAAATGTATGAGTCTACTAACAAACAATAAAATAAATGTATGTATAACAACCTGTTTAGTTTCATTATCATCAAAAGCGAACACATCATCATCGAATTTATTCCTACTACGCCCCGCCTTGTCTATCCTCTCGTCCAACTCCTATATTAAAATTAAAACATTATAATGATTAACAAAAGACACCTTAACATTTAACAATTAAAATCGTAATTGTAATATATACATATATAATAACCTTGTCGTCATCAATATCATCAAAAACATTTTCATTTGTTTTATTTTTATTCATTGCCTCATCTTCTACAACTGTGACAACCCAATATTTTGAGTCAATGTAATGTTCAAAAATTCAAATATTATAAACTATATTTGATATAATAAAATAATGTCAAAAATGAAGTGTTCTAAAGTCTCAATTGGGATACATAAAATATTAAATATTGTGTCAAGGTTCTCAGAAATCTAAAGAACACTCAAATCCAAGTTCCGACGAAGGTCCGAAGCTCCGAGAATCCCAAGAAACTTACCCCTTCCCGGTCGAAGCGCTACCCGAGTAAAGTCTCGTTTTCTTCAAATCATCACACTTTCCAGGTGAGTTCATACCCCTACATTTTCACGTCTTTTTCATGTTTTAGGGGGGGAAATACAAGTGAAACACGAGAAAAACTTATGTTCAAATACGCACTGTTTTATATGGTTTCGAATATTTTACTTGCATCCTGTTTATAAATGTTAAACAACATTAATACCCACGTTACACTTTACATGCAAAGTTGGTATTACGTCAAGTTTTTTTTTTATCACCAAATGGAACACACTTTTGAAAAACTATAATAGGTATAGTTTATGAAATATTCATGACAACTTTACATAAACACGATAAAAAGGAATTACTTTTATTTACAAGTAATGTGGACTTGTCATTTCGTAAATCTATTGATACTAAGTTTTGTGAGACATCCGGCTTCACCGTACTCTCGAGTACGCATTTTAAATCCTGTATTATAAACCATAATCTCTTGTAGGGAGAGCATGATACTTGTCTATAGATCTATAAGGGATTGACAATCCTGCACCTAAACTGTTAGCTACAGTTAGACCGGCAGGTCTGGGGTGACAAACGTCATAACACTGCAACGCCTGAAGAACGTTGTTATAGGCAGTCTGGGTCAATAGCATGGTTATAAATCTCACATGAAATATCAAAATATTTTGATTTACGAGACTCTTAAATGCATTCAGTGTTACATTATATATGTATAAATCCACTTTCACCGTTTTAACATAAAAGATACTATTGCATCCCAGCCTTTGGCACTTTTTCAAACTATCACACATACATAGAAAATATTGGATTTTCTGGAAAACACGTTCAGTTATTTTACCGGAAGACATGCAAATTTTAGTACAAAAACGCTTATGAACTCACCAACTTAATTGTTGACACTTTTTTTGAAACTACTTGTATTTCTCAGGGAATCAGTAATACATGTAACCATCAGCTTTTGGAGAAGGAACGCTAAGGCGTCTGTTATCAAAACATTTCAAATCATCATATTTGTAATATTCTTTTGAAACATGTATTACATGCAACGATGTAACTTTTATTATATTTATGATGGTTGGGTTACTTTCTTTACAAATATTCAACTGTTGTGATACTACGTGAAGTCTTGGTATCAGAGCATTGTTTATAGTGAACTAAGTATATCGAACCACATAAGATATACAAATATTCAACTGTTATGATACTATATTTATCGATTATTGTTTCAGGTACTTCTGATGATCGCGGGAAGGCAAAGGCATGATCGTACCGCTCCTCACATTTTGAAAACAAGTTTGTAATAATCATGGGGTTTGAAATGTTTTAAAAAAAAGTTTTAAATTGACCTGAATTTTATGGATGTTACATTTTTTATATAATTTGTTAACATATTTGAAAATTTTTGTTAATATTTTATAGCTGAAAATGTAGGTTGTTGTCACACCCCCAAACCAGAATGGCAGAAATATTCGGGGGTGGATGACATCACGTAGTATCATAACATTTGAATATTTGTAAAGAAAGTAACCCAACAATCATAAATATAATAAAAGTTACATCGTTGCATGTAATACATGTTTCAAAAGAATATTACAAATATGATGATTTAAAATGTTTTGATAACAGACGCCTTAGCGTTCCTTCTCCAAAAGCTGATGGTTACATGTATTACTGATTATCTGAGAAATACAAGTAGTTTCAAAAAAAAGTGTCAACAATTAAGTTGGTGAGTTCATAAGCGTTTTTGTACTAAAATTTGTATGTCTTTCGGTAAAATAACTGAACGTGTTTTCCAGAAAATCCAGTATTTTCTATGTATGTGTGATAGTTTGAAAAAGTGCCAAAGGCTGGGATGCAATAGTATTTTTTATGCTAAAATGGTGAAAGTGGATTTATACATATATAATGTAACACTGAATGAATTTAAGAGTCTCGTAAATCAAAATATTTCGATATTTCATGTGAGATTTATAACCATGCTATTGACCCAGACTGCCTGTAACAAGGTTCTTCAGGCGTTGCAGAGTTATAACGTTTATTACCCCAGACCTGCCGGTCTAACTGTAGCTAACAGTTTAGGTGCGGGATTGTCAATCCCGTATAGATCTATGCACAAGTATCACGCTCTCCCTACAAGAGATTATGGTTTATAATACAGGACTTGAAATGCGTACTCGAGAGTACGGTGAAGCCGGATGTCTCACAAAAATTAGTATCAATAGATTTACGGAATGAAAAGTCCACATTACTTGTAAATAAAAGTAATTCCTTTTTATCGTGTTTATGTAAAGTTGTCATGAATATTTCGTAAACTATACCTATTATAGTTTTTCAAAAGTGTGTTCCATTTGGTGATAAAAAAAAACTTGACGTAATACCAACTTTGCATGTAAAGTGTATCGTGGGTATTAATGTTATTTAACATTTATAAACAGGATGCAAGTAAAATATTCGAAACCATATAAAACGGTGCGTATTTGAACATAAGTTTTTCTCGTGTTTCACTTGTATTTCCCCCCCTAAAACATGAAAAAGACGTGAAAATGTAGGGGTATGAACTCACCTGGAAAGTGTGATGATTTGAAGAAAACAAGACTTTACTCGGGTAGCGCTTCGACCGGGAAGGGGTAAGTTTCTTGGGATTCTCGAAGCTTCGGACCTTCGTCGGAACTTGGATATGTAACCGGGGTGTCGGGGTCGTCTCGGGATGCTAAACGTAGAGTAGAAGTGAGAGAGAAAAGGGAAATGAGCAAGGGAAGTTGGAACCCTCGCATCTTATTTATAGGGGGGCTACCAGGCTTCGTACGCTGGGCGTACACCGAAGTACGCGGGGCGTACGTCAGCAATGACGTCTCCGGTCTCTGGTCTTCGGATGGGATGGTAGTAGAGGGTGTAGGGGCGACATGGCCGATCCGAGGCCGTGCATTGGGTACGCTGGGCATACTCCGAAGTACGTTGGGCGTAACCCTTCGGATAAGCCTCGAAGTGTGTGCCCGAAACTTCAAAAATACGTGACTTTCGCATACGAGCTCCGTTTTTGACGTTCTTTATATCCACGCGTAAGTGAGAATCTTCTCTACAACTCTCGTTTAGACTTCATCGGCAAATTTTGATTTATTTTTAATAATATATTTTTAACAGGCTGGGACAGGATAAATCCGTTAAAAATTCATAACTTCTTCATCTGACGTCCGTTTTCGTCTGTCTTTTTACCGTTGTATTACCATTGACGAGATCTTCGATACTCGTTTAGGTCGTGTTGGCTAGAAGTCGCTCGATCTCTATTTCGAGTTTTTAGCTGTCTACTGCTGTTCTGAAACTTAGAAAAATCATAACTTCCTCACATGAAGTCGGATTTGGGCGTTCTTTTTATGCATGCTCACGGTTTAACCTAATCTACGACTTTCGTTTAGATACCTAAGGCTAAAAAGTATTTTATTTAAATTTCACTTTTTACGCTTAACAGTGTTTTACAGGTTGTGTCGCGGATTTTCGATTGGTCATAACTTCTTCGTTATAACTCGGATTTGAGTGTTCTTTATATTTCTGAGAACGTTGACACAATATTTAATATTTTATGTATCCCAATTAAGACTTAGAACACTTCATTTTTTACATTATTTTATTACATCAAATATAGTTTATAATATTTGACTTTTTGAACAATACATTGACTCGAAATATCGGGTTGTCACATCATCCCCCCGTTAGAGAGAATTTTGTCCCGAAATTTAATCTAAGATAGAGTTTATGGACTAGGAAAAAGATGTGGGTACTTTTGTTTCATCTGATCCTCGCGTTCCCAGGTGTATTCAGGTCCTCGCTTGGCATTCCAACGGACCTTCACAATGGGTATGCGGGTTTGTTTAGTTCTTTTAATTTCCCGATCCATGATTTCTACTGGCTCTTCTACGAAGTAGAGACTTTCGTTGATTTCAATTTTGTCCAGAGGGATGACGAGGGTCTCATCGGATAAGCACTTCTTTAGGTTCGACACGTGAAAGGTAGGGTGTACGCTATTGAGTTCCTGCGGTAATCGAAGTTTGTACGCCACCGGGCCAATCCTGGCAAGGATCTCGAATGGTCCGATATACCTTGGGTTTAGTTTCCCACGTTTTCCAAAACGTATTAAACCCTTCCTGGGTGAGACTTTCAATGGTACCCGGTCCCCAACCTGTAATTCCAAAGGTTTCCGTCTTTTATCCGCATAACTCTTTTGTCTGTCTCTTGAAGCCTTCAGTCGTTCTCGGATTTGGACAATCTTCTCTGTAGTCTCCCTTATGATTTAGGGTCCAGTGAGAGTGATGTCGGGTACTTGACCTCTTGCTAGTTGCAACAATCCCGAGGGCTTTTGGTACTCTACCTTGACTTTGGCGCAAGTCAGATATTTGCCTACATAGGTAGCGATTTCGGCTTTCATGTTTGGCCACCAGTACAGGTTCTTGAGATCCAGATACATCTTATCCGATCCAGGATGTATGGAGTATCGAGTCTTATGGGCTTCATTCATGACAACATTTCTGAATCCGCCAAACTTTGGCATCCAAATCCGATTCATGAAGTAACGAACTCCGTCATCCTTGACTTCAAGTTTCTTATCCATTCCTCTTAAGGCTTCATCCACCATATTTTCGGATTTTAAGGCTTCTATTTGAGCTTCCTTGATTTGTGTAGACAGGTGTGAATGGATCGTTATAGTTAAAGATTTCACTCGGCGGCCCGAGTATTCCTTTCGGCTGAGGGCATCAGCTACTACAATAGATTTCCCGGGATGATAACGAATTTCGCATTCGTAATCGTTTAGTAGTTGTACCCACCGCCTTTGTCTCATGTTGAGTTCCTTTTGATTGAGGATGTGTTGAAGGCTTTTATGATCGGTGAAGATTGTATATTTCGTGCCGTAGAGATAGTGCCTCCAGATCTTTAGAGCGAAAACGACTGCTCCTAGTTCGAGATCGTGCGTGGTATAGTTGACCTCGTGCGTCTTGAGTTGTCTCGAGGCGTATGCGATGACCTTCCCTCGTTGCATTAGGACACATCCAAGTCCCTGGTTTGACACATCGCAGTAGACCACAAAGTCTTCTGTTACTTCTTGAAAGGATAATATAGGTGCGATGCATAGGGCTTGCTTTAGTGTTTGGAATGCAACGTCTTGTTTTTCTCCCCAGCGGAAGGTTACCCCCTTCTGAGTGAGGGTGGTAAGTGGCTTAGCAATCTTCGAGAAGTTTTGAATCAACCTCCAGTAATACCCGGCAAGGCCCAAGAATTGTCGGATTTCTGTTGGAGTCCTTGGAGTTGTCCAGTTCTCGATTGCCTTGATTTTGGAAGGGTCCACGTGTATCCCCTCCTTGCTGACCGGGTGTCCTAGGAAATCTACTTTCCAAATCCAAAATTCGCACTTTGAGAATTTTGCGTATAGCTTCTCTTTCCTTAATGTTTCTAAGACCAGACGGAGGTGTTGGCTATGTTCCTCCTTGCTCCTTGAATAGATGAGTATATCATCTATGAACACGATCACAAATTTTTCCAGGAAAGGACGACACACTCGGTTCATAAAGTCCATGAACACCGCCGGTGCATTTGTCAATCCAAAGGGCATCACTACAAACTCGTAGTGACCATAGCGAGTTCGGAATGCCGTTTTAGGAATGTATCCTTCCAGGACTCGCAGCTGGTGATACCCAGATTTTAAATCGATTTTTGAGAAGTAGCTCGCTCCTTGTAGTTGGTCGAACAGATCGTCTATGCGCGGTAAGGGGTATCGGTTCTTGATCGTGAGTTTGTTCCGTTCCCGCTAATCGATGCACATGCGAAAAGATCCGTCCTTCATCTTTACGAACAGAACCGGTGCTCCCCAAGGTGAGAAGTTTGGTCTGATGAATCCTTTGCTTAGAAGTTCGTTCAGTTGGCTAGATAACTCCTGCATTTCTGCCGGTGCTAGACGGTACGGCGATTTTGCTACTGGGGTAGCTCCGGGAATCAAGTCGATCCTGAACTCGACTTGACGTTCTGGTGGGACTCCTGGAAGATCTTCAGGGAAAATGTCGGGGAAATTGCAGACTTCCAGAATATATTTAATGTCTTTCACTTCTCGTTTCTGGTCTACCACGTGGGCTAGGAAGGCATGATATTCTTTGCGAAGGTATTTTCGGGTTTTGACGCAAGAGATGATTTGTAAATTGGTACCGGGTTTATCCCCATAAATGATAAGAGTTTTGCCGATTGGCAGATTAAGGCGAACGGCCCTTTCGTGACAAAGTATATCGTCATGGTGAGGGCTTAACCAATCCATACCGATGATGACATCAAAGCTTCTTATAGTGATTGGCATTAGATCGATTTGGAACGAGTGTTCATTTAAATCTAACGTGCAGTCTATGTACATATCATTTGTGCTTTCTGTCTTACCGTTTGCCATTTCTACTATAAAGATCTTAGTAAGTGCTTGGGGTTTTTGATTAAGTAAGTGTTTGAATTTATGACTCACGAAACTTCTCACCGCACCACAGTCAAAGAGTATGCATGCATAAATGTTGTTGAGGAGATACATACCCGTAACCACTGTAGGATCGGCCATTGCCTCATTCTGCCCTATTGCCAACACTCTTCCTACACCGCCAGCATTCTTTGCCTTAGGGAAATCTCTCTTGTAGTGCCCAGTTTCCCCACACCCATAACATGCCTGGCTCACTCCAGTACCATGAACTTGGGTGATTGGTCGCGCTGGTGCCTTACAGAAACGAGCAGTGTGCCCTTTCCTGTCGTAGTTTTTACAATCAAGAACTGGACAACTCCAAGGACTCCAACAGAAATCCGACAATTCTTGGGCCTTGCCGGGTATTACCGGAGGTTCATACAAAACTTCTCGAAGATTGCTAAGCCACTTACCACCCTGACTCAGAAGGGGGTAACCTTCCGCTGGGGAGAAAAACAAGACGTTGCATTCCAAACACTAAAGCAAGCCCTATGCAGTGCACCTATATTATCCTTGCCATAAGGAACAGAAGACTTTGTGGTCTACTATGATGCGTCAAACCAGGGACTTGGATGTGTCCTAATGCAACGAGGGAAGGTCATCGCATACGCCTCGAGACAACTCAAGACGCACGAGGTCAACTATATCACTTACAATGTCGAACTAGGAGCAGTCGTTTTCGCTCTAAATATCTGGAGGCACTATCTCTACGGCACGAAATGTACAATCTTCACCGATCATAAAAGCCTTCAACACATCCTCAATCAAAAGGAACTCAACATGAGACAAAGACGGTGGGTACAACTACTAAACGATTACGAATGCGAAATTCGTTATCATCCCGGGAAAGCTAATGTAGTAGCTGATGCACTCAGCCGAAAGGAATACTCGGGCCGCCGAGTGAAATCTTTAACTATAACGATCCATTCACACCTGTCCACACAAATCAAGGAAGCTCAAATAGAAGCCTTGAAATCCGAAAATGTGGTGGATGAAGCCTTAAGAGGAATGGATAAGAAACTTGAAGTCAAGGATGACGGAGTTCGTTACTTCATGAATCGGATCTGGACGCCAAAGTTTGGCGGATTCAGAAATGTTGTCATGAATGAAGCACATAAGACTCGATACTCCATACATCCTGGATCAGATAAGATGTATCTGGATCTCAAGAACCTGTATTGGTGGCCAAACATGAAAGCCTAAATCGCTACCTATCTAGGGAAATGTCTGACTTGCGCCAAAGTCAAGGTAGAGTACCAAAAGCCCTCGGGATTGTTGCAACAACCGGAAATACCCGAGTGGAAGTGGGAGCGAATAACCATGGATTTTATAACCAAGTTACCCAAGACAGCAGGTGGACTTGACACCATCTGGGTGATCGTCGACCGGTGAACCAAATCCGCGTACTTCCTACCAATAAAGGAAACAGATAAGCTAGAGAAACTAACTAGAACATCCATCAGGGAGATTGTACGACTACATGGTGTACCAATATCCATTATCTCGGACCGAGATAGTAGATTCACCTCGAGGTTCAGGCAGTCACTACAAAAATCTCTAGGAACAAGGCTGGACATGAGTACCGCCTACCACCCACAGACCGACGTTCAGAGTAAGAGGACCATTCAAACCTTGGAAGATATGCTAAGAGCTTGTGTGATTGATTTTGGTAAAGCTTGGGATACCCATTTACCATTGGTTGAGTTTTCGTACAACAATTGTTGGATTAGTGTCTAAGGCTGTAACTATATTTGGTAATTACTTGACCCGGTTATGCATGGTCCTTTTGGGTTGCCTTCACCATAGCAACTTGACAGGATGATTTGTTAAGAGAGAAGAAATATTATTAATATATTATGAGAATAATATATTGAGGAAATAATAATATTATTTGATTAATATAAGTCATATATTAATTGAGAATTAATTTGGTGACTTAAAGAGGTTAATTGAATAAAGGGGCATAAACTGTCAAATGTGTGATAGTTGTATTTTGGGCTATGTATCCTTATGGATATTAGGGTGAACGAAATTTAGGGGCTTGGGAACCTTAATTTCGTCCAAGCCTTGTATCTAGAAGGATCTTGGATTGCTTAGGGCCTAAGTCATTCAATTAGGGTTAAAGGAGAAAC
The DNA here is from genome assembly GCF_052849685.1 of Lactuca virosa. Taxonomy (NCBI): domain Eukaryota; kingdom Viridiplantae; phylum Streptophyta; class Magnoliopsida; order Asterales; family Asteraceae; genus Lactuca; species Lactuca virosa. The sequence goes on from NC_136433.1 coordinate 341,646,029, forward strand.
CCTAATAGCTCATAGTATAAATAGGACCCTTGGGATGGAGAAATCGACACTCTTGCAAGCCAAGGAACCCTAGGGCCGATTTCTATCCCTCCTCCCTCTCTCTCAAGATCATCTTCTTGCTAGTTGGTGTTTGTAAGCCATTAGAGGAGTGACAATTGTGACTCTGAGCTCCAAGAAGAAGAAGTATCAAGCAAGTAATTCAAGGTATTCTTTCAGATCTGATTTCATATGATTAGATTCAATATATTACATTAGATCTAGTATTGCAAGTCTTGGATTCAATGCATGTTCAATTAGAGAAACCTAGATCCAAGCAATTAGGGTTTGCATGTGCACATAGGAAAGTTCTTATGGCTCAAACCCATCAGTGGTATCAGAGCTTTGATTGATTTTTATTGAATTGATGCATTGGTTGATTGCTTGTTGCTTACAAAATTCGATTTTTGTGATAATGACTGATGTACTCGGCGAGTTCCACTGTGGACTCGGCGAGTAGCTCCAACTCGGCGAGTCCATAGAGGAACTCGGCGAGTTCAAGCGTCAGAGTGAGGTAGTTTCGGGATTTCTTGTTGTTTTTCTTGAGGATACTTGCCTTAACTGTTTTGGGTCATTAAAATCTGATTTGAATCATATATATGAGTATATTCTTGACCAAAATAAAAGATAATTGCCAATTAGTTGAATAATAATTTCCTCATATGATTTTGATTGATTATTTGAATTGAATTGGTAAATTGTCATGCAAGTAATGTTAAGTAAGATCAAATTGAGATAATCTAATTTGTTGATTTATATTATTTGCTATTTGATCCTTATGTTTTGAAAAGTTCAAAAACTTGTCCTCAAGTTTTGAAATTTATATTTTGTGATTAAATGTTTAATTTGAATAATTTAAATTTCAAATCCCTAGAATTTTACAAGTTTAAAATTCAACCCTATACTATTATATTATTACAAGCTTAATATATATATATATATATATATATATATATATATATATATATATATATGTATATATGTATAATTTAAAATGCTAGTCTTACCGTTAGTAGGCCTCATTCACGAAGCCGGTCTATAAGGTGGGTATAAGGTTGCTGCCTATAAAATGGCGCTTAATGGGTGTACATTCACACCCACCGCTTGCTTGACTGGTGGAGGGTCGTTAGCCGAACGGGTAGGATAGGGCAAACCTCCTCTCATTAATAAGTATAATGAATCTATATAAAGTAACTAAACATGTTTTATAAAATTCCCAATCTTAGTTACTTTAGGAAAAGTGAAATGATGCAATCCTACGAAATTACACTTTGTACCCTTACTAAGACATTAATGGAGCGCGTGTGGTTAACCGGCACATTAATTGGGTTCTAAGCAAAGGTGGCAAAGGGTGACTCATTGTTTGTTATAGTTCAATGGAGTGTGTGTGGTTAACCAGCACATTGAATAGGTAACTGTAACAGTGGGGGCACCTTGTACATTTGCATGGTTATTCACACCCACTTTGTGATCCTCGGCATCCCAGTCACAAACGAGAGGGGCATATCGAGATTTAAACATGTCATTGAAAGGTTCAATGAATCTCAATGAAATCTAGGAATTCTCAATACATTTAAAACTTAAAGCTTATGTTTTTCATGGTGAAGAATTAGTGAATCGTCATTCACTTACCTCCAAATTATTTGCATATTGGATTACGGCATCCCTTTTCTAATGTGTAAATAACGTTCTTGGGTCCTAGCCCTAATTTTTCATTTTGGGTGTTAATTAGGGACTTAATCTAATCAAACTTTCTTCTTTCTATTTGTAGATGTCTAACGCAAACAACACAGGTGCTAGCTCATTTCCTCTAATGAGCCTTTGTCAAAAAGTGACATTCGATGGAACGAACTTTAGCGAATGGATAAGATACATTCGCACAATCGCGTGTTACGAGGACAAAGAGTATGTTCTCGATGAGAAGCTCGAAAAGATCAATCCAGAAACTGCTACTCCTGAAGAAATGGTTGTCTTTGAGAACCATGAGCGTGATGCAACGAAGGTCCATTGCATCATGATAGCCACAATGAACTCAGAATTCCAAAAGTCCTATGAGGACATGTATCCTTATGAGATGCATCTAGACTTGATGGAGAGGTATCACCAAAAGCGCGAGGCAAGAGCGCTATGAAATCATAACGAATATGATTACTGCTAAAATGGGAAGTGGAGAGTCTCTTACTGTGCACTTGCAAAAGATGCAAAGGTATGTTGATCGTCTTCGCAAGTTGAATGTCAACTTTGGGGAAGATTTGGCTATCGACATTGTTCTTCACTCCTTGCCCTCATGCTACAACGAATTTAGGATGACCTACCACATGAACAAGGAAGAGGTCACCCTAAGCAAACTCCAAGGGCTCCTGAGGACTGCTGAGAGCAACCTCAAGGACAAGTCTGTTGCACCAACTCCCAATCTACCCGTTGCTCCTGTTTTGGCTATTGGACAGGGAAGGGGCAAGAAGAGGAAGGCTTTTTCAAAGAACCACCACAAAGGAAAGTCCCAAAATGGTTCCTCCTCTAGTGGGACCAAGGTTGATCCTGCTAAACCCAACCCAAAGGAGGCAGAGTGCCACCATTGCCACAAAATAGGGCATTGGAAGAGAAGCTGCCCGGAATATCTGCAAGCCATCAAGGATGGAAAGATCAAGCCATCTTTTGCAGGTATTTACACAATTAAATCTGATGATTCATCTCATGCTATTTCTTGGGTTCTTGATACAGGGTGTGGTTACCACATTTGTTCTGATTTGCAAGGACTAGGAAGAAATAGGGATGTGGAGCTTGGAAGAATAAATCTGATCATGGGAAACAGAAGAACGTCGCCTGTCACCAAGATTGGAGTGTATTCTTTAGAGCTTAGGAATGGTTTGAATTTAGAATTAAATAATTGTTGCTACTCGCCAGATATGGCAAGAAACATCATTTCTTTTCATGGTTTATTTAGACAAGGATTTAGATATTCGTTTAATAATGAGAATGGTTCGATTTATGCTTATCTAAAAGGTGTTTTATATTTTGAAGCAATGCCTTGTAATGGAATTTATGAAATTGTTATGGTTGTAGATAACCTAGGAAATGATGTGTTGTGTATGGATTCTTCCAATGGTATGGATAAAGCATCCTTGTGGCATTGTCGTCTTGGACATGTCAACAAGAAGCGCATAGCCCAACTCCAAAAGGATGGAGTGTTGGAGTCGTTCGACCTTAGGGAAGATGACACGTGCGAATCTTGTTTACTTGGAAAGATGACCAAGTCACCCTTCACTGGCACTTGTGCGAGGGGTGAGGGTTTATTGGATCTCATACATACAGATGTATGTGGACCCTTTAGATCCACCACGAGGGATGCAAATCGCTTCTATGTGACTTTCACAGATGATTATAGCAGATATGGGTATATCTACTTAATCAAGCACAAGTCAGAAACCTTTGAAAAGTTCAAAGAGTTTAAACAAGAAGTGGAGAATCAATTGGGCAGGAAAATCAAGATGCTTCGATCTGATCGAGGTGGAGAGTACCTAAGTCTTGAATTCCACGACTACCTCAAGGAATGTGGAATAGTTTCACAATTGACGCCACCTAGGACACCACAATTGAATGGTGTAGCTGAGAGGCGTAATCGAACCTTGCTAGACATGGTTCGTTCCATGATGAGTCGTGCTTCACTACCTATCTCATTCTGGGGGTATGCCTTAGAGACTGCCGCCCATATCCTTAATTTAGTACCCACAAAGAAGGTTGCCAAAACACCTCACGAGATGTGGACAGGGAAAGCTCCCTCGTTGGCACATATCAAGGTTTGGGGCTGTGAAGTTTTCATAAGATGAGAAACTCACGACAAGCTCGAACCTCGTAGTGAGCGATGTATATTCATCGGCTACCCACAGAAATCCTTTGGATATCTCTTCTATAGGCCGAGTGACAATGTTGTCTTCGTTGCGAGGAGAGGGGTTTTCCGAGAGCGAGAACTCATAAGCCAAGGAGACAGTGGGAGGCAAGTCGATCTTGAAGAAATTCAAGAATCTAGCGATGAAGGAACCTCTAACACTGGCGCTCAACCCGAGGAGGAAACTCCAGTTTAACCAATTGACGAGTCCTTACCTCTTAGACGTTCCGAAAGAGTTAGAGTTCAACCCCAGTTTTATGGTTTTCATATTACTACCGAAGGGGACAAGTATATTAGTGATGGTACACTAATAAATCTAGATGAACCTAATAGCTATAAGGAAGCCATGGCAGGCCCAGAGTCTGTAAAATGGAAAGAGGCGATGGACAGCGAGATTCAGTCCATGTATGACAACCAAGTTTGGAATTTGGTTGACAATGTACCAGGTCGTAAGACGGTCGGGTGCAAGTGGATCTTCAAGAAGAAGACCGACGTGGATGGGAACGTGCACACTTATAAGGCGCGATTGGTTGCGAAGGGTTTCACTCAGACTCCTGGAGTTGACTACGACGAAACCTTCTCACCAGTTGCGAAGATAAAGTCTATTAGGGTGATGCTAGCCATTGCTGCATTTCATGACTATGAAATATGGCAAATGGATGTAAAAACCGCTTTCCTTAATGGGAAGTTGGCTGAGGATGTTTACATGGCTCAGCCAGAGGGTTTTGTCGATCCAAAGCATCCCAATAGAGTATGTAAGCTTGAGAAGTCCATTTATGGGCTTAAGCAAGCATCTCGCAGATGGAATCTTTGCTTCGATGAGAAAGTCAAAGAGTTTGGATTTGTACGAAGTGAAGATGAATCATGTGTATATGTCAAGGCCAGTGGGAGTATAGTTAGCTTTCTCGTTTTGTATGTCGATGACATACTGCTCATAGGAAACAACATCCCAACTCTGCAGGAGGTTAAGTCCTGGCTCGGGAAGTGTTTCGCTATGAAGGACCTCGGAGAGGCTTCCTATATTTTAGGAATAAGGATAGTGAGAGAACGAAGTAAGAGACTAATAGGATTTAGTCAGAATACTTACTTGGATAAGGTACTAAAACGTTTTAGTATGGAAAACTCGAAAAAGGGAGAACTACCGATACAGAGTAATGCCAAATTGAGTAAGACTCAAAGCCCGAGTACAGAAGCCGAGATAGCTGAGATGAGCCGAATACCCTATGCTTCCGCAGTTGGCTCAATCATGTACGCTATGACTTGTACTCGCCCTGATGTGGCCTTTGCTTTGAGCATGGTCAGTAGATATCAAGGGAACCCGGGCAGAGCTCATTGGATTGCGGTCAAGAATATACTTAAGTACCTTCGGAGGACCAAGGAATGGTTTTTAGTCCTTGGAGGGAGTGATGACTTAAAGGTGCGAGGGTATAGTGATGCCAGTTTTCAGACCGACAGGGACAACTACCGTTCGCAGTCGGGCTGGGTCTTTATCCTTAATGGGGGAGCGGTGACTTGGAAAAGTTCCAAGCAAGAAACAGTAGCTGATTCAACGTGCGAATCAGAGTACATTGCAGCGAGCGAAGCGTCAAAGGAGGCTATGTGGTTGAAGAACTTCATTGGTGATCTTGGAGTTGTGCCTACCATAAAGGAGCCTATGGAAATTTTCTGTGATAATGAAGGAGCGGTTGCCTTGACCAAGGAACCGAGGGATGATGGTAGATCTCGACATATCGACAGAAAATATCATTTTATTAGACATCGAGTAGAAGAAGGACACCTCGTGGTAAAGAGGGTATCGTCAGAGGATAACCCAGCAGATCCGCTTACGAAGGGACTTAGCAGGGTTAAGCATTTGCAGCACGCTAGGAGCATTGGGCTAAAGGACGATATTAGTTTAGATTAGATAGTTTGAAAACGTGTAATAGATAAATGTAATTGACATTTGATGATTAAATAAAGGAGTATTATTTATAAGTAAAGCTACTGTCTTATGTTAATTGTTTAACTATTGTTTCATTTTGCATGTTTTGACTTCCTGAGTAATTAATTATTTGATAATAATCGAATTATTCGAATAGTCCACAGTCGTTCATATGTTGGAAGTAGATATGAATGAAGACTGTCATGAATTGGTGTGTAGATTGTCTAAAGTGTATTAGACATAGCAAAGGTTTGCTACAACGTTCATGAGTGCTTATGAACTTGACTTGAGCATTGGAATAAACCCGCACTTGTTGGAATCACTTCATGGAATTTATCACGAGTGATCACAAGATGGTAATATCATATAGTCTTAAAACCTAGATATATGGTTTATTGTTTGTTAATTGGTTATGCATTGATAATACGCAAACGCATCAGTAACTTGATGTTATAAAACGTATTGTTGTGTGTAAATTGATTAGTGGATAATAAATGCATATAAGTCGAAGTTTATCTGTTCCTTTTATCCTAAGAGGGTAAAAGCGATATCAGGGCCCCTCGACGATTTGATTTGACTTATGTGTCGGGCCCGGTCAGGACTGAATTGATGTGTTCGATTAAGTTCTATGTCAAATGAATCTGAGATCGAGAAACAAATTGCAGGACAATAAGTATGACCATGTTCCATGTAATTGTCCGCACGATATCTAGAACAGAGGATTATACGATCCCTTATCTAAAGGACAGGATACTGATAAGATCAGAGTTGACAACGTCTTTGAGAGCTACGATTGCTAATCGGATTATATTTGCATATATAGTTACTAGACTTATCCAAGTGGGAGACTGTTGGATTAGTGTCTAAGGCTGTAACTATATTTGGTAATTACTTGACCCGGTTATGCATGGTCCTTTTGGGTTGCCTTCACCATAGCAACTTGACAGGATGATTTGTTAAGAGAGAAGAAATATTATTAATATATTATGAGAATAATATATTGAGGAAATAATAATATTATTTGATTAATATAAGTCATATATTAATTGAGAATTAATTTGGTGACTTAAAGAGGTTAATTGAATAAAGGGGCATAAACTGTCAAATGTGTGATAGTTGTATTTTGGGCTATGTATCCTTATGGATATTAGGGTGAACGAAATTTAGGGGCTTGGGAACCTTAATTTCGTCCAAGCCTTGTATCTAGAAGGATCTTGGATTGCTTAGGGCCTAAGTCATTCAATTAGGGTTAAAGGAGAAACCCTAATAGCTCATAGTATAAATAGGACCCTTGGGATGGAGAAATCGACACTCTTGCAAGCCAAGGAACCCTAGGGCCGATTTCTATCCCTCCTCCCTCTCTCTCAAGATCATCTTCTTGCTAGTTGGTGTTTGTAAGCCATTAGAGGAGTGACAATTGTGACTCTGAGCTCCAAGAAGAAGAAGTATCAAGCAAGTAATTCAAGGTATTCTTTCAGATCTGATTTCATATGATTAGATTCAATATATTACATTAGATCTAGTATTGCAAGTCTTGGATTCAATGCATGTTCAATTAGAGAAACCTAGATCCAAGCAATTAGGGTTTGCATGTGCACATAGGAAAGTTCTTATGGCTCAAACCCATCAGTGGTATCAGAGCTTTGATTGATTTTTATTGAATTGATGCATTGGTTGATTGCTTGTTGCTTACAAAATTCGATTTTTGTGATAATGACTGATGTACTCGGCGAGTTCCACTGTGGACTCGGCGAGTAGCTCCAACTCGGCGAGTCCATAGAGGAACTCGGCGAGTTCAAGCGTCAGAGTGAGGTAGTTTCGGGATTTCTTGCTGTTTTTCTTGAGGATACTTGCCTTAACTGTTTTGGGTCATTAAAATCTGATTTGAATCATATATATGAGTATATTCTTGACCAAAATAAAAGATAATTGCCAATTAGTTGAATAATAATTTCCTCATATGATTTTGATTGATTATTTGAATTGAATTGGTAAATTGTCATGCAAGTAATGTTAAGTAAGATCAAATTGAGATAATCTAATTTGTTGATTTATATTATTTGCTATTTGATCCTTATGTTTTGAAAAGTTCAAAAACTTGTCCTCAAGTTTTGAAATTTATATTTTGTGATAACGTACACCCTACCTTTCATGTGTACAAACTTCGATTACCGCGGGAACTCAATAACGTACACCCTACCTTTCATGTGTCGAACCTAAAGAAGTGCTTATCCGATGAGACCCTCGTCATCCCTCTGGACGAAATTGAAATCAACGAGAGTCTCCACTTCTTAGAAGATCCAGTAGAAATCATGGATCGGGAAATTAAAAGAACTAAACAAAGTCGCATACCCATTGTGAAGGTCCGTTGGAATGTCAAGCGAGGACCTGAATACACCTGGGAACGCGAGGATCAGATGAAACAAAAATACCCACATCTTTTTCCTAGTCCATAAACTCTATCTTAGATTAAATTTCGGGACGAAATTCCCTCTAACGGAGGGATGATGTGACAACCCGATATTTCGAGTCAATGTAATGTTCAAAAAGTCAAATATTATAAACTATATTTGATGTAATAAAATAATGTCAAAAATGAAGTGTTCTAAAGTCTCAATTGGGATACATAAAATATTAAATATTGTGTCAAGGTTCACAGAAATATAAAGAACACTCAAATCCGAGTTATAACGACGAAGTTATGACCAATCGAAAATCCGCGACACAACCAGTAAAACACTGTTAAGCGTAAAAAGTAAAATTTCAATAAAATACTTTTTAGCCTTAGGTATCTAAACGAAAGTCGTAGATTAGGTTAAACCGTGAGCATGCATAAAAGAACGCCCAAATCTGACTTCGTGTGAGGAAGTTATCATTTTTCTAAGTTTCGGAGCAGTAGTAGACAGCTAAAAACTCGAAATAAAGATCGAGCGACTTTTAGCCAACACGACCTAAACGAGTATCGAAGATCTCGTCAATGGTAATACAACGGTAAAAATACAGACGAAAACGGACGACAGATGAAGAAGTTATGAATTTTTAACGGATTTATCCTGTCCGAGCCTGTTAAAAATATATTATTAAAAATAAATTCAAAGTTTGCCGATGAAGTCTAAACGAGAGTTGTAGAGTATATTCTCACCTACGCGTGGATATAAAGAACGTCAAAAACGGAGCTCGTATGCGAAAGTTACGCATTTTTGAAGTTATGGGCACACATTTCGAGGCTTCTCCGAAGTGTTACGCCCAGCGTACTTCGGAGTATGCCGAGCGTACCCAATGCACGGCCTCGGATCGGCCACGTCGCCCCTACACCCTCTACTATCATCCCATCCGAAGACCAGAGACCGGAGACGTCATCGCTGACGTACGCCCCGCGTACGAGGGTACGCCCAGCGTACGAGGTACGCCCCGCGTACTTCAGAGTACGCCCAACGTACGAAGCCTGGCAACCCCCCTATAAATAAGATGCGAGGGTTCCGACTTCCCTTGCTCATTTCCCTTTTCTCTCTCACTTCTACTCTACGTTTAGCATCCCGACACGACCCCGACACCCCGGTTACATATCCAAGTTCCGACGAAGGTCCGAAGCTCCGAGAATCCCAAGAAACTTACCCCTTCCCGGTCGAAGCGCTACCCGAGTAAAGTCTCGTTTTCTTCAAATCATCACACTTTCGAGGTGAGTTCATACCCCTACATTTTCACGTCTTTTTCATGTTTTAGGGGGGGAAATACAAGTGAAACACGAGAAAAACTTATGTTCAAATACGCACTGTTTTATATGGTTTCGAATATTTTACTTGCATCCTGTTTATAAATGTTAAACAACATTAATACCCACGTTACACTTTACATGCAAAGTTGGTATTACGTCAAGTTTTTTTTTATCACCAAATGGAACACACTTTTGAAAAACTATAATAGGTATAGTTTACGAAATATTCATGACAACTTTACATAAACACGATAAAAAGGAATTACTTTTATTTACAAGTAATGTGGACTTTTCATTCAGTAAATCTATTGATACTAAGTTTTGTGACACATCCGGCTTCACCGTACTCTCGAGTACGCATTTTAAGTCCTGTATTATAAACCATAATCTCTTGTAGGGAGAGCGTGATACTTGTGTATAGATCTATAAGGTATTGACAATCCCGCACCTAAACTGTTAGCTACAGTTAGACCGGCAGGTCTGGGGTGACAAACGTCATAACACTGCAACGCCTGAAGAACGTTGTTACAGGCAGTCTGGGTCAATAGCATGGTTATAAATCTCACATGAAATATCGAAGTATTTTGATTTACGAGACTCTTAAATGCATTCAGTGTTACATTATATATGTATAAATCCACTTTCACCATTTTAACATAAAATATACTATTGCATCCCAGCCTTTGGCACTTTTTCAAACTATCACACATACATAGAAAATATTGGATTTTCTGGAAAACACGTTCAGTTATATTACCGAAAGACATACAAATTTTAGTACAAAAACGCTTATGAACTCACCAACTTAATTGTTGACACTTTTTTTTGAAACTACTTGTATTTCTCAGGGAATCAGTAATACAGGTAACCATCAGCTTTTGGAGAAGGAACGCTAAGGCGTCTGTTATCAAAACATTTTAAATCATCATATTTGTAATATTCTTTTGAAACATGTATTACATGCAACGATGTAACTTTTATTATATTTGTGATGGTTGGGCTACTTTCTTTACAAATATTCAACTGTTATGATACTACGTGAAGTCTTGGTATCAGAGCATTGTTTATAGTGAACTAAGTATATCGAACCACATAAGATATACAAACTATAAATGCAAAGGGACTAAAACCCTCTGAAAAAACGTTTCATAAACGATACTTTTAATAAATTAAAATGGTATATTTTTTTATATAAAAGTATAAGGACACGCATGCATCGGTCTCGTATCATAACTAAAATTTTACAAAAGTATTAAGGCAAGTTGCGACATTACGATTAGGCCTCGGGGTATGTAAGCATATCGAGAATAAATATAGCCTGATCAACTATGTTTATCCTGGATGTGACCAACGTATGTCGAGGAATGGTCGTAGTGAGCAACAAGTCGAAAACTTACCAAACGAAATACTAGAATCAAACTTACAAATTTGAAATACTATAGGAGTATTTTATAAAACCATAAGAACTATAATAATCATGCGAACCTCGATATTTAGTTAAAATTAGGAATCCTCAAATAAATAAAAATTTTATTTATCAAAAGTTACCTTTTACTCCCAAATTTTTATATAATTCTCTTGCCTCTATTTCTCGACTAGACAAAATGGCAGGATTTCACATCCCGGGGATCCCTACTACCCTAACCAGGGTAATGGAGGTTGGATTGAGGAGGACCCAGAGGAAGATCCCGAAGAGATCCCCGAGGAAGAGCCAAAAGAGGATTCCGAAGAGGATCCCGAGGAAGACCTAGATGAAGAGTCAGAAGAGGAAGGAGATGGTGGGAGCACTGACTCGGAACCCGAGGTCTACAATCCTCCCCGAGGAGCTGCAAATCCCCAAAGGACTTCCAGGGCCCGGCGCCCCGTTGGGCTTTGGATCTGAAGCGATGGAGCAGGGAGTAAGGGCAACGCCCACCCTACGGCATGGCACGAGGCTTTTATAACCTCAGCAACGGGGGTTCGGCTGACAGGGCACTCCCTGTCATGGTTCGTCGCATTCCCAACCAAGGCGAGCAAGCAAGAGTAAATGACAGCCAACTCTTGGACATTGGGGCAACCGCTGCTGTCATTGCGGTACATCTTCGTCGTCTGGACGAAGAACATGAGCGGACAATAGAGCACACCTTTTCCCTTCAGAAGGACATTACTGCTACTAGAGCCGAAGTAAGGGAATTCCGTAAGAACCAAGCCGCAATGGAGAGGCGCATCATCGGGGCTGAACGTCAAGTAGCCCGAGCTCAGACTTCCACAACCACATACCATGGTCCGCAGCGTGCCACCCGCTTGGAGTAGAGCGCGTACTTCGGGCGCTATATATATATATATATATATATATATATATATATATATATATATATATATATATATATATATATATATATATATATATATATATATATATACTTATCGACTAAGTGTTGGTGTTACTCTTTCCTTTAAATGTAAACCCGACGGATTGTGAGTGCACAATTCGGGGGCCCGAATGCTGTCAAATTTTCCCTTTATCATTGACGTACCCTAGACCCATGTAAGGTCAAATTTTCCTGATCGTTGTATCAAATATTAATATCAATGAGAATGACACGCATTTATTATTTCGTTGAGTATACCATTAAGTTCTTTAGATACTAAGGAAATCATACACTTATTATTGAAAGTTTCCCCTTTACTTACAAATTTCGGTAATGTTCGGAGCGTAAAGCATAGGCTGCACGTTAGATTTAAATGAACACTCGCTCCAAATCGATCTAATGTCGATCACTATAAGAAGCTTTGATGTCATCATCGGTATGGATTGGTTAAGCCTTCACCATGCCGATATACTTTGTCACGAAAGGGTCGTTCGCCTTAATCTGCCAATCGGCAAAACTCTTATCATTTATGGGGATAAACCCGGTACCAATTTATAAATCATCTCTTGCGTCAAAGCCCGAAAATACCTTCGCAAAGAATATCATGCCTTCCTAGCCCATGTGGTAGACCAGAAACGAGAAGTGAAAGATATTAAAGATATTCTGGAAGTCTGCAATTTCCCCGACATTTTCCCTGAAGATCTTCCAGGAGTCCCACCAGAACGTCAAGTTGAGTTCAGGATCGACTTGATTCTCGGAGCTACCCCAGTAGCAAAATCGTCGTACCGTCTAGCACCGGCAGAAATGCAGGAATTATCTAGCCAACTGAACGAACTTCTAAGCAAAGGATTCATCAAACCGAGCTTCTCACCTTGGGGAGCACCGGTTCTGTTCGTAAAGAAGAAGGACGGATCTTTTCGCATGTGCATCGATTACCGGGAACTGAACAAACTCACGATCAAGAACCGATACCCCTTACCGCGCATAGACGATATGTTCGACCAACTACAAGGAGCGAGCTACTTCTCAAAAATCGATTTACGATCTCTGTATCACCAGTTGCGAGTCCTGGAAGGAGACATTCCCAAAACGGCATTCCGAACTCACTATGGTCACTACGAGTTTGTAGTGATTCCCTTTGGATTGAAAAATGCACCGGCGGTGTTCATGGACTTGATGAACCGAGTGTGTCGTCCTTTCCTGGACAAATTTGTGATCGTGTTCATAGATGATATACTCATCTATTCAAGGAGCAAGGAGGAACATAGCCAACACCTCCGTCTAGTCTTAGAAACATTAAGGACAGAGAAGCTATACGCAAAATTCTCAAACTGCGAATTTTGGATTCGGAAAGTAGATTTCCTAGGTCACGTGGTCAGCAAGGAGGGGATACACGTGGACCCTTCCAAAATCAAGGCAATCGAGAACTAGACAACTCCAAGGACTCCAACAGAAATCCGACAATTCTTGGGCTTGCCGGGTATTACCGGAGGTTGATACAAAACTTCTCGAAGATTGCTAAGCCACTTACCACCCTGACTCAGAAGGGGGTAACCTTCCGCTGGGGAGAAAAACAAGACGTTGCATTCCAAACGCTAAAGCAAGTCCTATGCAGCGCACCTATATTATCCTTCCCAGAAGGAACAGAAGAGTTTGTGGTCTACTACGATGCGTCAAACCCGGGACTTGGATGTGTCCTAATGCAACGAGGGAAGGTCATCGCATACACCTCGAGACAACTCAAGACGCACGAGGTCAACTATACCACGCACGATCTCGAACTAGGAGCAGTCGTTTTCGCTCTAAAGATCTGGAGGCACTATCTCTACGGCACGAAATGTACAATCTTCACCGATCATAAAAGTCTTCAACACATCCTCAATCAAAAGGAACTCAACATGAGACAAAGGCGGTGGGTAGAACTACTAAACGATTACGAATGCGAAATTCGTTATCATCCCGGGAAAGCTAATGTAGTAGCTGATGCACTCAGCCGAAAGGAATACTCGGGACACCGAGTGAAATCTTTAACTATAACGATCCATTCACACCTGTCCACACAAATCAAGGAAGCTCAAATAGAAGCCTTGAAATCCGAAAATGTGGTGGATGAAGCCTTAAGAGGAATGGATGAGAAACTTGAAGTCAAGGATGACGGAGTTCGTTACTTCATGAATCGGATCTGGATGCCAAAGTTTGGCAGATTCAGAAATGTTGTCATGAATGAAGCCCATAAGACTCGATACTCCATACATCCTGGATCGGATAAGATATATCTGGATCTCAAGAACCTGTATTGGTGGCCAAACATGAAAGCCTAAATCGCTACCTATCTAGGGAAATGTCTGACTTGCGCCAAAGTCAAGGTAGAGTACCAAAAGCCCTCGGGATTGTTGCAACAACCGGAAATACCCGAGTGGAAGTGGGAGCGGATAACCATGGATTTTATAACCAAGTTACCCAAGACAGCAGGTGGACTTGACACCATCTGGGTGATCGTCGACCGGTTAACCAAATCCGCGCACTTCCTACCAATAAAGTAAACAGATAAGCTGGAGAAACTAACTAGAACATACATCAGGGAGATTGTACGACTGCATGGTGTACCAATATCCATTATCTCGGACCAACATAGTAGATTCACCTCGAGGTTCTGGCAGTCACTACAAAAATCTCTAGGAACAAGGTTGGACATGAGTATTGCCTACCACCCACAGACCAACGGTGAGAGTGAGAGGACCATTCAAACCTTGGAAGATATGCTAAGAGCTTGTGTGATCGATTTTGGTAAAGCTTGGGATACCCATTTACCATTGGTTGAGTTCTCGTACAACAATAGTTATCACACTAGCATCAAGGTTGCTCCATTTGAAGCCCTCTACGGCCGTAAGTGCAGATCACCCCTGTGTTGGGCTGAAGTGGGTGACACGCAACTAGCAAGAGGTCAAGTACCCGACAGCACTCTCACTGGACCCGAAATCATAAGGGAGACTACAGAGAAGATTGTCCAAATCCGAGAACGACTGAAGGCTTCAAGAGACAGACAAAAGAGTTATGCGGATAAAAGACGGAAACCTTTGGAATTACAGGTTGGGGACCGGGTACCATTGAAAGTCTCACCCAGGAAGGGTTTAATACGTTTTGGAAAACGTGGGAAACTAAACCCAAGGTATATCGGACCATTCGAGATCCTTGCCAGGATCGGCCCGGTGGCGTACAAACTTCGATTACCGCAGGAACTCAATAGCGTACACCCTACCTTTCACGTGTCGAACCTAAAGAAGTGCTTATCCGATGAGACCCTCGTCATCCCTCTGGACAAAATTGAAATCAACGAAAGTCTCTACTTCGTAGAAGAGCCAGTAGAAATCATGGATCGGGAAATTAAAAGAACTAAACAAACCCGCATACCCATTGTGAAGGTCCGTTGGAATGCCAAGCGAGGACCTGAATACACCTGGGAACGCGAGGATCAGATGAAACAAAAGTACCCACATCTTTTTCCTAGTCCATAAACTCTATCTTAGATTAAATTTCGGGACAAAATTCCCTCTAACGGGGGGATGATGTGACAACCCGATATTTCGAGTCAATGTATTGTTCAAAAAGTCAAATATTATAAACTATATTTGATGTAATAAAATAATGTCAAAAATGAAGTGTTCTAAAGTCTCAATTGAGATACGTAAAATATTAAATATTGTGTCAAGGTTCTCTGAAATATAAATAACACTCAAAATCCGAGTTATAACGAAGAAGTTATGACCAATCGAAAATCCGCGACACAACCAGTAAAACACTGTTAAGCGTAAAAAGTGAAATTTCAATAAAATACTTTTTAGCCTTAGGTATCTAAACGAAAGTCATAGATTAGGTTAAACCGTGAGCATTCATAAAAAGAACGCCCAAATCTGACTTCGTGTGAGGAAGTTATGATTTTTCTAAGTTTCGGAACAACAGTACACAGCTAAAAACTCGAAATAGAGATCGAGCGACTTTTAGCCAACACGACCTAAACGAGTATCGAAGATCTCGTCAATGGTAATACAACGGTAAAAAGTCAGACGAAAACGGACGTCAGATGAAGAAGTTATGAATTTTTAACGGATTTATCATGTCCCAGCCTGTTAAAAATATATTATTAAAAATAAATTCAAAATTTTCCGATGAAGTCTAAACGAGAGTTGTATAGTATATTCTCACCTACGTGTGGATATAAAGAACGTCAAAAACGGAGCTCGTATGCGAAAGTTACGCATTTTTGATGTTTTGGGCACACACTTCGAGGCTTATCCGAAGGGTTACGCCCAACGTACTTCGGAGTACGCCCAGCGTACTTCGGAGTACGCCCAGCGTACCCAATGCACGGCCTTGGATCGGCCACGTCGCCCCTATACCCTCTACTACCGTCCCATCTGAAGACCAGAGACTGGAGACGTCATCGTTGACGTATGCCCCGCGTACGAAGGTACGCCCAGCGTACGAAGCCTGGCAGCCCCCCTATAAATAAGATGCGAGGGTTCCGACTTCCCTTGCTCATTTCCCTTTACTCTCTCACTTCTACTCTACGTTTAGCATCCCGAGACGACCCCGACACCCCCGTTACATATCCAAGTTCCGACGAAGGTCCGAAGTTCCGAGAATCCCAAGAAACTTACCCCTTCTTGGTCGAAGCGCAACCCGAGTAAAGTCTCGTTTTCTTCAAATCATCACACTTTCCAGGTGAGTTCATACCCCTACATTTTCATGTCTTTTTCATGTTTTAGGGGGGGAAATACAAGTGAAACACGAGAAAAACTTATGTTCAAATACGCACCGTTTTATATGGTTTCGAATATTTTACTTGCATCCTGTTTATAAATGTTAAACAACATTAATACCCACGTTACACTTTACATGCAAAGTTGGTATTACGTCAAGTTTTTTTTTTATCACAAAATGGAACACACTTTTGAAAAACTATAATAGGTATAGTTTACGAAATATTCATGACAACTTTACATAAACACGATAAAAAGTAATTATTTTATTTACAAGTAATGTGGAATTTTCATTCCGTAAATCTATTGATACTAAGTTTTGTGAGACATTCGGCTTCACCGTACTCTCGAGTACGCATTTCAAGTCCTGTATTATAAACCATAATCTCTTGTAGGGAGAGCGTGATACTTGTGTATAGATCTATACGGGATTGACAATCCCGCACCTAAACTGTTAACTACAGTTAGACCGGCAGGTCTGGGGTGACAAACGTCATAACACTGCAACGCCTGAAGAACGTTGTTACAGGCAGTCTGGGTCAATAGCATGCTTATAAATCTCACATGAAATATCGAAATATTTTGATTTACGAGACTCTTAAATGCATTCAGTGTTACATTATATATGTATAAATCCACTTTCACCATTTTAGCATAAAAGATACTATTGCATCCCAGCCTTTGGCACTTTTTCAAACTATCACACATACATAGAAAATATTGGATTTTCTGGAAAACACGTTCAGTTATTTTACCGAAAGACATACAAATTTTAGTACAAAAACGCTTATGAACTCACCAACTTAATTGTTGACACTTTTTTTGAAACTACTTGTATTTCTCAGGGAATTGGTAATACATGTAACCATCAGCTTTTGGAGAAGGAACGCTAAGGCGTCTGTTATCAAAACATTTTAAATCATCATATTTGTAATATTCTTTTGAAACATGTATTACATGCAACGATGTAACTTTTGGAGAAGGAACGCTAAGGACCTGCCTCAACCCTTTCCCCAAACCAAAAAACATGTGCACATATATATAAACAAGTAAACATGCAAATCTAATAGACCACTAACATGGCAACCATCCTATAACCAGGATACCGATCTAACCGATCTCTAGCATAGCAACCATCCTAAACCAGGATGAAATCTAACATAGCAACCATCCTAAACCAAGATGAAATCTAGCATATCAATAATCATAGCAACCATCCTAAACCAGGATGTAATCTATCATAGCAACCATCCTAAACCAGGATGAAATCTAGCATAGCAGTAACATAACGACCATCCTAACCGAGGATGTAAATTGTAAAGGGCCGGCCTTGGTGCCTTAGACCCTGTTGATATAGTGAGGATAACTCACCTCCCAAATGTCGCACTGAAGTGATAGGCTCAACTCTCAAATCACCAACACAAACTCCACCACCTATAGTTACCATAAAACGTTTTTCATAAATTTCCAAATTACCAAAATACCCCCAGAGGTCAACTGGTCAACCCTTCGTCAAAGCTAAAGCCAACAGTCAAGGTCAACAGTCCATGTTGACCCGACTCGTCAAGTGCAGTTTACCGACTCGTCGAGTCCTTCCTGGACTTGAGAACTCGTGATATCCTTGGTTAACTCGTCGAGTTTCCCTGCAACTCGCCGAGTTCACTCGTATCCAAGGGTTGGGGGAAAACCCTAGCCGACTCGCCGAGTCATACGACTGACTCGCCGAGCCCGAGGAAATCTTCATCGGACTCGCCGAGTTGTTCATCCAACTCATCGAGTACATGACTATCTACATATGACTCGCCGAGTCGACCTTGCGACTCGTCGAGTCCCTTCAATCCTTCAACCATGCAGATGCTTTTTAAGTCATGCAAAGGCTCCATATTGCAGATCTAAGCTCCTAGGGCATGATTATAACGTAAAGTTGCAAAGTGTACGTGCATGCAAGATAATAATGCCCCAAAACAAGCTAAAGGAGTGGCTTAAGGTAGAGGAACGGTCATAGCTTGACAAAGACTGATACTTTATGACAAGGAGGGACTAAAGGAGTCCAGATCTGAGGTTGCAAACCTCAGATCTTAACCCAAAACGGAGAACTACCTCAAAACCCCAAAAATGCTCTAAACCCATAAATGAAGAGATCTAACTAAAGGAGAGTCAAGGTAGCAACTTGTTACCTTCAAAACAGTGCGAAAACAGAGAAGAATCTGGATCTACAACAGCCCCTTGCTTCAAACTTCTTGAACTCCAAGCCCCTTTACTCCAAAGATCTTCTTTCAAGATAAAATGCACACAAAAATAGAGGGAAAGCATAATTAGGGTTTTTGAATTCGAGGGAGGCAGTAAAAGAGGTTAGGGGGAAATAAGTGATCCTTAAATAGAGTGCAAAACCCAGGAAATTAGGGTTTCTTCCTCCAGCTCCTACTCGTCGAGTCCCTTCTTGGACTCGGCGAGTAGGTCACTAAAAACATGCGTACCAACCCGCTGCTACTCGACGAGTAGGGAAACCAACTCGTTGAGTAGACCTTGAATCAAGGAAATTCTTATTTAAAATCGATACCTGATAATCGGGGCATTACAATTCTCCCCCACTTGAACTAGACTTTGTCCTCGAAGTCTGTTGCGGCGAACAACTCCGGATAGTGCTCCCGCATCTCTACCTCTGGCTCCCATGTCCACTCGGACCCCTTCCGATGCTCCCACTGTACCTTCACCAAAGGTATCTCCTTGTTTCGTAGAATCTTCGCCTTCCTTTCTAATATGGACATAGGCCTCTCAACATAGTTCAGGAACTCATCGACCTGAATGTCATCCAGTGATACCACCGCCTCCTGGTCCATAACGCACTTTCGCAATTGCGAAACGTGGAAAGTGCTGTGAATTTGACTAAGCTCCTCCGGAAGCTCTAACCTGTATGCCACTTTGCCAATCTTGGCAATGATCCTGAACGGCCCAATATATCGGGGACCCAATTTTCCCTTCTTCCTGAAGTGCACCCTTCCAGGGCGAGACCTTCAGGAGTACCATATCACCGACCTGAAACTCTAACTCGGATCGGTGCCGGTCAACGTAACTCTTCTGCCGACTCTAAGCGGTTTGCAGCCGCTGCCTAATCTGCTGAATCTTCTCGGTAGTCTGCAAGACTACCTCTGTCTGACCCATCACCCTGTGTCCGACCTCACCCCAACAAACTGGGGTGCGACATCTCCGCCCGTACAACAGCTTGAAAGGCGGAGCGCCAATGCTGGAATGGTAGGTGGGAATCCCAGCTCCCACCGAAGTCCATAACACAAGCCCTCAACATGTCCTCAAGGGTCTGTATGGTCCGCTCGCTCTGACCATCGGTTTGCGGATGGAATGTTGTACTAAAGTGCAGCCGCGTGCCCAGTTGCTCGTGGAACTTCTGCCAGAAACAGGAGGTAAACCTAACGTCCCGGTCGGAGACGATAGAGACCGGAACCCCATGGCGAGCCACGATCTCACAGACGTATGCGTTGGCCAACTTCTCGGCCGACGAACTCTCCCGTATGGCCAAGAAATGGGCACTCTTGGTCAATCGATCCACGATGACCCATATAGCATCAAACCCCTTCGACGTTCTCGGCAACTTGGTAATAAAATCCATCGTGATATGTTCCCATTTCCACATGGGAATCTTCAGGGGCTGCAGCTTGCCATGCGGCCTCTAATGCTTGGCCTTGACCATCCTACTGTTCAAGCACCTCTCGACGTACCAAGCGATTTCTCGCTTCATGCACGGCCACCAGTAACTCAAGCTTAAGTCCTGGTACATTTTGGTGGCCCCCGGGTGAATAGAGAAGTGAGACTTATGAGCCTCCTCCATGACTGTCTGTCTGACCCCACCAGACATCGGAAACCACACCCGACCGCATCGGGTTAATAATCCCCGGCTATCCTGCACAAACTGGGTGTTCTCACCCTTGATCCTCTCCAGCTTCCAGTTCTCTGGTCGCATGCCCTCGACCTGAGCATCTCTGATCAAACTCACAAGCTGAGAATCCACCGCTATCCGCCTACATATCGCTGTGGTGGAAGACCCCGCTGACTTGCGGCTCAGAGCGTCCGCCACCACATTTGCTTTACCGGGGTGGTAAAGGATCTCGCAATCGTAGTCCTTGACTACATCCAACCACTTGCGCTGCCTCATGTTCAGGTTTGGCTGATCCATAATATGCCTCAAGCTCTTATGATCCGTGTAAATGGTACAACAGACCCCATATAGGTAATGTCTCCAAATCTTGAGAGCGAAAACCACCGCTCCCAACTCTAGATCATGAGTAGGATATCTTGTCTCATGCGGCTTCAACTGCCGCGACGCATAAGCTATCACTCGTCCCCTCTGCATGAGGACCTCTCCTAGTCCCGTGATGGACGCATCACATAATACCACAAAATCCTCGACTCCCTCCGGAATAGTCAAAACTGGAGCCTCGGATAGCCGCTATCTGAGGGTCTCAAACGCCCTCTGCTGCTCGGGGCCCCACCGGAAATCCACCCCCTTCCTCATCATACGAGTGAGGGGTACTGCAATCTTGGAGAAATTCTGTATGAAACTCCGGTAGTACCCTGCCAATCCTAAAAATCTCCTGATGTCTGAGGGAGATTTCGGAACCTCCCACTGCATAACTGCTTCGATTTTGGCCGGGTCGACCAAAATCCCCTCCTGGTTAACGAGGTGTCCTAGGAACTGGACCTCTCGTAACCAAAACTCGCATTTCGAGAACTTGGCATAAAGTCGTTCTCGCCTCAGAACTCCCAATAACTCCCGCAGATGCTCCTCATGCTGCTCTTGGGTCTTGGAATACACCAAGATATCGTCGATAAACACTATGACCGAGCGATCGAGCATCGTTCTGCAGACCCGATTCATCAGGTCCATAAATACAGCTGGCGCGTTGGTGAGCCCAAACGGCATCACCACGAATTCGTAATGTCCATAACGAGTTCGGAACGCGGTCTTCTCCACGTCCTCCTCTCTGACCCTGACCTGATGATATCCAGACCTCAAGTCTATCTTGGAAAACCAAGACGCACCCTGCAATTGATCGAAAATATCATTTATCCTCGGGAGTGGATAACGGTTTTTCACCGTTAACTTGTTCAACTCCCGGTAATCAATGCACATCCGGTGCGAACCATCCTTCTTCCTGACGAAGAGTAGCGGTGCTCCCCAAGGGGAACTGCTAGGTCGAATGAACTGCTTGCCCAGCAGTTCCTGCAGCTGTGATGACAGCTCCTGCATCTCTGGTGGTGCCAACCGGTACGGCGCCTTGGCGATAGGGGTCGCGCCTGGCACTAGGTCAATCCTGAACTCGACCTGCCTCTCCGGAGGTACTCCGGGTAATTCCTCTGGGAACACATCAGCAAACTCTCTAACCACTGGAACCTCTGAAACTGGAGTCTGATCCCTGTCTCGCGTATCCACCACATATGCTAAATAACCCGCACACCCGTGCTGAATATACTTCCGAGCCCTGGCAGCTGAACAAAACCCTGAACCCACCCTGGTGCCCTCGCCATAAACAATCAGTTCTCCCCCACTTGGGGTTCGAACTACCACTCTCTAGCCCTCGCAGTCTATCATGGCACCAAAATGGCTAAGCCAATCTATCCCTACAATCATGCACACCTCCCCCATGGGGATCGGTATCAAATCTATCGGAAAGGAGCGGTACGATCACGCCTTTTCCTTCTCGCGATCATCAGAAGTACCTGAAACAATAATCGATCAATGTAATCTCGAAGGCTTAGTGAGTTACCCCCAAAATACCAACGCCATACAGTCATAATCATATCATATAACATATAAACAAACAACATGCATAATGAGCCATCAGTTTGACTGGACCGAATCCCGGTCCTCAGTCTATCTGGACCGCTCTCCGAGCCCTCGGCACGTATGGACCGCCCTCCTCGGGGCCTTCAGCCTATCCGGACCGCTCGATGGGCCTTCGGCCTGACTAGATTTGCCCAGCCCGGGCCTACAGTTTACCCGGTCCGCCCAGGGTGTCTTGGCCTACTGCACACAACAGGACCTGCCTCAACCCTTTACCCAAACCAACAAACATGTGCACATGTATATAAACAAGTAAAAATGCAGATCTAACAGACTGCTAACATGGAAACCATCCTATAACCAGGATACCGATCTAACCGTTCTCTAGCATAGCAACCATCCTAAACCAGGATGAAATCTAACATAGCAACCATCCTAAACCAGGATGAAATCTAGCATAGCAATAATCATAGCAACCATCCTAAACCAGGATGTAATCTATCATAGCAACCATCCTAAACAAGGATGAAATCTAGCATAGCAGTAACATAGCGACCATCCTAACCCAGGATGTAATTTGTAAAGGGCCGGCCTTGGTGCCTTAGACCCTGTTGATATAGTAAGGATAACTTACCTCCCAAATGTCACACTGAAGTGATAGGATCAACTCTCGAATCACCAACACGAACTCCACCACATATAGTTACCATAAAACTCTTTTTCATAAATTTCCAAATTACCAAAATACCCCTAGAGGTCAACTGGTCAACCCTTGGTCAAAGCTAAATCCAACAGTCAAGGTCAACAGTCCATGTTGACCCGACTCGTCGAGTGCAGTTTACCGGCTCGCCGAGTCCTTCCTGGACTCGAGAACTTGTGATATCCTTGGTTGACTCGTCGAGTTTCCCTGCAACTCGCCGAGTTCATTCGTATCCAAGGGTTGGGGGAAAACCCTAGCCGACTCGCCGAGTCATACGACTGACTCGCCGAGCCCGAGGAAATCTTCATCGGACTCACCGAGTTGTTCATCCAACTCATCGAGTACATGACTATCTTCATATGACTCGCCGAGTCGACCTTGCGACTCACCAAGTCCCTTCAATCCTTCAACCATGCAGATGCTTTTTAAGTCATGCAAAGGCTCTATATTTCAGATCTAAGCTCCTAGGGCATGATTATCACGTAAAGTTGCAAAGTTTACGTGCATGCAAGATGATAATGCCCCAAAACAAGCTAAAGGAGTGGCTTAAGGTAGAGGAAAGGTCATAGCTTGACAAAGACTGATACTTTATGACAAAAAGGGACTAAAGGAGTCCAGATCTGAGGTTGCAAACCTCAAATCTTAACCCAAAACGGAAAACTACCTCAAAAACACCAAAAAGGCTCTAAACCCATAAATGAAGAGATCTAACTAAAGGAGAGTCAAGGTAGCAACTTGTTACCTTCAAAACAGTGCCTAAAAAGAGAAGAATCCGGATCTACAACAGCCCCTTGCTTTAAACTTCTTGAACTCCAAGCCCCTTTTACTCCAAAGATCTTCTTTCAAGATAAGAAGCACACAAAAATAGAGGGAAAGCACAATTAGGGTTTCTGAATTCGAGGGAGGCAGTAAGAGAGGTTAGGGGGAAATAAGTGATCCTTAAATAGAGTGCAAAATCCAGAAATTAGGGTTTCTTCCTCCAGCTCTTACTCGTCGAGTCCCTTCTTGGACTCGGCGAGTAGTTCACTAAAACACGCGGACCAACCCGCTGCTACTCGACGAGTAGGGCAACCAACTCGTCGAGTAGACCTTGAATCAAGAAAATTCTTATTTAAAATCGATACCTGAGAATCGGTGCGTTACAATTATGTACCATGTAACTAACCGTTTCACCAAAATTTGTTTGGAATATTGCTGGTTCCTCAAAACTGATGTTGTTCCATATGTTTTCATTATCCACTTCTTCTACAAACACCTCAATAGGTTCTCTGTTCATAAACACATAATCGATACCTGAGAATCGGTGCGTTACAATTATGTACCATGTAACTAACCGTTTCACCAAAATTTGTTTGGAATATTGCAGGTTCCTCAAAACTGATGTTGTTCCATATGTTTTCATTATCCACTTCTTCTACAAACACCTCAGTAGGTTCTCTGTTCATAAACACATGTTGCTCCAGTGCATGTAGTCGTTTCAACACCTCCTCTAAGCTTGGTTTCCCACTAGGTCCACCTCTATCGTGAGAGTGACCACTAGGTCTACCTCCTCTAAAATGGTCCCGTACTGGGGATGGAATTGAATTCCGTTCACCATATACATACTCTTGACATGACATATAATAAGAAGACGGCATCTCATCATCACTCGGTGACATGTTATTTCTTGGTCGTCGTCCCTCCTAAAACAATTTAACATCTTAAAAATGCATATAAAAGTGTAATAAGGAATTTTTTAAAATTAAAATAATATTTATAAACCTTTGTCATTTCAAAATTCTTGTTCACATCAACCCATTTCAATTTTTGGGTACCACTCCATCGTTTCATCCGAGGTGTGTCTCTATTTTTTCTTAACGCAAATCCACCAGCACGAACAGCTGGAAGCATCTCATATACAATTTTCAGAATTTTCAGAATTATAGTAATAAAAATTAAAATAACTAACATAGCAATAAAATCTTACAAATAAAAATAAATTTGTATACCCTAAGTGGCACCGTAAATCCTGAAACGGAGTATTTAAAAGTTTGACAACGCTCTGGCAACGAAAAATATCTATATATCTTGTTCCACGTATCCTCAAGGTCATCAAAGGTAAACTCCCACAGATAGCTACCCCAAGCAAAACTGGCAAAAAAATATTAATTATAATATACATTAAGATTAATAATATGAAACTTTCAAAGTAAACAAAAAATACTTGTTTCACACATCCAAATTCTCGACCAAAAAAACCAGTCTTGCGGCACCCGATCATTTATTTATTTTCCCAAAAATCCTTCACACAAAACGTATATAAGACAGACTCTAACTGCATCATCGACGGTAGCTTCTAAGAAGGGATGATTCAAAATAAAACTTTTCAAGTCACAGATTTTCACCGAACTATTTCTATGGTTCGGAAATAGACGTTCACACAATAAACATCTTTTTTTACTACTAACTTTTTTTTCTGACTTTTTGCCAATCATTTTGGGATACATGCCAAAATTAAACCTGATTATCAAACAAAACTCTTCCGGGCCATAAACCATTTTCGTATCCCCAAAATATAACTGTTTTATGTCATCTGGGGATAAAACGACGTCCGGCCGTATCTGATGAAGAAACATTTTATTGAACAGCAATTTGTCCCCTTGTAAATGAGGGACGTCTAACAAGTAATCAAACACAGTTTGTCTAAAACTATTGCGTCGTGCACCATGTAGCACCTCCAATACTTCCTAAATGTTACATTCCGATCCTTTTAAGTTGACAATAGCTTTAACATTCAAATTTTTATAATCACGCTGAAAAAACAACAACATATTAGAAAACTAAACAACTATTTCCTTTAAAAATATCCCGATATTAAATGGAATAAATAACCCAACATTCAAATTACAAACATAAAAAATGCATAAACCAACATTAAAACAATAATTTCTTTATTCTTGCTGAAAAACAAAAACATATTGTAACCATTTTTCAACTTAAACGACAAGTATACAAACGACAAATAAAAAACAATAACATATTGTAATCATTTTACTAAATGTACAACAAGCCAATGCACATATTAGAAAACTAAACAACTATTTCCTTTAAAAATATTGAGATATTAAATGGAATAAATAATCCAACATTCAAATTACAAACATAAAAAATGCATAAACCAACATTCAAACAATAATTTCTATATTCTCGCTGAAAAACTAAAACATATTGAAACCATTTTTGCAACTCAAACGACAAGTATACAAACGAAAAATAAAAAAACAATAACATATTCTAACCATTTTACTAAATGTACAACAAGCCAATGCATATTTTACGCAGTCTATACTTGTACATTCATACAACCACTAACCAAATAGCATAAAAACTTAACCTCTAACCAAATAGCATCAAAACTTTAAGCTACTAATAAATAATATTATATCTTTCAAATACAATGGATTCACCAACAATTAACAAAAGAAAATAGCTAACCTAAAATCACCAACAATGGATTCACAAATTATCAAGCCAAATATGCACGACCGAAAATTAAACCCTCTTTTTTCTAAACCTTGATTTTATTAATTCAATCAAGCATATACATGAATAAAGAACAAGTAAACGTTTATACATGAAATTATAATAGTGATGCTGAGGAACAAATTTGGAACTGTAACAAAACAATCACCAAGCTTCGTTTCTTTCACCCCTACACATCATAACCAAACCCGATCCATTTAATATTTTCTTAGTTCTCCAAGGTTCTTCAATGGTGGATTATTCCCTAAAAATGTTTCACCGACCCTCTATTATTGGCACCCATAAACAGATCAACAATTTTGTCGGCAAACCATTTGGATTAAGTAAAAACCCAGAAAAAAACCCACAAAGATCGTTGAAAAAAATAAACACCCATATGAGAAAGTTGGTTCTGAAGGAATTGTTCTTGCTCTTGTTCAAATCAAACTCTGAACAAACTACAAACAATACCAAATATTTGTTAATGAATCTTTGGGTCAATCAATCCAATTTGTTGTTTTCTGAGATTCATTCCAGTTTCTTGTGAAATCAAACCTAAAAACCCCCATGAAATCAAACCTAAAACTAACCAGAGTTTGCACCAGTAGGGAAGGGAAAAAACAAACTAGGTTCCGATTTGACTGCAACCAACATCTCGGCCTCAGGGAAACAAACTATGTTTCGATATAATTTGAGAGAAGTAGAGTATAATCAGGGCCGGTCCTAGACAATTTGGGGCCCGGGGCAAAAAAAAATGAGGCCCTCATATTGTTTTTTAGGTAAAATAGAGGGCGGCACCTTCGTCTTTTCCAGGAATTTGGCGGCATATATACTTTGCTTTCTGATTCGCACATACCAGATTTTTGATGCAAGCTCAAAGGCCTCTGGACCACCTGGGATTCATCTATGGCTACCTTATTATACTGTATAATAAGGTAGCCATAGATGAATCCCAGGTGGTCCAGAGGCCTTTGAGCTTGCATCAAAAATCTGGTATGTGCGAATCAGAAAGCAAAGTATATACGCCGCCAAATTCCTGGAAAAGACGGAGGATTCTGAAGAAGGAAAGCATGTGCGAATCAGAAATGTTTCTTGTGCGTGTGGTTTTGATTTTAAAGGTTAATGTCCATATTCTCAATTTATCGTTAGGAGAGAGAGAGAGAGAGAGAGAGAGAGAGAGAGAGAGAGAGAGAGAGAGAGAGAGAGAGAGAGAGAGAGAGAGAGAGAGAGACCCTTTAATATTGAATAATTATATTCTTTTCTTTTTTTTTAAATAAGGCAACTTCATAAATGATCCCTGTGATAGTGAAATGACACAATTGTCCTTCACTTAACGGCCAAAAGCTAACCGAGTTAGCGAAAATGACCATTTGTTAAAAGTTTTGAAACCACAGGGACCATCGGTGAGGCTTTTTAAAATTAGGGACTAAACTTCATATTTTCGGAAACCACAGGGACCATTTTTGAAGTTTTGTCTTTTATTTGTCAGTTTAATTAAAAAAATATATAAATCAAATATAAAACTAATAATAAAATAAGATTGAATATATATTGGATTTGAAATTTAATTGAAAAAGAAAATATTAAATTCATTGAACCACTTGTTTTGAAGTAACATCAACTACATTTGAGGATTTCATTGTATTAACAGTCTTTTAATAAGGTTTCAACCATGTTTGACCAAATTGCACCATAAGAGATTTACCTTCTATTGAACGATGGAACACTACTACAAACCGGCAAATAGAATACTCTTAATAGAATACGGTTGCATAAGAATCCGTATCATATCAGAGATAGAGTACTATTCACAAAAACAACCCGTACAAAATCAAATAGAATATTGTTTTCATAACCAACAAGACTTTATTTACATACAAAAAATATGGTTATATTAAAAATACACATATATAACACCACTAGACCTATTATAATAACCATTGTATCATTTTTTTTGTGACAATTAAAGATTTTTTTAAGAAGATCAAAATGGGTGGAATGCACCATTTTTTCTCTCCCACCTGTGTTGAGCTTTTCAAACACATAAAAACAAAAAGGTAATTGAAGATCGAAATCGGTGGTGTGCACCAATTTTCAATCTCAAGTTGAAAAGTAAAGCCATCTGCACTTCGCCATTCACCTGCTGCCACCGCCTAACTGACTCCTTCCTCATTTGTCACCGACCATGTCAGACCTCGTTTCCTATTTTAATTCAACCCTACCTTATTCCATTTTCAATGTATAATAGTATGTTGTGCACACATCTAACTTGTTAACAGTCCTCACAGTTCAAGTCAAATGTTGAACAAGATAAAAGATGCTCCTCTCAACCGGTAGTTGTCGGCCTGCTAATTTCTCCGACCTTATTAGTTATTATATGTATATGTTAAGTTGTACCAATATGTGATAATCAAACAATTTTTTAATGTTTGAACAAAAACAAAGCAACCTCGCATAACTAAGAGTATGCCAGTAATCTCGAAGGGTGTTATGAAGAAGACCAAGCCAACAAAGGAAAGTTTGATACCACATACTTCTAATAAGCAAGTCGAACTAGAAAAAATGCCCTTGGTCATGAAAAGAATGTATAGACGTTTGATGAATCGTGAAGCTCATGATGATGCGATTTATGTTGAAGCCGAACCTGGGATCCTTGGAGCTCAGAAAATTGAAACGTACTTTTACCCCGAGGGGATTTTACGTCTGTTGAATAAAAATGGCTTGATATTAGTGTCATAACTTGGTTTCAAATGTAAGTACAAACAACAATGTTTAAATTATTTTCGTTTATAGTATTTTGATTTATAATGTATATTTTCTGGTTTGTAGCATGTTACATTCAATGTTTGAAACACGTGGTGGTAATAAAGTGAACAAATGTGCTTTCATTTCCCCGAGCGTGATTCAGGAACCGATATGCGAGTCAAATCGCGAGGGTGTTGTAAGTTACATTGTTGATGCAATGCGCTTCCATAAAGACAAATAGTTTTTTGTCGCACCCTATTGGCAAGGGTATTGAATCTTACTACTTTTTATTGGCTTGATTTCTTTATTGTGTATACTAAAATGTATTAACATAACTAGATTGCATTGGATGTTGCTAGTAATCTGCCCAAACTAAGGCACAGGGTATATCTTGGATTCCCAAAAAAATCCGGATGAGAAGCTCGTGGAGAACTACATAGTCGTGAAATATGTCGAAGAGTAAGAAATCTTTTTGTATTTCCAATTGTTATTTCTTTCTATGGCCTTTTTAATTTTTTCCTAATCTTCATTTTAGGGATGTTGCAAGGCTTAAGGAAGATATCGACACAACACATCCAATGAATTGGACACTTGTCAAGGTAAAAGTACTTCATGGGTTGTAACATACACTTTACTAAACTTGTTCAATTATCATGTTTCATATGCTTGTTAGTTTAAAAATGATTATTATTAGATATTATTTGGTTTTAAACGTTTAAAGTGGGTAGTTATAGTAATATAGAATTATATGTGTTAAAAACACCATTTTTCGATATGGTTTTGAACGTTGAGTTCTAACAAAATAGTTTTATAATATTTGAAGTAAAACTAAGTTTGGAATCATTTGGAAGGTATTGGAAGTGATGGGGAAGTCTTATGTGATTCCGATCAAAAAGTCAACTATCGGAATTAACGAAAATATAACGTCGAAGTTGGAAATAAGTAAAAATGATTTTATTGGAAGATCTTTTATGATATATTTTTTATTGAAAGTTGTAAATTATCTCGTTAGAAACGTATAGGCGAAAACCTCATCAAAAACGGAGTTTTGAGAGAAAAGTTATGATTTACCGAAGATCCAGCTGTCTGAAAGATTGACATGTGTCAGAAACCCTAGTATGACCAAGCTCACAGCGTGAGCAAGTATGGCTCACGACGTGAGGTAGCCAATCGACACCTTTCAGGCATAGTTTCCATATGGCAAGTCTACGGTATGATTCATCAAAAACTCATGACATGAACAATAATTTCTCACGACGTGATGAGTCAACAAGATACCTTCCGAAGCTAGGGACGCAGATGGCGGGTCTACAGGCTGATCAGGACCGAACTCACGACGTGAGCTTTTATGGCTCATGAAGCAAGAGTCAAAATCTCAGACTATAAATAGAGAGCTTGCCCTCTTTTTTTTGTTTACACAAATACACAACTCTCTCTCTTTCTCTCTCTCTCGTATTGTTGAACTCGAGCCGTTTTCCCGAGCCGACGATCGCTAACTGTTGACAGTGTCTAGTTAGATTCTACCTACAAGCACACTTAAGGGGTATAATTGAAGGTTTTAAAGGCCTGAGGATGGTGTAATTTCATTAGAAAAGAGGAATTTTATCGCAACATTCGGTTACAACATAGTGAGTTCAATATAGGGACAATTGTATGTTATGTGTTATATGTGCAATGTGCTTTTCTGTGTTATTGATTTCAGTTGCTATTACTTGATATTGGATTTTGTGCCTTTTCCCATGTAGAACATGACTCGTATTACTTTTGTATTGGCTTTGTGCCTTTGGCCATGTAGAGCATGATTCGTATCACTTTGGTATTGGCTTCGAGCTAGGTAGGGCTGAAAGCCTGTATATTCTAGCAACATGATAAAAAGGGATTGTGTTTTATGTGCCACGTGGGCTAGAATTTATGATGTTTATGATCCTAAATTATTGTGTCTCATTGATTGTAATCCCTTGAATCTAACTGTTGATTGATTTGGAAAGCCCTTCATTTGTTACACATATAAGCCTTTGTTGTCCTTTGTTTCTTTTTGTTCCTGTCATATTCTTATATGTATGGCATAGCGTTATATTGTATCTATTTTTGAACTCACTAAGCGGCGCCCGCTTATCCCACTCATTGTTTAACTATTTCAAGTGATAAGCATCTAGAGTATACATGTTTTGTTGGAGGATTTAGAGTAGTTGACACTACTATGTTTGTACTTGGTATACATGTATGTATATGTATTATAAATTCATGTGTAGTTATGTATTTATACAATTAGTTATGAAACTTTGTAAAAACCTTGTTAGTTGGTTTGTATCCATGCTTTTGTATTTAGACCACTAATGTGAATTATAAATTATGAATATGCATGTAGCATGTTTGGCTTTATGGTAATCTTAGTGTTGGCGTCTTGCATGGGTACCCTGAACCTGATTCTTGTTAATTTTTTTTAATAAAAACTGATACCTGGAACATGGAACATGTTCCATCATCAGATCAAAAACCTAGGTTCAAAGTAAAAGTTCTCTAATCCTTTATTGTTCATATTTGTAGTGCAACCAACAACCATCAGGTTGGGAGTGCGGTTTTTACGTCGTGAGATGGATGTTTGAGTTCGTGTTGACTCGACAAAATGAATTCCCAAACAAAGTAAGTATATTAAATCTTTGTGCAATTTGTCTAATATGTTAAACATTCTTTATTAAATTATAATGTATTTTATGATTTATATATAGAACAACCGGAATGATAAACACCCATTTCCGGATTGGGTGTTAAATGAAATCATCGTTATGTGGAGTTCAAGGTTTGAGAGTAAGTATTTGAGTCAAGTGCCCCTTTGAAAGATTAGTTATTCTTACCTAATTGTTTATTATAGAATTTTAATTTAATGTACTTGATTATTATAACATTGAAATTGCATTTCATTTTATACAACATTGTACCTAAAAAAAACTCATCAAGACATTGTACTTTTAAAAATGAACCTACTGTAGCATCGTACTTTCAAATCTTTATCTTATTAGGACATTAAACTACGAAAAATATATATTGTAAAAAAATACTTTGAATTTGGAGTATCTTACTATTATGGGATAGATGTCTCAATGTATAACAATAGGAAGAAATGGTAGTAGGATGTCTTAATAAACAAATAAATGAAACTATGTTGTTATTTTGTAATACTCGGTTCAGGATTTGCTTCATTAATCGAGGCTGTGGCCCAATCATCAATTGTCATAAGGCTTAAGGCCTTGGGAAGGAAAGGATTTGGTCCATCTCGGAGGTGGGTGGCATGATATAAGTGATCCAAGTGCTCGATTGTGTCTTCGGAGGCCAAGGGTATAATTGTAATGTGATATCTTGATCTTTTGAGTTTTTTGGTTTTGTTCGGGAGGTTTAAAGGCTTGGGTGTGTCATTAGAAGAGTATCGTTTCTCTCTACCTTTTCATGGATATAAGATTCGTTGGAAACGGATCTAGTATGAGGGAGTTATGGTATTTTGAAGTCGGTGGCAGATTTTGCCCTTGATGGAAAAAGTTTGCATTCCGGTCCCATGCATGCAAAGGTGGCATGCGTGTGAGTACGCCAAACATAAGCTGGGGTACGCCCACCGTAGTGATGGGAAAAATGGATGCGGGAGGTTTGGAGTTCTACGCCCAACATACAGATAGTACGCCCAGCGTACGTGCAGGATCGCAAAACCCTAAATTTTTAGGGTTGGTTCACTATTTAAACACCTTAAGTTGCAGGTGTGAGCCTCTCTTTCATCCCCCATTGTCATAAACCCTAATCTCGAGCTGTAGCCTCATCCAAGAGTGTTGTGAGCCTTTTTATGTGCATCTTTGGTGGGTTTTGGTGTACATTCAAGAGTGGAAGTGTTGTGCAAGGTGGTGAATCAAGGAGAATGCTTGTGGATCTGGACTATTTGCTACATTCTCAACTCATAAAAGGTAAAAAGTTCTTAACTTGCTCATTAGAAGTTGAGATCTAAGATTATGTGGGTTTTAGTTCCATTTTTTTTTACCTCAAGAGTGAGATCTAGTGGTTGGAGACCACTCCAGGAGCTTTGAGTTGCCACTCTTAGCAGTTTTAAGGTCATAAGTTCATAAAAATTCTTGCTTGATGCTTAGATATGGTCCATGCATGTTCTTGTTGGGTTCTAATGGATTAAAATGGTTATTAGGTCCCATTGAGTCATGTAAATGAATAAAGTTGCCGACTTTATGCATTAATAGCTTAGTTGGAAGGTATCCTAGGTTTTGACAGAAGGACTTAACGGATTAAGTCCTAATATGAGTTTAGGATAAATAATAGGTATGCCCCACGTAAGTTCATGTACGCCCCGCGTACTGACTTGAGGCCCCGATCTGTATCTTCGAATACGATGAGCGTACCTAGGGGTACGCCTCGCGTACGTTCAGCTGTGGGCTTTTGGGTTTGTTCTCGTTTGGGCTTCGGGCTTGGGGTTGGGCTTTTTGTGTTGGATTATTGGTCAGAGGAATTTATAGTCTTGAACGCATGTCTAGTTGGGCCAAGGTTTTGTATTAGGTCTCGGTGGGCCTAATGGTTTTGGACTTTAGTGGGCCTAATGGCTTGGGTCTTTGGACCATCAAAGATTTATTATTGGACCAGAAATTGTTGGGCTTTAGGATAAGGCCCATATGGGGTTGTGCCCAATTTGGAAAATTAGGCCATTAGTGGCTTTTCTGAAATTTTGTAGTTTTGGACCTTTTTGGTGTTGGGCTTGGGCTTCAGTTTTGGTCAGGGTTAAAATGGTCATTTTATCCCAAGTATGGATTATGGATCTCGGGTTGGGAACCCAATTTCTAATTGGGTGTTATTTTAGTATTGATAGCTCGGGAAGGCGTCAGAGCAGCAACTAGGGATTTCTTTTAGTGAGCTTCTACGTTTGAGGTGAGTCTCCCTTCGTAGAATCCATGGGTCGAAGGCACCAAGGCCGTCCCACTAGTATTGATATAGCTTAATGATTGTCTTTTTGATAATTATTAAGGTGGTATGTATTGTTTGATGTTTTTGTGAGATATGAATGAGTTTATATGGTAGTGTAGGGGGTGAGCCGGGCACCCAAATATGCCCGACAAGGATAGGCCGGGCACCCAAATATGTCTGACAATAGTAGGTCGAGCATCCAGATATGCTCGGCAGTATCCAGTTGAAATAGACCAAAGGGGTACGTCGGGCACCCAGATATGCCTGACAGTATGTTTGCATTATATGTGGTATTTGGGGAACTCACTAAGCTTTGTGCTTACAGTTTTCAGTTTATGTTTTAGGTACTCTAGTTTTCAAATGAAAAAGCTCGGGGCGATCGCAACGCATACACCCGTGTTTTCCATAATACGTGATTTTGGGATTCAACTTTGATAATTGTGTTACTTAGAAATGTTTTTAAATGTTTGGATCAAGTTACAACTATGTTTTGATTATAATAAAAATGAAATTTTTATCCTTGATTTTTGGGATGTTACATATTTCCTGCAACTAACTCAGTTTTTTCTTCTCATGGCAGTTATATGTTCCCTTTTTTCCATTAGTTGCAACGTTTAGTTTCTTTTCTTGTCTTATGTTGCAGGTATGTAGCTGCAATTATGAAGTTTGACATCTACCAGATGGATCTATTTGTCTTTTTATATATTTAATTTTTCGTTGATTAGGATGGACAAATTGGGTTTATTGCAAATTATGTTTGAATTGGATATTGTTAATTTTAAAAATTAATGACTAATCATGCTTTTGTTTTGACTTTTATATACATTCTGATTGTTCATGAAATGTTTGTGTGTATAACTTATTTATAGGCATGTTTTTTTTATAGAAAAGTGTAATTATTGTATTTAATTTATGAAATATATTTATTTAGGATGTCCTCAGGCAATAAGAAATCGTACTTCACAATATTTTATAAGGAGTACGGTTACATTGAAAAAGCAGTATTCTATGTGTTTCGTTAAGGAATAAGGCTACCTTTAAAAAAAACCCTAAAACCATATTTTATACTGATTATAGAGTATTGGTTTTGCAACCGTACCGTATTATCTAATAAATCGTACTTTATGATGACTGTAGAGTACGGTTTTGCAACTGTATTGTATTATCTAGAAAACCATACTATGATGATTATAGAGTACGGTTTTACAACCGTATTGTATTACATGTACAAATAGGAAACCCCCCTTATAGAGTACGACTGCAAAACCGTATTCTATGTTTCATTTTAACAGTATTCAATGTGTTATTTTGTAGTAGTGGAAATTGTTATGAGATCGATGTTTGATCACCTTCGTTGGTGTCATGGTCGATTTGTGATTATGTGTGTCATTAAATAAGTCCACCAACCATTTCCCATCCTCTTGTCTTGTAATTCGAAGCTTTGCTTGACATCCGGTTCTAACATCTCTACAACATTTTTTCTCATTTCCACTTGAATCATTTTTGTCTACCCGTTTGAAACCTTTTTTGTAGCATACATAATACTTCCGATAAGGCTCATTTGTTTTTGTGCTTTTAACTGTGTCATCTTTACATATACCAAAACCATGTAAAAAGGAATAATCGATATAAAATGTATACGCTTCGTCGGGGGTACCGGAAACCTTTCCCACCATCATTTCAACATTATCTTCGTCTTTGTCAAATTCAATGTTCACATCGAAATCGTTAAGTTCTTCAGATTCATATGTTGCTTCCATAAAATCATTTGTGTCAACATCTTCAGTTATATATGGTTCTACAGCTTGATTAGTTGCTTCGGTTTCTCTCATTATGGCCTACACAAGACACCAATGCATGTTTCCAAACAAAAGATTAACACCAAATTGTTTTCTATTCAATAAAATTGAAACATTATACGTAAAAAACACAATAACAGTCAAGAATGGAAAACTATGTAACAGTAATCTTCAAAAGAAAATTTTCAGAAAAACTTGAAAAATCATATCAATGTTGATAAATGAGTTTTAGAAATACTACTTGGGATTTGTACTTTTTGAAGAATGTCGATTTCTTTTTGTATTCTATTCAAAATTAATTCACCTGCTTGCTTGGACACGTAAATGCAACAACAACATGAAATCAATTCAATAAAATTGAATTCCAAATGACAAAAAACGATTTTGTTGTAGTCGTATGAGATGATTTGTAGTTTTTGAAGAAGGTGGATTTCTTGTTGTATTAAATTCAAAATTAACGCACCTGCTTGGACACGTAAGTGCAACAACAACAAAAAAATTGATTCAATAAAATTGAATTCCTAATGAAAAAAAAAACGATTTTGTTGTAGCCGTATGAGATCAATTATATGTTAATTCCGATTTGTAATTCCGATTTGTATGAGATCGATTTTGCTGTAGCCCATATGTGAATTCAGAAGGACAAAAACGATCATGGAAGCAATTACGGTTAAGGAATCAGTCGACTAAGGAAACTACGTACATTTTTTTAGGGAAATTGTTTTTTTTTTCAGAAAATTAAATCTATTCAGAAAATTGAAGCTTGGTGAAGCTCAAGCTTTTGGATCTTGAATTCACTTGTTGTTCCTCAACCTTAGAAGGTATAAAGCTTGAATCTTTATCACTCATTTCGCTAGATCTAGAATTAGCTCATGTTTTGGTTATGTCTTGTTCCCATGGTTTGGATCTTCTGAGTATATTTTACTCCACATCCATTGAGCATCATTTTTGGTCATTTTAAGGCTATCAAGTCATAAAAATTATATCTTGGGGTTGTAGTTCACCCATGCATGAGTTGTTGATATTTTTATGAGGTTATGGACCTAGGGTTTGGTTTTGGGCTCCATTAAGCCATGCAAAAGCTTAAAGTTGTCAACTTTATCAGTTAAGACCTTTTTAGTAGTTAGATATGAGTATTGGACGAGTTGTCTTAAAGGATGAAGCACTCAAAGTGGAGATTTAGACATCAGCGAGTTACGATGGATGGTATGCTGCACATAACAGGTTTCGACCCAATTCCCTTTCTTCGATCAAGTAGTACGTCGGGCGTAGTGGGTCGGTATGCGAGGTGTACTCACCAGTAAGAAATTTGGGTTATTTTTGGGCTTTGGGTGATTTTGGGTTTGGTCCATGGTTATATGGGTCAAGTAAGGGAAGGGTAAATTGGTTTTTTACCTTTGGCATGATAGAATATAATCTGGAACCTTGTTTATGGATAATGGCATTAATTGTTAATCAATGTCTTTTTAGTTATGATTAGTGTGAGGAGCATTCGCATCGCCAACTCGTGTGCGTGTGTGTGTGTGATTGATTAGCATCGGATTGAGGTGAGTCTTCTCATTGTGCTTGTGGGTCGAAGGCACCAATGTCGACTCACTAAATTGTGTATATAGGATGCTAGCTGTCTTTGTGACTCTTGCATGTTTGTATGAGATTGTGTGGTAGTATATATGTGCTGACCAACTAGGTCTTATTTGTTGTTACTATGATATGTGTTACTGTGTGTACTGAGACTTCGGTTAGTCTCCAAGGTTGCTGATAATCCACCGGCGTGCTTTTTTCCTACTGAAACTTTGGGTATTCTCCAAGATTACTGGTAACCTACCGGGCATGTTGTTTGCCCATTGAGACTTCAAATAGTCTTCAAGGTTGCTAATAACTCATAGTTTATATATATATATATATATATATATATATATATATATATATATATATATATATATACATATATATATATATATACATATATATATATATATATATATATATATATATATATATATATATATATATATATATATATTGTGTTGTATGTGGCATTTTGTGGAACTCACTAATCTTTGTGCTTACGATTTGTGGTTTAAATGATTTCAGGTTTTCTTATATCAAATGAGAGGCACGGCTCAATTGCATTGCATCCATGGGAGATTTGTGCACATGATAACTTTTGACAATACTATGATAAATGGTTTGAGTTAAATGATTTTATCTAAGATGTTCGTAGTTGTAAATTAAATAAACACTTAAATTTTTAATTGAAAATGTTGGGTTGAAATTTGGGGCGTTACACCTAAGGACTGCTACCCACTCCCAGACAAAAAGTAGAGTCCCTCCGTGGGTTTAAAATGGAAATGTTTATTGGACGCATGTAAAGGCTACCATCAGATACTTATGAGCAAAGAAGATGAAAAGAAAACTACCTTTTACGCAGATCATGGCACATCTACTATAGGAATATGCCATTTGGTCTAAAGAAGCATGAGCAACTTACCAAAGACTGGTGGAATCCATCTTCGCCTATAAAATTGGACATAATGTAGAAATGTATGTGGATGACATGGTCATTAAGAGTCCTGACGAGATAGCTTTGCTCAAAAACATCGAGGAAACCTTCAAGACCTTGGAGACAGTCCAGATGAAGTTAAACCCATGGAAGTGCACCTTCGGAGTGGAAGAAGGGCAATTCCTAGGATATTATGTTACAAGAGAAGGCATCCAACCAAGCCCATATCCTCCGTTTTAGCAATGGAGAGGGAGGGAAGAAAACTCACAATCTACATTGTCGCTCGGGCTCTGCAAGGCCAGAGATCAACTACCCCATCTTGGAAAAGCTGGTACTAGCACTCGTTTATGCGGTCCAGCGTCTAAAACACTACTTCCAGGCACACCAAATAGAAGTTTTAACCAGCTGCTCGATCAAGCATATCCTCCTTAAATCGGAAACGTCGGAACAGCTAGCAAAATGGGCCATAGAGTTGGTAGAACACGACATTAGCTACCACCCTTGGACGAGTATCAAGGTACAAGCTTTGGCAGACTTCCTATTAGAGATATCGGGAGATCCGCATTTTGAATAATTGTACTCTAATACTTTGAAATTATATTTGGTGATGGTTTTTGGAACAATTAATGAATAAAATTGTTGGTCTTTTAAATGGAAAATCTTATTATTGCTTTTGTGTTGTTACACAGAGCATCAAGTAAAGACGGGTCAGGAGCTGACTTGATACTGAAATCCCAGACAGAGAATAAGTCACCTATACACTTCACTTTGACTTCAACACGTCAAACAACGAGGCCGAATATGAAGCCCTACCGGTCAGCCTAAGGCTAGCAGAAAAGATGGGGGCAGAAAGAGTAACAACCATGACAGACTCGATGTTAGCAGCAAACCAAATAAATGGAGAGTTCGAAATGAAAGACAAACGGATGGAGAGATGCGTGAAGGCAGTTAAAAAGTTAACAAGCTCCTTCAAGATTTTTTCTATAAAGAAAATACGATGAGGAAGCAACATAAGGGGGGACACCCTCAAGAAGATGGCGTCGACATGTTTCGCTCACATATACAAAAAAGTGTTGGTAGAAGTGTTGAAAGAAAGGAACATTGACGAGCGTCAAGTAAACACACTTTCATTCGAACAACCAAACTAGATGACACCATTCTTGGACTACCTCTAACATGGGATACTCCCCAAAAACTACAAGGATGCTCAGAAGATAAGGGTAAAATCCCCTCAATATTCAATCCTTAGAGGAACACTCTATAAGAAAGGGTTCACGACATCATGGCTAAAATGTGTCAAAAGAGCCACAGGCCAATCGATGCTCTAGGATATCCATGCAGGGTCAGCGGGCGCCCATGAAGAAACGCGATCACTTACAGGAAAGGTCCTCTGGACGAGAATATATTGGTCGGGCGCCCATAAGGACGTCGTAGCAATAACAAGAGCATGCATCGAGTGCCAAACTTTCTCTCCAATGCAAGACCTCTCCGACACACCATTAACAAGAATCACAAGCCCATGGCCTTTCTATCAATGGCGGTAGACGTAGTAGGGTTGTTATTGGAGGCCCCCGTAAAGGTAAAGTTCTTGGTCATGGTGGTAGACTATTTCACCAAATGGATCGATGTGGAGCCTCAGGCCTGCATTTTAGGAAGACAAATCATCAAATCCCTATGGAAGAGCATCCTAACAATATTCATAACACCGAAAGTCGTAGTAAGTGACAATGGATTGCAATTCACTGAGAACTCATTCAAAAGATGGTGTGTCGAGAAGTATATAGAACAAAGGTTCATATTGGTAGCACACCCCCAAGCCAATGGCCAGACGGAGGTATCGAACAAAAGATTGGTTAATGGAATCAAAAAGCGATTGGGATAAGAAAAAGGCAATTGGGTTGAGGAGCTACCAAACATGCTCTGGTCATACTGGATTACACCAAGAACAAACACCTAGGAAACTCCTTTCAGCCTAACTTATGGAATGGAAGTAGTGCTACCCACAAAGTTGATGGTCGGATCAATGCGAACGATCAGCTTCCGAGAGGATAAAGCAGGACAAGACCTAAGGCAAGACCTGAACCTCATCGAAGAAAGGCGCAAACAATCCAATATCCGCTAGGCGGCCTATAAGAATACCATCGAAAACTATTACAATAATCGAGTGAAGGAGAAGGCATTCAAGTTTGGAGATTTCGTGCTAAGGAAGAACGAAGCAAGTTGTGCCCTACCTTGAGGAAAATTGGGGCTGACATGTAAAGGACCTTACAAAGTCGTTGAAGCCCACTAGAATGGGTCATATATGCTGGAAACTCCAAAGGGACGACTCATACCCAGGACATGGAATGCAAGGAACCTCAAGTGAATTTTATTCTAAAAAGAATGAAGTTCGACTATGGATGAAGAATCAAGTTCCATTTCAGGCACAATCATGGTTAGGATATTATGTAATCCCTGTTAAGAAGGGAGGAATTTGTGAACTTTTTCATATCACACTTGCTTGTTTTCCAAATGGGTTGTTCACCCAATCTGATGTTTAATTTGAATTCATTTACTTTCTGTGTCAACAATTGAAATCAAATTTATAACCGCCCCTCGGATAGTAAAGGGGGAAGGAAAAGACTCGAAAGCCTCATAACATTAGTCTTGAAGTTGTTTGGCGTCTCTGCCCAACTTCCATACGACGACCAATAGGCTCAAAAATAAAATCTCAGAGATTCTAATCTCAGATTTGAAGTTGCTTGGCGTCTCCGCCCAACTTCCACACGACAGCCAATAGGCCTAGAAATAAAATCTTAGAGATTCTAATCTCGACTCTG
Source organism: Lactuca virosa (assembly GCF_052849685.1). Classification (NCBI taxonomy): domain Eukaryota; kingdom Viridiplantae; phylum Streptophyta; class Magnoliopsida; order Asterales; family Asteraceae; genus Lactuca; species Lactuca virosa. The sequence goes on from NC_136433.1 coordinate 341,687,509, forward strand.
AAGTTGCTTGCCATCTCCACCCAACTTCCACATGTCGGATAAAGGTGGTGAATTCCATCCCAAATCACTCGACATTCTAGTAAACTTTGTCGTGACTACAACATGGAAAAATCAAAGACAAATATTACAAACAAAAAGATAAAGCTAAAGTGGAAGAATCAATAACAAATACCAAATGACAAGGCGTAAATAACATAAACTACCCCAGCACAAAGGAGGAAGGATAAGAGAATTGTTCCAAAAAAACAAGCCAAATGGCCACTAAACAACCATACGCCATGCAGGCTACCATCTAAAACGAAAAGAAAAGAAACATAAATTTTCATCACACCCCGAAGGGTAGCACAATGGAACACCTAATTTCAACCGGTCTGAACACCGCTATGCCTAACACCATTGATCTCTCATGATGACCGATGGTTTGGCTTACCATTTTTTATGATAAAAATAAGATCTTATTTAAGAATGGACTTATCTTAATAAGTAAACGAACCCCTTTGGGGAATCTAAATCAAGCTTCATGAACCACTTAAAGTCATTGAATATTTGTTTTCGAATTCAAGACCCCACGATAAAAATAGAGCACAAAGAGACAGTCTACTTCCCATGAAAACTAAGTACAAGTCAATATAAAAAGGACAACACCATGTGACTAAACAGAACGAGATTGAATGTTGTAGTGACTCGTAATCTTTCCCACTCCAAACCTCTTTGCATGAACACGGGCCGAAATTTATCATAGGAAATGCCTTTGAGAGATTTGATATAGTCGTGGAAATAATTGTTATTGTGGTATTCAGATTGAAATAAGCAAGATACACATCTCCTAAAACATTACAATATCGGGTTTTGATGATATGAATAAGTTAATCAAACTAAAGGTTTTCCGGCCACCCTATATCCTTAAACTCGGTAAATCTTGTTATAAAATAAGCAATATATGGTGCTTAGTTTGTAACATCCCAAAAATATGGTCTGAAAATTTCATTTTAAATCATTAGTGAAAGCCATAGTTATCATTCATAACCAAACTGTTATATCAAATCAGAGTAAAATCTCAAAACATATTGTTGTTATATCAGAGGAAAACATCCTAGGCTAAACAAACAATGGTGTGTGCCATGCGATCACCCCGAGCTCCTCCCTCCGCTACCGGAAGTACCTGAAACCAAAACTGAAAACCGTAAGCACGAAGCTTAGTGAGTTCCCCAACCTACCACATACCACATACATAAACACATACTGGGCCCCCGCCCGCTGCATCGGGACTTGCCCGCCATCAAACTAGCTGCGGCATCGGGCCCCGCCCGACATCAGGCCCCGCCGGGCATCGAGCCCCGCTCGGTATACAGATCTGTTTCTCTTAGGCCCTGCCTGTCTCTGGGCCTCGCCCTCTAAACACATACAAACATAACACATAAAAAATAGCTAAACATACTCTACTATACTCCTGTTCTAAGGCCTCGCCTAACTTGGGCCTCGCCCTTGTCCTGTTACTGATGAGTCGTGGAACCCCGTCCACGTTGTTGCTGATAGTGAGATACGGGCCCCCGCCCACACTCACCTCCCTCGTAACTCGGGCCTCGCCCCTGCTCTGCTACTAATGAGATACGGAACCCCGTCCATACTCGGATAGTGGTGAGATAGGGTACCTCGCCCACACTCACCTCCCTGCCAGGCACATACAAGTATCACACAGACAACAAGTATAACTAGCATACTACATTCCTCGGGCCTCGCCCGGTATCGGATCGTGATCAGGAACATATATCATAATAATGCCTAGGGCTAACCCCCGGGTCTTCCTACTATACACAAACGTAATGGGTCGGCATTGTGGCCGTAGACCCATGCACCTAGTGAGGAGACTCACCTCACACTACTGATACTCCTCTGGCTGCTGACTGGCAATTCCGAACTGCTGACCCTTCAGCCTCCCGACTACCAATACCAACATCACTTAGTCCAATACAATAATCTTGCCGGGGGTAAAATGACCATTCTACCCCTAGACCAACTTGGTCCATATCTGGGGCCCAAAACTAAGGCCCAACACTATGTAAGCTTCCCAAACCCACTAGTGGCCCACTAATGGCCCAATTTGCTAAACTGGGCCCATTCCCTCTATTGGGCCTTACTCTAAGCCCAACTATTTCCTTGGCCCATATTATCTAACTGCTGATGGCCCACTAAGGCCCAAGAACCCAAAGCATGGCCTATAATGAGGCCCAATAACACATGGCCCATACAGACACATTACGCGGGGCGTACATCTATGTACGCTAAGCATATAGGCCTAATGGTGAGTATGCTGGGCGTACCTGCACGTACGCTCAGCGTAACCCCCTGTTAAGTCCTTTTTCCATTAAGTGCTTATTCCTCCACTCCAGAGGCTACAAGTAGAGATCCTGGTCCTTTTCCATGTCTTAATCCATAAAGTCACTGACTTTGTGACTTAACTTGGCCCAAACAAGTCCAAACTCCCAAAATGACATTCTTCTTCCATAAAGAGGGCTAGAGCTCATGCATGAACACATTAAGACGTCCAAGATGGAGACTTTACTGCTTATGGGACCTTTTTAGCTCTGAGGGTGGCAACCCTAAGCTCAAACACTAGGTTTCATCATAAAGGTCCATTCTTTGGACCTAAAAAGGGTCAAATCTCTATAGACCTAGATCTAAACTTCTATAAGGAAAGATGGGAGCTTTATACCTTTTGAGGTTTGTAACTGAGCTGGAGATCTTGGATCTAAAAGCTCCTCCTTGATCAATGAGACTCCAAGATGATCATTCCTCTCCAAGAACACTAAAATGCACTCCAAAATGGCCTTACAACCTCTAAGAACACTCAAGAGGGTTTAGGGTTTCGTAACAGCTCTCTAGGGTGGAATGGAGGCTGAATCTTTAGGGGTATAATGTTCCTTATATATTGGCACACCCTAAAATTAAGGTTTTGAGACTCTGAGCGTATGCTGGACGTACATCTCATACATTGGGCGTACGCCTCTCCGCATCTGCGACCAATCCTCCTTATACGCTGGGCGTAACCCAGCTTACGCTGGGCGTACCCAGCCAAACACGTGCATGCATCTCTTGCATGCATGGGACTCACTAGCCAAGTATTTCCTTTAGGGACCATTTATGTCAATAACTTCAAAGTGCTATAACTCCTTCATTCTAAGTCCGTTTCCGACGAACTTTATATCCATGAAAAGGTAGCGAGAAGCCCTACGCTTCTAGCAACATATCCCGGTCCGAAACCTCCTTGCCTAAAACTCAAGGCCCATATAAGACCGAAACGCCCCTAACCTCGGGATCTGAAATCCATAAACGAATACTTTCAGAACAGGGCATTACAACTTTCCCCCACTTAAACTAGACTTCGTCCTCGAAGTCAGCCACGGCCAAGTATCATGCACTCTGCTCACCAATTCCTTCCCGAAGCATGCACCACCTGCTGGGCCCGATCCCCGAAGGACCACTTCCATTGACCTTCCGCCCGGTCATCCTGACAGAACTAATCCTTGACGATAACACCTCGAGAGCGCTATAATCACCCACCATCCTGAGAACACGGCTCTTACCCATCCGGCAATCCTTTCGGTACTCCCCGAGTATTTATGTTGGACATCCTAGGGGTTCACCCCTTCTCTTTGCGCGATCACTACCCTTCCCAAGGCAGCTTCCCAGAAACATCAATATTTCCTTCCTCTATGAAGGACATACCCTTCGATGTATCCACTTCTGTAGCCACTCCCAGTGCTGGTCACTCCACTGATACTCACTGAGTGTTCTTTCTTGCTATATCCCGATGCTGAAAACCCCTCCCAACGAATGGATCAGATAATCCTTCGAGTAAAATATTCATCCCTGCAATGGTTAGACTCATACGAGAGCTGCGAAACAGGGTCGAACCCTTTCCTCTGAAATTATTCAATCCTGTTGTGATTGGCGTAGCACCTCTCGGTCAACTCGCTGCTCCACCAGGAATTCTCTTATCATTACTGCCCCTGACTGAAGGTCCTGCTGTCTTTTATCCGCCTTCCGGATGAACCGAGACCACCCTGGTCTCAAACTATTCTGCCATTAACTGTGTTACCGGACTCCCACCGGTTACTGAACCTAAGCTCAATCGCTCAGTCGCTCTCAGCGACTTCCGAAGGGAACTTCAGCTAACTAAAACTGCTCTATATACCTTACCACTCTGGCTCCATAAGTCTTGGGATCCTTGATCCCCTATCTTGACTCTAAGGTCTCTACCAGGTCCCACCTGCGCGGCTCAAATCTCACGGGCCTCGCCCACGGGTCTCACCCAAACTATATCTTAGAGCGGTCTCTCCTTCAAGTCTCACTTGTCTTGCTACTATCGCAATGGCCTCGCCCACGAGTCCCACCCAACCCATACTACTGTGCGACCCTGCCACCGGTCTCACCTATCTAGGGCTACGGGTCCTAAACTGTAACACCCTAAATTTACAACATCGGAAAAGAGAAGAAAACCTCAAATGAGGAAGTGACTCGTCGAGTAGATGGGTGACTCAACGAGTAGGCACGCGATTTGGTCGTGGGTTTAGTGACCTACTCGACGAGTCAGAAGACTGACTCGGCGAGTTGGCTAGGTTTGGGGAAAACCCTAAATGCGGGCCTTGTACCCTATTTAATGAACATTATAGCCTTCATCGTCCTCCTTACTACCCCCCTCAAGTCCAGAAACGAAACCCTAGCCATCCAACTCCATTCTTGAGCATTGTGAAGCTAAAAGTTGTATTGGTGGTGCACTTCTTGGAAGATTGGAAGCAAGGAACAAGGAGGAGAGTTTAGATCCAGAATCTACTTCATTTTGGCAGTTAATAGAAGGTAACAAGGTGTTACCTTGAGCATTCATTTGATAGATCTCTTCATCTTGAGTTTCATGGCCTTTTTCTAGCATATTGGTGGCTAGTGTTTGCATAGGGCACGATCTGAAGTTTGCAACTTCAGATCTGGACTCCCCAAGGTCCCTAATGCATTAAAGTTTCAAGATTTTAAGAGATGAAGCTCTCCTCCTTAGTAAAACCCTTCATTGTAGCTTAGTTTTATCCTTTGGGAACTATTCACACGTAAAGGTTGCAACTTTACATGGAAAGCATGCTCTAGGAGGATGGATCTACCTTTGGGAGAAGTTGTTTGGCTTGGAAATCGTCTATATAGATTGAGACATAGAGGGACTCGGCGAGTCACTTATGGGACTCGGCGAGTCAGTATGCTTTCTTGCCCTAGAATCCTTCTGTTAAAGGGTATGAGTTGAGTTGGTATGGGACTCAGTCAGTCTGGGTCCATAGCGGGTATGAAGATCATCGTACTCGGCGAGTTCAATGAGGAACTCGACGAGTCTAAGGCAATCTTCTTAGTTTATGAAGATGGACTCGACGAGTTGTTCATACAACTCGGCGAGTCATAGTCTGGACATTCATAAGAGGGAGATGAACTCGACGAGTTCAAGGATGAACTCGGCTAGTCGGTTGAAGATGGTCCCGATTGTAAGACTGAAGGAGAACCCGTCGAGTGCTTGCTAGACTCGACGGGTAGGATCGGTGGTTGTATTGAATTGGAGAAGCATAGACACGACGAGTTGATAGACCAACTCGGCGAGTCAAGTCAACTGGAGGTTGACTTTGAACGTTGACTTTGACCAAGTTTGACCAGGGTGGACTTTTGGAATATTGTGGTCTAAATGTTACTTTGGGTATTGATAGTTCGGGGAGCCGAAGGATCAGCAGTTCAGAAGTTGTCGGTTAGCAGTCAGAAGTGTTCAGCTAGTCTTCAGCAGTGCGAGGTGAGTCTCCTCACTGTTTGTATGGGTCTACGTCCACAATGCCGGCCCATTTAGTTTATGTATGGTAGGAAGACCCGGGGGTTAGCCCTAGGCATTATGCATGAAAGACCAGGAGGAGGCTCCTGGCACACAGTGTGTTATTATGTATGGTAGGAAGACCCGGGGGGTTAGCCCTAGGCATTATGCATGAAAGACCAGGAAGGGGCTCCTGGCACACAATATGTCATTATGCTTGGTAGGAAGACCCGAGGGTTAGCCCTAGGCAACATGTATGAAAGACCAGGAAGTGGATCCTGGCACACTGTATGATGAGTAGCCTAGTGGAGTAGTATGTATAGTTGTCTTTGTCATGCTTGCATGGAAGACCAGGGGGTGGCCCTTGGCACTTGTCTGTAAGACCCAGGGAGTGGCCCCAGGCCCGACAAGAAAGACCACGTGCGGCCCGTGGCGAAATAGCAAGACTATGTTTGGCACATAGCACCTTACTTGATTATGGATATGTTTGTTATGTATGGCTCATGGTTACGTATGGCACGTATGGATCAGTTGATATGTATGGTATGTGGTATCTGGGGAACTCACTAAGCTTCGTGCTTACGGTTTTCAGCTATTTGTTTCAGGTACTAAAGTTTTTCCAAGGAAGGAGTTCGGGGCGATCGCAATGCATCACACCATGTTTTCCGCACTAGATGATCTTTGGGATTTAAATCTCTGATAATTTTTTATTAAGAACGTTATTAATTGATTGAGCAAGATTTATTAAGCGGTTTTTAATTCATTGAAACGAAATTTTTGGCCTTGAATTTTGGTATGATTCAAGTTGGTATCAGAGCCTTGGTTTGAGGGATTCAGGCACATTCTCGGGTGTGTATGGACTCAAACTGAGGACTTGATATGAAAATTTTCAAAAGGAACTTGAAAATTATTCGAAAAGAGAAAAGAACTTTGGAAAGAACAAGGTGTGTGATGCGTGCCATCGACCGAGCTCAAGTAAGTGGATCCCAAAATACCAATACATGTTTGATATGTGATATGATATGATTATGTGATTCGCATGCTAGATTATGGATAAGGATCTAGGATAAGATGCCTTTGTATGCTTATGTGAACTTGTAGAATTGCATGCTAGAACTGATCAGCCAGTAGTAGGATGGCCTATTTAGGTTATGCCTGATTGTATGAGCCCTTGATTTGCATGCTAGTTTAGATTCCTAATAAGAGGATAGAGTGGATTGTTTGGTTAGATTTTCCATTGTCTGAATGCTGCTTGCTTTGTGCTTTGTGGGATTTTGAGTGATGGGAGTTAACTACTAGATGAATACGTTAAGTCACATGTGACCAGGGTTGAATAATCTCAGAGTGTTGGATTCGATCCTACTGCGCAGCTCTCGTATGAGTCTAACCGTTGTAGGGATGAGTCTTTTACTTGAAGGATTATCCTAGCCTCGTCAGATGTGGTGGTATTCATGTAGTGGTTAATTGGCATTATGAAGAGTCTTTCAGCAGCTGAGGATTGGGTTTGGGATTGGAGATTTCCCTAGGGTAATCCTAGGATGAGATTAGTGCACGGAGCATTAGTAGTAGTGAAAGGGACTTGGTGAAGTTGATGTAATTCTTGAGGAAAGTATGGATAGATGTGGAAGGTAGTAGGGGCCCATACTACTGGAAGCAGAGGATCCGTACTCGAGTCAAGGAGGGTCGAGATAGAACCAGGAAACTTGTAGTATGTGAGACCTTCTGAGGTTACGTACGACCCTGACAATTATGTGTTTCGTTTCAGAATGGTGATGATTACGCGACACGGAGCAGGAGGATCAGGATCCGGTTCAGGATCAGGTTCGGGTACAGGTTCCGAGCCAGTGGATGAGGGACTACGCGAGTTCATCGCGTCTGAGATCACGAGAGGTGTCCTTGAGTCGACCCCAGTGATTTTCGGGTCGATCAAGGAAGGGATTATTGAGCTGATGGAGGATCGCCTCAGAGCATTCCGGAGTGATATGGCATCCAACCAGTCAGGATCGCACACACTGTCCTTCAAGGACTTCACGGGGAGTGGCGCGCCAGACGTCCACGGCGTGAAGGACCCCATTGTTGCCAGGAGATGGATTGCAGACATTGAGTCTGCACAGTTGACGAGCTTCTGTCATGAGGGGTCGAAGGTTCGATTTGCTGCAGGATGCTTGAGGGACAGAGCAAGGGACTGGTGGGAGTCAGTTGGTGATTCCTTGGGAGCCTCAGCCATTGAGGCTATGACGTGGTCTGACTTTGTGACCAGGTTTAGGGCGGAGTTTGCGCCAGCTGTGAAGCTTCAGCAGCTGGCCAGGGAGTTCCAAGACATGAGACAGACAACGGAGTCGATGGCGGAGATTACCGCCAAGTTTCGGAAGAGGGCCTTATTGGTGCCTCGGTATGAAGGGGATGAGGAGATGCGGAGGACCCGCTATCATGACATGTTGAGAGCTGATATTCGGGAGCATGTCAGCTTCTCGGCATGCCCGACCCTGGACTCCATGATTGCCAGGGCGCGGGAAAGGGAGATTGATTTGGAGCATATTACGAAAAGGAAGTCAGATCAGATGTATACTTTGGAGGGTGCCGGGAAGAGACCCAATACTTCAGATCAGCGATTTGCAGGTCGGCAGGGCCGAAGTCAGTGTTGCACGTGCGGGAAACTACACGAGGGAGTTTGTCGTTCCAGGGGTTCAGGCTGCTACAAGTGTGGCAGTGATGGTCACGTCAGTAGGGACTGCCCACAGGGAGCAAGCCCATTATGTTTTCACTGCAATCAGGTAGGCCACAAGAAGGCTGACTGCCCGACGATGAGGGGAGGAGCAGGGAGTGCGTCTGCCTCGACGACTTTGAGGATTGCGGATGGGCAAGAGGGTAGGGCCTTGCAGTGACGGAAGGGAGATCTGTATTACAGCAGGGAATGTTGAAGGTATGTATAAATGGATATTTTTTATTCTATATGTATTAGGATTGTTCTTACCTCGGTCTCAGGTGATAGTATGTGTGAGTTGTCTCTCTGCTTGTATTCGGATTGTTTTTTCAGAATTGTCATATGCCAGTTGCATACCAGAAACTATTAGTAGCTAGTGTAAGGTCATCTTTCACTTCGGATTCGAAGTGTCCAGTATTATCTCGGTTACGACCGAAAACGGTTCAGGAGCGTTGCGTGGAGGTCGGTGGGCAGGGTCCATGGAGTAGGCATCCACCATCATCAGGGTTCGGTGGTTCTAGTCTTGGTGGTTGGGATAGCTTTTGGAAGCATCAAGGGAAGTGGTCTATCACTGAAGAGGTTGCTCTGAGCATTAGTTATTCGGACCTTAAGGACGTCAGTTTGAGCTCAGGGGATTATCAGTATCGGGGATGCGGGAAGTGTTCATCTAGTATTCGGTAATCGTACAGTATTTGGAGTGGGCTAGTGACGGATCGCTAGCAAGATTAAGGCGATGGTAGTTATCATGCCTATCGTGTAAGGGAGGAAGGAATGGAAATCCTTGGATTTTTGCATACCGTAAAAACTTAGTCGAAGCTAAGTGGGGGAGAAACAATCATGTTACGGGAGCAGAAGCGGTTTTGAAACTGGGATAAGTTCGCTCTCCTGTTAGGGAGAAAGACGGTCCATGTGGCTGTATGAATTGAGGATAGTGTGAATTGGAAGTTCGGAAAACTTGCCAATTGTGAGATCACATTCTCGGGATGTATAATAGCAGGTTTCAAAAGAATCGGTTGGGAGTTTCAGTTAGAACATGAGTATAGCTTAGGGTACTAGATTGTGCTTGTATGCTCGATTATGGGTATGTACGGATTAGTAGTCAGCGAAAGACCATGTCCAGCGGTCGAGTCAGTGTGGAAGGTGTTGTAAGACTACGGATTAGCCGTAGCATCCACTAGCAGCTAGTCGGTGTGGAAGGTGTTTTCAGACTACCAGATAGCCGTAGCATTCACCAGTGGTTAGATAGTATGAGAAGTGTGGTAAGACTGCGGGGTGGCCCGTAGCAATGGTTAGCAGATAGAGTAGGGGCGTTGTAAGACTACGGTGTGGCCCGTAGCAATCGTATGTTAGTATAGTTAGACTGCGGTGTGGCCCGTAGCATTAGTATAGTAAGACTGCGGGGTGCCCCATTGCATTAGTCGGCAGATAGTGTAGAAGTGTGGTGAGACTGTGGGGTGGCCCGTAGCATTAGTTGGCTGGTAGCACAGAAGTGTTGTAAGACTATGGGGGTGGCCCATAGCATTCACTAGTTGGCAGAACGAGTATAATAAGACTACGGTGTGGCCTGTGGCATCTACTAGTGGTCAGTTAATATGGAAGCGCTAGATTACGGGGTGGCCTGTAGCATTCGCCGGTCCCTATTCGGCAGTACGAATGTATCAGATGCGTGATTCACTGGCAGGGTTTTTCAGATAGTTTAAGATAGGGCGGGGAAGCCGCCCGGATCTGAGTGGGCCACAACATGTTTGGATTCGGAAGGCAGTAGGTCATTGGAGACCAGGAGTGATGTAAGACTGCGGGTAAGCCGTAGCATTCATTAGCAACTTAGTTTGCGGGATGTGAGCGGGGGGGCCGTATCTCCGAGTTAGCATGGTAAGATCAGGGAAGTCTAGCTAGTTGAGATTAGAGGAGGAGTGGGTCTCCATAGCCCTGGTTAGGTGAGACCTGTGGGAGAGGCCGCACCAACGTATAGATGGGTGAGACCCGTGGGCGAGGCCTATGTTCTTTTAGTAGCAGGTGAGACCTGGTAGAGACCTTAGGTTAAGGTAGGGGATCGGGGATCCTAGATCTTCTAGAGCCAGAGTGGCTGGGCTAGTAGAGCAATTCAGGTAGTCGCTGTATCTTCTTAAGTCGCTGAGAGCGACTGAGAGATGGAGTTTGAGTTCAATAACCGGTAGGAGTCCGGTAGTCAAGGTAATGGTAGATTAGTTGGGACCGGGGTGGTCTCGGTTCGTCCGGAGAGCGGATCAGAGACAGCAGAATCTTTGGACAGGGACAGCAATAAGGGGATTCGTGAGTAGAAGTAGTTAGTTGACTGAGAGTTGTTAGGCCACTAACAGCAGCATTAAATAATCTCAGAGTGAGTGATTCGACTCTGTTACGCAGCTCTCGTTTGAGTCTAACCGTTGCAGGCATGAGTCTATTACTCAAAGGATTATCTGGTCCATTCGCTGGGAGGGGTATCCAGCATCAGGATATAGTAAAAGGAAGCATTCAGTAGGTATCAGTGAAGTGACCAGCACTGAGAGTGGCTGGAGATGTAGACACAGCAAAGGGTATGCCCTTCACAGAGATAGGAGAAGGAGTTGATTGTGTATTGTTGCCTTGGGAAAGCCGTAGCGGCACAGAGTTAAGGGGTTAGCCCCTAAGATGTCGAACATAAGTACTCAAGGAGTACCGAAAGAATTATCAGTTGGGAAAGAGTCGTGTTCTCAGGATTGTTGGTGAGCAGAGTGCTCTCGAGGGTCTTATCTTCAAGGATTAGTTTTGGCTGAATGATTGGGCGGAAGGTCAATGAAGGTGATCCCTCGAGGATCGGACACAGTAGGAGATGAATTCACCGATCAGAAATATTGTGAGCAGATTGTAAGGTTCTTGGTCGTAGCGGACTTCGAGGACGAAGTCTAGTTTAAGAGAGGGAGAGTTGTAACACCCTGAATTTAGAAGGTCGGAAAAGAGAAGAAAATCTCAAATGAGGAAGTGACTCGTCGAGTAGATGGGTGACTCGACGAGTAGGCGCGCGATTTGGTCGCAGGTTTAGTGACCTACTCGACAAGTCAGAAGACTGACTCGGCGAGTTGGCCAGGTTTGGGGAAAACCCTAAATGCGGGCCTTGTACCCTATTTAAGGAGCATTATAGCCTTCATCAGCCTCCTTACTACCCCCCTCAAGTCCAGAAACGAAACCTTATCCATTCAACTCCATTCTTGATCATTGTGAAGCTAAAAGTTGTATTGGTGGTGCACTTCTAGGAAGATTGGAAGCAAGGAACGAGGAGGAGAGTTTAGATCCACCATCTACTTCATTTTGGCAGTTAATAGAAGGTAACAAGTTGTTACCTTGAGCATTCATTTGATAGATCTCTTCATCTTGAGTTTCATGGCCTTTTTCTAGCATATTGGTGGCTAGTGTTTGCATGGGGCACGATCTAAAGTTTTCAACTTCAGATCTGGACTCCCCAAGGTCCCTAATGCATTAAAGTTTCAAGCTTTTAAGACATGAAGCCCTCCTCCTTAGTAAAACCCTTCATTATAGCTTAGTTTTATCCTTTGGGAACTATTCACACGTAAAGGTTGCAACTTTACGTGGAAAGCATGCTCTAGGAGGATGGATCTACCTTTGGGAGAAGCTGTTTGGCTTGCAAATCGTCTATATAGATTGAGACATAGAGGGACTCGGCGAGTCACTTATGGGACTCGGCGAGTCAATGTGCTTTCTTGCCCTAGAATCTTTCTGTTAAAGGGTATGAGTTGAGTTGATATGGGACTCAGTCAGTCTGCGTCCATAGCGGGTATGAAGATCATCGTACTCGGCGAGTTCAATGAGGAACTCGGCGAGTCTAAGGCAATCTTCTTAGTTTATGAAGATGGAATCGACGAGTTGTTCATACAACTCGGTGAGTCATAGTCTGGACATTCATAAGAGGGAGATGAACTCGACGAGTTCAAGGATGAACTCGGCGAGTCGGTTGAAGATGGTCCCGATTGTAAGACTGAAGAAGAACCCGTCGAGTGCTTGCTAGACTCGACGGGTAGGATCGGTGGTTGTATTGAGTTGAAGAAGCATGGACTCGACGAGTTGAAAGACCAACCCGGCGAGTCAAGTCAACTGGAGGTTGACTTTGACCGTTGACTTTGACAAAGTTTGACCAGGGTGGACTTTTGGAATATTGTGGTCTAAATGTTACTTTGGGTATTGATAGTTCGGGGAGCCGAAGGATCAGCAGTTCAGAAGTTGTCGGTTAGCAGTCAGAAGTGTTCAGCTAGTCTTCAGCAGTGCGAGGTGAGTCTCCTCACTGTTTGTATAGGTCTACGGCCACAATGCCGGCCCATTTAGTTTATGTATGGTAGGAAAACCCGGGGGTTAGCCCTAGGCATTATGCATGAAAGACCAGGAGGAGGCTCCTGGCACACAGTATGTTATTATGTATGGTAGGAAGACCCGGGGGTTAGCCCTAGGCATTATGCATGAAAGACCAGGAGGGGGCTCCTGGCACACAATATGTCATTATCCTTGGTAGGAAGACCCGGGGGTTAGCCCTAGGCAATATGTATGAAAGACCAGGAGGTGGCTCCTGGCACACTGTATGCTGAGTAGCCTAGTGGAGTAGTATGTATAGTTGTCTTTGTGATGCTTGCATGGAAGACCAGGGGGTGGCCCTTGGCACTTGTCTGTTAGACCAAGGGAGTGGCTCCAGGCCTGACAAGAAAGACCATGTGCAGCCCGTGGCGAAACAGCAAGACTATGTTTAGCACATAGCACCTTACTTGATTATGGATATGTTTGTTATGTATGGCTCATGTTTACGTATGGCACGTATGGATCAGTTGATATGTATGGTATGTGGTATCTGGGGAACTCACTAAGCTTCGTGCTTACGGTTTTCAGCTATTTGTTTCAGGTACTAATGTTTTTCCAAGGAAGGAGTTCGGGGCGATCACAGCGCATCACACCATGTTTTCCGCACTAGATGATCTTTGGGATTTAAAACTCTGATAATTGTTTATTAAGAACGTTATTAATTGATTGAGCAAGATTTATTAAGCGGTTTTTAATTAATTGAACAAAATTTTTGGCCTTGAATTTTGGGATGTTTCATAAACCATCATGAATCCTCAACGTACTATCCTTTCTCGGTCTCTATTAGGATGACTAGGAGATACGGGCCTCGCCTACACTCCACCAACTAGGAGATACGGGCCCTCGCCCATAATCCTCCGACTTAGGAGATACGGGCCCTCGCCCATTCTCCTCTAACTGGCTAATAATGAATGTTGCGGCTATCCCGCAGTCTCCCCACACTCCCATGTTTTCTCTGTTGCTGACTACTAATCCAGAAGCATCCCATGCCGGTCATTCGCACAATCTACATCCCGACTTACTCGAGTCCTGCTAGCGATCCTCCGACCTGGTTTCCCAAACCAGCCCTCAGCTGTCATAATATATGATCTCAACGTTGGGAGGTTCCTCAAACTCCCAACCCATGCGCTCCTCTACCTACACAGCCACTTGGACTGCGTTCCTTTCCTTTTCGAAGGTCACGATTTCCTCTAGGTCTCGCATGCCGCTTCTCCTGACTACTTGGAGGTTTCTCCCCCACTTCGATCCTACTAAATCCTTACAGTTCGCAACTTGGAAAAGATTCCACTCCCTCCTATTGTCCCATGACGAATCTTCTAATAATCCCACAATTACTATTGCTAGTGATCCAAAACTCGCTAGTATCAAATCCGAACCGCTCTTGAAGACTAACAGAACACTTCCCGAACCCCACTCACATCCGCTACAGTGACTGCATCCTGAGAACCGGTTCTAAAAGGGGTACCACTATGAACTACCACTCGAAAATCCATGGTATGCAGATGGCATATGATCCGAACACGAACAAAATAAAATTCTAACATACGTTCACTAAAATAGATGCAGTACCATAACAATATAATCATGAATAAAATTTGACAGGAAAGGAAAAAGGTACACACCTGCAACGTCCGGTGTTGCACGCGTCTCCACTGTAGACAGCTGAAAAGCCCTGCTCCCTACCGCAGACGCCTCTGCTCGGCCCTGATGGTCGTCGGTGATCCTCATCGTTGCAGGGGCAGGTGCCATCACTTCTCTTGCTGGAAGCAAACTCGGACATTGGGCCTCCTTGTGGTCCCTCTGACTGCAATGGAAACATATCAAATCTGATCCCTGAGTGATGGTAGCAGTACAATCCCTACTGAAATGACCAGTCCGGCCGCACTTGAAGCAGCCCGAATCACGACCACTACCACTCCTGCATGCACCCTCGTGCATCCTGCCACACTTGCCACAACGACTGCGGCCCTGATAATCTCTCAATCTCACATCCGACCCCTTGGGTCTCTTGCCTGAACCTACAGCTACCTGAACCTCCTCCGGATTCCTCTTCCTGAGGTGCTCCATATTAATCTCCCTCTCCCTGGCCCGAGCAATCATATCCTCCAGCATCTTGCAGCTGGACCTGCTCATAAACTCCCTGATGCCACTCCTCAGCATCTCGTGATATCGGGCCTTCTTCATCTCCTCGTCCGCGACATACTGCGGAACAAGAAGAGCCCTCTCCCTGAACTTGGTGGTGATCTCCGCCACTGACTCTGTAGTCTGCCGCAAGTCCTGAAACTCTCGTGCTAACTATTGCACCTCAATCACTGGTGCAAACTCGGCCCTGAACCTGGTCGAGAAGTCACTCCATGTCATCGCGTCTAACGTGGCATCATCCCCAATAGCATGACCAACCTCCTCCCACCAATCCCTTGCTCTGTCCTTCAGAAGACAGGAGGCAAGTCGGACCTTGTCCCCCTCGGGACATCGACTCGTACGGAAAGCGTTGGCAACATCGGCCAACCACCTGCCGCTAGCGATGGGGTCCTTGGCCCCATGGTAATCCGGAGCTCCACAAGCTCTAAACTCTCGGAAAGTCAACGAACGCGCCCCCATCATAGCCATTATCTCAGTACGAAAAACTCCCAGCTTCTCATTCAGAAGCTCCAAAACACCCTCCTTGACCGAACCACAGATCACAGGAGTCTGGTCTAGAATACTGTGCGAAACCTCAGCTGAAATAAACTCTCTCATCCGCTCCTCGAGCTGCTCGGCTCCTGAACCTGAGCCTGATCCCCTACTGGCGCCTGATCCGCCCACTGGTCTCTCACGCAACGTCACCATTCTGAAAACATACCACAACAACCATTAGAATACACATCACTACCGAGGGACCACACACGCACTACAAAGTTCCCTGGTTTTATCTCAGCCCTTCTTGAATCGAGTACAGATCCTCTGCTTTCAGTAGTATGGGCCCCTACTACCTTCCACATCTATCCGTACTTTCCTCAAGAATTGCCTCGACTACACCAAGTCCCTTTCGATGCTACTAACACTTCTCCCAAAACTACTCTCATCCTAGGCTTGCCCTAGGGTATCCTCCAACTCACTCCGTCCTCAGCTGCTGAAAGCCTTCCCAGTAATGTCAACTAGTTATCTCATGAATATAGCCACATGCAGCAGGGATCAGATAATCCTTCGAGTAAAAGACTCATCCCTAAAACGGTTGGACTCAGACAAGAGCTGCGCAATAGGGTCAAATCTATCACTCTGAGATTATCCAGTCTGTGCCACATGTGACGTAGCATATTCACTTAATAGCCTACTCACATTACCAAGAGTCCCATAAAGCACAAAGCGAGCAGCATTCAGACAATGGGAAAACTAACCACATAATCCAATCACTAATTTATCCCTACACATGAATCTACACTAGCATGCAACACATAAAGCTCATACACATATAACAGGTACATAAGGCATCCTCCTAGATCCTTAGGCCTAATCTAGCATGCAGTTCTAATAAACATAGCATAACATAAACTTGAATGGGTAATTTGGGAGAACTTACTTGAACTCGGCTGATTGCATGCACCACACCCTTTTCTCGTTTTCTCAAAATTCTTATCTTTTCCCAAAAGTTCCTTTTTATAAAAACAATTTTCCTGAAAATTTCCATACCAAGTCCTCAGTTTGAGTTCAGACACACCCGAGAGTGTATCTGAATCACTCAAACCAAGGCTCTGATGCCAACTTGTAACATCCCAAAAATACGGTCCGAAAATTTCATTTTAAATCATTAGTGAAAGCCATAATTATCATTCATAACCAAACTGTTATATCAAATCAGAGTAAAATCTCAAAACATATTCTTGTTATATCATAGTAAATCATCCCAGGTTAAACAAACAATGGTGTGTGTCATGCGATCACCCCGAGCTCCTCCCTCGGCTACCGGAAGTACCTGAAACCAAAACTGAAAACCGTAAGCACGAAGCTTAGTGAGTTCCCCAACCTACCACATACCACATACATAAACACATACTGGGCCCCCGCCCGCTGCATCAGGACTTGCCCGCCATCGGACTAGCTCCGGCATCGGGCCCCGCCCGACATCAGGCCCCGCTCGGTATACAGTTCTGTTTCTCTTAGGCCCCGCCTGTCTCTGGGCCTCGCCCTCTAAACACATGCAAACATAACACATAACAAATAGCTAAACATACTCTACTATACTCCTGTTCTAAGGCCTCGCCTAACTTGGGCCTCGCACCTGTCCTGTTACTGATGATTCGTGGAACCCCGTCCACGCTCCTGCTGATAGTGAGATACGGGCCCCCGCCCACACTCACTTCCCTCGTAACTCGGGCCTCGCCCCTGCTCTGATACTAATTAGATACGGAACCCCGTCCATACTCGGATAGTGGTGAGATACGGGACCTCGCCCACACTCACCTCCCTGCCAGGCACATACAAGTATCACACAGACAACAAGTATAACTAGCATACTACATTCCTCGGGCCTCGCCCGGCATCGGATCGTGATCCGGAACATATATCATAATAATGCCTAGGGCTAACCCCCATGTCTTCCTGCTATACACAAACGTAATGGGTCGGCATTGTGGCCGTATACCCATGCACACAGTGAGGAGACTCACCTCATACTGTTGAACCCTGCTGATACTCCTCTGGCTACTGACTAGCAATTCTGAACTGCTGACCCTTCGGCTTCCCGACTACCAATACCAACATCACTTAGTCGAATACAATAATCTTGCCGGGGGTAAAATGACCATTCTACCCCTAGACCAACTTGGTCCATATCTGGGGCCCAAAACTAAGGCCCAACACTATGTAAGCTTCCCAAACCCACTAGTGGCCCACTAATGGCCCAATTTGCTAAATTGCACCCATTCCCTCTATTGGGCCTTACTCTAAGCCCAACTATTTCCTTGGCCCATATTATCTGACTGCTGATGGCCCACTAAGGCCCAAGAACACAAAGCATGGCCCATACCGAGGCCCAATAACACATGGCCCATACAGACAGATTACGCGGGGCGTACATCTGCGTACGCTAAGCATATAGGTCTAATGGTGAGTACGCTGAGCATACATGCACGTACGCTCAGCGTAACCCCCTGTTAAGTCCTTTTTCCATTAAGTGCTTATTCCTCCACTCCAGAGGCTATAATTAGAGATCCTGGTCCTTTTCCATGTCTTAATCCATAAAGTCATTGACTTTGTGACTTAACTTGGCCCAAACAAGTCCAAACTCCCAAAATGACATTCTTCTTCCTTAAACAGGGCTAGATCTCATGCATGAACTCATTAAGACGTCCAAGATGGAGACTTTACTGCTTATGGGACCTTTTTAGCTCTGAGGGTGGCAACCCTAAGCTCAAACACTAGGTTTCATCATAAAGGTCCATTCTTTGGACCTAAAAAAGGCCAAAGCTCCATAGACCTAGATCTAAACTTCTATAAGGAAAGATGGGAGCTTTATACCTTCTGAGGTTTGTAACTGAGCTGGAGAACTTAGATCTAAAAGCTCCTCCTTGATTAATGAGACTCCAAGATGATCACTCCTCTCCAAGAACACTAAAATGCACTCCAAAATGCCCTTACAAGCTCTAAGAACACTCAAGAGGGTTTAGGGTTTCGTAACAGCTCTCTAGGGTGGAATGGAGGCTGAATCTTGAGGGTATAATGTTCCTTATATAGTGGCACACCCTAAAATTAGGGTTTTGAGACTCTGAGCGTACGATAGGCGTACGCCTCTCCGCATCTGCGACCAATCCTCCTTATACGATGGGCGTAACCCAGCTTACGTTGGGCATACCCAGCCAAACACGTGCATACATCTCTTGTATGCATGGGACTCACTAGCCAAGTATTTCCTTTAGGGACCATTTATTTCAATAACTTCAAAGTGCTATAACTCCTTCATTCTAAGTCCGTTTCCGACGAACTTTATATCCATCAAAAGGTGGCGAGAAGCCCTACGCTTCTAGCAACATATCCCGGCCCAAAACTAATAGACTTAATTTAAATGTATATATTGTAATCTTTGTAAATTAGGAAGTCGGTTGTATTTTTCCTATATATTGATTAATGCATAACTCACCAAATTAAGGTGATCTAACTTTTCACATCATCGTGTTTTGCTTTTTTTCGATGTAAAGTCATCATCCACACCAACATAAATGAAAAGAAGACACATTCACTTATGAAAACAACAATTAGGAGTGTGTTTGTGTGTGTGTATGGGGGTGGGGTCATTTATATTTGGGAAAATTGCAAGATGTAGTATTGTTTTCTACTCATGTTAGCAATACAAACAATGTGCTTTATTTTTTACCCATAATATTAACATATTTACATTTTTTTTGCGAACGATAGTAATATGTAACCCATAATATATGGAAATAAAGGAGAAATTAATTCAAATATTGAAATAACAGAAGATTTGTTCCATGCCATATTATAATGGATTGAAACCCTAATGTACATATTTCATAGGCATGCTTTCCCAAACAATGTATACAAGATCATACCTATTAAGTTTTCCAAGAAACGAATTATAGGTGTTATTAACAAGAATCTATGGGTCTTATAACACAGTTGGTTCATAAGATGTTCTTCATGTTCATATCAAAATAATCAATCAAGAAAATAAAAACAAAATCTTTCAAAACTAGAACACTTATGATTAAACCTTGGATCATAAGTTTTTTTTATTAAGAGCAACCCTAACCATAAAAGAGAGGTTAAGGATTACCTTTAACTAGTTGTTGGAAGTTCAAGGACCCAAACAATAGTCCCTTTGTCATTATTGTACCACTTAACAAGCCAACCAAGAAAAACCCTAGTTGTGGAGTATGAGAAAACCAACCACAAAAGAACATTGTGAGTTTCTATAAGTCGACGATCAAGAGGACAAAAGGGAAGAGAAATTTCGCAAGGAAATGTCGAATTAGGGTTTTATGATGTGCCTTTGGTGTCATGTTCCTCCCTTGTATATAGGTGAGGACAATCCAAGCTTTCCAAATTTTAATTTCATTCCTTAGTAATTATCTATTAATTATTCAAAATAATAAATTTAATTCTTTTAAGAATAATTGATTCCACTTATTTATTCATTAACTCTTAATAAATAATTGTCATGTTAATTTATAAGTATTTATTAAATTAATAATAAATAATAAACTAACCAAATTAATTCTTAATTATTTATTGGGCATTCAATAATAATAAATTAAATTTCCTCTTTCCTTTATTAACTTCGTTTTTAGTTTTACATCTTGGGTCAAATGTATAACCTATACAGACACAAAAAAACCGATTTGTGTGTTACCATTTATAGTTTCATATATTTTTATCCCACCTTAAATTAGAAAATTTACAAAAAAACATATTTGTGTGTTACCATTTATAGTTTCATATATTTTAATCCCACCTTAAATAATAAAATTTCTCACAAATAAGTCATTATGTTAATTAATATGTATTTATTCATTTGTTATCCTTAATTCTCATTCTTAAAATTTTTGAACTAACTTATCATCTTGTAACACCCAAATTTTCAAATAATTTCTCACATTTTATAAAACACATTTTCATCCATAAATGTTATAAAAACACCATTGTATCACATAGTCAAATCATAACATCACATCCCAAGATCATAATATAAAAACTTCTCGTGTGTGTACTGATCAAGTCGGCGCCTTCCCGCGATCCTCACTGGTACCTGAAACACATAACACAACACTGTAAGCATAAATGCTTAGTGAGTTCCCCAAAATACCACACACAACACATATTAGCCACTCGAGGCTATAACTCTGTTTGACCCTCTGGTCAATGTGTCTCAGTGGGACCCTCCAGTCCCATAACTCTGTGGGCCCTCTGGCCCTAACTCTGTGGACCTTCCGGTCCTAACTCTGTAAACTCTGTAACATGCATAGCATACATCACATAGAAATCACATCGTGCAAAAGCATACAAAATACTCTGTCACATAACTCTAATTACCACTCTAGGTAAAGTATGGTGAGAAGACTCACCTCGGGTAATTCGGTAAAGCTCGAACTCTGTAAAATCGGGTCTAGCCTCCGCCTAATCATATAAAATAAACACTCTAAATCAATACGTCTCTCAAGGCTAGACTATTCCTCCTCTTAGTACTCTCAGAAGGGTAAAAGACCATTTTACCCCCTCCATGGCTCAAAGACCCTAAAGTTGACCAAACCCTAAAAGTCAACAAAAGTCAACCCTCCGGGTTACGCTGCGCGTACCAAACATGTACGTTGGGCGTACCAGGCGTCCTCACAGAAACGGGGTGCGCGACCCCTTACGCTACGCGTACTGGAATTACGCCCCGCGTAACTCCCAGTTTCAGTCCTTCAGCTCTTGAGGTCTTAAACAGTTAAGACTCACGTCCAACTTCTAGATCTGACCATTTCTAAGCCTCTTAATCCATAAAGTCGATGACTTTAAGCCTTTGCATGGCTGAACAAGTCACTAACACCCGAAATATTCCATTTCTAGCCCTAGAAAGCTCAAAACTCTAGCATGTCCTCATATCAACGACCAAGATGGAAACTTTATGGATCTAAAACACAAATATCACTGAAAGGGGACAGATCTCAGACCATGGAGCACCTTACACTCATAAAGTCTCCACCTTTGGGACTTTTGACCCTAGAAATGGCCCATGCAACAACAAACCAAAAGAAGGGCAAAATTTTGAACTTTATACCTCTAAAAGCAGCTCCTTCCTCTGTAGATCTCAGATCCAAACTTGCACTTCAAGCTCTAGCCTCCACAAGCTCCTCTCATTCTTCTTCACTAACACCCCAAGGCACTTTTAGTTCCAAAATCACACACACTCACTAAGGACGATGGAAAGTTCTCTCTTAGGGTTTTACTCACTGTTATAGAGGCTGAGAAATGAGCCTTAGCATCCAATATATAGTGCACAAGTCAGAAATTAGGGTTTGCATCTGGACACATTACGCCCAGCGTAACCCTGGGTACGCCCAGCGTACTCAGGCGAGTCCGCGTCCAAAATAAGCACATGAGTACGCGCAGCGTACTCTTGAGTACGCCCAGCGTACTCATTTGCTACCAATTTCCCTTAAGGGCTAAACTTGACACTTTGAATAAAAAAAGGAAGGGTTAAATAGTTGTACCTGAATTTCGGGATGTTACAATTCTCCCCCACTAGAACCAGACTTCGCCCTCGAAGTCTCATGCTGCAAACAACTCCGGGTACTGCTCTCGTATCTCTGACTCTAGCTCCCAAGTCAGCTCGGACCCTCTCCGATGTTGCCACTGGACCTAAACCAGAGGCACCTCCTTGTTCCTCAGAACCTTGATCTTCCGATCCATAATCGCGATTGGCCTCTCAGCATAATTCAGGCTCGCATCCACCTGAATATCCTCCAATGGTACCACTGCCGACTCGTCGGCTATGCACTTCCTCAGCTGAGACACGTGGAAGGTATCATGAATCTGGCTCAACTCCGCAGGTAGCTCCAATCGATATGCTACCCTGCCCACCCTCGCACTAACCCTGAACGGTCTAATGTACCGGGGCCCCAACTTGCCCCTTTTCCTGAATCGGATCACTCCTTTCCAAGGAGACACTTTCAGGAGTACAAAATCTCCAACCTGGAACTCGAGCTCGGATTGATGCCTATCCGCGTAACTCTTCTGGCGACTCTGGCCGTCAGCAATCTCTGTCTAACCTGCTGTATCTGCTCTGTCATCTGAAGCACTATCTCAGTGCTGCCCATCACTCGCTGCCCTACCTCTCCCCAACAAATGGGAGTCCGACACCTCCTCCCATACAATAACTCAAAGGGAGGCATACCAATGCTCGAATGGTGGCTGTTGTTATAAGAAAACTCAGCCAAAGGCAGATACGTTTCCCAACTCCCTCTGAAGTCCAACACACATGCTCGAAGCATGTCCTCGAGCGTCTGAATCGTCTGCTCACTCTGCCCATCCGTCTGTGGGTGGTAAGTGGTACTGAAATGCAACCTAGTACCCAACTCCTCATGGAACTTCTTCCAGAACCTGGAAGTAAAGCGCACATCTCGATCTGACACAATCGAGATTGGTACGCCATGCCACGATACCACCTCTCTCACATACACCTCTTCCAGCCTCTCTGCAGAAGAGCTCTCACTGATAGCAAGAAAATGAGCGCTCTTCGTCAGTCGGTCAACGATCACCCAAATTGCATCGACGCCTCTCGCAGTCCTCGGCAATTTGGTGATAAAATCCATGGAAATCTGTTCCCACTTCCACTGGGGAACCTCAAGTGGCTGCAACTTGCCATGCGGACACTGGTGCTCAGCCTTAACCCTGCGACAGGTCAAGCACCTCTCTACAAACCAAGTCACATCCCTCTTCATACAGGGCCACCAATAATCTCCTTTCAGGTCCAAATACATCTTCGTGGCCCCGGGATGGATCGAAAACTTCGATTTGTGCGCCTCCTCCATCAAAATAGTACGTGCCCCACCCTCAAATGGCACCCAAATCCGACCCTGGAAGGTCATAAGCCCCCGGCTATCGGCAATGAACTCTAATATCTGCCCAATCACCCACTCTCGTTTGTGGTTCTCCGGTCTCATGGCCCCCACCTGGGCCTCCCGAATGGTGTCCAACATCGGAGTCATCACTGTCAACCTCATACAAACATCTCGCAAAGGGGCACTCTCTGCCCTGCGACTCAAGGCATCGACTACTACGTTAGCTTTGCCCGGATGGTACAGGATCTCACACTCATAATCTTTTACCACGTTCAACCATCTCCTCTGACGCATGTTCAGGTTGGGCTGATCCATCAGATACTTCAAGCTCTTGTGGTCCGTGTATATGGTACACCGAACCCCATACAAATAGTGACGCCAGATCTTGAGCGCGAACACCACAGCCCCCAACTCCAGATCGTGCGTAGGATACCTCGTCTCATGAGGCTTCAGCTGCCTCGATGCGTATGCTATCACATGCCCTCTCTGCATAAGTACTGCACCCAATCCTGATATCGACGCGTCACAATACACCACAAAATCCTCCACCCCTTCCGGGAGGGCTAACACCGGGGCTTCGCATAATCTCTGACGAAGTGTCTCGAACGAGGTCTGCTGCTCCGGACCCCACGAAAAAGCAACACCCTTTCGGGTCAATCTGGTAAGAGGCACAGCGATCTTGGAGAAATCCCTGATAAATCTCCGATAATAGCCGGCCAATCCTAGGAAACTCCTAATCTCGGTGGGGGTTCTCGGCACCTCCCAACTCATAACAGCCTCGATCTTGGCCGGATCGACCAATATCCCATTCTGATTAACAAGATGTCCCAAGAACTGGACCTCTCGCAACCAGAAATCACACTTGGAGAATTTGGCATACAGCCTCTCCGATCTCAAAACCCCTAGGATCTCCCTCAAATGCTCCTCATGCTGCTCTCTGGATCTCGAATACACCAATACATCGTCAATGAAGACGATCACCGAACGATCCAACATCGGCCTGCACACCCTGTTCATGAGATCCATGAACGCCGTCGGTGCATTGGTGAGCCCGAAAGGCATCACCACGAACTCGTAATGCCCGTAACGAGTCCTGAACGCTGTCTTCTGGATATCCTCATCACGCACCCTCATCTGATGATATCCAGACCTCAAATCAATCTTGGAGAACCAAGACGCTCCCTACAACTGATCGAACAAATCATCGATCCTCGGTAAGGGGTAACGGTTCTTGACCGTCAGTTTGTTCAACTCCCGGTAATCAATGCACATCCGATGTGAACCATCCTTTTTCTTGACAAAAAGGATCGGCGCTCCCCACGGCGAGCTACTCGGCTGTATAAACCCCTTCGAATTTCAGTGTACCACGAAATAATCTTCTCCAGCTCCTTCTTGTCACCAGCATTATATTTCGAAAAATTATTCATTCGAACAACAAAGTTCGTATACTGGGACATTGTATATCTTTCAACTTCGCTGGTCTGGAACAAAAATCTTTTTGCCTTCCCATTCTTGTCCTTTCCTGCGAAGACCATTCCAAATGGCTTTAAGCAGATCTCCCCATCTGCAAACTTTTTCAACTCAGCTTGAGTCTTCGGAAGTTCCATTGGAACTTTCACTTCCATTCCCTTTGCAGTAGCTAACTCCACATCAGTAAGAGCTAAACACTCATAGTAGTTGTCTATGAATATCTTGATGTGAGCAAGCCCAAGATGAAAAACTTCAGGATCAGTTTCTTGAAGATATGTAGCATCTTTATCTTTCAACAACAATGCAACTTGTATAAGATCATACAAGTTCATCAATGGAAAATCTTCTATTGAGAAATCACAAACTTGACCATTCGCTCTTGAAACAAAGAAGCGAAGATTCTGCATCATATTCTCGAACAAAACATCCCTCTTTATGTTGATCACCTTCTTTATCTTCATGAGTGACCATATTTCCTCTGGAAGTTTCCCAAGAACAGCATGAAACCTGATTTTCATGTATGTGTACTCATCATCATTGTCAAACTTCTCAGCAATTTTGTACTGAGCCATGATGAACATCATCTCATTTATAGGGAAATCCAGTTGATTCATGTCTGAGTTAGCAACAGCATAGCTTTGCTTCGGCTTCTTCTCAAAAGCATACATACGATTATATGCAACTTTTGATTTAATTGTTTCATAGTTGTAATGCTTAGCAGGATCACCCTTGTTCATTCCCGGTGGATCATTTGCACGAAGTCGCATAATGCTTTACACTATTCCTAACTTTTCAACCTCAGCCTCTGCTTCCACTTTCTTCTCCTCCTTTGATTTCTCGACCAATATTGTTATTTCCTTTATCTTTGATCGAAGAGCCATCAACATTTTCTTTTGGCTTCAAACTACTACCACTTCCAGCAGATGAACCAATAACAATTCCTTTCGAAATTGGCTTTGTAATTTGCATTGTGGAAATTGGCATAGTGGTAACAATCGTTGAAGTAACAAGCCCAGCAGTTGAGACTATTGGCTTTGATGATGGAATTTTTGATGAAAAGACTTTGCCAACAGTTTTCACTTCTTCATGCGAAACCCCACTAACGTTCGCATCACCAACCTTCTTTTCTCCCCCTTGCACCCCTGTGCTAACAGGTGGGGCATCTGTTGGTAGAAGGTTTGAGATTCTGGACAAAGGGGGCAACTGTTTATGCAATACAGCTTCGAATTGTTTAAACTTTTGAGATAGAAATTCAGGAATTATGATCGAAGATGGAACAGACTTAACAGATAAACCTTTCAGCTCCTTCAGTAAAGTGATAACCTCCACGAAACTCTGACTGTCATATGTAGAAAGTTGAGTAATTTGAGGACTCAAACTTTCGTACAATTTCACAAATTTTGTGACAGCATTACAAATGATATCCATCTTTTGATTAAGAGATGCATAATCTTTCTGAACAACAGCAATCTCTTTGACCATGTCTTCACGAAGCTCTTGAAGCTTAAAATTGACATCTTCACGCACTTGCTTCACATCTTTAACAAACAGAACATGTCTTTCTTTAGCTACCCTTCGTAAATCTTTAACTTCACCCAAAAAATTCGTAGATTGAGACTTCAGTCGTAATTCATTAGACTTATCACTTTGATCCATCTTCTCCATTAATCGAGATTCAGATTCAGAAACCAATCCAGAACATTTAGTAAGCATTCTGGCCTCAACAGCTTTCAGCATACCATCAATTTCGAAACTGGAGACAGACTGACTTCCTCCCATGTCAGCTTGAGACTGAATAATCGAATTCAACTTCTTATTCAGAATCTGGAATTGCTTCATTAACATCAACATATGGTCAGGAAAATTCGCTTCCTCCTCATCAAATTCCAGATCTTCAAAAGTTTCCCCAAAACCTCCTTCATCTGTGTCAGTTTCTGGTTCACCAACTTCTTTAGGTGGATCAGTGGATTGAGATGAAAAAAGTGTGGTAAATGGATTCTTAATCACATGCTCAAACTTAGGTGAGAGTGTGATGTTCGAAACATAAATATTGTAGGGTGGCAAAGAGACAGTAGTATCCACTTGAGAAAAAATACCTTGTGTGGACAATGGAGGCACAGTAGTCGAAACTCCTTCACCCATATTGACATTTACATCCATATCGGATACGTTTGTAGTGATGACTGAATTTCGAACCTCCTCAATGATTGATTTGGTTAACGAAACTTCGTGTGGTATGACCTCAGTCTTCTCAGGAGTTGATTTAGGAAGAATAGTTTCGGGTGTCTCAGGAACAATCTCCACTTCAAAAGACTCCTCTTGTATAACCCACTTTCGTTGCTTTTTCTTCTTCTTCGAAATATGTTTAGCCACGTCTCCAGCTCTTCGTTTCTTTGATAAAGGCGAAACAGGAGCTGGAATCTCACAAAATAAGTACCTGGTGAGTAATTTGTGGTTTACGAACATTTGAAGGAGAAAATCGAGAAGAACCATCTGTAGAGTTTCGTGAACCACGAGCATCTGCTTTAGTCTTCAAAAAACTCCAGACTTGGATGAAATGGTTTCCTTGACATGATCACTAGTAACAGGTTCCACCGGCTTGATTACAACAGTCGAAACATGGTCTTCTGGATTCGTCTGTTTCGGTGGTGACTTCTTTTACTTTGATTCTTGCACAGGCTTTTCAGGAGTAGCCTTTTGCATCGTTCTTCGAATGTTTTGGTTGCTTCGAAGGACCAGCGTCTTCTTTAGACAATAACTTTCCAGTTCCATCATCAGGATTGATGGTTTTCAAATACTCAACCAACACCGAATTGGTTGGATCAACCCTCTTCAACATTGCATCAGGAATCCTGGCAATGTGTGTGAACACCTCGGCATTATCAGAAATTTCCTTTGGAAAGTGATATTTCATGAATTCAGCTTTCTCTTCATCAGCAGGCACCTCAATTCCTTCTTTTTCATAAAAATAACCAAGGATCAAACTCCAGTACCTTGCACACGAAACGCCTTGGACAACATTCGTGTTTTCAGCACTCTTCTGAAATTCCTTCCATAGCTGTGTAGAATAATCTATAGAAATATCATAATACAATCCTGCTACCATCGCATAAACCTCCATACGACCTTTATCCAAGCCAACACTACGACCAATCAAGCAACGTAGAAAGATTCCGAACAGAAAATTCCAAACAGTTGGAAGTCCTGACCTCTTGAAATCACTAATCTTGGTGAGTGGGGGTTGATGACCCATCTCATTGAACATGTGGATAACTTGTGCAGAAGAAAGATCAGTAACGAGTGGAGAATTAGGGATATCAAGAATCTGACAAAAAATCTTCTTGGACAATCGTATCTTTTTGTCATTCACCAGTTGGAAAGTGATAATATCCATGGCTTTGCTGTAAGTAGCATTGGATCCTGCTTGTGAGAGCCAAGAAAGAGGAACAGCAAACGAGTTGAACATTGCCTTTAAAAGAACAGAACTCTTCAATGCGACGATTAACATCTTTAACTCTTCAGGATACAGAGAAACATCCCCTTCAACTTGATAATTCGTACTTTGAATCTTCATTATTGGTTGAGAAGTGATGTCTTCAGTTATTCGGGAAGTAGAATCAACACCAGCCATGATTAGGGTTTTGAAGATTTGAAGAACAGAGAGAATTTGGGAATTTTTTTCTTTTGTGAGCGTAAACAGACAAAGAACCCTTGAATCCCCTTTTATGTGTAACCCTGGAATTTGAATTTAACGGGGGATAAGAATTAACTGAGATCTGACGTGGCACCTTGAAAGTTGTACCAGGCTGCCGATAAAGTTGCCATGCGTCAAAAAGTAACTGTCACATCGCCTTGAAACCCGGACTGAATACAAAACGTCTCATCAGACAGTCTGTTCGTGGCTCCCCATAGAATAGTAACTGTCATCAACCTTCGGATGGAGGTAAAGCTCTTTCGTCTTTGAGTTTAGAAACGAAGTCATTTGCTAGACGGTCGAAATCATCAGCCTGAGTTGGTAGTACTCAGAGCCTCAAGGATTTTGTGAGTGTAGTGTGCCAAAGAAAAGATAAGAAGCAAATTAACGAAAATATGGATCTGTGATGTCGAAAAACAGATTTTCGACACAAAAGCAGATAAACCCCGGGCAAAGGTTGCTTCGTTAATTATCAAGAGAGATAATCAACTGCTTGTGTATGTTCCCGTGAATTTCAATCGAATACTGATAGAGAAGTATCGAAGGGCTACTTTTGCAAGGCTTTATGGGTGGTTTAAAATTTCGTTACATATCAACCTAAACATAAGGTGAGTAATTGTAACCAAAATTACCTGTTTGACCAGTGTAGTTAGTGACAAGTATGCTTGGAATTATTTTAAAAGTGACTTGGAAATCAAATGAAACTCACACGGAAATCATATTCATAAAAAATGTATATTGGATCCTGTTGGGTAACAAACATCGTGGGCTTCAATATTTTGATCAAGACCACACATAAGAAATGAATATGATTTGGAGTTTTGAAAAATGGTACTGAAACAAACGTTTCGTTAGAACTGGAACAAGGTGTTGGGTTTTGGTATAATACAACATCCTGTGGTGCACATACAACCCTAAATACCTTGGATCTATGTTTTCACTAATTATACATACAAATGGTTTCCAAGGTATTGAACCTATAGCTAGCATGCAATTGTCATACAAACTACATAAAATACTAGATAGAGTAACATACCTTTTGTGTGGCTGGAAGTCTTGATGTATTTGGCCTTAATAACTTAGCCCCAATAGTGTGGAAGCCTCAAATGAAGTCACGACACATCAAGGACAAAGGTAGGACTTGAGAGAGAAACTCCATGCACTCTAAAACCTTCATGAACTCCAAGAACATGCACACACACTAGTGGTGGCGGTTTTTAGGTTGTAACATATGTAGTTATATGTGTTGAATTCTAAGAGTCATGGGTATAACCCAAACCCATATCCATGGGTTTTATGATCCATGGTTCATGTGGCCCAACTCTTTATGTATCCATACATAAACTTGTTCCAACATGGATCATAAGCCCAACACATATAAATATAACTAATTACCATAATTAGTCCCCGTAGTTTTAATTAGTCTCTTTTGATCACTAAATTAATTCCAAATTAATTCTTGATCAATACTAATTAAAACATATGATTTCATATTAATATATTAGAACTTATAATATATTAATAAATCATATATAACCTCTTCTCTCAAAAGTCCATCCTAACAAATTGTCCTGATGATATGCAACCCAAATGGACCATGCTACTCTCGGGTCGAATACATACCAATAATAGTTATGGGCTTAGACACCTAATCCAACAGTCTCCCACTTGGATAAGTCTAAAACTATTATTGCGTATGACTCCAAAACCCGACTAGCAATCGTAGCTCTTAAAGCCGCTGTCGAACTCTGAACAAATCAATGACGCGTCCATTAGATAAGGGATCATATATTCCTCCATTCTAGATATCATATGGACGGAGACATGGATTATAATCATTCTCTATGTCCATCTGTTGTTTCCCGATTTCTGATTTATGACGACTGACTAATTGAACAAATCAAATTAGTCCAGGCCCGGCCGAGCACTTACGTTTGTCATCACTAAATCATCGAGGGGCCCACAGATATAGCTTTTATCCCTCCAAGGGTAAAAGGAATGGATAAACTTCGACTCATATGCTTGTTCTACTAGTTGTTGAATCATACACAAAGGAACGTTTTATAACATTGAGTTACCAATGCGTGTTCATACAATCAATGTATAACCAACTCATAGTTAACAACTCATATCTCTAGGTTTGAAGAATATAAGATATTATCGTCTCACGGTCACTCGAGATAAAATCCATGAAGTGATACAAGTGAGTGTGGGTTTAATCCAATAATCGAATCTCATTCCAGGAGCACTCATGAATGTTGCAGCAACTTTTTCTATGTCCAACACCTTAGACATCTACAAACCCAATTCATGACAGTCTTGCCTTAATACCTACTTCCAACGTATTATCGACTGTGGATGGTTTGAATAACTTAGTCATTCGGGAAGAATAACCTAGCTATTCTGGAAGTCAAAACATGCAAAGTGAAACACAAGAATAATCGAATCCAATATGGTCTCAGAACTTATGAATATAAATAAAACACCTTTTATTTATCATCGTATTGATTACACATTATTCATTGCATAATGTTTCAAATAATCAACTTTATACTTGAATCAAAACAATAGTCATGCCATGCTCTAAGCATGCACACTATGTTTGTCTATGATCCTTACTGTGTGAAATAGACCAATTGAACATGATTCCAATGATGCTCATTTCACAATCCCAAATCCTTATTGTAAATGTAAGAATTCCAAATTCCTGCCACTTACCGAAATCTGTTAGATTCTAAACTTATATGCATTGATCCTCTTGTAATGATTATGCACAAAGTCACAAAGACTTGTCAACAGACATTACAGAGTATTCCACTGGAGATCAATTCCATGGAAACAAAGTCTCAAATTCAAAGTACATTACTTCGAAGATCCTTCTTACATTAAGCTTTCTAATCTTACACAGATTTGAAGAACAACTTCCACCTATGGAAACCTTTCCAGATTCCCATTTTGACTATCACTTCTGAACAAGAGTGGCCTCTTTTCAGAATATGTTAATATGGTCCTACCAAAATTAATAATATACTTCCAACTGTCCATGAGCAGCCAATCTTTGGTAAACCTTAGATTGTCCTCGACAATTGCTTAATCATATTAGTCATATCCAATTCTACACTTTTCCCTTCTTAATGCCCTGAGCATTTGGAAAATTTAGAAAGGATGAATATTATAGCACGTGCAATCGATCCTATATCTGAAGCATATGGGACACGATTCATGCTGTCTCACATAAAGACATGATACTAGACCAGTCTTTTTGCTATAATATTTCTATTTCTATTTGTCATGTTCTCATAATTCAGATTATGAAAAGGGATGTCGTAATCATAATCGAATTTTAGAACGCAAATAATGTAATTATGACTAAATTTGATTAAAACTCACAGTCTAAGCTATTTAGAATTTGAAATGAAGTATAATTTCCTCTCCCTTAATTATAGCAAAACAACCTTTTCAACCCCTGCAACTTTACGAATTGAAACTTTTGTTTTCTATAATTAACATTGCTAACTTGCAACACTTATCATAATTATCATGCTCCCACTAACATGATGATTATTAGCATAACACTCATGCTCCCACTAGCTTTGACATGTATCCAGAAATCAGTTGGACTTCTAGAAATCAATACTTTATTGACTTTCTTACCAAAGTTCAGACTTCTGATACAAGATGCTTTGGTAAAACTTTATCAAAATCATACACCTTTCCTTAGATAGCACACATGTGTGTCTAAACAATTTCAGAACTATGAAAAGGGATGTCGTAATCATAGTCTCAATTGTTTAGACCATTTCCATTTCTCACAAGTCCATGTTAGTGTGCCGGTTAACCACACGCGCTCCACTAACGACTTTGAGAATGCAAATATCACAATTGTTATCTACTTAAAATATACTTACTGAAAGCATTTCCTCACCATCATTTTCATGAATCGGAGAGAAACCTTATGAAACTTAGATTTTATGGTGTATGTGTTCCTATCGATGTGAATTTGTCAAAACCATAATCACAAGACAAGGTTAGTGACAAATCCAAACTCATATGGACCGAACTTGTGCAATCTTCACTTCTTGCCACTTGGCAGCACAAGGGCCTACCATGTCTTCCAAGTTGTTATGCAACCAATGCAAAACCAACTTTAACTGGAATGGGCACAGAAATAGGAATATGTCAACACAATAGGTTATAAACCTCAAGTCGTGTGCTAGTGATAAACTACAGGTTTTATTCTTGATTAGATCTTGAAACTATTTCAGGATCTTTTAGACTCCCACTGTCCTCTTGACATATAAGACTCTCTTTCCAAGAACCATTCCTTTACAAACAAATATTCAAGAGTTAGTGCGGATTCTTATCAAGATAACACTTCACACAATTGATCTCAGTTGGTCTTCGTCTTATCCAAGACATCACAACTTACCAACTTCAAATGTACAATAATAAAAAACGTCTTATTCTACATTTGACAAGTGTTATAAACCTTCTAAATATTATGTCACTCAAGTTACAATCTTGGAGCATCACTCTAAGAATTGTTTTGGAACGAAGTATGATTCATCTTCTTGATTTAACCATTTCAACAATTCACGATTCCTCTTCTTAGCCAAACAAATGCACTAAGATGTCCTTAGAGAATCAATTGTGATATGGTTTCATAATAACTAAGATAATCATAAAACAAGATACTCAAGTACTCTCCCATCTTTTCAGATTGGAGAAACTTTTATCTTTCTGCCTAATTTGATTCTTCTCATCCGTTCTGCCTTACATTGAAACTTTTCCAATGTTTCAGAATTACACTTAAACTTGTAAGCATAACCATATTTACTAAACTTTAGTAAATCATGACGAATAGTCTTATCGATCTTTGTGGTGGACCTGACCAACGCACACTCAAGTGTACCTGATCCCCTAATCCTTCACTTGACTCACATATACATGTGATCAATGAATTAGTCTTAATTTCCCAAAGATGAAAATTCTCATTCATCATACAATACAAGTTGCATGATTCCAAGTTTCTACCCAACTGAAACTTGGGTGATGAGAATCTTTCCTTGTTTGGTAAATTATGACACTACCACAGTCGAAAGAATCAAATCCATTTTCCAATATTGCTATCAATGGAAACATATAAACATCAATTTCACACAAATGCCACTGTAAGGATATTTTAAAATAAATAAAATCAAAAACTTTTCTTTTATTTTAAAACTTTGCGGAAAAACTTATCCTTACAATGCAAATGCATGTGAAAAACTATGTTGTTATGTATTCCTAAGCAATCTATCACAACTCTTTAAGTAACAGCTCAAAATTCTGATCACCGAACCATGCGACCGAAATCCATCTCCGCGATCAGAATCATCATATTCTTCCTTTAAGCTTCCTCTTCACTTTGATTCTTAAAACATCAAAATGTGATCTAGTTCCATCATGTAATAAGAATCTCCAAATAGGAACTTAATAGAGTTAGATAGTGGAATTTACCTGAAGTAGAGTCAAAACTTTTGACTTTACCATCCTTACAGACTATCAGGTAAATTTGGCCAGCTTCGCAACCAATGTCCCTTCCTTTGTCAATAGAAACCTATGGACTCTTTGGGAATGGTACACAAGACTATCTCAGATTTAGCCTTTCTCTTTACCATTTGGTCAACCGAGTTGACTATGGCCGACCCCTTTCCATTGGGAAGATAAAGCTTTTCTGGATTTCCA
This sequence comes from Lactuca virosa, assembly GCF_052849685.1. Lineage (NCBI taxonomy): Eukaryota > Viridiplantae > Streptophyta > Magnoliopsida > Asterales > Asteraceae > Lactuca > Lactuca virosa. The sequence continues at coordinate 341,721,828 of NC_136433.1, forward strand.
ATGTTACCATTATATATGTCCTTGGAAGTTTGGGAAGTCGATCTTCCAATCAAATTTGCTTTACCAGCGCTCCAAATCATTGCTGATTCAGCAGCACCAAGCAAATAGGTAAGATCATTAAGGGTCATGTCATGGTCTGTCATATAGTAGCTCTAAAAGAACTCACTATGTGACTTAGAGAGTGATTGAAGAACCGAGTCAACAATCATCTTCCTCAAGACCTTGACACCCTACTCTCCCGACTTGTCAATATGTGACTTCATCTCCAAGATGTGAGCACACATAGACTTTGCTTGCCAATAGGGCTTGAGTGACCTTGAACTTGTGGGTTAGGGAGAATAATTGGAGGAGGTGGAGGAAACAGATTAGGGAAGATCATAGTCGTCTGAACTAGACATCTAAAATGGGAGATATTCAAGTTAGTTGATTTAAGTCCTTAATATAACACCCAATATGAAATATTAAGGCTAGGACCCAACACAATATTTTATAACTTGGAAGAGGGATGTCGTAATCCAAGCTATAAAATATTTGAAGGTAGGCGAATGACGATTCACCAATTTCCACCATGAAAAACGAAATAATTTATTAGGTTTTATTTGGTTTTGAAACTCCTAGATCTTTTGAGATTCATTGAACTTTTAAATGGCATGTTTCAATCTCGATTGTGCCCTCTCAAATTTTGTGACTGGGATGCCGAGGATCACAAAACAACGTGTGAATAACCATGCAAATTCACTTGGTACCCTTAATATTTTCACCTAATCGATGTGCCGGTTAACCACACACGCTCCACCGATCTATGATAAACACTAAGTTACCCTTCGCCATTCTTACTAGTCCATGTTAGTGTGTCGGTTAACCACACACACTCCACTAACGACTTGGTAAGGTACAAAGTGTAAATTTCATGGGTTAGCACCAAATTCACATTTTCCTAAGTAACTAATATTGGGAATTTATAAGTGTTTAGTTACTTAGTATTTATCATTAATACTTTTAATGAAGGGAGAATTATAGTCTTGTCAAACCCGTTCGGCTAACGACCCTCCACCAGTCAAGGAAGCGGTAGGTGAGAGTGGACACCCATTAAACTGCCATTTTATAGGCAGTAACCTTATACCCCCCTTATAGACCGGCTTCGTGAATGAGGCCTACTAACGGTAAGACTGACTTTGTTCTTATACATACATACATATATATATATATATATATATATATATATATATATATATATAACTATGAACTATTAATATTATAATAGTATAAGGGTTGAATTTTAACTTTTAAAAAACTCTAAGGGCTTAACTTGGAAATAAAGTATTCATGGGGGGAAACTTTACAAATTCCAAAACTCGAGGGCAAGTTTTGAAACTATTCAAAACTATTCAATTCCATAACTTATGTGTTTAAAGTAGTTTTAATTCAAAAAACTCTCCAAGTTCCATAACTTGAGGACAAGTTATGGAAGACTTTAAACTATTAAAAAAATATGACTTTTCTTTATTCATAACCTATGGAAATATTTATGAGTTTTATGAATCTTAAATGTGACTTTTCATATAACTTGAGGACAAGTTAAAAAAACACATTTTAGAACCAACTCTTAGATTAATTTGGATTGAAAACAGCAATTTCACATAACTTTTCTATTAATCTAAGCAACTCATAAGAACAAGATAATTCAATCAAACTTTTTCATATGATTAGCCTAACCATTAAACTAAAAAAAACATGAATCTATTGACAATTATCTTTGAAATTGGATTAGCATGAACATTACCACATCAAAAACAGGTTTATAAGTTGAAAAACAGTTTAGGGTAATGTTCCTAGTCCAATTCCAGCCAAAACAGTCGAAGATATGCTGTCTGGGGTTCCAACTCGTCGAGTGCATGAACCAACTCGACGAGTTGGATGAGTTTAGCCTTGGACTCGTCGAGTCCCTTCATGGACTAGGCGAGTCTGCTGAGCAGACAGCAACAAACTTCGTTTTTTTAGCCAATTTTGCAAGTATAACAAGAAAACAAGCCTAGGCTCTGATACCACTGTTGGGTTTTGGTATAATACAACATCCTATGGTGCACATACAACCCTAAATACCTTGGATCTATGTTTTCACTAATTATACATGCAAATGGTTTCCAAGGTATTGAACCTATAGCTAGCATGCAATTGTCATACAAACTACATAAAATACTAGATAGAGTAACATACCTTTTGTGTGGCTGGAATTCTTGATGTATTTGTCCTTAAGAACTTAGCCCCAATAGTGTGGAAGCCTCAAATGAAGTCACAACACATCAAGGAAAAAGGTAGGACTTGAGAGAGAAACTCCATGCACTCTAAAACCTTCATGAACTCCAAGAACATGCACACACACTAGTGGTGGCGGTTTTTAGGTCATAACATATGTATTTATATGTGTTGAATTCTAAGAGTCATGGGTATAACCCAAACCCATATCCATGGGTTTTATGATCCATGGTTCATGTGGCCCAACTCTTTATGTATCCATACATAAACTTGGTCCAACATGGATCATAAGCCCAACACATAAAAATATAACTAATTACCATAATTAGTCCCCATAGTTTTAATTAGTCTCTTTTGATCACTAAATTAATTCCAAATTAATTCTTGATCAATACTAATTAAAACATATGATTTCATATTAATATATTACAACTTATAATATATTAATAAATCATATATAACCTCTTCTCTCAAAAGTCCATCCTAACAAATTGTCCTTATAATATGCAACACAAATGGACCATGCTACTATCGGGTCAAATACATACCAATAATAGTTATGGGCTTAGACACCTAATCCAACACAAGGTTCCCCGTCAATTCCTTATATGGGTTCAAAAGATTGGGTTTCACTTCCATCACGGTCTCATGATGTTAGATCATTAACACAGACTTTTGACATGCCTAAGTCATGATTGGTTTGATCGATGACCTCTCGGACATATGTCATTGTGTGTGAAATGTGTTAGAACTTTGTGATGAAAAAGATTGGTTTTGAGAAACGAATTGTACCTCTATTAGTTTCAGACCAAACAGTGAACTCTTAACTCATGTGAAAAGAGTAAGGTAGCTCAATGGACTAATGTGAATATAAGCCTGACTTGGGAAGAAATTTTCGTATGAAAAAATTCATCAAGGCTTTCGTAAACACACATTGAGTCTTTAGATGCTTGAGTCGACATGCTGCAGCATGCTTCTAGGGACAGTCTAACTAATACATAGTTGTTGAAATTTTACATTCCCATAGAAATGCAAGCATAACCCTTGAAAAAATTTTGTGTATTCTACACAAAGAAAAGACAAAGAACAAAATAACAAAAATCTTTTTGATATTTTTGATTTTTCAAACAGAAAGAAAATATTTGTGTTTTTGTAAGTTTTTCGAAAAAGAAAACAATGAGCAAGAGAAAATCTTTTTGGAATTTTTTTGATTTTTCGAAAATAAGACGACAAAACAAAAATAAAATTTTTTTGTAGTTTATGATTTTTCGAAAATAAGGCTAAGATATAAACTAATGAAAAACATTTTTACAAACATACAAAAATTTGTAAACTAACGAAAATTTGATAATCTTACGAAAATTTTGACAAAGTAACGAAAATTTGACAATCTAACGAAAATTTAACAATCTTACGAAAATTTAACAAATTAACGAAAATTTTGTACCACTTATCCAACATGCACATTGTCGAATTCGAAGCGTGTCGAAGCGTTGACTATGAACAGTAACCTCTGAATAAAGTATTATTACCTCTGAATCGACACTTATGTACAACACTCCTTTGTTATACATTCAAAATCATCCCTGCAACTGAACTTGCTTTGATCATTCCCAAACCTGTCAAAATTCGAACAAATGATTTTTCGTCCAAAGCTTTTGTAAAAATATCAGCAAGCTGATCAGTTGTTTTTACAAAATGGACTTCAATGTTTCCATCTACCACATGATCTTTGATAAAATGATAACGAAGAGCAATATGTTTTGTTTTCGAATGTTGTACTGGATTATGACAAATTCGTATAGCACTTTGTGAATCACAGTACAATGGAATCTTTTTCATATTCACAGCATAATCTCGCAACTGACTCTGGATCCAAATGATTTGTGATGTACAAGCAGCAGCTGCAACATATTCAGCTTTAGCAGTGGAAATCGAAACACACGTCTGCTTCTTCGACTGCCAACTAACCAACTTTCCATCCAGAAATTGACAACCACCACTTGTGTTTTTTAGATCCAAAGTACACCCTCCTAGATCTGCATCTGAAAATGCCTGAATGAAAAATCCTGTTTTCGAAGGATATCACAATCCTAACGAAATTGTTCCCTTGAGATAACGAAAGATATTCTTCACAGCTGTTAAATGTGGTTCTCGTGGATTTGCTTGATACCTAGCACAATTACATACAGAAAACATGATATCAGGTCTACTTGCAGTAAGATAAAGCAATGAACCTATCATGCTCCTGTATAAGGTAAGATCAACAGCAGGCGTTTCTAACGAAGGTGATAGCCTTGTGCCAACCGCCATTGATACCCTTAACTTCGTGCTATTTGTCATTCCAAACTTTTCGAGAAAATTCCTTGTATATTTTTCTTGATTGATGAAAATGCCTTCTCTGCTTTGATAAATGTTTAAGCCAAGAAAATTATTGATTTTACCCATCATGCTCATTTCGAATTGGCTTTTCATCAAATTTTCAAATTCACTAGACAAAGCAGGGTCAGTAGAGCCAAAAATAATATTGTCGACATAAATTTGAACAAGCATTAGATGATTCCCAACTTTCTTTCGAAATAATGTGGGGTCAACTGATCCTTGTTTAAATTTCGACTGTTTTAAGAAACTGGTAAGGGTTGCATACCATGCTCTTGGTGCTTGTTTTAACCCATATACTGCTTTATCTAAAATATACACATGATCAGGATGCATTTCATTTACGAAACCTGGAGGTTGTTCAACGTAAACAGTTTCTTCAAGTTCACCATTGAGAAAAGCACATTTCACATCCATTTGATAGACATCGAAATCCTTGTGAGCTGCATAAGCTAAAAATATTCGAACAGCTTCGGGTCTTGCGACAGGGGCAAAGGTTTCTTCATAATCAATCCCTTCTTGTTGCGAATATCCTTTTACAACTAGTCATGCTTTATTTCGTACAATATTTCCATCCTTGTCGGTTTTATTTTTGAAAATCCATTTTAACCCGACAATCGAAACATTTTCAGGTTTAGGTATTAATCTCCAAACCTTGTTTCTATCGAATTCAGCCAGTTCGGATTGCATTGCAACAACCCAATCTGAGTGTTCCATTGCAACCTTAACTGTCTTTGGTTCTATTTTTGAGATGAAAACATTAAACATGCAATATTCTTGATGAGTATTTAATACTTCATTCTTTGCACGAATTTGAGCTCTTGTTAATACTCCATCTTGAGGATTCCCAATGACTTGATCTTTCGGATGAGTCCTTGTCCATTTCTCTAACGGTGGACATGCCGGATCAAATTCCAAAGGTGCATCTTCGTACATCTCTTCATTTTCTGATCCTGCAACAGAAAGATTATCATTAATTTCGTGAAAATCATCATTTTGATCAAGACATATCGTCTCATCATCATTATGTCTATTTTCGACAGAATTATCATGTTGATGCTCCCCCTCAACAACTTCATCCATTCTCCCATTCTCCCCCTCGAAATAATGCTCCCCCTCAACCAAAGTATTCGAATCCAAGTGCTCCCCCTCCACTGGATTATTATGCATACTTTCGTCAACTTCTGGAGAATTCGTTGTTGAAATCCTATCATCAAGAGTTTGAGGAATTTCCAATTCATCAGTATGCTTCAAAGATTCAAAGTGATGATTATCATTTGCATGAACTTCAGCATCCACAGCCCTGTCAGGAATACCAAAAATTAAATCATAATCAAAATCAGATGAATTCACAATTTCAGATTCATTTGTTGATTCATTAATAATTGGCTTTTGTTCGAATTGCTTTTCAACTTGTTTGACATAATAGTCATCGAAGGTAAGATTGAATGTCTCTTTGACTTTTCGTGTTCGCTTATTCAACACCCTGTATGCCACCGAGTTGTGCGAATATCCCAAAAATATTCCTTCGTCAGCTTTCGCTTGAAATTTCGAAAGATTATCCTTGAGATTCATTATAAAGCACCTACAACCAAACACATGAAAGAATTTAACATTTGGTTTTCGGTTATTGATAATTTCATACGGTGTGATATTAAAACGTCGATGAATAAAAGAACGATTCTGAGTAAAACATGCTGTTGACACTGCTTCTGCCCATAGATATTGAGGAAGATTCGCATATGTTAACATGGTTCTGGCTACTTCGCAAAGTGACCTGTTTCTTCGTTCAACTACACCATTTTGCTGTGGTGTATATGGTGACGAAAAGTTATGCGAAATCCCTTTCTCGATTAAGTACGAATCCAACATATTGTTTTTGAACTCAGAGCCATTATCACTTTTGATTTTTCGGACATTCTTTTTCAAACTCATCTCAATTTTCTTGATAAAATCAATCATTGTTTGAGCGACTTCAGATTTTAACCTGAGAAAATACACCCAAGTGAATCGAGAAAAATCATCAACAATAACCAAAATGTACCGTTTCTTGTTAAGAGTTTCAACAGTTGATGGTCCACAAAGGTCAATATGAAGAAGTTCCAACGGTTCCACAATTTTCGAATCTATCACAATTGGATGTCCTTTCCGATGTTGTTTCCCTTGTTCGCAAGCTGCACATAAGGTATCATTGTCAAACTTTAGTACAGGTAAACCTCGAACAAGATCATCAACAACCAATTTATTCAAATTTCGAAAGTTTAAGTGTGATAAACGTCGATTCCATAGCCAGCTGATATAAGAGGAAGCTTTCGAAAGTAAGCACACTGAGGGTTTGCCGATGATTGGTTTTAGATCAAGAGTAAACATATCACCATAACGTTTTGACTTCAGCAACACTTCGTTTGTTTCAACCTTTGAGATAATACTCCCTTCTTCGTTAAATACAACTTGATTTCCAGTGCCCACAACAAGTTGTGAAACACTTATCAGATTATGTTTCAGACCTTCGATATAAGCAACACGGTTTATAGTAAACTGTCCATTTGTTACTTTCCCATAGCCTTTCACTTGACATTTATGATTGTTTCCGAACTTCACAACACCAGCATTTTCCAAGCTTCGAAAATCTCTCAGGTTTTCCTTTCGTCCAGTCATGTGACGTGAGCAACCACTATCAATATACCATTTCTCATCATATTGCTCGTCACATAGCACCTACGATCAATGAAAGAATTTAGGTACCCAAGGTTGTTTGGGTCCTTGGAAATTAGTTTTGAAAACATAATGAAATACAGAACTTTTAACCCAATCACAAACTTTAGTTTTGAGACTATCAATTAAGTCCACATCACTAGGTAAAGGAACAGAAACATAAGTTTTTGATAGTTTGGGATTTTCACTGACACATGCCTTCGTCTTTTTAGATTGTGTATGAACATGTTTTTCTTTCGAAACCGGTTGCCAAGTTTTTACCGAAACATTAGAATCTTTTGAAGATGAGCTTTCAGTTGACGAAGTATTCACATACTGCTCATAAGCTTCGTGAATTTGTTGTTGAGAATATTTCCTTGATTGATACATTCGTCCTTTTCCTTCAAGCCAATGATCAATGTTTTTTATTAGAAGAAAATCGTTGTGGTTAGGGTTGATTTTGAACACTCTTTGAGGTATTTTTATTATCTTTGGAAAACGTTGTTTTTGGAACTTTCGAAGAATTTGGTTTTGGTGAAAGTTCAGATTTAATCTTATTTGTTTGAGCGGGATTTTTCTTTTGATCTGAATAAAGTTCTGAATTTGAAGACTTATTCTCAACAGATTTAGTCTTTGTGTTTTCAGTCGTTTTCAATGTCAAACCATTTTGTTTCTTTCGATACTCCACGGTTTGCCAAAAAATCTTCTTTCGAGCTTGCCTTTTTGAAATTTTATTTTCTTTTGAAAACTTGTCAATTTGTTCTTTAAATTCTTTGGAATTTAATTTGACAACAATTTCATTTTCCACAACAACCTCTTTTGTAACTTCTTTCACAACTTTCGATTTTTCAACTCATTGGCGTTGTGGTTTTTGTCTTTGAAAAACATACAAATTCTTTGTGAGATTATTTTCGACAGTGTTTTGATTTGAAAAGAATCCTTCGTCTGTTGTTTTCTTGTTGTCATATTTGACCATTTTATTGAATTCTGGTTTAATGTTGTCAACGTTTCCAGTAGTGAAAAACACTTGATTTGGAAATACAACATCATCAATACACTTGAAATTTGGATACACCACTTGATTTGTTTCTAAATAATGGGCTCCTTTTTCAGACAACACTTTGTTGAAATTTTCAGTGTCCCCAAACACTTGATCAACAACAAAACAGGGAATTTCAGTTTCTTTCAAATCTTTGTTTGATGAGACCTTTTTGTGCGAATCGTCTTCATCATTTTCATCATCACTGCTATCCGTTTGACTATCTTGGATATCCACAAAATCGGGATCACAAACTTTCGAAGTTGAAGGTTTGTCAGTGTCAATCTCAACCACCAAATCCTTAAGTTTTTCTTTCCCTTTAGATTTTGATGCAACATTAATGACAGACAACTGAGAACAATCAACATCCTCAATATCACTAATTTCGCTAATATTATCAGAGTTATCTTCAATATCGGCAAAATTAGATTGAGAATCAGATGTTGAATTCTCAGTCTTTTTCAAAATTTTGATTTGTTCTGATTTTGTCAAAGTATCATTCACAATGTTAACTAATTCACTTGAATCAAGACATTCGTCAATTTTGACAATTCTATAAGCATATCTATCATCAGGAATTTTGTCAAACTCAGCAATATTTTTCTCACAATCATACGAAATATTATCAACATTCGCTCTCTCATATGCTAGAAAAGGTAATAATTTCCTATGTTGCTCCTTGCTAATTTCACACGAATGATGTAATGCAGTTAATTTGCCATAGAGACGTTTAGCAGAGTTACAATATATGTTTCGTTGTGCTAATAAGAGTTTTACATCACTAGACAACGAATCTCTATCATACATATTGTTCGTTATTTGCAATTCTAAACTCTCTATTTTTATGTTCTTGACATCTAACTTCTTATGAACTTCTATCAACTGAGAAGTTGATTTCTTAGCCTCATTGCTAGCAGATACAACCAAAGCATCGAAATAAGCAACAGTATCATCAAAAGCAATTAGATCAAAAGCATATGCACTTAAAGGAATATTGAATGATTGAAGAATATTAAGTACCTTAGTTGTCATTGGAGACTTATCAGCAGATTTCGACACAAAGCATCAGTCCGTCACCTCTTCGTCCGAATCTTCCTCTAGCTTCGCATACATGGCTCCATGCGTAGGATTACGCATTTCTTCATCGTCTGAGCCCGAAGACCAGATTTGATACGTGTCATCATTCTCCTGTTCACCTTGAGCCACTAAAGACAAATTTTTCACCTTCGTACGTACTTCTTCCAACCTCTTCACATAATACGCTTCGTCTTTTACCCTATTCTTTTTCTCATCCTTCTTACGAAGCATGCAATCATTTGCTAGATGATTTGCTCTGTTGCAATAATGACAATCCATACCAGAATCTCCTTTCAGTTTCTTCTCTTTCTTCTCCTCATCACCCTTCCCATCATTCTTCTCATACTTCTTCTTCTCCTCTCCAGCAGTCTTGTTCACGAAACCTCCTTTTCCTTCACTTTGCTTCACCTTTGGATTAAACGGTTTCTTAAAAAACTTATTGACTCGGTTGTTTGAGTAAAAAGCTATTGCCTCATCATCCGAATTCATGATAAACCCCTCTTCATCATCAGAATCACCTTTTTCGACTGCTTCCTTTTCAGACACTTTAGAGACAAGTGCTAATGGACCTCCCAGACTAAGCTTCGACTCTTCTGCCATTTCGTTCACTTCACTTTCGTGAGTTTTCAGTTGATTGTACAAATCATTCAAAGAAGATGTGTCGAAACTCTGTTGATTTTTCACCATCATGCTAACACTCCTTCATTCTTTACGGAGTCCCATAACGAAGGTGAGATTGAATTCCATAGTAGACCTTGTGATTCCATAACGATTGCATTTGTAAATCAATTCGTTCAGCCTATCATAATAACTTTCAATCGTTTCACCATCTTTTTGCTTGAAATCCTTCAACTCAATCAAACAGTGCTTAACTGAATTAATTTTCGTCTTTTCACTACCTTGAAACTTTTCTTTGAGATTATTCCAGATTTCTTTTGCAGTTGTACAACTTCTGACATAGTTATACACAACTGGAGGCAATGCACCACGTAACTCCCTTATGCATCGTTTTTCAAGTTTCTTCATTCGATCAGTTTGAGCATCAACACTCGTAGTACCAGACGAAGATCCGATAGGTTGAAGATTCGTCGGAAGAGTACCATTTCCTGAGATGCAAGACCAAAGCTCTTCATCGAGTCCATTCAAGTAATTTTGCATACGATCAGACCACTGATCATAGTATTCCAGAATGAGCATAGGAATCTTAGTTGAAGATCCTAGCAGATGAGAGTATGAAGTCATCGAGTTGAGATTGAAGTTCGCCATTGATGTACGGAAGAAAATTTTTGAGAATTTTTGAGAGATTAAAGAGAATATGAAAGCAATTTGCTGAATTGATCAGAGATATCAAGTAGAACACTCGGTTCAACAAATCAGTTGCAGAATCAAATCACAACTGAAGATCTAGAACGCTTTTTCACGTCAAAAGGTGCGGAACTTTTTGAACCAAAAATTTGATTCAAAAACCTTTTGAATCAGAGTGAAAATCAGATCGCAGACTATGATTCCTGATACCAATTGTAGAAGTGTAGAATCAAGTATTAATCAAATCAGAGTTAAACGAATATAGATTGAACACACGATGTAAATATGATCTGGTTTCAGCTCTATTATGCTTTCAACTGTTACAGAGAGTTCATAGACAAGTTCATACAAAGACTCTTATCTAACTCTAAGTAATATCCCTATTTATAGGAAACATGAAAGCACACAAAAAATTACAAGGACTGAACAGTACGCTTCGTTACAAATGTGTCTCGTAAAATAAACTTATAACTTCGACATATTACAACAGGTCCTCGACCCTTACAAAGCTTACATCCCCAAAAGGCCAAAATGCAGGTGTTACACAAGCTGCTCAAAATGTCCTACGGAACATACATGAGTGAACTTATTTTACGGGAATCATGTCTGACACGAGATTTATCGGTTCGATTTTGTATTTATATTTTCTAACCTTTCTGTAAATTTTGCATTCTATAATAAGTGCAACAATTAAGTTAAATAATTTTATAACAGATTGAATTTTAAATTTAAAGCACGTCGGTTTCTAAAACCATAAACTAAATTTTTAAATGGTTTCACTTGTTGCTTTAGATGGTTGCAAATAATGTGGAGGGACCACAAAACAAACCCCTTTGGGGATCTAATAAATCAAGCTTCGTGAACTACTTAAAGTCATTGAATTTCTGTTTATGAATTCAAGAATCCACGATGCAATTGCAAATACAACACAAATAGACTGTGTGTTTCCCATGAAAACTAAGTACAAGTCAAGATAAAAAGGGCAACACCATGTGACTCAACAGAAGCCGAGAGTGAATGTTGTAGTGACCCGTAATCTTTCCCACTCCAAACCTCTTTGCATGAACATGAGCCAAAATTTATCATAGGAAATGCCTTTGAGAGATTTGATATAGTTGTGGAAATAATTGTTTTTGAAGTATTCAGATTGAAATAAGCAAGATACACCTCTCCTGAAACATTACAATATCGGGTTGATGATATGAATAGGTTAACAAAACTAAAGGTTAATGGTGTTCATGAGGCGTCCACAATACGTAAGTGATCATTTGAGTTCAAAAACCGAATCTTGTAAGAGTGATTTAAACATTTACCTTTCTTTCCGGTAGCAATCCATGAGCGAACTCCTCCGGGACCCACATTGGCTTTTGTTTCTTTGATAGAAGCACATGAACCCGAATAACTATTCACAAGTGTTCCATTGCTGTTTAGCTCCCACATCTAAAAACAAAAAATCAACAATCAAATAATGCATCACGTTTTATCGATATAAAAGATTTGCTCTCTCACCTCCTAAGAGGTGTTTAATGTTCCAACTCATACCTGGTTAGCATCCGGTCTGCAAGGAAAAAATGACGCTCTCTTATGCTCCTTTGAAGTAAGTTTCCGTTTGGATGAAGTATCAAAGCAAAACCCATCCCTATTTCTTGCATGTAGGTGAAGCTTCCCTCGATATTTTTCTCTATATGTAACTTCATCTCTAAAAAAAAAGAAAAAAAAAAGTTAGCATCAATAAATTATTGACCTTTATGTTAAAATAACCCTCTTCTCTCCCAAAGGTTCGAGTCTCAGTAGTTAGTTGCAGTGTGGGAGTGTTAACTCCAATATGGATTGGGCTCCTTCTGGCTATTGGGCCCTTATGCTAGCCAGAGTGTCCCTGATTTACCTCTCACATGATGGTCCTAGGGCAGACAGTGTGGGTCAGCTCAGACAGTGTGGGTCAGCTCAGGGGTTGCTGGAAGAATAATCTTTTTTAGCAGAAAAAAGAATGCTCTACACATGAAAGAGGTTTAGGAAATTACGATTGTAAAAGAGGGTCCGATTTGTAGAGACAAAAAGGTTCGAAATTTTTGGTTCTTGATGGCCATCTCCAACAAACTTGTTCAAGATCCGCATCAACTGCTTTCACAAACCACCCTTTGGCTTTGGAATCATGACAACTCGAGAGCCCTAAAATGAGTTTTTCTGATGCACCCGTGTCTTTTAGACTTCTAGTTTGAAAGTGTGGACCTTGTTTCAAGAATTGGAATTCAGCCGTGTTGGTAATGTAAGGAAACTGTAGACAATACGATACAATTGTTAGACCAAGTTTGACTTTTAAGAGTCAACTTACTTACTTACCCTTCAACTTCCAAAATATTGAGATTTGTTTTCTTTACATAGTAAAAGATAACAAATTACAAAAATTACAAGTTGACCTTTTTTTAGGTGATGAAGCAAGTAATTAAGTAAAGGAATTAGTGGAAATAGTAAAACATGCCTCCTTATTGTTTGAGCTAAAAGAGTTGATTTCCAGTAGTGTTGGGTTTGTGATTAGTCGATAAGTTGCATCATCGAGCTTTCTCATATCTCCTCCAAACATTAAAGGTGATCGAGCCATTGACCACAAAGTCATCTGCAAATTGTAAAAAGTCAAAGAAAGTCAAAATTTAAAAAGAATGAACAAATTTGATTCGATTATCTTTAGAGAAAGAACGAAATCAACCCACCTGAGTTTTTTGCTCGTCTAGAGTAAGTCTTGACAACCTGTGTGGACCAACATTGACTCCTACAAATAAAACTTAATTAATCGATTTGGTATTTCATTAGCTCTTTACAAATTAAAAAAAAAAAAAGAGATCTGGTTTTTTTGTTTTATAAAATTAAAATTATTAATTGAAAATTTGAGAACGAAAATTAACCAGGGTCAGTAAGCCATCCTAGTGGAAGCATATCTAAATCAGGCCATGAGTTTCCCAGCAAACCTCCGCCTCCTATCATACTAGCAGCTGCAAAATCTCTAAGAAACAAGAAAATTTTCCAAATTAATTAAAAATGATACGACTTGGGTTATATTTTATTGGAAATCGACTTTGTTTAAATTGTTTGAAATTTCTGTGAGAGACAAAATTGGATTTGGTTCGACTTCATAACAAGTACTAGAAAAACAGAAATGTTGTTAAATTACGACTTGATTCATAACAAATTTCAATTCAGAAAATAATGCGGTTGACTGAAAAAGTCAACAATGTATACACATTACCTTGAAACATCAAAATGGGCTGCAACATCTCCCCAATTATCCCAGTCATCACCAGTGACTCTATACATGTTCACAAGGGTTGAAACTTGCTGAGCCATGACTGGTGTGGCACTTGTTCCAGGTGAGAGTGAATAAAGAATTGGACGATTAAGCCCCTCCAAAATCTGCAATCGTTATTTGTTAAGGCCTGAAGGATGAGGAGGGCATTCATGTCATTTGCACACACAAGCTTTTGAGGACTATTTTCGAAGATTTGCAAAGAAAAAAGCTTTCTAGGGCTATTTTTTATGATGAGGATAACGAGGGCATTCACGTCTTTTGCACAACAAATGCAGTACAACATATTTTGTCATGTCTTGTCATGCGTGATAAATGGGGTAAAAAGGAGATAAATTCATGTACCTCTGAAACAATCGTTATCTCACTTAGCTCAAAATCATCACCAAACACACAGTCGTGTTTTACTGTTAAAAGACACAAGCAACCATTATATTAGGTGATTCTTAAAATGAATCTTTTTGCTATGTTTAAACCATTAATAGAACATATTTGTTGTTACAAAGGTCAAGAACATGAAATTGTAAGTTTGACATAATGTCCCTTTAAAAATGTTTGACCATTGGGAAAGTGTCTTGCATACTTTTAATAATGACAAAATAAGGGAATCATATGTATTCACATCAAAATCATTTCTCTCTGTAATGACAATCAAAGATAATGAGATATTCTAGCTTAAAAAGTTTATAACAACCCTTCACACATTGTGGGCTACAAATAACTTGCACCATAGTTTCAAATATGGAGCTAGTGTAGAAGATGGAAGAAGTGTTATTTAAAGAATAGTGAGAAACTTACAAAAATCGACATCCCATTCGGCATATTGATGATAAAGGGACTTTAAAAAGGCTCTTCCAGCTCCTAATGTAGTGTCCACACTCATGAAACCATTTTTCATCCAACCACAAGACCTCTCTTTCAATCCTATATCCTTTGCATGCCAAACCTTTCCGGCTTCTGTGTACGCTTTTCCCTATTCATAATTCAAATAATGTTTAAATAAACACATTTTAGGAGGTGTGCTATTAGTCAAATGTCTAAAATACCCTTCAACAATAACCAAATCAAGAATCTTGTAATGTCCTTCAAAGAAAGACGATTAAAATTTGCTCCCACTATTGCATGAAATTGCAATGTTTGACCAAGCACACACTTTTAGGGAAGTGTTTTGTTAGTCAAATGTCCAAAATACCCTTCAACAATAGCAAAAGAAAGAATCTTGTCGACCTAAATAAGTATTAAAAAATGCATCTTTCCATTTTGATTCAATACTTTTAGGAAAGTACTCAACCATCAATCAAATGTTTGAAATAAGCCTTCAAAAAACAATAAGTAAAGAATGTCGTGAAACAAAATCTCTATCATCAATCTCGTAAGTCGTAACTATGAAATTTTATTTATCAAATGTCTGAAATACTCAAATGCACTTCAAAAAATGATAAGATAAAAGAATCTTGTAAACCAAAATCATCATCATCACAATTTGTAATTTTTAGTGAAACATTGTAATAGCAACTTGGGAAACTTCCCATAACTATGAAACCTTGAAACAAGAGCTCTTGCAATTTTCATGGGTAATAATTAAAGTACACTATCTATATTAGTAAAGGCAAAGTACATTGCTACCCTCAACTAACAAATGAAGAACATAAAACTAAACTTCATCCTATGTATGTAACCTTATGATAAAACTACATAGATATTGAATGGAGACTTTAAATCAAATAAAATATTTCATCTTTTGAGCTTAAAATTTTAGGAGTAATACCGTTGTAATGTCTAAGATAGGGGTGTTTGCATTCACGGCTTGTGTGCTTATGCCTCTCATAATATGGAACCCAAACTTCAAACCCATGTCATGAACTTTCTTGGCTACTTCTTTGAACCCTTTGCCACCTTTTGATGAAGGCCACCTACGTGGGTCCGGACTCATCCTCCCCCATTCATCAATCACATCGAATCCAAGCGAATCAACATAAGCACCATGGACTAACTTTCTATACCAAAGGTAATCCACAACCGCATACTATAACAAAATCAAGAAATCACAAAGAGAAAGGGTTTAAACAACAATGCTTATGTTAATTCAAGAATATCGTTTTTGGAGAACTATTTGACTATTTTATTGAAAGTCTGAAATACCCTTTATCAAATTCAAGAAATCACAAAGAGGTAGAGTTATAACATCGATGTTTTTCAATGGAAATAGATGATTCTTGGAAATGGTTGTTAAATTCAAGAATGTCGTTTTCAAGACATGTTTGAGTAATTTATCAAATATTTGAAATACCCTTTAATGATCACAAAGGAAAGAAGCACACATCAACATCATACACATTTTGTGAAGATGACAACGGGCAAATTGGTAATTGTAACTTCAAATTCTTCAAAAGTGGAAAAGTTGTGATTTTTATGGGCCGAAAATCATAGTTTTATATAGACGTTTGACTGTTTATAGAATATCTAAAATATTCTTTTGAAATTAAGAAAGAATGAAGCCCACATCAATATCTTCTATCTTTTTGTGATGATGAAATTGGGAAAATAGGAAACTATAACTTGGGACTATTCCAAAATGGAAAAGTTTAAATTTTTATGGGATGGAGGGATTATTGGTAAGACCTCATAGCCATGAGCATGCAATTTCTGTGAAATAAGTTGAGCATTTTGAAGAAACTCGTCTTCAGAGATTGTCCAACAAAACGAATCGTATGAATTCCAACCTCTAGGTGGTATGCTAGCATGGATTTCTGATAAGACCCTGAAACAAAAAAATATTTCTAATAATTATACAATCGAGCATCTTAAATCATGTTAATATTAAAAATCCACCACAACAAGCGCATAATCCAAAACCAAAAAGAAAAAGGGGGAAAAAAAAGACACATTGCAGTTAAAGCAAGATTTAGAACTTCAACTTATGCTTAAAGAGGAGCATTCCTTTCAAATTATATCAAATTGACAAGGATTTCAAGAAACGTAAGTAGTTATAAAGTAGTTGTTTCAAAAACAAGAAATAACAAATTTGTACAACTGATAACTGATTATCTAATTCGTATTTCCAAAAAAGCACGTTAAACACACACCCCCTAAGTTCTCGTTTTATAGATTAATGTTGTCATAAACTAATTATCCATAAAGGCATAAACCATCAACTCTTATTCATTTAGATATTATGAATTGCTCTGTTTTGACTCTGGAAAGTCAAAAGCAACTCTCATTTTGAGCTGAAGGGGAAAAAGGCTGTGTTTAAATCAAATTCAAGAACAAACCCGTTTAAAGTAGCATAAAAGATTCAGTTTTTTCACTGTTTTTTGCACAAAAAATAAAAGATCTCCTTCCATTAGATTAGTGTTGTCACGTATTTGAAACTAATCGTGATTCTTGAAAGTCAAAATTAATGTCAGCTAGATCACTAGAACCGAAAGCAAACCCCACATTTGAATTAATCGAATTCAAGAAAAAGGTATTGCTATTCTACAATTATTTATCAAATAATCAGACAAAATTTCTATTATCGTAAGCTTTTACAGCTTGATTCAGGGAACCCATATGAATAAGACCAAAAATAAACCCATTTCTGTTGATTAAATTTAAGAACACGAATTCGAATGTCAGACTCTTTTGTTTTTGACCAAATATGGGTAAATAAATGACATGGTTTTAATTCCAATCACTGTAAGGTTGAACAGCATGAAAGAGAGAAAGAAAGTACCTTTCCGAGGAAAAAACGAAGACGATGAAGATGAATGAGTAGATAAGCTTATTCATGGCGTCACTGGTGTTTGACTGATCGAAGGTAGGAATCAAAATTTATAATGGGAACGATTGAAAGCGACAAGGATAGAAATAAGATATAACGAAACGACGTCGCAGAAGAGGTGGAGGACTTATCGGCGTGATAAGACGATAGTTTGAGGAACTCTGGAAGACATTTTCGTCGGCTTTTGCCGGCGGTGATAGCGTAGTTTTAACTTCTCCGGCGAGGTGTCGCTGTCGTCGGTGGAGGACATTGGGTTGGTCAGTAGTGGGGACATATAATAAAAGGCCGCTCAGTGTTCGATTCTTGTTAACACGCGTGTCAATAGCTTGCATCATAGTACTCTCACTCGTGTCAAGAGTTTTTGTCCATAGTAGGGTTATAGACAAAACTATTTCCCATTCTTTAAAACTATTTACTTTTTAGTATTTTTTTCATTTTTGTTTAATTTTTCAGCTTTTCTTAATGTTTTTTTATTTTAAATATATCCAACTTTTCTCCATTTCTTTTTTATTTCACATTTTTACTGTTTTTCTAAATAATAATTTTTTTTTCAAACTTTTAGTGTTTTTTTAAATAAAAATTTATATTTATATTTTTTATTTTTGTTTTTTATTTTAAATATCTATTTTTTACATACAATTTTTTAGCCATCATAAAATTAAACATACAATTTTTTCATCATATTAGTTATAACAGCAGCTTGAGAGATTATAGAAAAATCATCATTGTCAATCATATCTATAATAGAATTCATCTACAAAACAAATAAAAACAAACAAAAACTAATAAAAAACTAATAGAATTCATCTACAAAACAAATAAAAACAAACAAAAACTAATCAAAAAACTCATCATGTCATCTATGACAACAAGAAAAAAGAAACAAAAACTAATCAAAAATTGCTTATATCATCTATGACAACAAGAAAAAAGAAACAAAAACTGATCAAAATTTGATTATATCATCTATGACAACAAGAAAAAAGAAACAACAACTAATCAAAAATTGATCATATTATCTATGACAACAAGAAAAAAGAAACAGAAGTAAAAATTGCAATCAATTCCATCTAAAAACATCAAAAAACAAGCTGTGACATATACAAAAAAATCAAACAGATGCAGAACTTGATCTTCAATTCGGTGGAGAAGGATCAAAATCAAGAAAAAATGAGAGTGCAATGAATTAAACAGAAAAAACTACAAAAAACGAGAAGGAAAATAGGTTGCATACCTTGAAACCGGCGAGTTTATGGAGGCGGTAGGAGGACGGCGACGGGCAGAAGAGGTTGCAGGTAGGTGGCCGGCGTAGGAGGAAGAAGCCACAGGCGGCTGGCTATGGCGGATGAAGCCGTTGGCTGAAGAAGACGATTGAAGCCCTAGCCTGTTTTCGTTTTTTTTTTTTTTTCTGTACGCTGTTCCGTTCCAGCATGTAGGGAGCGTTATTTTTTTTTTGTTTTTAATCATAAAAAACAATAATAATAGTTTTAAATTCAAAATAATACTAATAAGGTAAATAGTTTTGAATGTATACTAGAATGGGAAATAGTTTTATGTATAACACTAATATGGATAAAAACTCCTCGTGTCAATACTTTTAATCAAGGCTATCAATATTAGATCCTATAACCAAGGACGAATCTAGAACCAAAAACTACATGATTACTTATGTAAATAAAACTAAAAAAATATGAAAGTGTAAAAAATACTAACGGTGACGGGTCAGGTTGTATGACTAAAATATTTAAACATCATTTCAATAGTTATAATAAAGTTCTTACAATTGAACCCTACGAGGTCTTATATCTTGAAACATTGTCACAATTGCATCGTTACCAATACCTTTTAAAACATTTTTTTCAATATAAGACACTAAACTATCACTCAAAAACTGATCACTCATTTTGTTACGTATATCAGTCTTTATCAACTTCATTGCTGAAAATGCGCGTTCTACACTTGCTGTTGCTACGGGTAAGATCAATGCAAGTTTCATAAGAAGGTAAATCTTAGGAAATATTATATGCTTCTTTTCTTCAACCATCTTTTTGGAAAGGTCTCCAATACTCTTCAAATCATTAAATCGTTCATCTTCTCGCACATCTTTAATGTAATTTCCAAGTTCCACTTCAAGAACTCGAAGATCATATTCTGTTGGAAACTCTTCAGGATAAAGTGAAGCCATTTTCATTATTTTTTCTAAATCAAAGGCTTTGAAAGATTCACTTGGGCACAAACAAGCAATACAAAGAAGTAAATTCGTGTTTGCTTCATTAAAGCGATGGTTCAGCTCTTGAAGTTGCATATCAATCACCTCCTTAAATACATCAACTTGATAATGGTGCAAGTTGTTAACCTTAAAAAAAATATATACACATATATTAATAACTAACGATAAAACACAATAAATTTATAAATCAATGTGGTAGTTGGTAATAAGAAACATTACTAACATGTGAACCTCTGCGACGACTGTATCCATTAAATATATTCATCTTCCAAATCCACAACTTTAACTTCGTTTTTAGCACAAAACAAAGTAACTTTCTCTAAAAGTGGTTCCCATCCTACATCCCTAATTTCTTGAATTGCTTTTTTTGAACTACTTACTTGATTCATGGCATTTATGATATCTTGGTCTTTTCTTTGTAGTATTGTATTCAAATGATCTGTCACTCCCAAGATATCAATCGTCAAATGTAGACAAAACACAAAATCAAATGATTTTAACCATTTTAAGATGCGGATTGCTTCAGCTCTACGATCACGATCACTATCAAATTCACCAAGGTCTTCAAGTACATCACAAATGGAAGCATATATGGTTTGGATATTTAATAAAGATGCAAAATGAGAACCCCATCGAGTATCAGACGGTCGTTTAATACCGACTTCTTGATTCAAACCAGTACCACTCTCAAGCTCACCTAAAATAAACCACATAAGAAATGAATTAGTCGAATAATTAGCATAAACAAATGAACATAAACCAAATAAACCATACCTTCAGCCAATGCTTCCATAACTTTATCTGCTTGTTTTTTTCTTAACTTAGCTTGTCGTTTGTAAGAAGATCCAATAATATTTAACAGCCGAGAAACCACATCAAAAAAATCATTAACCGTCGTGTGATTCTTTGCAACAAACACTAGGGCTAACTGTAATTGGTGAGCAAAACAATGAACAAAGTGTGCAGATTTTGTTTCATTCATAATCAAAGTCTTCAATCCATTGAATGCACCACTCATATTACTAGCACCATCATAGCCTTGTCCTCTAATCCTACTAGGACTCAAATTCCGTTTTGAAAGCATATCATAAATGGTAGCCTTTAGTGACAAAGCTGAAGTGCCATTAACATTTCTAAGGCCAACAAACCTTTCTACAACTTCACATTTTCTATTGACAAATCGCAAAACCAATGCCATTTGTTCTTTACATGACACATCACGTGACTCGTCTACTAAAATTGCAAAAAAATCATTTCCAAGCTCTCCCATAATAACATTTAAAATTACATCTGAACATGCTTGCACAATATCTTTCTGGATTTCACCGCATTTCATTTGTGTATTTTTTGGGGCATTCTTTAACACAACACGATCTACAACATCACATCGATCGGCTAACCACTGTAATAGTTCAAGAAAGTTACCTTTATTATCCGAGTCTTCTTTCTCGTTATGACCACGAAATGCTAACCCTTGCTGAAGTAGGAACCTAACACAATCAATTAAAGCATTCAAACGAATACGATATTCTTTCTCTTGTAAAGTAGTTTGTTTCTCAAAAGCAGACGTGATTGATTGTCTTTGGTTCATCAAACTTTGGCACTTTTGGACAGCAATAATGTGTGGAGTTCCTTCTTTGTGTTTATCTATTCCTGATTTCCTATTCTAGGCCTTGAATCCAGATTTTACAAAATGATATGATCCACCTTGATTTGGTATACTAGATTTGAATAGATAACAACATAAACAGAATGCAGCATCCTCTTTTATACTATATTCTAACCAATATTTATTATCATCAAACCAAGATTGAATAAATCTTCGAGGTTTACCTCCAAAATCACGTGGTGGGAATTTATGGTTTAGAGGTTGGAAAGGCCCTTTTTGCAAGTATGCTCTTCTAATTTCATTTCTTTGGTTTACATGATAGAACTCTATACTTGGTCGTTCAAACAGATCAACAGGTAATGAGTTTAAATCCACCTTTGTATACTTATGTTGTTGTTCGTTATCTGCTTTCTTTTTATAAAACTTATGCAAAGACATTGTTAATTCAATGATTCTTTATTCTTGATTCTGAAATTGAATTATGAAATTGTATGTTACAAGAGTCTCAAACTAATAACCATTATCAATATTTTGTTATCAAATATACATATCATAAAATCAAAACAATAACAACTTAACAATGTCCTCAAATTTCAAGTCAAAATAAATTGTGAAATTGAATGGATATTAATCAAATTTTAAGAATGTTAATCAACTAATCAAGACAAGAATTCTAAATAATTACACTGATATGTGGGTCATTTAACTACACATTAATCTAATTAAATTCAAGTATTACTCTCATGATGTTTGCTAGTAAGTAATAAATACATGTTCTTCAAATAAATGAATCAATATTCAATCATTATTCGTATAAAGTTAAAAGCCTGTTGTTGTGGTGGACGATTAGTGAATTATACAAATCAACGAATCAACCATAATTAATACAAAATTACAATTTAAAAATACAAACCTGTTGAGTGTTGATCACTTGGCTACTTTCGCTGGAGTCTAACTTAATTACTAATACTAGGCTCTAATGCTCTATAATGTTGTGGCTGGAATTTGGACGAATGGAGAGAGACGACAGTCGGCACAAGGTAGCCGACATTCTGTTTCTTTTGCCAAAATTAATTACAAAATCCTTTTTTTTTCAAAAATAATTAGATTGGGCTGTGGATTAATGAAAGTGGGTTAAGATATTAGGCTGTTAAATATAAAATATATGGGCTAATGATAAGTATTCTTTTGCCAAAAATAATTAGGTAGGTCATTTGATAAAAATTAGGTAGTTCCTAAATTTTTTTTATACATCCTTGTTCTATTAAAAAAAAAAAATAGGTCCTAGGATCCACCTTGTGACATGCTACCTACGCCCCTGCCTATAACATCGTTTTTTTCCCTTGCAAAACGTTAACAGTAAGATCTTATTAGAAATAGTTTACAATATAAAATAGTGAAATAAATATTTTAAAACATAAAAACACATCTTCAATATATAATTTAAAGATAAACAATTCAAATTAAGTTTTATATGATGTATATTCGATTCATTTAATTAGCCTAAAAAATTCAGGTATGATTTTGAATTGATTTGTCTAGGTGAGATTGTACGATCCTGCAACCGGTCATAAAGATAAAATATGAAAAATTTCAAATAATTTATGGATAAATAAAAAAAAGTTTAGTAATTAAATATAAACAAGTTGAAGTTCAGTGACTAAATATGAACAAAACTAAAAGTTCGTTACAATGGAGGTCATATATGTCTGCACAAGGTTGCAGAAATCACTCGACGGTGGACTGGGTCAAGGAATTAATCGGCTAGGCGGGGATTAATCGGGAACCATTAATTATTAAAAAATTAATAAATATAACATTAATCCTAAGAATATAAGTAAACAAATTAACAAGTTAATAAATATAACATTAATCCTAAGAATTAAAAAAAATTATCACACAATTATATAAACACCATACAAAATTCAAATTAAACATAAATCAAAATTAAACAAAAAACATATTAATAAAAATACATTGTTATTTCTTGTATTTAAGCCTTACAAAAACAATCGTACATAGCTGTGAAAAACAACCTGAACTATATGTTTATATGGATCACATTACATGTATACAACCTAATTCATTAATAATGAAAAAGATTGAAGCAATTGATAAATGAAAACAAATAAAACTATAACAAAAAGATCAAGGTGCAAGGTAAACTGGCAACATATATCTTTTTGTTTCTTTAATATTAAATGTTTTTAAAGGTCCACAAGCACGAAGTGTACTACAAAGAAGACATCTCCTGAAAAACCATTCAAGCCTTAATGATAGACCCACATTTTTGGTATATGTCTGCCGAATTACTACCCACAAAAAGCTCATAACAAAACCCAAACCTTAAGAGCAACACAATGGATTTGCTTCCCAACTTAGATAGATTTGAGAGACGAGCAAGCTTGAATCACAATGGAAAACACAAATTGGTTTGGAATTTCACCATAGACGCACATTTCATAAAAATGGGGTGATTGTTTTTGTGAACTTAGAATTCTTAGCGTAGAGATCATAACAATCCAAGATACCAAGTTTCTTTGAGGCATTTCATCAAACATCCTATGTGCGTACCCTGCGCGTACCCGAGTTGACCGCATCTTGCATACATGGACAGGAGATGATTGGTATGGATGATGGGTAACCAGAGGTGATGAAAAAGATCGAAGCAATTGATACATAGAAACACATAATATTTGTAAATTAAAATCAAAATAAGTTCCAATTGCGTATAATTAACCAAAATTTGTAATCGGAGACAACAACCATACCTGATTAAGGAGGTGCTGAGGAGGAAGCAGATGATCAGCAACCGATCTAGGCATGGTACTAGAACTTCGAGGGAGATTCCCATTGATGATTTCGATGGTTAACAATGGTGGTATAAAGAGGAGGTTCGACTGTAATGGTGGGATAATATCTTTAGTGAGATGGTGCGATGGTAGATGAGGCAGTCGCTGAACATGGACTGAAGTTGGTTTTTCCAGTGAAGAATGAGGGTTGTATCGATGGTGTTCGATAGAGTTGTGAACCAAGCGACAACCATGTGTAAAGATGTATAGAATTGTTAAAAGTTTCGCATCCCACATCGCTGGTGGGATAATAAATGAAGGCACACATATCTTATAAAAGGAAAGTTGGCTCCTTTGAAAATCAAACCTAACTATGTGTTGGGCTAGCTGGCTCCATTGAGCCGATGGTTAGCTGGACCGACCTGGTTTGAATTGGACCGGTTTTGACTGATATTGACCAAGGTTGAATAGTTAACCCTCTAACACCTATTTGTAGGTGGTTGGAGGCTGCCAAGCACCTAGGTGCCGATCAATTGGCCGCCTAGACTGATTTTTACAACATTGGTCTGTCATCTCCATAGCTTTCTGTCGCCCTTCATTCAGAAAACCACCATCTTTGCCATGCTTTAGACACCCAAACACCAAAAGCTTTGACAATAATGGAGGCCATATTTGCCCACAAGCTTTTAACTTTCTTTGTTATCTTTATACAATTGCATCTGATTAAGGGCAATATGTCATATGATTAGCGATCTTTGATTATGTTTTCATTAACTTTCTTCATTATCTTTATACACATGTCATCTCTACAGCTTTCGCCACCCCCTGTTTCCTTTTTTGTCGACGGCAATATACCGAAGGAATGTTTGTTCATTGTGTTTGCCGTTAAATTGGCCGGATACACTTGTCAGTTGTTATGTTGCTTTGATGATTTTCATATCTTATTTAGAGTAAACTACATTTTTTGTCTTTAAATATAAGCTATTTTTTGCAAATTGGTCCTAATAATGTTTTATCTTGCAATTTTGGGTTTTTATGCGAGATTCTTTCAATGTTTTTGGTCATGTTCCAAGTAAAAATGATTATTTTTATTGAACGTGTATAGGTAACTTTTAAAATTTTGATCCAAAAAATATGGTAATTTTACTTCGAGCACCGTTACAAAAGTATAAATAAGAACCAAAATCGGAAGATAAAATTTTTTAAGACCAAATTTGAAAAAAAATCAGATAAAGTTAGGGACTAAAAATATAATTTGCTATAGCTTTTCATTTTAGAAGCATAATTTTGAAATCAAAGTAAAAACTTTATCTAATAAGTTTATAATAAAACAAGGCTCGTTTACCTAAAAGAATAATTGATTTGTTGGTAGTTTTAAATTTTGATAGTGAAAGTTAATTGAGATTTTTTATTATTATTATAGGTAAACTATGCCAAATAAAAACTAATCTTACAATTTTACAAAAATAATAATGTATTTTGAAAATTGTCTTTAATAGCAACATACTTCCATTTTGAAAGAACTTTCACAATAAAAGTAGTGCTTGGTATGATGGAAGTGGAGAAACAGTTGCATGATTCAATCCATTGTAATGGAAGAATGTAATTTTGTTTGTATAACGGAATGGAATAAATTATTCTTGAAAGAATGTGATTATTTTTATTTGTTAATTTTCATTCCTTAGCTAGTAAATTATATTATTCCATGTAATAAAAAGTTGTAAGAAAACTGATTTTATATGGAGTTATTTGTTTAAATTTCACAATAAAAATTAAATTAGTCTTTTATTTTTCTAAAAATATATTTAAATCATAATCTTATTCGTGTTTAAATGAGTTTTTTTTAGGGTTTTATGCAGAAAAGCCTCATTATTTTGGGGAATTTTTTTGATAAAATACTAAATATCTTTTTTAATAGAAAAGTCTCATTATTTTAGGAAAATCGCATAATCTTTCATTTCATGTTAATATAAAAAATGACTTTTTTGTTAGTTTGGACAAAATGATAAATAATCAGGACTTTTCTGTTAAAAAAAAATTGTTATGACTTTATCAAAAAATTTCTCAACATAATGGGACTTTTCTGAATAAAATATTTTTTTATGCCTAAAGTCTTTATATTTGAAGGTAAATGTAACGTTTTGTTTTCTCGCTAGTCATTAGTTATAAAATATGTAATTAACGACAGTCAACAATTGTAATCTTTTATGAATAAATAAAAGAGAATTATTTAAGTATATGTGATTTGTGTGTCTATAACGTTTATAAAATAACTTAATAATTAGAGCTAAAATAAGCATAACAAATAAAATATTATTTAGGAAAAATAATTTAAACAAAAGTTGGAGTAGTCGTGATGGTGATTTCGTGCATAAAAGACGCCTAAATCTGACTTTGTATGAAGAAGTTACGATCATTTGAAGTTTCACGTTCAACTCTATACGACAAAGTGTGTCGTAGAAAACGAATTTTAGATAGGTTGTTTATTAGCCTAAGTAATATAAACGAAAGTCGTAGTAATCATAAAATCGAACTCACACATATAGAGAACGTCCAAATTTGACTTCATACGAGGAAGTTACGATTTTTCAAAGTTTCAGCGCAGTTGTGTTAATACAGAAATCGAAATTCAAATCGGTTGATTGTTAGCTAAAGCAATCTAAACAATAATTGAAGATCTCGTGAATAGGATTATGTCAATATAAAGATAGCCGATAACAGAATTCTTATGAAAGATTTATGATTTTTATATGGAGTTTAGCGGTCTAACCCTTTTAAAAATATATATTTAAAAATAAATTGAGAATTAGCCGACGGAGTCTAAATGAAAGTTATAGTACTCGTCGATAGCTACATGTGGATATATATAATGTCGAAAACGGAGCGTTTGAGAAAGATACGATTTTCTGAAGTTTTTCGAAAGTGTCACGCGCAGGGCGCGACGCGCACCTTCTAGAAGCAGGGGGCGTGGGCCAGCAGACTAGCGACACATGGCAAATGGCGACAGAAGCAGCGTAGTTGGAGGGCGCGATGCTCCTGGTCGAAAATCCTTTATAAATAGCAAGTTCAACACCCCATTTCCCTCACAACAATTTCCAACTTCTCTCTTAAATTCTTTGAGGTTTTAGGTAGAATTTCCCTATATTTTTAGAAACTTTTGGCGAAGCCCTGAATCATCAAAGTGATAAAAGTGTTCAAGTCGAAGTTCTGCCTGCGAACTTTCTAGTTTTCGCTAGAAATCTCTATAAGTTAAGTTGCACTTAGTTTACTTTAAGTGTAGCTTATATTTATGTTCATTATCGTTATTGTGAATCTATTAAGAAGATTTATCAATGATTCCATGTCATAATGTTGATTAATCTACTTACGGAGGTGATTTCTAGGCTAGATTTAGTAAGGTGTTTAATGTGGGCTTTCCAAATAGTATATTTTGTATACCAAACTAACCTTACATTCGATATGATCTTACATGGTTTCTCCTTATCAGCTATAGATCAATATTCATTGGAATTATTGAGGAATCAAGACTATCTTCATTATAGTCACGAGGAATATAAGACCAAGACTTAGTGATAATCGTATGTAGGTCTTTCAAATGGAAAAACTAAAGTGTTAGGCGGAGCACTTCTCAAATCACCAGTCATCCATTTTTAACAAATGAGTGCATAGTTACTTTCTTCTAACACACACACACACACACACACACATATATATATATATATATATATATATATATATATATATATATATGAAGTATCTACATGATTAAATTCTATTTGTGACTATTATCTGTGTTCTTGATATCCGTGCTAGATGAAATCATACAACATGATTTAATCGTATATGTATTTTGTATATATAATATATTGGGTAGAAAAGGGTTGAGGAGGATGAAATAATGATGATGAGAGGCCATGAATTATAGTACTATTGTATTGATGAACTAGTCATCTAGTAGAGTATAGATGACGACCACAGACTATTCTAGACAGTCAAGTGGAATGTTGACAGGCTCGCAACCTATAGGTGTTAATGAACCATATTTTCATTCGATGTAATATATCCCCCAATGGTTGCCTTATTGACATGAACTGGTATGGAATCCCCGAAGAAGTATTTTCTACTCGTTGCATATGATGATCCTTAGGATAGGTCCCTTGAGATCGGTATTATAGGATCAGAAAAAAAAATAACGGGAATGGGTAATCGGGTTGAATATTTGATGAAAATATATAATCAAAAGAATTAGTTACCGTGGGTTGAAAACCCAATGTGCTGACCAAGCTCCTAATACTGACCCACTTAGTTTTCTTTGTATCATAGGTAGTAGTACGGAATCACAAGGATGATGAGTTAAAATCTGATGAGAGATTTGAGGAGTTTGTAGGTCATTAGTATGAATAAATGTTATAAGACCTGTAATGAATAGTTTATGCTTTTGTTGTTTATATCGATGATGACATCCTAAGGTTTTATATATTAGTGAAAAATGTTTCCTCATAAATACTTATTTAAATGTTTTGGGAACAAATTCTGCAATAAAAGAATACTCTAATGTAAATAAGCATAAATAAAAAGTTTTTTTTTCGGGCCGTGAAAATTGGGATGTCACAATTTGTATCAGAGCATTTGTTTAAGGGAACTAGGAATTTTGAGGATTTCTAGACTTATACTTAGAATGGTAAGTGATGATCATGATATGTGGGTCTATTATATTTTAGGCAGAATACCTGAATTGACAAAAGCACTAGCTTACTTTTGAATAAGATATCTAATTTGTTGTTATGTGCTAAATGATTTATATTATAGCATGCCTCAGGTTGCCTACCTAAATTGTTATTACTTGACTAGATCTAAGGTCTATTGCCGACCTTGATTTGGAAATTTTATGTATTTAGGATTTTGTATAATAAATGTAATAGAATTGACATATAACTTTTCGGAGTGATAAAGAGAACTGGTGCGTCTAACATAAATAAAAACTTCCCTAATAAACTCACGTCCTTGTACACTGAACGCCTACTTTGGTGTACAAATTGTCATGGTGAGAACACGTAGCGGTTAGGAAACGGTGATGGAAATCAATAGTCTGAACCTCGATGTGCGATCAAGTGTGCATCAGAAGTTGTGCCAGCAGCTGAACCAATCACGATGACGGGAGTTCAATCCAGGATTTGGGGAATTTTAGCTGGGAACATGGAGGAGACCAGACAACTGCTCTAAGGAAATAGGAGAGAATTCATTGCACCTATTGTTGAGCCGGTGTTGAATGAAGGTCAGTCCGAAGAGGGAAGCCATAGTACGACTGTAGACGAAGCGGAACAACCAGTGATTAGGAGAAACCACCTAGAGTGAGGAATCGATAGAAATGGGTGCAAGTATAAGGAATTCATGACATCAAACCCACCAAGTCTTTCTGGAAGGCCAACACCAATGGAAGTTATGGACTAGATCTCGAAGATGGAGATGGTGTTTGAGAGCTACGACTACAACAACAGACAGAAGACCGTCCTTGCAATCAGACGGTTAAAGACTGGAGTGTTAAGCTGGTGGAAGTTGTCGGCAGATACTATGCCAAAGGAAGAAGCCATTAAGATGTCATGGTAAGGCTTCCTTGTGTAGCTAAAAAGGGAGTACTACTTTGAGAAAGATCTTTTGGAGACCAACAATGAATTCTAAAATCTGAAGAAGGGTAGGATGAGTGTCAATGAGTATGTTGCAAATTTTACCTAGAAGATGAAATTATTTCCTTATTTGGTTCCTACCAAACGCTCCAAGATAAACAAGTTTGCTAGTAGAGTACCAACGGATTTTGGTCCAACGATGAACCTAGCAACCACTCTAAAAGCATCCATCTGGGCAGTTAAGAATGTTGAGACCCAGATAAGAGAGAAGGGTTTGGAGAGTGTAAGTCCCCAAATTATGAACCAACTAGTGATCAAACAACAATGAATCAAAACAGATTGAATCAAGAAAAAGAAGAAGCAATATCGATCCAAATACACATGATTTTATATCAACTGAAATCGTCTGGTACAAATGATCTAACACACAGTAATGACCGAAAACAGCTCTCATCAAACTGGTCATCTAAGTCCCTATTTATAGGGAACACAAAACAACAAACTAGTTTACAACCGAAAATGCCATAGGACCGAAAACGGGACGTTTTCGGTCCACCCAACCGAAAACTCAAAACAAGCCCTAATCAAAACAAGAAATGCCTATAAAACATATATGCCTAGCACAAACTAACAAATTATGTCCTAACAGTCTCCCCCTTGGTTTGTTGCTAGCATGAGTTCAAGGCTTATCAACTATCATCACATCAGATTTCCCCATGGCGGCAGCCCACATTCTCTTGTTGATAATTTCAGCGACCATGCCAGTAAACTATTTAGCAGCAGTCTCCATAATATCATCATTGACCAAGATCTGATGCCTTGCCAAAGTATGGATATCAAGTTCACCGAAATGAAGAAGATCTTTTGCTTCAAGAAGACGAATATCACGAGTCGGCAGCTTGATGACGGCGGTGGCTGTGACCTCGTCAAATACCCAGAATTCCATGTTCCGCAGAGAACCGTCAGGTAAATGTGGAACAATAGGAATTTTTGTCATTTTTTGGTAGGAGGCCACATCACATTTTTTATGGTACGTTTTGTGCTGGGATCACGTACGCCCTTGACGTTCTTGACAAAAGACTCTGCAGTGTTCATCCCATCGAACTTTTTCTTTACTTGGTTCTCCAAAAAGATCTTGAAGTTAGTTCCGTGAGGATCGTTCGATGGGTTGTGGAAGGGAGCCTCAGACAATTCTGTAAGATCAACTTTAGTCCAAGAACTAAAGTCATTTTGATTCGCATAATACTCCACATTTCCACTTTTCCTCTTGACCGCCCAGACATTTTTCTGGTCATGAAATCCCCACACCGTAATTCCCGACCTGTCTCCATACTTGGCTTTGAACCGCTTTTTCTCGAGCTCGATTACACTCAACTGGGGTTGATCACCACGAGCGTTTTTATCAGAAATTTTCATGAAGAGAAATTTCCCTTTTCTTTGAGTAGAGACTTTCTTCTGAGCTCGCTTCAATATGACTCTGGGATCAGTATTGGCAGGTTTATTTTCAAATCGGTCAACGATTCGAGTTGTATTGGTATGGCGCGGAACATCTTGTGGAACTAGGGTTGCATGTGCAGGGGTACTTTGGGATGGCTTGGCTTCACTTGGCTCACTGACGGATGTTTTGAATTTGTCACCAAATTCTTTAATTAGCTTGTTCTTTAGATCAAAGTATCCAGCAGATAAAGCACCAAGGTTGAGCTGCAAGTCAGAAATTTGTTTTGATTTTTGATAGTTTTCTTTTTCGAGCTCGGAGACTCTAATGTCTAGAGTTCCAATAAAAACATCCTTCTCGATAAGCTTCTGATTTAAGACACCAATCTCCTCCTTGAACTTAGAGATAGATGGTTCTTTAACCCCAGAACTCCCTGCATCAATGGATATCCCTTTGCCTCTGGGTGCAGGGTCAACATCCTCTTGAGCTAAAAACCTGGCGAGCCTCTAGGAGGCAGCATCATGCTCAGGTTGGGGTGCAGAGGAGCCACCGGGAGCTGACGAGCTTCCGGCTTCAAAAGATGTACGAATAACACTAGGCCCATCTTGAAATGCTTGGCTATCAACATGAGCTGGTTGGGTTGGTGTAACGGTCATAGTTGATTGTTGAATAGGCTGAGATTGTTCCTTAATGAGCACTCCCCGCCTTGGATCTGCTCGTCTTCTTTTAAGTGGTGGCTGGAAGGCTTGAGACTTTTCCATATCACTTTCAGATGGAATAACGGTTGGAGTAGCAACTGCTCGGGGCGGAATCCTTGCAGTTAAATCCAATTTAGCAATGATGTCTGCCATCTGATCAGGTGTTTGAAGTGGTAGCTTGAGAATATTGGAGTCTCCCTCAGTCTCAGTTGTAGAAATCCCAACATCATTGACATCATCAAAGAACGAACGAAGGTCATCATTACTCGGCTCGAAAACAAAGAAGAAATCTTCATCATCAACACTTAGTGCATCACCCCTTTGATTCATCTCAACTTCTTCATCATTATCATTGTCAACATCATCATCATCGTCATCATCATCATCGTCGTCAAGCACATGCACATGTTCCTCTGCAACAATTGCTACAGGAGGAGCAATGTCTTCTTCAGGCTCAAAGACAATAATCTCATCATTTGAAACATTTTCTGATTCAGAAGCTTCTTCTATCTCAGCAAAACGACCAAACTTTACCAAGGGATTCAATCCCTTAAACACAAACTTTGAAACCTTACGGTTCTGCTTCATCAGCCCAAAGGTGTGGGCAAGAAAGCGCTAATAAGGAGGGAGCAATTTCTTTATTGTTGGAGGGAAGGTTCCTTCATATCCCATCTTTTCTAGAACCTCCAAGATCAGATCAATATGAATTTCAGTTGGGGAGCTAGGCTGATCTCCGAAGCGAAGAACTTCTCGGATAATTTGTTCAGTCACAATAACCTTCTCCCCTTTTACAATTGATTCTATCGAGCCTGCTCCATTTGCTCCTTCTTGATTAAAAAAGGCTTTCTCCCAAAATCCACTCACTAAGCATTTGAAGATGACGGGATTTGATCGAATCGCGTGAGCGATCCTCCAATTATTTAACCCATGGACCATAGACTTGAACTCTTGATGACTTGGAGGTGGATCAGACAGGCAGGCATCAATGTTGTGGTGGTCAGCAAACTTCATTCCAGCCATTTGTCTGCATCAACCAAGCCAAGTGAGAAAATCAAAATATTAAACAATTAAGATCAATTTTCTCAAATCATTAACTTTAATTAACTAAGGTCGAACTTGGTCAACCAAAGTCAATCAGGCCCCAATTTGATTTGATCCTAGTCAAGGTTAAGTTGATTAAGGGGTTTCGGCCGAAAACGCTACACCAAAAACAAAAAAAAACATTTGAATTTGAGTTTTCAGTCGCAAACGGGTTTTCGGCCGAAAACGATTTTCGGCCGCAAACGGTTTTTGGCCGAAAACGATTTTCGGCCGAAAACAGTTTTCTGCCCCATTTGACGTAGAACACCGTCTGAATTGCGATTTTGCCTCCAAAACCTGCAAAATCTTGATAAAATCGAGTCAAAACCAGTATATGGAGGTCACAATCAACTTACAATGCTGAATCAGTGCTCAATTTCGATTAAAGATTCAATACGTGATGAATATGATGAGAGGATGAACAGAAAACAGGAAAAACAAGAGAGAATAGAGAGAAAAAGAGTTTGCGGCCGAAAACGTTTGAGATGATGAACTTGAAATCCGAAAACATCTACCTTTTGTACCCAAACCATATTATCAGCCCGTATCACAACCAGTGGGCCTTACCGAAAATCCAATCAGGTGGGCCTCATCGAAAACCCTAATTCCCAAACCAAAAATCCATTTTTTTAATTAATTAAAAATAGAAACATTTTGAAGACTTAAAAATTAAAAATAAAATAAAATAAAATAAAATAAAATATAAAACTTTAAATGCAAACTAAATTTTAAATTTTTAGAAAATAAAAATAAAAATAAAAATAATGATAAAATTAAGAAGAAAAATAAAATAACACTAACTACTCTTCAAAACTAAGAATTTTAACATTTTTGGGATCATAAGTTCTGACACAGTCTTAACTTGTTTTTCAGTACCTTCACCTTTATGAATAGATCTGGTCAATTACCGGTATTGTGGTCCACTTAAACACGAATGATATTTGACACTTTTGACAGAAAATAAGAGACAAGACATTGCACCTAAATTCCTAAATGGACCATTTAGCTGACGATGACCAAGGATATTGTTGTCCACTTAAATTCAACAGCGAGATCTACAAACAACCTATTAAATGGTTCAATTTTAGATGTACTAGAATGTGTTTCCCACTTCCCAATATATCCCGACAATCAAGAGCTTCCAAAGAACTCCTTACTTTAGATGAGTAGACAATCATTAAGAGAGAAGTCAGATTTAGAAATGCATATGTTGTGCACCAGGTCGAATCTCTTATAATCACGCAGAGGGGACAACATACGACTAACACATATAGAGGGGTTGAGAAACAGAATGTTGCATATGCTGTGTTCCAGGTAGGATTATTTCAATCACGCAGATGAGACAACATATGACTCACAGACAGAAAGAATCGCACAGAAAAGAAGATGTATAGAGATAGAGTTGCATATGTTGCATTCCAGGTCGGATCTCTTCCAATCACGTAGAGAAAGCAACATATGACTGATAGATAGAAAGCAAGAAAACAATTTTCTACAGACCTACTTTATCAGAACCCCCAGTCACCCTATCAGTACCAGAATTAAGGTCATGAGACCATACATCAACAAAATGTTAAGCCACAATTCTAGATACATATGACTTTTAGTGTATCCCGCAAGTTCCCATGTTTATGTCACTGCTCAATCTACCCAAGCATCGTATTGTCAGTCCAAATAGAACTATCTAAATCCATACTGTCAAGTCCTTTCATTTGTCAAACTAAGTCTAGTCCTTTTGAACCCTTCGTGCCTACCAACACATTGAACACAGAGTCTAGACAGTTCAGATTCAGTGCCTCACTTGTTTAGACTGTCTGTTATCACTTAATCTTTATATCACTTCCCAAAGGATCACCTATAAAAGAAAACCATAAGAACATATTTTTTAATTTTTTGTTTTATAATTTTTTGTATTTTGATTTCCCCCCCCCCTAAATTTGTGCATAGGAGAGAAAAGAAAGGAAAATGAAAAATAAAATGCGCAAATTTAAACTAAACTAAAAAATTAGTCTTCAAAACGGATCATTTTCAGAAAGCCCACAAGCACATCGAATCGAGCTTTATTAAAAGGTTTGGTAAACAAATCTGCCACGTTATTATCAGTGTGGATCTGTTCCAAACGAATGAGTGAGCGCTCATAACAGTCTCGGATAAAATGAACTTTGATATCAATGTGCTTGGTTTTGGAATGTGGACTGGATTTTTAGCAATTTGGATGGCATCATCATTATCACAAAAGATGGGAGTGTCAAGAAAATTCAAACCATAATTCTACAATTGATGTTGAATCCAGATAAGTTGAGAACAACAAGCTGAAGCAGCAACGT
Source organism: Lactuca virosa (assembly GCF_052849685.1). NCBI lineage: Eukaryota > Viridiplantae > Streptophyta > Magnoliopsida > Asterales > Asteraceae > Lactuca > Lactuca virosa. The sequence continues at coordinate 341,757,434 of NC_136433.1, forward strand.
ATTCAGCCTCAGCAACGTATCCGCCAGTTTGTGATCCGCTCCAGTTGCAATACGCTGGAGGATATGATTGCTAGGGCTAAAGAGAGGGAGTTGGATTTAGAGATGGAGAGGAAGAGGAAACCAGATGGGGTTCAGACAGGCAGTTCGAGAAAGAAGCCCAAGTTATCATATCACAGATCGAGGAGCCAGCAGGGCCGCAGTCGGTGTGGCAAGTACGACAAGATGCACGAGGGGGCGTGCAGGACGGGGAGTTCGGGCTGCTTCAAGTGTGGCCGAACTTGGCACATGAGCAGGGATTGTACAGCTACCACCACCACAACAGTTTCAGATCTGAGTTGCTTTCAGTGCAATCAGAGGGGCCACAAGAAAGCCCATTGTCCGAGTCTGGCAGCATTAGGATAGGTGGCAGAACCTGCTCCTGCCACGTTGAGGATTACAGATGGCCGTCAGGGCCGGGCAGAGGCGTCTACGGTGAGGAGCAGGGCTTTCCGGCTTACAACAGAGGAGGCACGTGCGGCTCCCGATGTTGTTACGGGTATGTATTATCTCCTTATCTCTTTATTTGTTATGATTATTGCTTATGTTTATGTGTTTGTTATAGGATCGTTCTTAGTGAACGGTATATCAGCCTTTGTACTGTTCGATTAGGGTGCAACCCGATCTTTTGTGTCGCTCGCGCTCAACAAGCGATTCGTAGGAGCTTCGGGGGAGCTGGATTACCCACTGGATTTTTAGAATCTTCTCAGTAGTCTGCAAGACTACTTCTGTCTGCCCATCACCCTGTGTCCCAGCTCACCCCAACAAACCGGGGTGCGACATCTCCGTCCATACAACAGCTCGAAAGGCAGGGCGCCAATGCTGGAATGATAGCTGTTGTTGTAGGCGAACTCTGCAAGCGGTAGGTGGGAATCCCAACTCCCACCGAAGTCAATGACACACGCCCTTAACATATCCTCTAGGGTCTGAATGGTCCGCTCGCTCTGACCGTCAGTCTGCGGATGGAATGTTGTGCTAAAGTGCAACCGCGTGCCTAGTTCCTCGTGGAACTTCTGCCAGAAACGGGAGGTAAACCTAACATCTCGGTCGGAGACAATGGAGACGGGAACCCCATGGCGAGACACAATCTCGCGAACGTCCATGTCGGCCAACTTCTCGGCCGACGAACTCTCCCAAATAGCCAAGAAATGGGCACTCTTGGTCAATCGATCTACGATGACCCATATAGCATCAAATCCCTTCGTTGTCCTTGGCAACTTGGTAATGAAATCCATCGTGATCTGTTCCTATTTCCACATGGGAATCTCTAGAGACTGCAGCTTACCATGCGGCCTCTGATGTTCGGCCTTGACCATCCTGCAGGTCAAGCACCTCTCGACATACCAAGCGATTTCTCGCTTCATACATGGCCACCTGTAACTTAAACTCAGGTCTCTATACATCTTGGTGGCCCCCGGGTGAATAGAAAAGTGAGACTTATGAGCCTTCTCCATGACCGTCTGCCTGACCCCACCAGTCATCGGAACCCAAACCGACCACATCGGGTCAATAATCCCCGACTATCCTGCACAAACCGGGTATTCTCACCCTTGATCCTCTCCAGCTTCCAATTCTCTGGTCGCATGCCCTCCACCTGGGCATCTCTGATCAAACTCACAAGCGGAGAATCCACCGATATCCTCATACATCTCGCTGGGGTGGAAGACCCAGCTGACTTGTGGCTCAAAGCGTCCGCCACCACATTCGCTTTAACTGGGTGGTAAAGGATCTCACAATCATAGTCCTTGACTACATCCAGCCACCTGCGCTACCTCATGTTCAGGTTCGGCTGATCCATGATATACCTCAAGCTCTTGTGATATGTGTATATGGTGCAACGAACCCCGTATAAGTAATGTCTCCATATATTGAGAGCGAACACTATTGCTCCCAGCTCCAAATCGTGCGTAGGGTATCTCGTCTCATGCGGCTTCAGCTGCCACGATGCATAGACTATCACTCGTCCTCTCTGCATGAGGACTGCCTCCAAACCTGTGATGGATGCATCACAGAACACCACAAAATCCTCAACTCCCTCCGGGAGTGTCAAGACTGGGGCCTCGCATAACCGCTGTCGGAGGGTCTCAAACGCCCTCTGCTGCTCAGAGCCCCACCAGAATTCCACCCCCTTCCTCGTCAGACGAGTGAGGGGTAATGCAATCTTGGAGCCAACTCCCAACTAAACCCTATGGGTTGTGACTTCCTTGATACGCGTATGGATCCTGTGCTTTCAGTAGTATACTACCTTCCACACCTACCCATATTTGTCTCAAGTATCACCACAACACCCCACTAATACATAAACATAACGAGCGCTCAATCCTCACTCCTAGAGGAATGCTAGATATCTCATAACCCATTCATCCATGAAACTTCCACCAACCTTGTAGCACTAGTGTATGCTAGCCATACATAACGCTGGACCCTATAGACTTTCGAATATCCGATCCTACCCTAAGCCCTAATCAATAATAAAAGAACATAAGGTCAAACCCAACATTCTCAGGATATAAGATCTTAATTATTTATAACCGTGATGCATACACTAAGCAACTACAGTAATGATGTCAATCTCATATAAGGAAAACCCTAGGCTAGCAGGCATCATATAATCAGGCAATTCTATCATGCAATTCCTGAAGATCCCTAGCCTAACTCTAGCATGCTGTTCTAACATATCACATAATCAAATAACTGTATGGTATTTTGGGGTCTACTTACTGGCTCTGGCCGATCGTACACCCTGCATCCTCCTTTACTTATTTCGAAAACCATTTTGAAAACCTTTCCTTGATTTGAGACTGGATTCACACGCATGTTCCTCCAATTCACTCAAACCAAGGCTCTGATACCAACTTGTTACATCCATAAAAATCAGACCAAATTTAAACTTTTCAAAACATTTAAGATCCATTAATGATTACAAATTCGTGTTCCAAAATAGTTTATATCAGAGTTTTCCCCAGAACCATAAACAGAACAGGAGGAGCTGTACGATCATGCCTTCGCCTTGCCGCGATCCCCTGATGTACCTGAAACAATAACCCACATATATAAACAACAACATGTACTGGGTCCACAGCTTTACAAACTGGATCACCCCTGGGCCCATAATGTGAGTCTGGATTGCCTTACGGGCCCACACCTCACATTTGGCTTGCCATCGAGCCCACAATACGAGTCTCCCTTAGCCCGTATCTAGAATGCTCTTGGGTTTGTTGGTTACCTCATGGAGCAGTATCACATCAACCCATCCTGCATAGCACATCAACAGATAACATAACCACTGAGCATGCAGATAATCACATAACAGCACAGGCAGCCATACAGATCTACCTAACTGACATAACCACTAACATACAACACTACTCATACTCATCATTCTAACATTGCTAGGATAACATATCTAATGGGCCGGCCTTGGTGCCTTAGACCCCTTAGTATAGTGAGGATAACTCACCTCGCAACTGTCGTCTGAAACTAGAAAGCTCAACTCCTGGATCACCACCACAAACTCCACCACCTATATCTGACACATCACAAAGTTCATAAATTCCCAAGATATTCCCAGAAGTCCAATAGTCAACCCTCGGCCAAAGTCCAAGTCAACTTCCAAGGTTAACAGTCCATGTTGACCTCAACTCGTCGAGTACCCTTAGTTACTCGCCGAGTTCCTGGCATGACTCGCCAACTCGCCGAGTCACTTGAGTGACTCATCGAGTTCCTAGTGTCAGTGGCCGTAACTCCTTGGCTAACTCGCCGAGTTTTCCCTTTACCACTCGCCGTGCTCATACGTGTCCGAAGGTTGGGAAAACCCTAACCGACTCGCCGAGTCATTCTACTTACTCGCCGGGTCTATAACAATCTTCAACGAACTCTCCGAGTTGTTCATCCAACTCGTCGAGTACAAGACCATCTTCATGTGGCTCGCCGAGTTGACTATGCAACTCGCCGAGTCCCCTTCAGACCTTCAACCATACATGTACTTTTTAAGCCATGCAACGGCTCCATATTGCAGATCTAAGCTCCTAGGGCATGCTTATCACGTAAAGTTGCAAACTTTACGTGCATGCAAGGCCCTAGAGACTCTAAATGACCAATCCAAGCTTTCAATGGAGCTCTACACCTTTGGAGAGTCTCATTCTTGCAAAAACTGGAAACTTTAAGGACTTAGAGACCCAGGAGAGTTCGGATCTGAAGTTGCAACCTCAGATCTTAACTCAAACACAAGAAAGGCTTCCCAATAAGCTAGAAAAGCCCTAAAACCCACCCAAAATAGATCTAGAAGGAAGAGGGGTTAGGATAACGGCTTAATACCTTCTAGAAAGGATGCCAACTGAGGTAGATTTCTGGTTCCACACGTTCCTTGCTCCTAGCCACTTGATTTCCAAGCTTCTTCCCACCAAAAATCCTCTTCCTAAGCTTAAAAACACAAATGGGGTATGCTCACACGAATTAGGGTTTGGGGGTGTCAAGTAACTGTAAAGGGGAGGCCGGGGAAGGCCAATAATCTTTTAAATAGGGTGCAATACCCCGGGATTTAGGGTTTCATCTGCCAGCTCCTACTCATCGAGTCCCTTCTTGGACTCGGCGAGTAGGTCACTAAAATACGTGGACCATCCCGCTGCTACTCGACGAGTAGGGCAACCAACTCATCGAGTAGACCTTGAAAACAAGAAATTCTTATACAAAATCGATACCTGAGAGTCGGTGTGTTACAGAATCTGTATATGAAGTAGAAACATTAGTATTGTTCACCTTAGAACTATTTTTTGTCACAACCACAACAGGTATACCATACTGAAGATGTGTTTCCCTGTCTATTTCTTCGTGTGTCATAGGGATGCACATGTAGTTATGATTGAAAGGAGGAGGAACACTATCATACCCTAGACCCTTTTGCTGATTACCTTTAAATTTTAATTATTTTTCAATCATCGATGCAACTACCTCACTTGACACATCAAATTTTCTGAAATTAAAATATGCATTTTCAAACTTATTCTTCAATGTGTAAAGTTCACCAGTCAAGCTGGCAAGTTATTTCTTAACAAAGTTATAGTTCTCACACTTGTTACTATATTCTTCCTGAAGTTTCCTAAAGTCCTTGGTTTTGGCCTCTCATTTTCTCTATGTAATAAATCAATTTGATCACGCAAAAATTTAACAGTATCCATGCATTTTTTAGAGCAAGAAATTTCACTGGCCTCTTTCTTCTCTAGAGTGGTAGATACCATGAAAGCAAACTGAAGCTGCATCATTTCTGCTTCAGCATCCTCTTCAGCTTTTTCATCTGGAAGCTCACGTATCTGCGCCAGATTTGCAGTTTCAGGTCTTGAGATGTTTAATGCTTGTATCCTGTCCTCCCAATCAAATGCTTGAGCTTCAACTGCCAAGTTTGCAGTTTCACTGTGGGATGCATTTCCTCTGTTGTTCACCACTGGTACCATTGTCCTATCATGATTCTCTCTTCTATTTGGTTTTGGGAACTCACGAGCAAAATGACCTAGCTCGTGACAGTTGAAACATCTCATCTTGCCTCTGTTAAAACCATCCTTCTTTTCTCCATTCATAGCCCAGTTGTTTTTCCCCATCTTCTTGGAAAACTGCTTAGCCCTGAACACCGCCATGGCAATTTGCCATGTAATATCCATTTCTTCCACGTCTTCAGGATGGATTTGGTCAAGATCAGCAAATGAGATTTGAGGAGGCAAATCTCCTGCTAAGAAAGCATTGTAACAATTTACGAGACCAGAAGCTAGAGCTAGATTTTCTTCAGTTTCCTTGGGAGTTATGACAGTGGTAGGAGCTTTTGAGGAAGAGGTTGAATGTTGATAAGGCTTAGATAATGGAATGGCATGGGTTTGTGGAACAGTAAAAGTATGAGTTTGTGGAACAGTGAAGGTTTGAGTTTGTGGAACAGTGAAAGATGAAAAGGAATTGTTTGATGAAATCCTTAGATTTGCAGTGGAGTAGGAGTTCACATGGTTTATCTCTCGCTGCTTGTCATCCAAATCACAAGATTTGATGATAGCCATGGTTTCAGCAAGAGTAAGTCGATGAAGATCCTTGGTCTTTTTAATCACAAACACATTCATGTCCCATGATTTGGGAAGAGAGTTTAATAGTTTCTTGTTTATCTCTGAACGTGGTACGGAGATTCCAGCAGTGCTCATCTTAGTGGTAAGAGTGATGAATCTTTGCAATTGGGCTTCAAGAGTCTCCCCCAGAACATGGTTGAACATGTTGAATTTTTGACGGAGCATGTCATGTCTGCTTTGCTTCATATCATCATTTCCTTCATAAACTTCTATCAATGCTTCCCAAAGTGCTTTTGCTGAATCATACTCCCTGAATCCTTGAGCAATGTCAGGTGATAGAGCCATTGTCAGAGTTGCAAGTGCCTTTTCCTACTCCTCAATTTTCTCAAAATCCTCATCAGTGTAGTTTTCAAATGCTATGTCAAGTATGGTTCCATTTTCCAGGTTAGTTTTGATTCTAATAGGACCCCTAAAAATGCTTCTCCAAATCTTAAAGACTTTCATTTTAATGTACTTCTCGATCCTGTATTTCCATTCTAGAACCCTTCTGCTGATAAGAGACGTGGTATTCTTGTAGTGGTTCCCATGATAGAATCTAATTCTTGATGAATTGCACTGTGTTGAGGTTCCATTTTTTTTTAATTTTTATAATTTTATAATTTTTATAATTTTATAATTTTTTTAATTGATTAAAAATAAAACTTGTCTAAAGGTCACAATGAAAATGGATCACAGCCGAAAATGGTTTGCGGCCGAAAACGTATTGCGTTTGAAAACAGATTGCAGTGGAAAACGGATTGCTGTCGAAAACCGTTTGCAGCCGTAAATTAACAATACGCTCCACCGAAAATGCCAAGATTCAAATTGAAAATGCCCAGATCTTGTTGAAAACGACGATCTCAATAGATTTTCGATCCTTTAAGCCTTGAAACCTCGATGAACAACAAAGACGCAACAATAACAACAAAAATCAGCAAGTAATTTGTAATGAAATGCTTAAATAGTTTCCGATCTAATCTTGAATCAATCAAAATCAGCCAATAAACAAATTCGATCACCGTTTGACACTAGATTGGCTCTGATACCAATTGTAAGTCCCCAAATTATGAACCAACTAGTGATTAAACAATAATGAATCAAAACAGATTGAATCAAGAAGAAGAAGAAGCAATATCGATCCAAATGCACAAGATTTTATATCAATCGAAATCGTCTGGTACAAATGATCTAACATGCAGTAATGACCGAAAACAACTCTCATCAAACTGGTCATCTAAGTCCCTATTTTTAGGGAACACAAAACAACAAACTAGTTTACAACCAAAAACGCCAAAGGACCGAAAATGGGACGTTTTCAGTCCACCCAACCGAAAACTCAAAACAAGCCCTAACCAAAACAAGAAATGCCTATAAAACATATATGCCTAGCACAAACAACAAATTATGTCCTAAAGGAGAGAGCTGAGTCAGGAAAGAATAGTGATAGATGCCATTTTATGCATCTTTTATATTAGTTTTTATTAGCATTTTGCATCATTTTTATGCTTTTTCATGTGCATTACTTTAAAAAATGTTCAGCTCATGTATTTCGTAAGAATTCCTATATTGCTCATGTTTTGGTGTCTATTTTAGGTGATTTGAAGTGGAGCGGTAGTTTGAAAGTCTTTGGAGCATATCTGGAGCTAAAACGCTGAAAAAAGACCAAATATGGGCTATATCTCACCAAAACAGGTCGTTCTTCACTTAAGAAACATAACCGGAGGATTTCTGATTATTTTTAGGCATTTTAAAATTTTGGCCTTGAAGCACGAGCTGTGCCTACCTCCATATTTCATTATTTTGGATATTTTAACCTGCGAAGCCCAAGTAGGGGTCGTCCTTCCCTAAATGTTGATTTTATTTATTTATTTTGGATTTTCAAGTCGCGATGACCTGGAACGGGCCTTGCTTACTGCCAGAACCCTTATGTGTTACCCAGATTGTTATATAAATACCAGATACCCTCTAATTCGATTCCAAAGACTCCAGACGACGAAAAATCCTTATGAAGGCAATTTTCTGGTACTTTTCATCACTTTCTGAAGATCTAAAGGCTGTGAATCATCTCCTACATTTAGTTTAGTAAGAATAGTTATTTAGTTTCTCTTTTTACAAATTGTTATCAGATTTTAGCCATGTCTGGCTAAAACCCTAGTTTTCAGTTTTTCAAAAGACTAGTATTGTTCATGTGATCAGTTATCAAATTTGGTTTTCATTATGTGCTTCTATCTAGCTATTTCAGTTTTGAGGTTAATGAATGTTTGATTTTAATTCTTGTTAGTCTGATCACTTATCTAGGGTTTAATTATTCCAGTTAATCAGTTGTTGAAATCCGTAATTGTTTTGAGAATCTGGTAATAAGTAACAAGTAATGAATTAGATCTATGTTTGGATTTGACTTTATTATAAACTGAAATTTCATACCTTTAAGCTTCTGAGCTTGTGAGAAGTATTGAGTATTTCTAGGAATTTTACACAGAACTTAATGGAACTTTTTTGATCTTAATTAAGAGCTTGTTTAATAAGACAGTAAAAAGTTAGGGTTAACTGAAGAGCTTTTTTTGGTTAATTTAACTAGGTAAAAGAGATTATACTAGAGCTTGTTAGTTTTTCTCAGTACCAGCTTAGATAAAACGCATTTTGAATAACTAGATCTGGGCTGATTGCATGATTAGGAAACTCGCAGCAGAACTGAATTCATTTTAATTACTAGGTTTTATTTAGTTTATCTTCAATGCAATTTTTAGTTTAGTTATTAATTAAAAATCCCCCTTTTTCATATTTTCTGTTTAAATGACTAGTATATGCCTTATGCAAAATGACATTGATTGTTAGGCTGTGTCCCTGAGGATTCGACCCTGCTTCCTTGTGATATCCATTAGTGCAACCAACAGTGAAATATTATTTGCTTAAATCATGCGCGGAAATGGTTTTAACAAATTGGCGTCGTTTTTGGGGATACTGTGCTTCTAATAGTTTTATGCCAAGAACTTTTCGTACAGGTACACCTCTATTTTTTTATCCAAAAATTGAAAGAACTACAAGAAAAATGAAGAAAGAAGCAGCAAAACAGAAGCAATCAACTGGTTTCTTTGGTTTATCCTCTTTAGTACCTCCAGACATCACCAGAACACAAGGCAGTCCCTTGTGGAACGAACCAGATCCGACTTTCCCTGTAACGCCTGGTTCCTGGTATGCATTTAACTCATTAAATTATTTATTTTGGAAGGGTAACTCGACGAGTTGGTGGCCCTAAGTCGTCGAGTAGAGGGCAAAATATACGTGGGGTTTGAGTTATCTATTCGACGAGTCAAGAACCCTCGACTCGGCGAGTTGATCGGCCAGAGTGAAACCCTAATTTCGGGCTTTTTCACCCTATTTAAGCTCCTTAACCCCCACCCCTTGGCCTCATTTCCAGCCTCCTTGTCCCAAACCCTAGTCCACGAAACCCTAGAGCTTTCTTTGACAATGTGAGCCTTTTGAGTGATCTTTGTGTGCTTTTAAAGCTTGTGGAAGAAGAAGAGGATAGAAGGCTCAAGAGGGAAGGAGTAGATCCAGAAGCTACACTCCATTTGCTACATTTTTTGGTAATCAAGTTTCTATCTTGGCTTTTAGTTCATTAGATCTCTTTATGTCCTCTTTATGTGGATTTTTGGTCCAAGAATGATAGCTTTTGGAGAATGATCGAACCAAGTGGGTATTCTTCTAGATCTAGGACCTAGAAGGGCTGTTATGACATAAATATGCACACTTTATGCCATTGGAGCCCCCATGCAAGCCTTAGAGTGTCATATTGGCCTTTTTAGCCCCAAAAGGCCATGCATGTGGGGAAAGGTGGGAACTTTTCGTGTCCAAGTAGTGTTAGGGGCTTAGATCTGAGGTTGTAAGCTTTAGTTTGGTGTATAGATGGTTTAGGGACCAAGTTCTAGGTACCAAGGAATTAGGATTTGAGCTAAACCCTTCAAGAAGTGGTATTATTGGGTAAAGTCGGAAACTTTACCCTTAAAAGGACATTTTCAGGGTTTATGTGAAGTATGAAGCTTGGATCTGAAGTGTAGGGGATTAATCCATTAACATAGCCCAAACATACAGGGGAAATCAACGAGTCTAGGAAGGGACTCGACGAGTTGAAGTCGGGTTGTCCCAATTGTATGCCAGGTAGAACTCGACGAGTCTGGGAAGGGACTCGACGAGTTGACTCGGTTGACCACGAGTCTGAGTAGTATATGAACTTGCCGAGTTAGGAAGTAACTCGACGAGTTGAGTTGACTGGGATTTGACCTTGACTTTGAATTTGACCAGGATGTTGACTTTGACCAGGGGTAAAATGGTCATTTTACCCTAAGAAGGATTATTAGATTTGATTAAGTGTTATTGTGAAATTTATAGCCAGGGAGTCGTCGGATTAGCAGTCAGAGATTCCTCACACTAGATTTCACAGCTAGCATTCGAGGTGAGTTTCCTCCAGTAGGAACGGGTCTAAGGCACCAAGGCCGACCCGTTTAGTTAGTAGTAGTTACGGACTACGGTTTGATGTCGGGCGGGGCCCAATGTAGGTTTATATGCTTTCCGGATTACGATCCGATGCCGAGGCGGTCCCGAGGAATACTTGTATGCTTGATGTCTTTGTGATTCTTGTATGTGTTTGTACTTGTGTGTTTCCGGACTTTGGTCCGATGTCGGGTTGGTCCCGAGGAATGTCAGTATGTTTCCGGATTACGACCCGATGTCGGGCGGGGCCCGAGGAAATGTTTAGATGTTAATGTTGTATGCTTAGGTTTATCTGTATTATTTGATTATGCTCACATGTATTTCTAGATGTGCTCGATGTCGGGCGGGGCCCGATGCCGAATAGGGTTCGATGTCGGGCGGGGCCCGGTGCCGGGAAATCTGATGCCGAGCCTGACTCGATGTAGGAGGGGCGGGGCCCAAGATATATTTATGTGATATGTGTATAGTATGTGGTAGTTGGGGAGACTCACTAAGCTTCGTGATTACAGTTTTCAGTTTTGGTTTCAGGTACTTTCGATAGTAAGGGGAAGAGCTTGGGATGACTGCATGACACACACCACTGTTTTTAGCCTGGGAAGATTTACTCTGATTTATGATACATGGTTTTGATACATTGATAGATATGATGATATTTTGAGATACACGATCATGATTTTTATGTGATGGATAATATTGATGATTTTTATTACTGATTTAAAACGAAATTTTTGGTCTATATTTTTGGGATGTTTCAAGTTGGTATCAGAGCCTTAGTTTCAGGGATTCGGGCACACTCTCGGGTGTGTCAGAACTCAAACTAAGGACTTGGTATGAAAAATTTCAAAAGAAAATCATTTTTACAAAAAGAATTTTGAAAAGAGAAAAGTACTTTGAAAAGAGAAAAAGGGTGTGGTGCATGTAATCAGCCGAGCTCAAGTAAGTACTCCCAAATTACCCATACAAGTTTATGTTATGATATGTTTATGAGAACTACATGCTAGATTAGGGCTAAGGATCTAGCAAGGATGCCTTATGTGCGTATTATATGTGTACCTGCTTTATGAGAATCGCAAGATCGACTTAGTCCCTGGTGCGGCTCTGATAGCCAAGGCACCATATCGGTTGGCTCCTCCCGAGATGCAGGAGTTGTCTACACAACTGCAAGAGCTGCTAGACAAGTGATTTATCAGGCCGTGTAGTTCACCATGGGGAGCCCCGATCCTTTTTGTGAAGAAGAAGGATGGGTCGCATCGGATGTGCATAGACTAACGCAAGCTGAATACGGTGACGGTGAAGAATCGTTATCCCCTACCGAGGATCGATGATTTGGTTGACCAGCTACAGGGAGCCTCTTGGTTCTCCAAGATTGATCTGCAATCAGGCTATCACCAGATGCGATTCAGAGAGGAGGATGTGCAGAAGACGGCTTTTAGGACTCACTATGGTCATTATGAGTTTGTGGTGATGTCGTTTGGGCTCACCAATGCTCCAGCCGCGTTCATGGATCTCATGAACCGCGTATGCAAACCGATGCTGGACCGATCTGTGATAGTTTTCATTGATGATATCTTGGTTTATTCCAAGACTCAGGAGCAGCATGAGGAGCACCTGGGGGAGGTGCTGGAGACACTGAGGAGGGAGAGACTTTTTGCAAAGTTCTCCAAGTGTGAGTTCTGGTTGCGCGAGGTGCAGTTTCTTGGGCACCTTGTCAACCCGAAGGGTATTCTGGTCGATCCGGCCAAGATAGAAGTCGTGATGCAGTGGGAGATTCCGAAGTCTCCAACTGAGATTCGGATTTTTCTTGGTCTAGCAGGTTATTTCGGGGAATTTATTCAGGACTTCTCCAAGATCGTTGTTCCTTTGACCCGACTGACCAAGAAGTCGGTGACATTCTGTTGGGGGCCTGAGCAGCAGGCAGATTTCAAGACTCTTAGACAGCGGTTATGTGAGGCACCAATTTTGACTCTGCCTGAGGGAGTTGATGACTTCGGGGTTTACTGTGACGCGTCGATTACGGGCATAGGTGCAGTTTTGATGCAGCGGGTCATGTGATAGCTTACGTGTCCAGGCAGCTGAAGCCTCACGAGGTTAACTATCTGACGCATGATTTAGAGCCGGGGGCTATGTTTTTCGCTCTCAAGATTTGGCGGCATTACCTCTATGGAGTCCGTTGTACCATTTACACGGACCACAAGAGTTTGAGGTACCTCATGGATCAGCCGAATCTGAACATGAGGCATTATCGGTGGTTAGATGTGGTGAAGGATTATAACTGTGAGATCCTTTACCACGCGGGCAAGGCCAATGTGGTGGCCGACGCCCTGAGCCGCAAGGCGGCGACGACTCTGATTAGAGATATGTGTTTAAGGATGACAATGATTACTCCATTGTTGGAGCAGATTAGAGAGGCGCAGGTTGAGGGCCTGAAGGAAGAGCGCCAGAAGTGTGAGCGAATCGTAGGCCGGGTGGCCTCGTTTGATTATGACAGTCGAGGGTTGTTGACCCTGCATGGGAGGGTCTGGGTTCCGTACTGGGGCGGAGTGTGGCAGGTTCTGATGGATGAGGCCCATAATTCGAGGTTCTCCATCCATCATGGGGCGACGAACATGTACCGAGATCTTCGCCCTGATTACTGGTGGCCCTGCATGAAGCTAGACGTTGCTTGGTACGTGGAGCGGTGTTTGACCTGCAGGAAGGTCAAGGCTGAGCACCAGAGACCACACGACAAGATGCATCCGTTGGACATTCCCGTGTTGAAATGGGAAGATATCACTATGAATTTCATTACCAAGCTTCCAAGGACCGCACGTGGAGTAGATTCGATATGGGTCATCGTGCATCGGTTGACCAAGAGTGCTCATTTTATCCAGATCCAGGAGAGTACCTCGGCCGAGAAGCTGACCGAGATATACGTGTTGGGTTTTATGTACTCTAACATCCCTATGGTGCACATACAACCCTAATGCTTTGGATCTAAGATTTCTCTAGTTATACATGCAATAAAATTTTCCAAAGCATGAAGCCTACAACTAGCATACAATTTGATATTTGAAACATAAAATCAAGTTAGATTAATACCTCTATATTGTAGCTTGTGGAATTTGGCCTTTCAAGATCTTAGCACCTCAAGTGTGATGCCTCAAACAAGTCACAAATACCATGAACAAGTGGAGGATTATGATAGACAAGTCATGAAGCACTAAAATCGGATATGGTTCAACTAGGAATCATTCAACAAATTTTAGGTGCATTAGGGGTTACATTTATAGTGTGGAATTCCTAGAGTTTCAACTTGTAAACCCTAATCCACTACCTTGGGCCTTTAATGCAATAATCCATATGATAAGCCCTTTGGACTAACTCTTAGTCCATTCTAATCAACATGGATCATTAGCCCAAACTATATGTATTACTGATTCACCTAATTAGTCCTCGTTAATTTAATTAGTCTCTTTTGATCATTAAATTAATTCCAAACTAATTCTTGATCAATACTAATTAAATAATATGATTTCTCAATTTAATATATTACACTTATAATATATTAATAAATCACAAATAACCTCTTTCTCAAATATCCATCCTATCAAATTATTCTGGTGAAGGCAACCCGAAATGGACCATGCTACTCTCGGGTCAAGTACATACCAATTATAGTTATGGGCTTAGACACCTAATCTAATAGTCTCCCACTTGGATAAGTCTAATAACTATTATTGCAAGTACGACTCCAAAATCCAATTAGCAATTGTAGTTATCAAAAGCCGTTGTCGAACTCTAACGTGTCCATTAGATAATGGATCATATATTCCTCCATTCTAGATATCGTATGGACATGAGACATGGATTATAATCATTCTCTCTGTCCATGTGTTGTTTCCCGATTTCTGATTTATGACGACCGACTAATTGAACAAATCAAATCAGTCCAGGCTTGGCCAAGCGCTTAGGGTGTCATCACTAAATCATCGAGGGGCCCACAGATATCGCTTTTATCCCTCTTAGGGTAAAAGGAACGGATAAACTTCGACTCATATGCTTGATCTATTTACTCATCAAATCACACACAACAATATGTTTTATAACACCAAGTTACTGTTTCGTTTACATATCATCAATGTGCAACCGACTTGTAGACTGCAACTATATGCCTCCGTTTCAAGAATATAAGATATTATCGTCTCACTAATCACTCGTGATAAAATCCATGAAGTGATTCAGATGAGCGTGGGTTTAATCCAATACTCAAATCTTATTACAGGAGTACTCATGAATACTGTAGCAAACTTGTGCTATGTCTAACACTTAGACAATCTACAGACGGATTCATGACAGTCTTGCCTCAATACCTACTTCAAAAGTATGATCGATTGTGGATGGTTTGAATAATCTTATTGTTCGGGAAGTCAAAACATGCAAAGTGAAACACAAGAATAATCGAATTCAATATGGTCTCAAAACTTTTGAATATAAATAAAACACCTTTTATTTAATCACCATATTGATTACACATTATTCGTTGTATAATGTTTCGATTAATCAACTTAATACTTGAATTAAAAACAATAGTATCCCATTCTCCAAGCATGCACACTATGTTTATATATATGGTCCTTAATTTGTGAAATAGATCAATTGAAAACATTTCAATGATGCTCATTTCACAATTTCAAATCTTTATCACAAGTGTTGGATTCTAAACTATCATGCAATAATTCCTTTTGTAATGTCATGCTACCAAAGTCACAGAGACTTTGTCAACGATATTACAAAACTTTCCACTAAAGATTGATAACAAAATAAATACATGGAAGCTAAGTCTTAAATTCAAAGTACATTCCTTTGAACATCCTTCTTGCATAAAAGTTTCTAATCTACACATAGATTCGTACTATCCAACTCCCATTATGAAAACATTTCCATATTTGCCATATGACAATGCATTATTAATAGAATTCTGTCTATTCATAATAATGTCAATATGGTCCATCCATTACTTATACTTCCAACTGTCCTTAAGCAACCAATCCTTAGCGAACTTTAGATTGTCCTTGACAGTTGTTTAACCACTTTAGTCATATCCGGTTCTAGTCCTTTTTCCCTCTTAATGCCCTAGGCATTTGGAAAATTAGAACACGTAAATATTATAGCATGTGCAATCGATCCTATATCCGAAGCATATGGGACACGATCCATAATGTCTTACATAAAGACATGATACTTGACCAGTCTTTTGCTATAATATTTCAATATATAGAATTTCCAATGTTGAAATATTTCGGCATGGTATTCATATATATCCATGACTAAGTTTGATTAATACTTCAATCTAAACTTTTAGATTCGAAATAAAGTATAAGTATCCTCTCCCTTGCTATAGCAAAACAACTTTTCAACCTTTGCAACTTTGCAAATTAGAACTTGGTTTCCTATAAATAGTATTGCTAACTCGCAACACTTACCATAATAATTATACTCCCACTAGCATAACAATTATTTTGTTACTAGCATAACATTTATGTTCCCACTAGCTTTGACATGTATCCAAAATCAGCTGGACTTCTAGAAACCAATACTTTATTAACTTTCTTACCAAAGTTTAGATTTCTGATACAAGATGCTTCGATAAGCCTTTATCTAAGCTCATACACCTTTTATTAGAAAGCACATATGTGTGTCTAAACTATTTCAGAACTTACAGCAATAAGTTCTGAAGGTTCAAACTATTTTCCATTTCTCACAATTCGAACTATGAAGAGGGATGTCGTAATCATAATCGAATTTGAGAACGCAATTAACACAACTGCTATCTCCTTAAAATCTACTTAGTGAAAGCATTTCCTCACAAACATTTTCATGAATTAGAGAGAGACCTTATGTCACTTAGATTTTATGGTGTATGTGTTCCTATCCAAATGAATATGTCATTCCCAACCATTATCATAAGACAAGGTCTATGACAAATTCAAAATCATATGTACTGAACTTTTTCAATCTTAATTTATTGCCACTTGGCAGCACAAGGGCCTACCATGTCTTCCAAGTTGTTAAGCAGCTCACCTATACAGATCAATGAACTTTCACTGATCAAGTTCCTTCGCCTTATGCAAACTGTGACATCCCCATTTTTCACGGCCAGAAAAGGCCGATTTTGTTTATGCTTTATAAAAATCAGAGTACCTCTTTTAATAAAAATGTTGTGGAATTTGTTCCTAGAAAAACATGATAAATACGTTATAAGAACCATGGATCATTAGCCCACACTATAAGAACCATTGATTTACATAATCAATCCCCACATATTTAATTAGTCTCTTTTGATTACAAAATTTAATCTAAATTAATTCTTGATCAATACTAATTAAATAATATAATTTCTCAATTAATAAATCATAAATAACCTTATTCTCAAAAGTCCATCCTATCAAATTGCAATGGTGAAGGCAACCCAAAAGGACCATGCTACTATCGAGTCAAGTACATCCCAGTTATAGTTATGGACTTAGACACCTAATTCAACAGTCTCCCACTTGGATAAGTCTAATAACTATAATTGCCAATGCAACTTCAAAATCCGATTAGCAATCATAGCTTTCAAAAGCCGTTGTCGAACTCTAACCCAGTCAGTGACGCGTCCTTTAGATAAGAGATCATATATTCCTCTGTTCTCAAGATATCTATGCGGACAAATACATGGAACATCATCATACTTATTGTCCTACAATTTGTTTCCCGATTTCCGATTCGTCTTACATAGAACATAACTGAACACATCAATTTAGTTCTGACCGGGCCCAACACATAGTCAAAACAGAATTAATGAGGGGCCCAAGATATCGCTTTTAATCCTCTTAGGATAAAAGGAACAAAGAAACTTCGACATTATATGCTTGTACTAACTACTCATTAAGTCATGCACAACGATACATTTTATAACATCAAGTTACTGATGCATTTTCGTATCATCAATGCACAACCAACTCGTAATCAACAACTCATATATCATAGTTTGAAGATTATATGATATTATCGTCTCACAATCACTTGTGATAAATTCTTTGAAGTGATTCAGGTGAGTGTGGGTTAATCCAATACTGAAATCTTATTTTAGGAGTACTCATGAATGGTGTAGCAAACTTTTGCTATGTCTAACGCCTTAGACAATCTACAAGCCAACTCATGATAGTCTAGCCTCATTACCTACTTCCAAAGTATGATCGACTGTGGATAGTTTGAATAATCTTATTATTCAGGAAGTCAAAACATGCAAAGTGAAACAAAAGAATAATACTAATCCTATATGGCCCCAAAACTTTTGAGTATAAATAAAACACCTTTTATTTAATCACCATATTGATTACATATTATCTTTGTATATTGTTTCAATTTATCAACTAATACTTGAATTAAAACAATAGCTATCCCATTCTCCAAGAATGCACACTATGTTTATCTACGATCCCTACTTTGTGAAATAGATGAATGATAAACATTTCCAACGATACTCATTTCACAATTCCAAATCCTTATCGTAAGTGTAAGAATACCAAGTTCTTGCCACTTACTGTAATTTGTTATACTCTAAACTTATATGCAGTGATCCTTTTGTAATGACTATGTACACAAGTCACAGGGACTTTGTCAATTACAAAACTTTCCATTGGAGATTGTTACTAGACAATTCCATAGATTCGAAGTCTCATATTCAAAGCACATTCCTTTTAACATCTTTCTTGCATAAAAGTTTCTAACTTTCTCATAGATTCTTGATATTCAACTCCCATTATGGAAACATTTCGATATTTTACATATGACAACTCATTGTTAATAGAATCCTGTCTATTCATAATAATGTCAATATGGTCCATCATTACTATACTTCCAACTATCCATAAGCAACCAATCTTTGGCGAACCTTGGATTGTTCTTAGCAGTTGTTTAATAACTTTAGTCATATCTAGTTCTAGTCCTTTTTTCCTCTTAATGCCCTAGGCATTTGGAAAATTAGAATAGGAGAATATTATAGCACATTCAATCGATCCTATATCTGAAGCATATGGTACACAATTCATAACCTGATACTTTACCAGTCTCTTGCTATAACATTTCCATATATAGAATTTCCTTATGTCGAATCTTTTCAACATAACATTCACATATATATCCTTGACTATATTTGATTAAAATCTCAATCTAAACTTTTAGAATCGAAATGAAGTATAAGTTCCTCTCCCTTAATTATAGCAAAACAACTTTTCAACCCTGCAACTTTGCGAATTGAAAACTTTGTTTTCTATAATTAACATTGCTAACTTGCAACACTTACCATAATAATTATGCTCCCATTAACATAACGATTATTTTGTTACTTGCATAACATTTATGTTCCCACTAGTTGTGACATAAATCCAGAAATCAGCTGGACTTCTTGAAATTAATACTTTGTTGAATTTGTTACCAACGCTCAGATTTCTGACACGAGATGCTTCGATAAGCCTTTATCTAAGCTCACACACCTTTTATTAGAAAGCTCATATGTGTGTCTAAACAATTTTAGAACTTACAACAATAAGTCTCAAATGTTTAGACCTTTTTCCATTTCTCACAATTCGAACTATGAAGAGGGATGTCGTAGTCATAATCGAATTTGAGAATGCAAATATCACAATTGCTAACTCTTTAAAATCTACTTAGTGAAAGCGTTTCCTCACAATCATTTTCATGAACTGTAGAGAAACCTTTGTCACCTAGATTTTATGGTGTATGTGTTCCTATCCTCGTGAATTTGTCATAACCATAATCACAAGACAGGGTTAGTGACAAATCCAAACTCATATTGACCGAACTTGTTCAATCTTAATTTCTTACCACCTAGCAACTCAAGGGTCTACCATTTCTTCCAAATTTTTATGCAAACAATTGAGAACTCATAGAACTCACATGCATAGTCAACTTCAACAAGAATGGGCACTGAAACAAGAATATATCAACACGATATGTTACAAACCCCAAGTCGTGTGCTAGTGATTAACAATGGGTTTACTTTTGATTAGTTCTCGAAAATTTTCAAGATCTTTAAGACTCCCACTGGCCTGTTGACGTATAAGATTCTCTTTGTCAAGAAATATTACTTGACAATAAATATTCAAAAGTTAGTGCGATTTCTTATCAAGACAAACACTTTTGACAATCGGTCTTAGTTGATCTTTGTTTTATCCAAAACATTACAACTTACCAATTTCAAATGTACAAGAGTAGAAAACATTTAATCTACATTTGCTGATATGTCACTCAATATACAATCTTGGAGTATGACTCTAAGATTTGATTTTGGAATGAAGTATGATTCATCTTAATTGAATAACCATTTCCACAATTCCTGATTCCTCTTCTTAGCCAAACAAATGCACTAAGGCGTCCTCAGAGGATCAAATTGTGATATGGTTTTCATAATCATTAAGATGATCATAAAACACGATACTCAAGTACTCTCCCATCTTTTCAGATTGGAGAAACTTTTATCTTTCTGCCGACTTTGATTCTTCTTATTCGTTCTGCTATACATTGAGACTTTTCAATGACTCAGAATTATACTTAATCTTGCAAGCATAACCATATCTACTAACTTTAGTAAACCATAACGAATAGTCTTACCATTCTTTGTGGTGGACCTGACCAGCGCACAGCCAAGTGTGTACCCGATCCCCTGGTCCTTCACTTAACTCACCTCTGTATGTGAACAAGGAATTAGTCCTAATTTCCCAAAGATAAAGGTTCTCATTCATCATACAATACAAGTTGCATGATCCCAAGTTTCTGTCCAATTGAAACTTGGGTGATGAGAATCTTTCCTTATTTGGTAAATTTAGACACTACCACAAACGAAAGAATCAAATCCATATTGCTAAAAATACAAACATCAATTTTCACATATGTCATTGCAAGGAAATATAAAATAAGATAAAATAAATCTTTTTCTTTATTTATATAATTGCGGAAAAACTTTTCCTTACAATGCAATTACAAATGAAAACTATGTTATTACAAATTTCTAAGCAATCTATCATAACTCTTAAGCAGCAGCTCAAAAATCCGATCATCGAACCATGCGATTGAAATCCATCTCTTCGCGATCAGACTCTGCATGCCTTTCCTTTAAGCTTCCTTTGATCCTACAAAAACATCAAAATGTAATCTTATCAGATCATGTATTAAGAACCATACAATTTTCTAAGCAATCTATCTAACTCTATTAAGAACTAAATAGAGTTAGATAGTGGACTTACCTGAAGTAGAACCATACAATTTGATTAAAATTCTCAGGTAGTCAGGGCAGCTTCGCTTCCAATGTCCCTTTTCTTGGCAATAGAAACAAACAGAATCTTCTGGAATGGTACACGGGACAATCTTAGACTTAGCCTTTCCCTTTCCCTTGCGAAGATAAACCTTTTCTGGACTTCTAATGTTTCCATTGTCAATGTCCATGGAAGTTTGGGAAGTAGATCTTCTAATAAAATTTGCTTTACCAGTGCACCAAATCATTGCAGACTCAGCAGCAATAAGCAAATAGGTAAGATCAATAAGGGTCACGTTGCGGTTTGTCATATAGTAGTCTTTAACAAACTGACTATATGACTCGGGAAGTGACTGAAGATCCAAGTCAACAGCCAACTTCCTTGAGACATTGACTCCTAACGTTCCCAGCCTGTCAATGTGTGACTTCATCTCCAAGACATGTGCACACACAGATCTTCCATCTTCATGTTTACTCGCCAATAGGGCCCGAGTGACCTTGAACTTTTCAAGTATTCGAACACATGGGTCAGGGAGAATAATTGGAGGAGGTGGAGGAAGTGAAATGATATTGTGGAATATCATCTTCATGTGGAAAGCCTTTTCCAACAGATTCGAGAAGACCATAGTTGTTTGACCTAGACATCTATAATGGGAGAAATTCAAGTTAGTTGATTTATGTCCTTAATATAACACCCAAAACGAAATATTAAGGCTAGGACCCAACACAATATTTTACAATTGCGATGAGGGATGCCGTAATCTAATTGTAAAATATTTGAAGGTAGGTAAATAACGATTTACCAATTTCCACCATGAAAAATGAAACAAATTATTAAGTTTTTAAATGGATTGAAATTCCTAGATTCTTTGATATTCATTTAACTTTTCAATGGCATGTTTAAATCTCGATTGTGCCCTTCAAGTTTGTGACTGGGATGCCGAGGATCACAAACAAGGTGTGAATAACCATGCAAATTAGCTTGGTACACTCAATGTTACAAATCACCTAATCAATGTGCCGGTTAACCACACACGCTCCATTGATTATGATTAACATCAAGCTACCCTTTGGCACACATTGTCAGTCCCAGATTAGTGTGCCGGTTAACCACACACGCTCCACTAACGACTTAACAAGGTGCAAAGTGTAATTTCATGGATTAGCACCATTTTCACATTTTCCTAAAGTAACTAAGATTGGAAATTTAATAAAAGTTTAGTTACTTTATAATTATCATTATACTTATAATGAGAGTTAATGTCCTATCCTACCCGTTCGGCTAACAAACCTTCACCAGTCAAGGAAGCGGTGGGTGAGAGTGGACACCCATTAAACTGCCATTTTATAGGCAGTAACCTTATACCCCCCTTATAGATCGGCTTCGTGAATGAGGCCTACTAACGGTAAGACTGACTTGTCATATATATATATATATATATATATATATATATATATATATATATATATATATTAACTTTTAATATAATAATAGTATAATGGTTGAATTTTAACTTTTAAAACTCTAAGGATTGGAATTAAATGTTTCAGTTGTGAGACTTTACAAATTCCAAAACTTGAGGACAAGTTTTGAAACTTTTCAAAACTCTTGGTTTTCATAACTTATGAGTTAATGTTGGTTTTATGAAAAGACTCTTGATTTTCCATAACTTGAGGACAAGTTATGGAGTTCATTAAAACATTTACGATAAGACTTTTCATGTTCCATATCTTGAGGACAATTTATGGAACTCATTAAAGAACATTTAGATCAATTCTAACAAGGAAAATTATCATATAACTTTTTTTAATCATGATTTAAACTAACTCATAAGGCAAAATAGTTTCAAATCAAATGATACAAGTAATTAGCTTAACATATAAACTAACAACTATCATAAGAATTTTGACAACTATCTTTTGATGACTCTTGGAATTCATAACTTATGAGTTTAATGTTATTTTAATGGAAGAGACTTTTCATTTTCCATAACTTGAGGACAAGTTATGGGGGTCATTAAAATATTAAGATCAATATTTTAACTAACAAAAATTATCAAACAATTTATCTATGACCTAGTTAAACTTATAAGTCAAGATAATTCACATCAACAATTTTACAAGAATTAGCCTATCACATAAACTAATACAAATATTGAAATTTTTGACAATTATATTTTAATTAGATGAGCATGATCACTACCATATAAAAAAACAGATTTTATGATTCAAAACAGTTTGTGGTAATGATCCTAATCCAATTTTGGCCAAAAACGGCAAAAAACTGCTGTCTGATTAATCAACTCGTCGAGCCCAACAATGGACTCGTCGAGTTCAAGGCAAAAATCAACCTACTCGTCGAGTCCAATCATGTACTAATCAAGTAGGTGTTGTCAGAACAATTTTCCAGCTTTGAAAAATAATACAATAACATCATATAATAGAAAACAATCCTAGTCTCTGATACCACTGTTGGGTTTTGAGCACTATAACACTCCTATGGTGCACATGCAACCCTAGATGCTTTGGATCTATGTTTTCTCTAATTATAC
The DNA here is from genome assembly GCF_052849685.1 of Lactuca virosa. Taxonomy (NCBI): domain Eukaryota; kingdom Viridiplantae; phylum Streptophyta; class Magnoliopsida; order Asterales; family Asteraceae; genus Lactuca; species Lactuca virosa. Next base: position 341,780,887 of record NC_136433.1, read on the forward strand.
ATACATTTTCATTTTCCAAAGCATACATCCTAACTAGCATACAATTGAAGCTATACAATATAAAGACTAGTTTAGATGAATACATCTTGATGTAGGGTGTAGTTCTTGGCCACTGAAAGCTTGAGCACCTAAAGTGTGATTTCTCTAATGTGTCACAAACACCAAATGCCAGAGGAGGGTTGAGAGAATAAGTTACTTAGCAAAAAATCAATATCAAACTCTTAGAATGATGTGGTAGTCGATTTTAGCTCTAGTGGGGTCCTTTTATAGTGTAGCAAATGCTAGGGTTACACCTTGTAAACCCTAATGACCTTTCATATTACTTAGGCTCCATGGGTTAAACCTCCATGGACTATCCATGGATTATCTCATTGGTTTAGCCCATCCTAAATAACCATGGATCATTAGCCCACACTATAAGAACCATTGATTTACATAATCAATCCCCCACATATTTGATTAGTCTCTTTTGATCACAAAATTAATTCCAAATTAATTCTTGATCAATACTAATTAAATAATATGATTTGTCAATTAATATATTATACTTATAATATATTAATAAATCATAAATAGCCTTATTCTCAAAAGTCCATCCTAACAAATTGCACTATGAAGGCAACCCAAAAGGACCATGCTACTATCGAGTCAAGTACATCCCAATTATAGTTATGGACTTAGACACCTAATCCAACAGGGAGCAAGCCGTACATAAGCTGTGGGCAAGCCATACTTGTGCCGTGGGCTCTAGAGCAGACCATATATGAGTTGTGGGCCCGATAGGCAAGCCAGACTCATATTATGGGCTCATGGGTAATCCAGTCTTTTAGCTGTGGACCCATTGCATACTGTTATTTTGTATATATTACCTGTTTGTGTGTTGGTACTTTGGGGGAACTCACTAAGCTTTGTGCTTATAGTTTTGGTTTATGGTTTCAGGTACTTCAGAGAATCTTGGCAAGGTGAAGGCGTGACCGTACACATCCTGATATTATGTCATTGATCTTGGGAGACACTAATTTTTAAATAATGCTTGGAAATAATGTTTTTGTATACACTTTTATTTGTAAATGGGTTGTTTTGAAAAGTTTAAATTGGTTCAAATTTTTGGGATGTTACAAGTTGGTATTAGAGCCTTGGTTTTAGTGAATTGGAGGAACACTTGTGTGAATCCAGTCTCAAACTAAGGAAAAGATTTTAAAAATGATTTTCAAATTGTTTTCAACATAATCAAGGAGGATGCGATGTGTACGATCAGCTATAGCCAGTAAGTGGACCCCAAATTACCACACTGTTATTTGATCTTGTGATATGTTAGAAACAACATGCTAGTGATAGGTTAGGGATCTTCGGGAATTGAATGATAGAATTGCCTTATTATTTGATGTCTTATATCTTATAGAATCCCTTATTGATTGTGTATGACTCTTTCGCGTGTGAACTAGCTATTGAGTGAGTACGCTAAGTCACAAGCTACATGGTTTAAATGATCTTAGGATAAGGGATTTTGTCCTGCTGCGCAACTCTTGTGTGAGTCTAACCATTGTGGGATTGAATCTTTTAGCCTAAGATTGTTTAAACTGTAGGGCATGTGATTGTATTCATGCGATAGTCATCTGGCACCAATGGAGGGTCTTGTGGCCGTTAGTGGTAGGGTGAGTTGTATGGGGTCAGCCGGCCAGTTGCGTTTTGGATGAGGAGGCAGTGGTTTCCTTAGAGTGGGTGTGATTCATAGCGGACCAGTGTGAGGAATGTTTTGCCACTCTTGAGAGAGTGGGGGCGGGGTGAAGGGTGCCAAGATGTTGGGAGTTTGAGATCGAGAGTTTCGTATAAGAATCCGTCTGGTTTTATTGTGTTCTAGTGCCAGTCGGCTCCTCTGCTTGAATGCTGCTTGCTTTGCGCTTTGTGGAACCTATGTCGATGAGAGTTAACCATCAAATGAATACATAAATTACATGCTATGAAGGTTAAATAATTTTAGAATGAAGGACTCGGACCTATTGCGCATCTCTTTTCTAAGTCCAATCGTTGTAGGATTGATTCCTTTAGTCAAAGGATTATTTAAGCTTTGTTACATGTAATAGTATTCATGAAGTGGTTAGCTGACATTGGTAGGAGTTCTTCAGCAACTGATGGCAGAGGAGGTGTGAGGAATCCTAGGATAGTCTAGGGAATATTTTAGTGCAGTTGTTTCGCTGTTGAGCAGGTTCAGGAGTTTTTTTTATTAGGTCTTAGAGGACCCGAGATGATTCTTGAGGAAAGTATGGATAGGTGTGGAAGGTAGTATTGGGCTCGTACTACTGGAAACACATGATCCATACCCGAATCAAGGAAAGTTTCGGGGATTCTAAGGGCTAGTCGTGGAGGATAGCATGGTTGATACCATGCTTCATGGCAGTGGTCCAGTATCTGTTGATCTTTAGTTATGGTTGCCCTGGCGTGAGGATGGGGATGATATTTAACCGTCAATTCCTTGTTATAGACTCAAATTTAGAAATGAATTTCGTTTCTTAGAAAAGAAAATATTCTTGATGTTTTTGATTTTTTTAGAACACTCAAAAGAAGAAAAATATTATTGATATTTTTGAATTTTTAAAAGAAAATACAGAAACAAATAAAATATTTTTGGAATTTTGATTTTCTGAAAAGAACGAAAATAAAGAAATGGACAAAAGTAAAGAAAAGAACAAAAGACTTACAAGGAGAAAAGGTTCCAGAATCCTAATGAACAGTAACTTCAGAACCATTCTGAATATTGGAAGAATTCGGAAGTGAACAATAAATTCTGAACCATTTTGAAGCTCGGAACCATTCGGAATGTGAACAGTAACCCTGACAATTACGAAGTGGATTTTGGAACTGAGTCAGCTTCAATCATTCCCAATCCTTGTAGAATTCGATTAAAAGATACTTCTGGAAATGATTTCGTGAATATATCAGCTAACTGATCTGAGGAATGAACGAAGTGAACTTCCACATTCCCATATTCAACGTGATCCTCTATAAAATGGTATCTTAGTGCTATATGCCTTGTCTTGGAATTTTGCAATGGATTGTGGCAAATTCTTATGGCACTTTAGGAATCATAATATAGAGGAATTTGTTTCATATTGATTCCATAGTCTCTAAGATGGTTCTGAATCCACACCACTTGGGATGTACATGATGCTGCTGCAATATATTCTGCTATAGCTGTGGATAATGAAACACATGTTTGTTTCTTAGATTGCCAACTGATAAGCTTGCCATCTAGAAATTGACATCCACCTGATGTGCCTTTCCGATCAAGACCACAGCCTCTTAAGTCAGCATCGGAGTACGCTTGCACAAGAATCCCAAATTGGATGGATACCATAGACCAAGAGAAGTAGTTCGCTTCAGATACCGATTTATATTCTTAACTGCCAACATATGATGTTCTTGAGGATTCGCTTGAAACCTGGCATAGTAATAAAAACAAACATTATGTCAGTACGACTGGATGTTATATATAACAGAGATCCGATCATATGAAAAAACAAGGTGATATTTGTTTGATTAGGTGTCTAATCCCATAACTATAATTGGTATGTACTTGACCCGAAACAAGCATGGTCCATTTGGGTTATAACACTCTGGAACAATTTTATAGGATGGATATTTGAGAAAGAGGTTAATGCCAACATATTTGTTGGATTAGGTGTCTAATCCCATAACTATAATATATTATAAGTATAATATATTATTTGAGAAATCATATTATTTAATTAATATTGATCAATAATTAATTTAGTGATCAAAAGAGACTAATTAAATTAACGGGGACTGATTGTGTAAATCAGTGATATATATAGTTTGGGCTAAAGATCCATATTGATTAGTAATGGACTAAGTTCATGTAAGACTCCATGAAGAGTTAGTCCAAAGGGCTTATCATATAGATTATTGGATTAAGGCTCAAGGAAGTGGATTAGGGTTTAACTCTTGGATTCTACACTATATAAATGTAATCCCTAAGCCAAAAATCATGCACTAGTGGTTCCTAGAAGCTCTATACGATTTTTGTGTCTCCAAACCTCTCTCTCAAGTTCCTCCTCTTGTTATTGGTTTGTTATAAGACATTTGAGGCATCACACTTGAGGTGCTAGGCTCTTGAAAGACCAATTCCTACAAGCTACAATTAAAAGGTATATTTTTAACTTACTTTTATGTTTCAATTGCCAATATTGTATGCTAGTTGTAGGTTTCAAGCTTTGGAAATTTTTGTTGCATGTATAACTAGAGAAAACTTAGATCCAAAGCTATTAGGGTTGTATGTGCACCATAGGAGTGTTATAGTACCTAAAACCCAACAGTGGTATCTGAGCCATGGGTGTTTTCTATTATTTGATACAATTGTTGTTTGTTTAAACCTGAAAGAAATCATTTTTTTGGACTCTGCCTGATCACCATGAGGTGGTCAAAATTACCATGAGGTGGTGACGGGTCTTGCAGATTTTTCGGATTTCTTGGCTTAATTTGGATTTGGATAATTACTATAAGTTGTTTTGTTGATCAAAATTCAATTTTTATGTTATGAAAATAATTATCATCATCTAAATTAAAAGATAAATTGTCAAATTATAAAATAATTACTAGATTATATGATAAACTAATTATTTGTATCATTTGATTTATCTACATGAATTGTAATTAGGTCAAATTGGTAAAAGATAATATGATTATTTTTATTGGTTAAAATTTGATCTAAATGTTTTTGAAGAGTTACACAACTTGCCATCAAGTTTTGGAACTCAAAAGTTTTTTGTAGGAGTTACAGAACTTGTTATCAAGTTTGGAATCAAAAAGTTTTTCAAGAGTTACAAAACTTGCCCTCAAGTTTTGGGACTTAAAAAGTCTCTTTTATGAATCATTAACTCTAGCAATTGAAAGGTTTCAAAAGGTGCAACTCTTGGGTTCATAACTTAAAAATTAATTAAATAATTTTAATTTTGAATTTTTATATTTAGAACCTTGATGTTTTTTTTGAATTGTTCAATCATACTCTTATGGATTCTATTAAGTTAATTAAATGTTTAATTAAAAGAGTATTATTAAATCCATAATCACATGGTTTAAGAATAATTAAATTAAGAGTATAATTTATTAATAGATTAAACCACCTAGTATTTTAAAAGTGTAAAATACACCCTTATGCTATATAAAATTAAAAGTTTAATATATTATATATGTATAAGTAAAAAGTTAGTCTTACTGTTAGTAGGCCTCATTCACGAAGCCAATCTATAAAGGGGGGGGGGGCGTATAAGGATACCGCCTATAAAATGGTGGTTTAATGTGTGTCCCTCTCACCCACCGCTTCCTTGATTGGTGGAGGGTCGTTAGCCGAATGAGTATGATGGGACATAAATTCTCATTAAAAGTATAATGATAATTATAAAGTAACTAAATGTTTTATTAAATTCTCAATCTTAGTTACTTTAGGAAAAATGTGAATTTGATGCTAACCCATGAAATTGCACATTGCACCTTATTGGTCAGTTAGTGGAGCGTGTGTGGTTAACCGGCACACTAATGTGGACTAATGAAGGATGGTAATGGGTTTCTCGTAAATTATCATTGATCAATAGAGCGTGTGTGGTTAACCGGCACATTGATTTGGTGATTAATGAAATCGAGAGTACCAAGCTAATTTGCATGGTTATTCACACCTTGTTTGTGATCCTGGGTATCCCAGTCACAAACTTAAAGGGCATAATCGAGATTAAATATGCCATTGAAAAGTTAAATGAATCTCAAAAGAATCTAGGAATTTCAATTCATTTAAAACCTAATATTCGTTTTCGTTTTTCATGATGGAAATTAGTAAATCATCATTTACCTACCTTCAAATATTTTGCAATTGGATTACGACATCCCTCTTCCGAATTGTAGAATGTTGTGTTGGGTCCTAGCCTTAATATTTCATTTGGTTGTTATATTAAGGACTTAAATCAATTAACTTGAATTTCTCCCTTGTAGATGTCTAGTTCTGACAACTATGGTCTACCTTATCCTTTTGGAAAAGGCTTTCCTTATAAAGATGATTTTCCACAAAGATGATCAAGGTGAAAGATTAATCCCTTATTCATGCTGTAGTGGAACTTCTCTTCCTCCACCTCCTCCGATTATTCTCCCTGACCCACATGTTCGTCGACTTGAAAAGTTCAAGGTCACTCAAACCCTATTGGCAAGCAAACACCAAGATGGAAGGTCTGTGTGTGAACATTTCTTAGAGATGAAGTCACACATTGACAAGTTGGGAGTGTTAGGTGTCGTTGTCTCCAGGAAGTTGGCTGTTAACTTGGTTCTTCAATCACTTCCTAAGTCATATAGTGAGATCGTTAGAGATTACTATATGACAGACCGCGACATGACCCTTATTGATCTTACCTATTTGCTAACTGGTGCTGAATCAGAAATGATTTGGTGCACCGGTAAAGCAAATTTGATTGGAAGATCAATGTCCCAAATTTCCATGGAAATTGACAATGGCGACATTGGAAGTCCATAAAATCTTTCTCTTCCCAATGGAAAGGCCAAGGTCAAACTGTTTGACCAAGTGGTAAAGAGAAAGGCTAAGTTTGTGATTGTCCCGTGTACCATTCCGAGAAAGGCAGTTTGTTTATATTGCTAAGAGAATGGGCATTGGTTGCGAAGCTTCCCTGCCTACCTGAGAGATCTAAGAGATGGTAAAATCAAATTGTATGTTTCTACTTTAGGTAAGTCCACTATCTAACTCTATTAAGTTCCTATTTGAAGATTCTTAATACATGATGTGATGAGATCACATTTTGATGTTTTGTAGGATCGAAGAAGAGAAAGGAAGCTTAAAGGAAGAGTAAGCAGAGTCTGATCGCGAAGAGATGGATTTCGATCGCATGGTTCGATGATTGGATTTTTGAGCTGCTACTTAAGAGTTATGATAGATTGCTTAGAAATATGTGGTAACATAGTTTTCATTGCATTGTAAGGACAAGTTTTTCCGTAATTTTATAAATAAATTTTTTTTTGATTTTATCTTATTTGATATTTCCTTACAATGGCATTTGTGAAAATTGATGTTTGTATGTATCTATTTTTAGCAATATGGATTTGATTTTTTCATTTGTGGTAGTGTCTGAATTTACCAAATAAGGAAAGATTCTCATCACCAAGTTTCAATTGGATAGAAACTTGGAATCATGTAACTTGTATTGTATGATGAATGAGAAACTTCATCTTTGGGAAATTAAGAATTATTCCTTATTCACATGTATATGTGAGTCAAGTGAAGGACTAGGGGATCGGGTACACTTGGTTGTGCGCTGGTCAGGTCCACCACAAAGAACGATAAGACTATTCGTTATGATTTACTAAAAGTTTTGTAAACATGGTTATACTTACAAGATTAAGTGTAATTTTGAATCATTGGAAAAGTTTCAATGTGTGGCAGAACGAATAAGAAGAATCAATTAGGCAGAAAGATAAAAGTTTCTCCATACTAAAAAGTAGGGAGAGTACTTTAGCATCATGTTTTATGATCATCTTAATGATTATGAAAACCATATCACAATTGATCCTCTAAGGACATCTTAGTGCATTCGTATTGATAAGAAGAGGAATCGTGAATTGTTGAAATGGTTAAATCGAGAAGATGAATCATACTTCATTCCAAAATCGAGTCTTAGATTCATTCTCTAAGATTGTGACTTGAGTGACATGTCTTAAGTAGGTTTATAAAACATTTGTAAATGGTAGTTGTGATGTCTTGGATAAGACGAAGACCAACTAAGACCAATTGTATGAAGTGTTTTTCCTTGATAAGAATCCACACTAACTCTTGAATATTTGTTTGTCAATGAGTGTTTCTTAACAAGAGAATCTTATATGTCAAGAAGTCAGTGGGAGTCTTGAAGATCTTGAAAAGTTTCAAGAACTAATCAATAATAAAACTATTGTTTAACACTAGCACACGACTTGAGGTTTGTAACCTATCGTGTTGACATATTCTTGTTTCTGTGCCCATGCCAGTTAAAGATGACTATGCATGTGAGTTCTATGAGTTCACAATTTATTGCATAAGGCAAAGCACCTTGATCAGTGAAAGTTCATTGATCAGTAAGGATGATCTGCTCAACAACTTGGAAGACATGGTAGGCCCTTGTGCTGCCAAGTGGCAATAAATTAAGATTGAACAAGTTCAGTCCATCTAAGTTTGAATTTGTCATAGACCTTATCCTATGATAATGGTTAGAAATAACAAATTCACATGGATAGGAACACATACACCATAAAATCTAAGTGACATAAGGTTTCTCTCCATTTCATGAAAATGAGTGTGAGGAAACACTTTCACTAAGAAGATTTTGAGGAGATAGCAGTTGTGTTAATTGCATTCTCAAATTCGATTATGATTACGGCATCCCTCTTCATAGTTCGAATTGTGAGAAATGGCAAATAGTTTGAACATTTCAGAACTTATTGTTGTAAGTTCTGAATAGTTTAGACACACATATGAGCTTTCTAACAAAAGTGTATGAGCTTAGATAAACCTTATCAAAGCATCTTGTGTCAGAAATATGAACTTTGGTAAGAAAGTCAATAGGTATTGATTTCTAGAAGTCCAGTTAATTTCTGGATACATGTCAAAGCTAGTGGGATCATAAGTGTTATGAAAATAAGAATGTAATTATTATGCTAGTGGGAGCACAATTATTATGTTAAATGTTGCGACTTAGCAATGTTAATTATAGAAAACAAAAGTTTTAATTCGTAAAGTTGCAGAGTTTGAAACGTTGTTTTGCTATAATTAAGGGAGAGGATACTTATACTTTATTTCGAATCTAAAAGCTTAGATTGAAATATTAATCAAACTTAGTCATGAGTGTATATGATTACCATATTGGAATGTTTCAACATTGGAAATTCTATATATGGAAATGTTATAGCAAAAGACTGGTCGAGTATCATGTCTTTATGTAAGACATTATGAATTGTATCCCATATGCTTCGGGAATAGGATCGATTGCATGTGCTATAATATTCTCGTGTTCTAATTTTCCAAATTCCTAGGGCATTAAGAGGGAAAGAGGACTAGAATCGGATATGACTAAAATGGTTAAACAACTGTCAATGACGATCTAAGGTTCGCCAAGGAGTGGTCACTTATGGGCAGTTGGAAGTATAGTAATGAATGGACTGTATTGACATTATTATGAATAGACAGGATTCTATTAATAATGAGTTGTCATATGGAAAATATGTAAATATTTCCATAATGGGAGTTGGATATTAAGAATCGATGTGTAGGTTAGAAACTTTTGTGCAAGAAGGATGTTCGAAGGAATGTACTTTGAAATTGAGATTTCACTTCCATGGAATTGTTCTTGTAAAAATCTCCAAAGGAATACTTTGTTATATCGTTGGCAAAGTCTCTGTGACTTCTGTACCTCGACACCACGAGAGGAATCATTGCATAACAGTTTAGAATCTGACACATTCTAATAGTGGCAAAAATTTGGCATTCTTACACTTGTGATAAAGATTTCGAGTTGTGAAATGAGTTTTATTGAACATGTATTCAATTGATGTATTTCACAAAGAAATGACCATAGGTAAACATAGAGTGCATGCTTGGAGCATGGGATAACTATTGTTTTAATTCAAGTATAAACTTGATAAATCGAAACATGATACAATGAATAATGTGTAATCAATATGGTGATTAAATAAAAGGTGTCTTATTTATATTCAAAAGGTTGAGACCATATTGGATTCGATTATTCTTGTGTTTCACTTTGCATGTTTTGACTTCCCGAATAATAAAATTATTCAAACTATCCACAGTCGATCATACTTTGGTAGTAGGTATTGAAGCTAGACTGTCATGAATGGGTCTGTAGATTGTCTAAAGGTGTTTAGACGTAGCACAAGTTTGTTGTAGTATTCATGAGTACTCCTGTAATAAGATTTGAGTATTGGACTAAACCCACGCTCATTTGAATCACTTCATGGATTTTATCACGAGTGATCATGAGATGATAATATCTTATATTCTTGAAACAGAGAGATATGAGTTGCAGTTTACAAGTTGGTTGCACATTGATGACATGTAAACACACCAGTAACTCGGTGTTATAAAAAAATATCATTGTGTATGAATTGATGAGTAAATAGAGCAAGCATATGAGTCGAAGTTTATCCGTTCCTTATACCCAATGTGGATAAAAGTGATATATGTGGACCCCTCGATGAATTAGTGATGACAACCCTAAGCACTTGGCCAAGACTGGACTGATTTGATTTGTTCAATTAGTCGGTCGTCATAAATCAGAAATCGGGAAACAACACATACGATATCTAGAATGAGGAATATATGATCCCTTATCTAATGGACGCCTTACTAATAAGATCATTGTTCGACAACGGTCTTTTTGAGAGCTACGATTGCTAATCAGATTTTGAAGTCGTACTTGCAATAATAGTTATTAGACTTATCCAAGTGGGAGACTGTTGTATTAGGTGTCTAAGACCATAACTATAATTGATATGTACTTGACCCGATACAAGCATGGTTCATTTGGGTTGTAACACTCTGGACCAATTTGATAGGATGGATATTTGAGAAAGAGGTTAATGTGCTTTATTAATATATTATAAGTATAATATATTAATTGAGAGATCATATTATTTAATTAGTATTGATCAAGAATTAATTTGGAATTAATTTAGTGATCAAAAGAGACTAATTAAATTAACGGGGACTGATTGTGTAAATCAGCGATATGTATAGTTTGGGCTAATGATCCATATTGATTAGTAATAGACTAAGTTCATGTAAGAATCCATGAAGAGTTAGTCCAAAGGTCTTATCATATGGATTATTGGATTAAGGCCCAAGGAAGTGGATTTAGGTTTAACTCTTGGATTCTACACTATATAAACATAACCCCTAAACCAAAAATCGTGCACTAGTGGTTCCTAGAAGCTCTAGATGATTTTTGTGTTTCCAAACCTCTATCTCAAGTTCCTCCTCTCGTTCTTGGTTTGTTATAAGACAATTGAGGCATCACACTTGAGGCGCTAGGCTCTTGAAAGACCAATTCCTACAAGCTACAATTAAGAGGTATTCTTCTAACTTATTTTTATGTTTCAATTGCCAATATTGTACGCTAGTTGTAGGTTTCAAGCTTTGGAAATTTTTGTTGCATGTGTAAATAGAGAAAACTTAGATCCAAAGCTATTAGGGTTGTATGTGCACCATAGGAATGTTATAGTACCTAAAACCCAACAATATATGTTGCTGGTTTATCAACAGAAGGAGTGAGTTTCGTTCCGAACACCATAGGGACTTTGACTTTTGAATCACCCACCATTTCGAATTTAGCTAGTAACGTCTTTGTGAATGCTTCTTGATTGATGAATATTCCCTCCGAACTCTGTCTTGTATTTAAACCAACGAAAAAGTTAATTTTACCCATAGAACTCATTTCAAACTTTGTTTATATTAATTTTTGGAATGCAGTAGTTAAGTTGGGATTAGTTGATCTGAAAATAATATCATCAACATAAATTTGAACTATCATTAAATGGTTACCCTCCTTCTTCCGAAAGAAAGTAGGATCCACATAACCTTGTTTGAATTTAGATTGTTTAATAAAACGAGATAGACTTTCATACCATGCACGTGGAGCTTGTTTTAGACCATAAACTGCTTTGTCTAGAATATAACAGTGATTCGGATATTTTTCATTCACAAAACCTGGGGGTTCTGTGACGTAGACTGATTCAATTCTAGCCACAGGTGTGAACGTCTCTTCGTAATCGATTCCTTCTTCTTGACAATAACCTTTAACGACCGAACGTGCCTTATTGCGAATGACATTTCCTTCTTTATCCATCTTATTTCTGAATACCCATCTCATTCAAACCACAGATGCATCTACTGGAGTAGGAACTAATCTCCACACTTTGTTTCGATCAAATTCTATTAATTCTTTTGCATTGCTTGAACCCAATCTGCATGATCAAGAGCAATTTTAACTGTTTTAGGTTCAATTTTTGAAATAAATGAATTAAATATGAAAATTTCCAATTTAGAAAATAATGAAGTTTGTTTCGCTTTTTTTTAGCACGAGTGAGAACTCCTGAAGAAGAGTCTCCGATCACTTGAGACCGAGGATGATCTTTGGTCCATTTTGTCATTGGTGGATAGTTCTGATCATAGACTGGATCAATTTCAGCAAAGATTTCTTCAAATTCCGATTGTGCATCCGGGTCGTTATTTTCATTATTCTCCCCCTAGAAATTTGCATGTGTCTCGACATTCGGAATTGAATTCTCCCCCTGGAGTGGAACATTGGTATTGAAATTTGGAGTGGAACTCTCCCCCTGGATCGGATCATCATGAGGTTCTGATTGAGCTGCATTCGGAATAGGTTGCTCGTGAGGAGTCTCAATTTCTTCAACAACTTTATCAACAATCTTTATTAATTTATCCTCTTGATTATCCTTGGTGTTTGATTCTGAGGAAATTTCCCTTTCGGGTTCATCAAATAAATTTAGAAAATCCTCATATAGATTCATAAGAGGAATAGTCTTAGAATTTGTTGATGGAAAGATTTCTTCAGATTGACAATTTTCCTTTTGATATTTCTTCATGTGGTTGTCATCAAATGTAACATAATAGGTTTTATATTATGTAATAAATAGTAAAAGATCGATAGATTCTATATTATGTAATAAAGCAATGACAAGAAACGATATTGATCAAAAGGATGTCGAATGATTATTAATCACATCAATAGAATTGTTCTTGGAGGCGGAACTATTCTGTAATTGCTTCAAAAGTTGTGAACCCAAGAAGATACATGCACGCTATTTATAGACTAAATCATAAAACAATTCTGAAGATGGACATACCCATTTCGGAATCGGAATCTAAACATAAATCTGAAACAAAACATTTAACGCAACACTAAATTAGACTTAACAATATGTTGATTCATTACTAATAAATAACCATTTTAACGGATCATATGCAGTAAAAGGTGAGAGACTAGCACGATACCTCCAAATACTTAGAACCTTAGCCTGAGAATTCGAAAACTTTAGCTTAACCCAAGTTCCTAGAGAAGAAAATACCGAAGCAGACGCACTAGCCAACCTAGGGTCTTCTCTCAGGATCTCGCCAGAAACCAGGATCTCGATAGTCCACATAATGATCCCGACAATAGAAGATCCAACCAAGAAACCAGAAGACATCGCTACCTATGACCAAACAACTAGCATTGCAGCAATCGAAGATCCTGATCTCCAAACCCCTAATCATGATTTTAACACTAAGGATCCTAGACCAAACAATCAGAATCCTAAACAACAGCCAAGATCATGGACCCAACCTATTATAAAATACCTCTAAAATGGGACGATCCCAAAAGAAGAAAAAACGATAAGTCATTCAGAATGAGGTTCTTACGATTTGTGATGATCCAAGGAGTGTTGTACAAAAAATCCTAAACAGACCCATATATAAGGTGCCTAGAGGATCTCGAAGCTATGGAAGTCTTAAAAGATATACATGAAGCGGATTGTGGCAACCTTACTGGGGGAAGATCTTTATGTTCCAAAGTGTTAAGAACCGGATACTATTGGCCGACCATGAAGAAAGATGCTATCCTACATGCTAAGAAATGTGACGCTTGTCAAAACATAGTAACATCCTTTGCTAACCGGACGAACCTCTACATCCCATTGTTTCACCTTGGCGATTTATGAAGTGGGGAATGGATATAGTTGGTAAATTACCTAAGGAACCTGGAAGAAAGGTTTTTATGTTGGCAATGACAAATTATTTATCAAAATGGATAGAAGTTGAGGCTTTTGTTCAAGTAAGAGATAAGGAGGTAGTCTCATTCATTAAACGTAACATCCTCACTAGATTCAGTATCCCTGCAGAGATAATATATGATAACGGATCCTAGTACATAAGCAAAAGAACACGAGATTTTTGCACCGCTTGGGGGTTCAAATGGTAATGTCCACCCCAGTTCACCCTCAACCCAATGGACAAGCCAAGTCCAGTAATAAGATCATAGTTAACAACCTGAAGAAGAGATTAGGCGAAAAGAAGGGAAAATGGGCTGAGGAACTTCCTTTCGTACTATCGGAAGATAGGACCACAGTCAAGACAATAATGGGCCAAACCCCATAATCCTTAGCATTTGGAACAGAAGCCATGATCCCCACAAAAGTAGTGATCCCAACAGCAAGATACCAGCTTCAGACAAAAGACAACTACGATAGGATCCTAGTTGAGGATCTTGATACTATTGATAAATAAGGGACCTAGCCAAGATCCATATTGCAGCTCATCAACAAAGGATCGCTAAAGCCTATAATAGGAATATTCAAATCCGAAGATTCCAAGTAGGTGACCTGGTTTTAAGAAAAGCATTTCAAAATACCAAGGATCCTAAACACTATAAGCTAGAATCTAAATGGGAAGGCCCTTATCTCATCGATTCAAAAGCATGAAAGGGGGCATATTGGTTGGCTACTCTATAAGGAAACCTCTTAACAAGGTCATGAAATGCAATATACCTCAAGACATATTTCATGTAAGTCAAAGTCACAATGTTTCATTATGACAAGAACGAGGTACGCACCTACTCATTACTTTCACTTTTCCCTTTGTGATTTATTTTTTCTATCTCAAAGATCATTACTGACTTAAGCATTGGAGGAGAGTTAGCTAGGCTAACGCCCACCCCAAGCTAACATTTGCAACATGCAAAAACTCAAGGATCCTTGCCACAACGAATAAAGACTAATCATCTCTCCTCCACTCAAGGGTACTTAATCCCTTTTAAGGTTGAAAGAGTTAATAACCTCTTTCATCTGTGTTTAGGTTTCTACACCTCGCTCAGACACACGATATCTGAATATTGAATGTGAATAAGGGGATCATTTCATGTTTTACTGTAACATCCCAAAATTCAAAACAAAATTTTTTTGTTTTCATATTAATTAAAACATCAACCAAAAGTGTTTAGTAAAACCAAATTGAAATCATAATGTATTCATAATCATCCAAAATAGATCAGAGTCAAATAAGTGAAAAGTCATGGTGTGTGCGATGCGATCATCCCGAGCTCTCCCCCTTCGATCCGGAATTACCTGAAACATAAACTAAAAATCGTAAGCACGAAGCTTAGAGAGTTCCCCAAAATACCGCATAACATACATATATGCCAGCTCAAGGCTGTGCCTGGTATATTTCACCCCCAAGTTTATTTCAACTCATATGCCAGCTGAAGGTTGTGCTAAGTCTATTTCACCCCCGAGTCTATTTCAACTCATATGTCAGTACAAGGCTGCATTGGGTCTATTTCACCCCCGGGTCTATTTCACCCCCATACATATAGCAAACAGGAACACATGCATACAACACATAAAACGTGATTCATAAAGACTACAAGCATATACAATCCCTAGTGTCCTACAATACGGTGAGCAAACTCACCTCAGACTGCTGTTAGTTAATAGATGCTCGGACTACTACACCGAAGAATCCTCGCACTAACCAACCAAATAAAAGCCCAATTAATAATTGGGTCAGAAACCATAATCAGGAGTCTAGTTCATTTGTCCAACACCCAAGGTAAAAGACCATTATACCCTTTCCTCACTTGGCCCTATAACCGAGGCCCAAACTCAATGGCACTAAAAAGCCAATAGTGGCCCAATTCCTAAAGGTTACCCACATCCCAATATGAGCCCAAATTCAAGAAGGCTAAAGCCTAACAATGGCCCAAAGTCAGAAAGGCTAGTGGCCCAACAAGTCCCAAAACCCCGATAATCCAAATATGTGCTAACCACAAAGCCCATGATTAAGCCTAGTACGTAGCACGTACCAGAAGTACGCCCAACGTACTAGGTCGCTTGCCTGATCGGGGACTCAAATGCATACGCGTAATGTACGCTTGTGTACACCCAACGTACACGCCATTAAGCACTTTTCTCTTAAGCACTTAATGCTGACAAGCAGATGTCCCAACTTCAGATCCAAGACTTGGGGAACGTCTTAATTCATAAATTCATTAACTTGGAGCCTTTGCATGGCTCAAAAGAACTCAAACCCTAGATTTAGCATCATACTTTCACCAAATTGACATAAACACATGCATAGTTGATCCACAACCATCAGGATGCTAACGTTATGGACTAGGGATCTCAGAAACATCAATAGAAGAAACTTCTAACTTCTAGAGAGGAAGAATTCCCAGTAGGACTCATTCATGGGACCAAAAGTGACCAAAACTCCATAAAGACTAAATCTAAGCATACAATGAGAAAGTTCCAAGCTTTATACCTCAATGAAGCTGGAAATGATGAGTAGAATCTAGATCTACAAGCTCTCCCTTGGTCAAAGCTCCTTCTTCAAGACTCTTCTTCCTCAAGGCTCACCGACACACACTAAAACACACACAAAGAGGGTTAAATCTTCTCTAGAGGGGTTAGGGTTTCGAAATGAGGCTCAAAGGGTAATGGAGGCAAAGAAATAAGGGGATCATAGGTCATAATGTTGCTTAAATAGGGTCCAAACCCTAAAATTTAGGGTTCTTCCCCTGATTGCGTACACCAACGTACTCCCACTTTTCCGAAAATGGCAACAATGCCTCCTAGGTACCAAATTTGCAAACTATTTACACCCTAAGGGTTAAAAATGAAAAGTACCTTGAACCAGGTGTTACAATTCTTCCTTACTTGAATTAGACTTTGTAGTCGAAGTCCGTTTCTGATGTGTTTTTGAGCATTCTAACACTTCCTAAGTGTACATGCAACCCTAATAACCTTGAATCTATGTTTTCTCTATATACATGCAAATTTCTTTTTCAAGGTTATTTCCTAACTAGCATGGCATGGGGATTACATAAAACATAAAAACTAGTAGAAATACATACCTTGTTGTTGCTTGGATTCCTTCAAGACTTTGTGAGCCTAGCACCCCAAATGTTGTGCCTCAAATGCTTCACACAACACCACAAGACTTGGAATAACTTGAGAGAATACTTCTAGCACTCAAAATCGGTTATGCCCTCTCTAGTAACACTAGGTCCACTAGCTCTCCATTTTGCTAGCCATAGGGTTCCATTTATAGTGTTGTCACAATTAGGGTTTACTCATGAAGACCCTTAATTGCCATGACTCTTGATTTCCCATGACCCATGGGTTTGTAACTCCCATAGACTATCCATGGAGCTCCATATGGTTATAACCAAACCCATAAACCATGGATCATTAATCCACCATAAAAGAATTGATGATTGTCATAATCAACCCTATATATTTAATTAGTCTCACTTTGATCACTAGATTAATACTAGATTAATACTTGATCAATACTAATTAAATAATACTATTATTAATATATTAGAACTTATAATATATTAATAATCATAAGTGCCTTATTCTCTCATTTAGTCTATCCAAGTATTGCAATGCCATGCAACCCAAATGGACCATGCCGGGTCGGGTCAAGTACATACCAAATAAAGTTATGGACTTAGACACTATATCCAACAGTCTCCCACTTGGATAAGTCTAATAACTATATTTTCAAATATGACTTCAAAATCCGACTAGCAATCGTAGCTCTTTCAAAGTCTCTCGGAACTGAGATGATGATGATACGCCATTTAAGATAAGTGATCATATAATCCTCTGTTCTCATGATATCAGCCGGACAAACACATGGAACATGGTCTTACTTATTGTCCAACATTTGTTTCTCGATCTCTGATTTGTTTCGACATAGAACTAAATTGAACACATCAATTAGGTTCTGACCGGGAGTCGCTTGCCTGATCGGGGACTCAAATGCATACGCGTAATGTACGCTTGTGTACACCCAACGTACACGCCATTAAGCACTTTTCTCTTAAGCACTTAATGCTGACAAGCAGATGTCCCAACTTCAGATCCAAGACTTGGGGAACGTCTTAATTCATAAATTCATTAACTTGGAGCCTTTGCATGGCTCAAAAGAACTCAAACCCTAGATTTAGCATCATACTTTCACCAAATTGACATAAACACATGCATAGTTGATCCACAACCATCAGGATGCTAACTTTATGGACTAGGGATCTCAGAAACATCAATAGAAGAAACTTCTAACTTCTAGAGAGGAAGAATTCCCAGTAGGACTCATTCATGGGACCAAAAGTGACCAAAACTCCATAAAGACTAAATCTAAGCATACAATGAGAAAGTTCCAAGCTTTATACCTCAATGAAGCTGGAAATGATGAGTAGAATCTAGATCTACAAGCTCTCCCTTGGTCAATCGTAGCTCTTTCAAAGTCTCTCGGAACCAGATATCGCTTCTATTTCTAGAAGGAACTGATAAACTTCGACTGATATGCTTGTACTAACTACTTGTTGAATTATTCACAAAGGCACGTTTTATGACATCGAGTTACCAATGCGTTTTCGTGCAATCAATGAATAACCAACTCATAGTCAACAACTCATATCTCTAGGTTTGAAGATTTATATGATATTACCGTCTCACGATCACTCGAGATAAATTCCATGAAGTGATGCAAGTGAGTGTGGGTTGAATCCAATACTCAGCCCTTATGAGTACTCATGAATGTTGTAGCAACCATTGCATTGTCCAAAGCACTTTTAGACAAATCATACAAGCCAAATTCATGACAGTCTTAAATCAATACTTACTTCCAAAGTTTGACTGACTGTGGATGGTTTGAATAATAACATAATTATTCTGGAAGTAAAAACATGCAAAATTGAAACATAATAAACAATCAACACAAGATAGTAACACCTTACTCATAAATAAATAACAACTTTTATTTATCATCAAATGTCAATTACATTTTACAAGTTACAGGAATCTAATTATTGAAACTAATATCATCCTTCAGCCCAATGCGCCTCGCATGCTGTAAATGCTTAACCCTGCTCAGTCCCTTCGTGAGGGGATCTGCCGGGTTCTCATCTGATGATACCCTCTTAGCCACGAGGAGTCCTTCTTCTATTCGATGTCTGATGAAATGGTATTTTCTGTCAATGTGTCTAGATCTCCCGTGATCTCTCGGTTCCTTAGCCAAAGCAACCGCACTTTCATTGTCACAGAAAATTTCCATTGGCTCCTTTATAGCTGGTACAACTCCAAGGTCTCCGATGAAGTTCTTTAGCCATATCGCCTCCTTAGCTGCTTCACTTGCTGCTATGTACTCTAATTCACAAGTAGAATCAGCTACTGTCTCCTGCTTGGAACTTTTCCAAGTAATTGCCCCTCCATTTAGGATAAAAACCCAGCCTGACTGAGAGCGGAAATTATCCCTATCAGTCTGGAAGCTAGCATCGCTATATCCTTCCACTCTCAAGTCATCACTGCCTCCGAGGGTAAGGACCCAATCCTTAGTCCTCCGCAGATACTTGAGAATGTTGTTTACCGCTGTCTAGTGTGCCTTGCCAGGGTTCCCTTGATATCTACTGACCATGCTCAAAGCAAAGGCCACATCAGGGCGAGTATAAGTCATAGCATACATGATCGAGCCCACAGCGGAAGCATATGGTATTTGACTCATCTCAGCTATCTCAGCCTCTGTACTCGGACTCTGAGTCTTACTCAGCTTGGCATTACTCTGGATTGGTAATTCTCCTTTCTTGGAATCTTGCATACTGAACCTCTTCAGTACCTTATCCACATAAGTACTTTGACTAAGTCCAATTAGTCTCTTACTCCTATCTCTCAATATCCTTATCCCTAGGATATAGGCAGCTTCTCCAAGGTCCTTCATAGCGAAACACTTCCCAAGCCAGGTCTTAACCTCCTGCAAGGTTGGGACGTCGTTTCCTATGAGAAGTATGTCATCCACATACAACACCAAGAAGCTAACTATGCTCCCACTAGCCCTGACATACACACAAGACTCATCCTCACTCCTAGAAAATCCAAACTCTTTGACTTTCTCATCAAAGCAAAGATTCTATCTGCGAGATGCTTGTTTCAATCCATAAATGGATTTATCAAGCTTACACACTCTATTAGGGTATCTTGTATCGACAAAACCCTCTGGTTGAGCCATGTAAACATCCTCAGCCAACTTTCCATTAAGGAAAGCGGTTTTGACATCCATTTGCCATATTTCATAATCATGAAATGCAGCTATGGCTAACAATACTCTAATAGACTTAATCTTAGCTACTGGTGAGAAGGTCTCATCATAGTCAACTCCCGGAGTTTGAGTAAAGCCCTTTGCAACCAGTCGCGCTTTGTAAGTATGTACCTTCCCATCCATGTCGGTCTTCTTCTTGAAGATCCATTTGCACCCAACTGTCTTACGACCTGGTACATTGTCAACCAAGTTCCAAACTTGATTGTCATACATGGACTGAATCTCGCTGTCCATAGCCTCCTTCCATTTAGCAGACTCAGGGCCTGCCATGGCTTCCCTGTAATTATTAGGTTCATCCAAATCTATTAGTGTACTATCACTAATAAATGTATCACCTTCAGTGGTGATGTGATAACCATAATAAAAATCAGGTGTGTTCCTCACCCTAGTGGAACATCTTGGAGGTACAGACTCATCTATCAGATCAACAGGAGTTTCCTCCTCAGGTTGGTCGATAGCATTTGAGGTTCCTTCACCACTTGACTCTTGAAGCTCTTCAAGGTCAATTTGCCTCCCACTGTCCCCTTGGCTTATGAATTCTCTCTCACGAAAGACTCCTCTTCTTGCTACAAAGACCACATTATCACTGGGTCTGTAGAAGAGGTAACCAAAGGATCTTTGTGGGTAGCCGATGAAAATACACCTCTCACTTCGAGGTTCAAGCTTATCATGAGTCTCACGCCTCACGAAAGCTTCACAACCCCAAATCTTGATGTGGTCCAAATTGAGAACTTTCCCAGTCCACATCTCGTGAGGGGTTTTGGCAACCGTTTTAGTAGGGACTAGATTAAGGATATGGGCGGCAGTCTCTAAGGCATACCCCCAGAAAGAGATTGGTAACGAAGCTCGACTCATCATGGAACGAACCATATCTAACAAGGTTCGATTGCGCCTCTCAGCTACACCATTCAACTGTGGTGTTCTGGGAGGTGTCAATTGTGAGACAATCCCACATTCCTTAAGATAGTCAAGGAACTCAATGCTAAGATACTCTCCTCCCCGATCGGATCGGAGCATCTTGATGTTCCTGCCCAATTGATTCTCCACTTCCTGCTTAAACTCTTTGAACTTTTCAAAGGTTTCTGACTTATGCTTGATTAAGTAAATATATCCATATCTACTGTAATCATCAGTAAAAGTCACATAATAGCGATTAGCATCCCTTGTAGCAACTCTGAAGGGCCCACACACATCCGTGTGTACAAGGTCCAACAAACCTTCACCCCTATCACAAGTACCTGTGAAGGGAGACTTTGTCATTTTTCCAAGCAAACAAGACTCGCAACTATCATCTGACTTGAGGTCAAATGATTCCAAGACTCCAGCCTTTTGGAGTTGGCCTATGCGCTTCTTGTTAACATGTCCAAGACGACAATGCCACAAGGATCCTTTATCCAAGCTATCTGAAGAATCAATATACAACACATTATTTCCTAGATTGTCTACAACATTCACGGCTTCATATACACCATCACAAGGTAATGCTTTAAAGTAAAGTACATCATTGTAATAAACATTAATAGCACCATTTTTATTATCAAATGAAAATGAAAAACCTTGTTTGTACAAGCCATGAAAAGAAATAATATTTCTCGCCATTTCGGGCGAGTAACAACACTTATTCAAATCTAACATTAAGCCATTATTAAGCAATAAAGAATAAACTCCTATCTTGGTAACAGGTGATGCTTTCCTGTTGCCCATGACAAAGTTTATCTTCCCGTGCTCCACTTGCTCACTTCTTCTTAGTGCCTGCAAATCAGTACAAATGTGAATACCACACCCTGTATCAAGCACCCAAGAATTAGCATTAGATGAGTTATTAGACAATATTGTGTAAATACCTGCATGGGTGGGTTTAACCTTCCCATCCTTTAGATCTTGCAGATATTTGGGGCAGCTTCGCTTGAAGTGTCCCTTATCCTGGCAATAGAAGCACTGTGCTTCCTTTGGGTTTGAAGAAGGAGTAATGGGACCTTTCTTTGTCCCACTTGAAGAGGAACCATCAAGAGTCTTACCCTTGGTACCCTTCGAAGGGCTTTTCCTCTTCTTACCCTTTCCCTGCCCAATAGCCAGAACAGGGGTTGTTGAAGGAGTAGAAGTAGCAACCGCTTTACCCTTAAGGCCATTTTCAGCTGTCCTTAAGAGTCCTTGAAGTTTGCTAAGTGTGACTTCCTCCTTGTTCATATGATAAGTCATACGAAACTGATCATAACTTGGAGGTAAGGAATGGAGAATGATGTCAATCGCCATTTCCTCAGGAAAGTCAACATTTAGCTTCAGCAACCGGTCAACGAACCTTTGCATCTTCTGCAAGTGACCGGTGATGGGTTCACCATCCTTCATCCTTGCGGTTATCATGGAGGAGATGATTTCATACCTCTCCTGACGCGCGCTCTGATGGTACCTTTCCATCAGATCCAGGTGCATCTCATAGGGGTAGAAATCTTCATAGGATTTTTGAAGTTCAGGAGTCATGGTGGCCATCATGATGCATGCTACTTTAGTAGCATCCTTTTCATGTGCAACAAACTCCGCAAACTCTTCAGGAGTAGCAGTGGCTTCATTCACAACCTTAAGCTCCTTATCGAGGACATATTCTTTATCCTCATAGCGGGTAATCATTCTGATGTTTCTGATCCACTCATTGAAATTGGATCCATCAAAGATGACCTTACCACACAAGTTCATAAGGGAAAAGAAGCCTGTTGGGTTTGAGCCTGAAGCATTGTTGGAAGACATCTGAAAGGAAAGAAAGACAAGTTTCATTAGATTAGGAATCCTTAATAATTCACCCAAATGAAATATTAAGGCTAGGACCCAACAAACTATTTATAGTTGGAAGAGGGATGCCGTAATCCATACTATAAAATATTTGAAGGTAGGTAAATGACGATTTACCAATTTCCACCATAAGAACGAAATATTTTATTATTAGGTTTTATTGGTTTTGAAACTCCTAGATCTTTTGAGATACATTGAACTTTTCAATGGCATGTTTGAATCTCGATTGTGCCCTCTCAAGTTTGTGACTGGGATGCCGAGGATCACAAACAAGGTGTGAATAACCATACAAATTGACTTGGTACCCTCAACAATATTACCTAATCGATGTGCCGGTTAACCACACACGCTCCACCGATCTATAATAAGGTCAAGTTACCCTTTGCCACTCTTACTAGTCCATGTTAGTGTGTCGGTTAACCACACACGCTCCACTAACGACTTGGTAAGGTACAAAGTGTAATTTTATGGGCTAGCACCAATTTCACATTTTCCTAAAGTAACTAAGATTGGGAATTTATAATGTATAGTTACTTTATAATTCATTATACTTTTAACAAGTATTTAAAGTCGTATCCTACCCGTTCGGCTAACGACCCTCCACCGATCAAGGAAGCGGTGGGTGAGAGTGGACACCCATTAAGTCACCATTTTATAGGCAACAACCTTATACCCCCCCTTATAGACCGGCTTCGTGAATGAGGCCTACTAACGGTAAGAATGACATATTCTTATACATATCTATATAATAAAATTATAATAATAGTATAAGTGTTGATTTTTAAACTTTTTTAAAAATCTAAGGTTTAATTTGGAATTAAAGTATTAGAGTGTAAGACTTTTCAAATTCCAAAACTTGAGGGCAAGAATTGAAACTATTCCAAGTCTCTTCAATTTGTAACTTATGAGTTTTAATGGTTCATAAAAATGAAGACTCTTTATTTTATGAAACCTCTTTAGTTCTTTAATCACAATTAAAAGAAGTGACTTTTGGTTATCCATAACTTGAGGACAAGTTATGGACACCATCATAGCCATTAAGATCATGAATTAAACACACATGGTGGTTACACATAATTCCTATGATCTTCTAAAAACTCATAAGAACACAAATTCATGTCAAGCAATTTCAAGAAATCATATAACTATATACAATACTTGAAAATTGATAAAAAGTCATGTAAAATGGGTTAACATAATCATTATCATTTTGAAAAACAGATTTTACAAGTCCAAAACAGATTGGGATAATGATCTTAATCCATTTCCAACAACAAAACTCGAAAAAACTGTCCAACACGCTCCTACTCGCCGAGTGCACTATTATACTCGGCGAGTAGAATGAATTTGTTCATGGACTCGGCGAGTCCTCCCCATGGACTCGGCGAGTTCAGTCGTCAGAGTGCAGAATTTTCGATTTTTAAGCAGTTTTGCATCAAGTATATAGAAAACAATCCTAGGCTCTGATACCACTGATGTGTTTTTGAGCATTCTAACACTTCCTAAGTGTACATGCAACCCTAATAACCTTGAATCTATGTTTTCTCTATATACATGCAAATTTCTTTTTCAAGGTTATTTCCTAACTAGCATGGCATGGGGATTACATAAAACATAAAACTAGTAGAAATACATACCTTGTTGTTGCTTGGATTCCTTCAAGACTTTGTGAGCCTAGCACCCCAAATGTTGTGCCTCAAATGCTTCACACAACACCACAAGACTTGGAATAACTTGAGAGAATACTTCTAGCACTCAAAATCGGTTATGCCCTCTCTAGTAACACTAGGTCCACTAGCTCTCCATTTTGCTAGCCATATGGTTCCTTTTATAGTGTTGTCACAATTAGGGTTTACTCATGAAGACCCTTAATTGCCATGACTCTTGATTTCCCATGACCCATGGGTTTGTAACTCCCATAGACTATCCATGGAGCTCCATATGGTTATAACCAAACCCATAAACCATGGATCATTAATCCACCATAAAAGAATTGATGATTGTCATAATCAACCCTATATATTTAATTAGTCTCACTTTGATCACTAGATTAATACTAGATTAATACTTGATCAATACTAATTAAATAATACTATTATTAATATATTAGAACTTATAATATATTAATAATCATAAGTGCCTTATTCTCTCATTTAGTCTATCCAAGTATTGCAATGCCATGCAACCCAAATGGACCATGCCGGGTCGGGTCAAGTACATACCAAATAAAGTTATGGACTTAGACACTATATCCAACAGTTTCCGCAAATAACTCCAGGTAATGCTCCCTCGTCTCATCCTTAGACTCCCACGTCCATTCAGAACCCTTTCAGTGCTGCCACCGCACCTTCACCAGATCCACCACCTTGTTTCATAGAGTCTCCGTCCTCCTGTCAAGGATCGCCATTGGTTTCTCTATATAATTCAGGACATCATCCACCTGAATGTCCTTCAACAGAACCACTGTGGAATTATCAACCAAGCACTTCTGCAGCTGAGAGACATGAAAAGTGATATGAATCTAACTTAGCTCCTCCGTCAGATCCAAACGATACACCACCCTACCTACCTGGGCTAAAACCATGAAAGGACCTATATACTTGGGGCCCAGCTTACATAGTTTCCCGAATCGGATGGCACCTTTCCAAGGTGACACCTTTAGAAGTACCTTGTCTCTAACCTGAAATTCCAACTCTGACTGACGTCTGTCTGCGTAGCTCTTCTGCCAACTCTATGTTATCTGAAGTTTGCCGCGGACCTGCTGAATCAATTTTGTCGTTTTGAGTATCACCTCGGTACTCCCCATTACTCATTGTCTGACCTCACCCCAACATATCAGGGTCCTACACTTCTTCACGTAGAGCATCTAAAAATGAGGTTAATCAATGTTGGCGTGATAATTTTTGTTCTATGAAAATTCTGCCAAAGGAAGATACGTATCCTAACTATCTCCAAAATCCAGAACACATGCCCACAACATATCTTCCAAGGTCTGGATATCCGCTCACTCTGGCTATCAGTCTGTGGATGAAAAGTTGTGCTGAAATACATACGAGTACCCAACTCCTCATGGAATCTCTTCCAGAACCTAGAAGTAAACCGAACATCCCTATCACATACCATAGAAAATGGCATCCCATGTTCTGCTACCACCTCCCGAATGTATACATTAGCTAGCTTCTCTGCCGAAATACTCTCCTGAATTAGAATGAAATCCGTGCTCTTGGTCAATCGATCCACGATGACCCATATCGAATCCACCCCGTGCGTCGTCCATGGTAACTTTGAGATGAAATCCATCGTAATATCTTCCCATTTCCAAATGGGAACTTGATATTGCCTTATTTATACATATTTTTAGGCAATATTTATTTACATTTTTATTAATAATTTGCTTATTTTCATAGAATAACGGTACTTATAAGCTTAAATTATATTTTGCAGCCAAATAGAAGCATTTTCGAAGAAAGGGACTAAAATTGATGAAACATGGAATTTTGGAGACTTGGAGAAGAAAAAAAGAGAAACCCACGAAATCTGTTATATTCACGACGTGAGCATTGAAGGTTCACGACGTGAGTAGGAGTATTCTAGAAGATTGACATCGCGAAGAAGAGTCCTTAGCCAACACGGAAATCCACTATTCACGTTGTGAGACATATCCATTCACGACGTGAACTTGGAAAAATCAGAAAATATATATATATCCTTGTCCATTACGACTTGGGAGACTTTTGGCTGCTTGGAGGGTTCCTGGAGACGATTTGGAGAAGAAGAAAAGTTCTGGAATTGGTTATTAGCATCCAAGGAGAAGAGAGTTCATAATTAGTTCAATCATTTAGTACTTTAATCATGTCTATTACTTTGATTTGTTTTAGTTTGATTCTGAGTATGAGTAGCTGAATTTAGTTACTCCTGTTTAGCTAGATGAAACTTCGACTTATGGTTTAGCTAATTTATTATGGATTTGATTAGTTGTAATTGTGCTTGTGTTTGATTGTTAATACCTAACATGCTAATATTTGGTTGTTTAGTTGCTTGAACTCATGTTCTGTGTAGCTTAGTGATAATTAAATTACATGAACTTGACACCTAGTGATTTAGTGAACATTAAATTGCTAGAGCTAGTATCGACAAAATCTTAGGTAAGTAATTGAAGTAATTAAATTTAGCTGTGTTAGAGAGCATAAGTTATGACCATAATTATGTTTTCCTAATAAATCTTACATAGCTTATTCATAATCATAACTCGTTCTGTGTTTAATTGTGCGTGACCATGCATAGTTTTACATGAATAAGTTAAATATTGGCAAATTTAGACTTAAATTACTAATACAATATAAAATTAGATAACCAACTTTGATAATCCATAATTGTTAGCTAACCAGAAAGAAGAAGTGGATTCGAACTAAATAGGAGTATTTTTAGTAATTGATCGAATTTTGTGTTAAGAAAATTAAGTTCATCTAAACTTGAAAATTTAGATAAAACTCCCATCCTTGCTAGAAAATTAGGTTAATTTAATAGTAGATAGGTTAATTAGTCAAAACCGTTCCCTGAGATCGACACCCAACTTACCCAACTATTCTATAATTAGACTAGGTACACTGCCTAGGTGCAATTTAGTTAGTTAAGTTAGTTAGGTTATAAATATAAAATTAGGTGTAGCTATTTGCACGCATCAAGTTTTTGGCGTCGTTGCCGGGGAACGGCTTATTTGATCATTGATTTATTTTCTTTAGGTTGATCGATCCTTTTTGTGGGGTTAAACCTGCAAAAAGTTACCTTTTTAGCTTAGATTTTATTTGCAGTACCAGATTCATGACGTGAGCCTTTACCTCACGACGTGAATTTAGTGTTTTTTTCGTTTTTTTTGTTTTTCTTTTCTGTTAGTTTTTCTGCGACAACACGAGGTGGTAACCTTTACCACGTCGTGGTGGCCAGTCTGTAGGAAGTTTTTATAGTTTTTGTTCAGTTTTACGTTTTTATTTTGTTTATTCTGCAGGAGTTCGTGACCAGAGGTTCCAACACACCTTTGGTGCCACCACTTGAAGATCCAGAGTCAGCCCTTCGCAAAAAAAAGGATAAGAACGTGAAAGGACAAGAGCAAGATAGAAAGTTTGGATCCAATACCTAACCCAAACGAATCTGAATACGAGTCCGAGAACGAGTTTGGACTATATACGAGTGAACCCGAAGACGAGCCAAGAAACGAGATGGCAGACATTGAAGAAATGTCGATGGGAGCCTACAAGAAGCGTATTCGAGAAGATGTCGATGGGAGCCTACAAGAAGCGTATTCCTGCCACTACCACATTCGAGTTGAAGGGACACATCCTTACTGCACTAAAGGATATCACATTTTATGGAAAGGATCATGAGGATGCTTTCAAACATCTAGATGAGATCAATGACATTGCAGACTATTTCAATGTCCCAAGTGTTAATAGAGATATTGTCTTGCTAAGGATGTTACCAGTTACTTTCAAGGGAGCCGCAAAAGACTGGTTGAAAGCACTTCCACGCGGTACAATCACTACTTGGGCTCAAATGCGTGAGCAGTTTCTAGACCAAATTTTGCCCACCATCCAAGATAGCTAAACTTAGGAAGGCAATAGCCAACTTTGAGCAACAACCGGGGGAATCATTATACAAGGCATGGGAGCGTTACAAAGGATGGTTAAGGAATTGTCCTCAACATGACCTTAATATTCAACAAGAGATGTCTATTTTCTATGATGGGGTCAATCTCATGACTAGGCAACTCCTTGATTCGCAAGGCCCTCTCACGAAGAAGAATCCTAATCAGATCAAGGTGTTGATTGAAGAGTTCGCGAAGCATTCTCGTGAGTACCACAACCCAAAACACGATGGAATAAAAGGCAGTGGAGGTGCACATTCTGAAGAGATTGCTGCTATGATGGCAATGCTCAATAATATGGACAGGAGGTTGACCCAAATGGACTAATCAATTCATGCGATTAGAGTTGGTTGTGAGAATGTAATGGTCCACACTTGACTAGAGATTGCCATTTGGATGAGTATGGGAACAAGAAGGCTCAAGTATGCTACTCGAGTGGGAACAAGTATGATGAAGATTGGAGAAAACCAAAGAAGGAGTGGCTGCCATATGATGAGTACAAGAAGCAAAAGGAGGAGAAATACAGACAGACTGGCCGGGGTTTCTACCAAAAGGAGCAACCACTAGCTGAGAAGAAAGCTGATTTGGAGACCATGTTAGTTCGTTTCATGGAAGCTTTAGAGAAAAGACATGATGATACAGATGCAACATTGAAGGATGAAAGAATAATGATAAAGGAGCATCAAACTATGATGAAAAATCATCAAGCAATGATGATTGACCAGCAAACATCATTAAGGAATCAGCAAGCCTCCATCCACAACCTTGAAGCTCAACTTGGTCAACTTACCACTTTGGTGAATGAGAGATTATCCCCCCAATTTCCCAAAAAGAAGACTCATTCCCAAGTAATGATGATAGATACTGAAGAAGAGGCTATCTCTGAGTTCTTAGAAGCACTAGAGGTGGAGCCAAAACCATCCGGACCAAAACCAAAGAAGTCGAAGCTTGAAAGCAAATATGATGCTAACACACCACACTCACGACGTGAGCCCGTTAAGCTCACGTCGTGGCTCAGTCTGAATAGGAAATTTTTGTAACTGTTCTGGCTTATAATCCGCGTTTACCATTCCCGTCTCGAGCTAATCTCAGTCCACTGGAAAGGGAACATCTGGAGTTTATCAAACAAGTCAAGGGTATTCCTATTAATACTCCTTTTAATGAGTTACTATCTAAAATTCCAGAGTATGCTAAGTTCCTTCAAGACCTTATAGACACTCGTCAGCAATTGAAGAAGAATTCTAAGGTCATTCTTAGTGAGCAGAGCTCAAGAGTTGTATTGGGGGAAATACCTAAGAAGATGGGAGATCATGGACACCTCACTCTTCCTTGTGAGTTTGGAAATAATTTGAAGACTGATGCTTTAGCTGATTCTGGGGCTAGCATAAATTTGATGCCATATTGATTCTATCAAAAGCTGAATATTCAAAAAATGAAGGCTACAAAGATGACCATCCACATGGCCAATCGTTCAGTGACGCACCCAAGGGGGATTGTAGAACACATCCTTGTCAAAATTGGGAAATTTGTTTTCCCAGTTGACTTTGTGGTTATGGATATGAAAGAGGATGTTAATGTCCCAATCATTCTTGGTCGCCCTCTACTTAATACTGCTAGAGCTTTAGTAGATGTTCGTGAATCCAAGCTTACATTGAGGGTTGGTGATGATGAGGAAGATTTTGGAGTACAAGATGGATTTCAAGGAGATGATGTTCAAGGAGAGGTGTTCACTATGGATGAAGATAATGATCTTGAAGAGTTAGAGAAGCTTATGGAGGAGGAAATCAAGACAATTCATCAAGTTAAACGCACCAAGCCAAGAGCATCTGTTCCACTTGTTTTCGAAGTGTTTGCTTATAAAACACCAACAACTTTGGTGAGTGAGGAAAACGATGGATTTTCAAGTGATGAAGACAAGGTTACATCGAAGGAAACAAGTCCAGTGGTGAAGGAAGAAACGATTCCTATGGAGATGAAGAGTGAAGAAAAATTGGAGACTAAAGGGATCAAACGCAAGCTCAATGTAGATGAGGTGAAAGCTAAGAAAGAGAACTCAAAAAAGGCGTACATTCGACGTGTTCAAGCTTACAAGAGGCGTTGGAAAGAGCAGAAAATTCAGGTGGTGATGGACTCCTCTAACAGCTCAACGTAGGGAGGCACGGAGTCCAGCTCACGACTCCATCAAAAAGAAGCGCTTCTCGGGAGGCAACCCGAGTTTGGTTTGGATTTTCTTTTCTTTTTCTTTTTAGTTTTTTCAATTTTAGTTTTTAGGAAAATCGATCATATCATCTAAATCATTTTATACATAATAGAAAACTGAGTGTGGGGTCCCTAAGATTAAGTGGTAATAGATTAAGAAATATAGTTAATGAAATGTAGGATTTATTAAACAATTATATGTTCAGACAGTATTCACGACGTGAATCCTTTAGGATTCACGACGTGAGTCTGGTAAGACCTACGAACTTCTGTTTGTTAGCCCAATACATTTCCAGCCCACTTATTATTTATTTGAATGGCCCAATTTTTCAACCCACTAAAACTCACGACGTGAATCCTTGCCATTCACGACGTGAATTTTGAAAAAGTCACGGGACCACAAATAAAGAAACATATTCCATTTGACCTAGCCACTTTGTTTATTCTCCACGAAGTGAAGCTGTTTTTTGGTCCCCCCTCTTCTAGATTTCGGCCGAATCCAACTCTTATTCTCTTTTTGCTTACGTAATCAACAATCTAAGGTAATGGCTTCTTTAGTTTTATGGCTAATTTTGTTTTAATGGTTGCATTTAGAGCTAGGGTTTGTGTATAATTAGATTGAGGAAATGTGCCCTAAAATTCATGATATAGCATTTGCATGTTGCTGGATTGTGCTTAGATTTAACATAGGAATAAACCCCTACTAAATTTTTGGCCCGATTCGTACACAGCCTTGACCGACTTTGACCTGCAAGGACAAACTCACGACGTGAATTCCTAGGAATTCACGACGTGAATCCTGGGCGTGAATAAGCCAGTCTTTTGTTTACTCCTAATTTTTTGGATTTTGTTGTGTGGTTGTTTGTTGTTTTATCTTGCAGAAATGGGTCCAAGACACGAGATTCCAACCGGGGTGGCTAGTTTGCACCCGTTCTACATTTTTCCGACAACTGGGTCCCGGGATATTTTCACACGATGCAACAATCGGCTAGGATGGTTGTACAACCGGGAGATTGTTGTAGCACCCACAATTAATCGGGCAAGGTTGAGGGAGGTTGGGATTTTTGATCATCTGTCCCAGTTTCTCACAAAGTTATTTTTGCGGAACGGATTTTCCGTTACATGCAAGGGGTGGCATAATTTGTTTGCTATCCAGGAGAGGGTGTACAAGGAGCTTTAAGTGGAATTCTTTTCGACTGTGGCATTCCATGAGAATGTCCAAGATCCTACTTTCCAGCAAGCTTTGGTTTTTCGTCTTGGGGGAGAATACTGTGAATGCAGCTTGGTTGAGTTTTCTTGGAGAATGGGGTTATATGAGACCCATAAAGCCATGACTCCAGAATTTGTGATGTCTTTTAGGGAGGCTGCCCATGGATACGAGAATGGGGCATCGGGGCTCGAGTTTTGGAGTAACATTGCATCTGGAGTATTCAATTTCGGGGTGTCACCGTAAAGCAGCATCAAGTCCCCCATTCACCGCCTTATACATCGGTTCATCACCTTTTCTATCAACAATAGGCGACATGGGGACAAGGTTACCAAGAAAAACTTGTTCTTTTTATGGTGCATCTTACAGCCAGGAGTGTGTTGCAACATTCCTTATTTTCTGGCCCGCTACTTGGCGGATTATGCTGCGAGTTCCCGCCCCGAGAGCCCTATTTGTGGAGGCCACTTTATCACACGTTTGGCCCAGTCTTATGGTTTGATCGTTCCCAACATGAACGAGTTCACTATGGGATATATGGAGACGATGCGGGTTGTTAGGAATTATGGATCTCATTGGGGGCTTGTGCACACTGACAATGATGATGGTGGTGGGGAGCATCCGAGTAACCAACCTGAGCAACAACCACAACCACGACCTCGCCAGCAGAACGTGCGGGCGCGTGGAGATACGGGACGGGTTCTGAGGTTTGTTGGAGGGGTGCCCACCGAACCATTCCAGAGTCGGGTGGGTACATATTTGGATAACCTTCGTGGGAATTCTATTTATTCTACCCAACTTGTTGATGGCATTTACTCCCATTTAGGTGTGACTCGACCTCCCACCGTGCCACCACAATACCCGTATATTCCAACCTAGGAAGAGTTGTGGATGCCAAGGGGCGATGGAGCGGGGACGAGTGGGGCTCATGACGATGAAGAAGATGATTGATCGTTTTTATTTTGATTAGTTAGTTTTTAGTTTAATTTGGTTTGTGTGGTTTTTGAACTTGTTTGTTTTGTTAAACTCTTGTTACGTTATTATGTTACTTCTATTTTTCCTTTTGGTTGTTAAATTTCAGATTTGCTAAGGGAGTCTCTGGAAGGAAATTCGAGATGAGAGCGTATACGTCTAGGCAAGCGTCGTTTAGAGTCTAGTGTCGAGAATCGAGACCCATAATTGGAAATAAGTGTGGGGTGAGTCAAGAGAGAGGATAGAGTTAGGGAAGAGTCATCAAATGCTGCATTTAGAAGAGTATGAATTCGTTAAGACATTGGTTGGAGTGCATAATTTTAGAAGACGAGCTGAACTATTTCAGTTTTTGGTCGCCCAGTATTCACGTCGTGGGGGTTTATTCCTCACGTCGTGAGTACGGTTAGAAATGGTTCAAAATCTACGTTTTCGTGTTTTCACGATGTGATCCTTATTATCCACGTCGTGAGTATTCTATTTTCATAATATTAAAGCCTTTCATTTCCATTCACTTCATGGATCATCACTATTCTATTTGGAGTTCTTATGAAGACTGTTTTGGCTCGTTTTCTCCACCATATAATGTGGCGTATGCTTTCCCACATTATTCTTCATGCTTTAGAGATTTGCACCACCTTTATTGAAGATTGAAGTTTCGATTCCAGATTTGGTTGGCGTTTTACATATTTCGTAAGTAAAAGATCCAAGTTCCTATCTAGAAGAAATCCATATTCGAGATGCATATTCATGCTTGGAATTCAATCACGCCACTACTATCCCAGGGGAGTTTGTTCCTTTTTCTCCCTTTTATTGTTTTTAATTTATTGTATGCATACAATGAGGGCATTGTATGTAATAAGTGTGGGGTAGGGGGTCGAAAAAGTAATAAGTAAATTGCTAGAAAAGATAAGAAAATTTAAAAATTTAATTTTTTTTAGAATATATAGGTTTTAAACAATAATCTAATAATTAATCTAGTAATAATAATTTGAACTTAAATTGCTGCTATTATATGGGGTAATCCGATGAGAGCTCAAATGTTTAGTTGAGCCGATACACGTTATAGTGCTTTTGTGGCCTCCTTTATTCTAGTGAAATCATGGGACAAAAACACAACCTCGCTTAGTTTGAGGGATGCAACATGTTTAGCAGCCTGTCCTTGAAATGTATCCAGGAAAATTAATGCCTTAACCAATAAGGGTTGAAGTAAAGCGCCCCTGCTTAAGCATGTAGGTTTTGAGTGAAAAGAAAAGAAGTGAGTACATGTAAAAAAAAGGAGAGAAATTACAAGAAAAGTTGAAGAATTTTTGGAGCAATCAGAGTATAAAGTTTGAAGATCAAAGATCAAAAATTCTGAAGAATCAAAAGTTGAAGATACCAAAAATCACACAAAAAGGTGGTGAATTCAAAGAAATTGAAGATCAAATAACAAAGAGAGTGAAGAATTCAAGAGCTCCATATTGTGGTATCTTAAGGTTGTAATTCTCTAGTTTATGTATGCTTGGGTAGCTTTACAAAAATACCTTGAGGTTAGAAAGTTTTCTGCGGATGGATTCGGAGGGATGCATAAAATGAGCATTGTTCAAAAGAAGTGGGTGCGTGTTTATGAGGATTGTGAGTATTTAGAATTGAGGGGGGTCCTTAGGAAAATTTTAGACACAAATATGAAAATACCCCACACTTCTTCTTCTTCTTCTTCTTCTTCTTCTTCTTCTTCTATGTGATGTTGGTAATGAAGGTTTGAATTAAAAATAATTAGATTTGCTTGAGGGCAAGCAAAGTACAAGTGTGGGGTATTTTCATATTTCCTTATTTATACATATTTTTAGGAAATATTTATTTACATTTTTATTAATAATTTGGTTATTTGCATAGAATAATGGTACTTATAAGCTTAAATTATATTTTGCAGCCAAATAGAAGCATTTTCGAAGAAAGGGACTAAAATTGATGAAACATGGAATTTTGGAGACTTGGAGAAGAAAAAAAGAGAAACCTACGAAATTCGCTATATTCACGACGTGAGCATTGAAGGTTCACGACATGAGTAGGAGTATTCTAGAAGATTGACATCGCGAAGAAGAGTCCTTAGCCAACACGGAAATCCACTATTCACGTCATGAGACATATCCATTCACGACGTGAACTTGGAAAAGTCAGAAAATATATATATATCCTTGTCCATTAAGACTTGGGAGACTTTTGGCTGCTTGGAGGGTTCTTGGAGACGATTTGGAGAAGAAGAAAAGTTCTGGAATTGGTTATTAGCATCCAAGGAGAAGAGAGTTCACAATTAGTTCAATCGTTTGGTACTTTAATCATTTCTATTACTTTGATTTGTTTTAGTTTGATTCTGAGTATGAGTAACTGAATTTAGTTACTCCTGTTTAGCTAGATGAAACTTCGACTTATGGTTTAGCTAATTTATTATGGATTTGATTAGTTGGAATTGTGCTTGTGTTTGATTGTTAATACCTAGCATGCTAATATTTGGTTGCTTAGTTGCTTGAATTCATGTTCTGTGTAGCTTAGTGATGATTAAATTACATGAACTTGACACCTAGTGATTTAGTGAACATTAAATTGCTAGAGCTAGTATCGACAAAATCTTAGGTAAGTAATTGAAGTAATTAAATGTAGCTGTGTTAGAGAGCATAAGTTATGACCATAATTATGTTTGCCTAATAAATCTTACATAGCTTATTCATAATCATAACTAGTTATGTGTTTAATTGTGCTTGACCATGCATAGTTTTACATGAATAAGTTAAATATTGGCAAATTTAGACTTAAATTACTAATACAATATAAAATTAGATAACCAACTTTGATAATCCATAATTGTTAGCTAACCAGAAAGAAGAAGTGGATTCGAACTAAATAGGAGTATTTTTAGTAATTGATCGAATTTTGTGTTAAGAAAATTAAGTTCATCTAAACTTGAAAATTTAGATAAAACTCCCATCCTTGCTAGAAAATTAGGTTAATTTAATAGTAGATAGGTTAATTAGTCAAAACCGTTCCCTGAGATCGACACCCAACTTACCCAACTATTCTATAATTAGACTAGGTACACTGCCTAGGTGCAATTTAGTTAGTTAAGTTAGTTAGGTTATAAATATAAAATTAGGTATAGCTATTTGCACGCATCAGAACTCCTAACGGCTCCATTTTGCTGTGAGGTCGTTGATACTCGACCTTGACTTTCCTGCAAGTCAAGTACCTCTCCACATACCAAGCCACATATCGTTTCACGAATGGCCACTAATATTCGATCTGAAGATCTCTATACATCTTTTTTGCTCCAGGATGAATAGAGAATCTCAACTTATGTGCCTCCTACATCAAAACCTTATGCGCACCACCCTAATATGGAACCCACACCCTCTGATGAAGGGTCAATAATCCCCGGTTACCATAGTCAAAGGAAGCCACCTGACCCACTATACGATCACTCTTCCGGTGCTCTTCCTTCATCGCCTCAACCTGAGACTCTCGAATCTTCTCTAAAAGTGGGGTAATCACTTTCATCCTCAAGTCGAGACCACCTTGCGGCTGAGATCATCGGCCACCATGTTAGCCTTTTCTGGGTGATAAAGGATCTCACATTCATCAGAATCCTTCACCACATCCAACCATCTACGCTACCTCATATTCAGATTCAGCCGATCCATAAAATACCTCAGGATCTTGTGATCCGTGTAGATAGTACAGGGGACCCCATAGTGGTAATGTCGCCAAATCTCGAGGGCAGACACCATAAACCCCAACTCCAAATCCTGTGTAGGGTAATTCACCTCCTGAGGCTTCAGCTGCCTCGAAGCATAAGCGATCACATGACCCTGTTGCATCAACACTGCTCCCAAACCTATGATTGACACATCACAATATACCAAAAAATCGTCAACACCCTCTGGCAGGGTCAGAATCAGCACCTTACACAATCTCTATCTCAGAGTCTAAAAAATTATCGATGCTCAGTCCCCCAACGAAACATAACGGTCTTCTTCATCAACCTGGTCAAAGGAACCGCTATCTTGGAGAAATACTGAATGAATCTCTGCTAATAACTCGCCAATCCAAGGAAACTCCAAATCTCATATGGAGACCTTGGAACTTCCCACCCCATCACTACCTCAACCTTGGTCGGATCGACCAGAATATCGTTCAGTTTGATAAGGTGCCCCAAAAACTGCACCTCGTGCAACCAGAACTCACACTTAGAGAACTTCGTATACAATATCTCCCTCCTCATAGTCTCCAATACCTCTTTTAGGTGCTCCTCATGCTGCTCCTGGGTCTTGGAATAGACCAGGATAACATAGATAAACACAATCACAGACCGATCAAACATAGGCCTGCACACGCGATTCATGAGATCCATGAATGCGGATAGAGCATTGGTTAGACCGAAGGGCATTACCACAAACTCATAATGACCATAACAAGCCAGGAAGGTCGTCTTCTACGTATCCTCCTCTCCCACCCTCATCTGATGATAACCCGAACGCAGATCAATATTGGAAAACCAAGATGCACCCTGAAGTTGGTCAAATAAATCGTCAATCCTTGGGAGTGGGTAACGGTTCTTCACCGTTAGCTTATTCAGTTCCCAGTAGTCGATACACATCCGATAAGAACCATCCTTCTTCTTCACGAACAAGAACGGCGCTCCCAATGGTGAAATACACGGCTGAATAAATCCCTTGTCTAACAGCTCTTGCAGCTGAGCAGACAACTTTTGTATCTCTGGAGGTGCTAACCAATAAGGTGCCTTGGCTATCAGACCCGCATCAGTAACCAAGTCAATTTGAAACTCCACCTGCCTCTCTCGAGGTACTCCAGGAAAATCCTCCGGAAAGACATCCAGGGTATCCATCATATATGCAATAAATCCACAGTCGCCTTACCCTTCTCCTTGGTATCCATCACATATGCAATAAATCCATAACAACCCTTTTAAAAATAGCATATGGCTCTAGATGCTAAACATAGTGCCGACCCACGATGAACACCCTCTCCCTGAATCACTAACTCTCCCCCACTTGGGGTCCGAACATGCACCAACTGATGCTCGTAATCAATCATTGCCCCATTGGGGCTCATCCAATCCATCCCCACAATAACCTTGCTCTCATGCAGAGGAATAGGAGCCAAATCAATCAAATACCGTTCACTAAACAACTCCGAGAAACAACCCCAATGAACTCTCGATACCTACACATCAGCAATCTCAACCTCTAATGGACAATCCAGCTCCCTCGGATCATCGACAAACCTCATGCTGAGCTCAAGAGATATAAAGGATCAGGTAGCCCCTAGATCAAACAAAACTAGAGCAGAGATATTGTTCACAATGAATGATCCTAAAAACAAAACACTCAGATATAAGCAGGAAACCCAACATAAATAAAGAGATATGGAGAAGATACGTACCCGTCACCACGTCAGGTGCTGCATGAGCCTCCTCAGTTGTCAGCTTAAATGCCCTGATCCTCACAACAGGCGCCTCCGCCTTGTCCTGAAGGCCATCCGCAATCCGCAAGATCGTCGGAGCGGGTGTTGTAACTGATTATGTTGATGCTAAACTCGGACAATCAGCCTTTTATGGCCCCTTTGATTGTAATGGAAGCAAATCAGACTCGATCCCTGGGTGGCGACTGTACAATCCCGACTAAAATGCCTAGTCTTGTCACACTTGTAGTAGCCTGAACCCCCTTCTCTATAAGCTCTGTCGTGAGACTTTCCGCACTTGCCACAGCGGCCCCGAACCTGCTGGCCCTTTAATCTCGAAACAAAAACCTTGGGCCTCTTGTCCGAACCCTCAGAACCCTGAACCTGATCTGGCTTCCTCTTCTTCTCCATCTCCAAGTCAATCTCCCTCTCTTTGGCTCTCGCCACCATATCCTCCAATGTCATGCAACTGGATATACTCACAAACAGCCTGATATCACTCCTCAGCATATCGTGATACCTCGCCTTCTTCATCTCCTCATCCCCCACATACTATAGAACTAACAACTCCCTCTCACGAAACATAGCGGTGATATCTGCCACCGTCTCAATAGTCTGGCGAAGGTCTTGAAACTCCCTTGCTAACTGTTGAACTTCAATCACCGGTGCAAACTCAGCCTGAAACCTCGTCACGAAATCCTTCCAAGTCATAAACTCAATCGCCTCGCCTCCCAAGGCGTACCCAACCTCCTCCCATCAATCTCGAGCTCTGTCTTTCAGAAGACAGGAAGCAAGTCTGACCTTTTCCCCCTCGGGGCAACAACTAGTCCGGAAGGCATTCGTGACATCCGCTAACCAATGCCTACTCGCAATCGGGTCATTCTTTCCGAAGAACTCCAGAGCCCCGCATTCCTGAAACTCTCGGAAAGTCAGACCGCGAGCTCCCATTATCTCCACCATCTTAGAACGAAAAGCGCCCAAGCTTTCATCCAGAATCTCCAAGATACCTTCCTTGACCGTGCCAAAGATCACAGGAGTCTTCTCAAGAATATTGCGGGTAATCTCTATTGAAATGAACTCCTGCATTTGATCATCCATAAACCCAGCTCCAGAAACCGAAACCGAACCATCACCGGCACCAGAGACACTACCAGAACCTC
Organism: Lactuca virosa; assembly: GCF_052849685.1. NCBI lineage: Eukaryota > Viridiplantae > Streptophyta > Magnoliopsida > Asterales > Asteraceae > Lactuca > Lactuca virosa. The sequence goes on from NC_136433.1 coordinate 341,820,513, forward strand.
CTTAAGTGATCACCATACTGAATATAAACCATTAGAACATACTTGAACAATCCCATAGTCTACAAGCTTCCAGGTATCTTTGTGACTCTCCTTAACTCGACTACAGATCCTCCGCTTCCAGTAGTACGGGCCCATACTACCTTCCATATCTATCTGTACTTTCCTCAAGAATCGCCCCGAATCCCCCAAGTTACTTCCCTATCAATCCAAAAAAACCTCATCAAAACAAGGCTCTCAACACCAAATCACCTCCTAGGTTTTCCTAGGGCTACCACCACACCACTCTCCGCCATCAGTTGCAGAAGGAACTCCCCCTAACACCTTATAACTAGCTTACGAGTATACTTACATACCACCGACACCATATAATTCTTCAAATGAAAGGTCTCACACTACAACGGTTAGACTCAAACAAGAGCTGCGCAATAGCATTAAACCTGTCCTTCTAAAAGTATATGGTCTTAATAATGTGTAATATAGCATATTTACTTACTAGTTAGACGATGTTAATGTAAACTCCTAAAAGCACAAAGAAAGCAGCATTCGAGCATTGAGTAATTGGAATCAAGGCATAACCTAAATAGGCCATCCAATCACTGACTGATCAGTACTAGCATGCAAGTCTACAAGCTCATACAGGAGGCATATAAAGGCATCTATACTAGCATTCTATCATGAAATCCTGAGCAGATCCTTAGCCCTAATCTAGCACGCGATTAGCATATTATCAATTCAAAGCATAACACAAATGAGTGGGTGTTTTGGGAAAACTTACTTGAGCTCGGTCGATTTTTCATGCACCACACCCCTTTCTTTTATTAGAAAAACTCCTTTTTATAAACATTTCTTTTTATGAAAAATCTGCCAAACCCTCAGTTTGAGTTCATACATACCCAAGAGTATGCCCAAATCCCTCAAACCAAGGCTCTGATACCAACTTGTAACGTCCCAAAATTCAAAACCAACATTTTTTTCATATTAATTAAAACATTAACCAAACATGCTTAGTAAAACCAAATGGAAATGATAATGTATTCATAATCATCCAAAACAGTAACATCCTGTTTCCCATCATTTCTTATTTCATGGCCGTAGGCAGGAAGTCGATTGGGTAAAAGCTTTAGGCCTTAAGAAGGTCAATATTAGACCTTGTGGAAGGAGGTAATGATGGTTGAGAGATCTAACCCTTGAATTGTGTTTAGGGCCAAAGGGTAGAAAGGGAAAAGTCATAGACCGGGTTCTTGCTTGAAATATGGATTTTTGTTTTAGAAGTTTTTAGTCCAAGATATTCAAATAATATATTAGAGCTCTTCAACACCTCTCCTTGGATATAAAGAACGTTGAAAATGAAGTTGGAACGAATAAGGTACGACCGTTTGAAGTTAGGATGATTTTTTGGGTTAGCCGCGTATGTTGGGCGTACTAGGGTATCCCTAGTACGCTGCGCGTACAAGGAGTACGTCGGGCGTACGTGATCAGTGCCTAAACCCTATTTTCATGGTTTGAATTTAAGCTCCTTAACTTCCCCAAACCCATTTCATTCTCAGCCTCCGCCTCTCCAACACCCTCTCTTGAAACCCTAACCCTAGTTTAAGCCTTCTAAGAAAAAATAAGGTTTTTTATAAGTGCTTTGGAGTGTTCTTGATGCACCTTGGAGACGAAGGAACTCATTGAAGAAGTGTTGGTTGCATTGGAGCTTATAGATCCAAATCTTGTTCACCTTGATCTTTCTTCTGGAGGTATAAAGTTTGAATCTTGATGATGAAATTGTTAGATCTAGCTAGTTTTGGGTGTTATGAGCTCTTGGTCACTTTAAGTGCATAAAGTTTAGATCTTGAAAGTTTGTGACCTTATTATGGATAAATTTGGAAAGGTTATCCATCTAAACATCATATTGATTCAAATCTGAAGGCTAGAGACTTGGACTTAATAGATTAAGTTGAAAAAGATGCACTTTTTACCCTTTGAGACTTAAAGACTAGATCTTGTTTGTTGGGACCATTCTAATGGATAAAGTTGGAAGCTTTATCCCTTATGGATCTTTTAGGAACCATAAAAATGTGATCTTGGTCCTTCTAACCTTTCCATACAAGAGTTATGATGTCTTAATGGATTAATAAGTTAGGGTTTTAGCTTTCGGACCTTCCCTAGCCATGGAAAGTCGTAAAGGTGAAAACTTTATGACTTAAGATAATGATTTGAGGCTAGATTTAAGTTTGGGTGAAAAGTCCTTAAGTGATTAAGTACTTAATGGAAAGCATGGAACCAGCTCGAGTATGCAGGCGTAATTTTCATACGTTGGGCGTACTAACCCATCCCATGTACGTGGGGCGTAAGTTGAGTACGCAGGACGTACTCAACCGGCCTAGGACTTTGACTTTTTTACTCCGTTGACCGTTGACTCTTTGACCAAGTTTGACTTTAGGTCAAACTTGATCAAACTTGAAGGTTTTGATTGGTGATTAATATTTTATATGGTTCTGATGTTAGTGGATCCGTGAGAGCAAGCAGTATAGTAGGGAGTGTGTCACCGTATTCTCTGGTTTCTTCATCTTAGGTGAGTTTTGCCTCATTATACCTGTGGGTCGAAGCCACCAATGCCAACCCACTAGTTTTGGTTATCTTTAGTAGAAGGATGCCATAGGGGGGTGTATTTAGTCATATAGGATAGAATGGGGACTCTTGATCTAGGCTTTCTTGCCTTTTCCTTGTTTGGATGTGGCTCGAGAGTAGGATCGTCTGTCCGGGTGTATATCTCACCTCTAAGTACATACGGTTATGTATTCCTTAGATTGTTGGTATTTAGTATGTTACTATGTTGTAGTGACCTGTTAGATCGGTATCCTGGTAGCTGGTATGTTGCTATGTTGTAGTGATCTGTTAGATATGTATCCTGGTATTTAGGATGTTGCTATGTGGTAGTAGTCTGTGGATCTGTATGTCTACCTGTGCTTGTCCGTTATCATCTAGTGGAGTACCCTAGGGGATGTATGTAGTCATGTAGGGTAGTTTGAGAACTCTTGATCTATGCTTGCTTGCCTTTTCCTTGTTTGGATGTGGCTCTAGAGTAGGATGATCTGTTCGGGTGACTATCTCACCTCTGGTTACTTACGGTTACGCCCTTCATGGAGGTTAGTTGGTAGCGCAACAGTGTGTTGTGCGAGGACTAGTAAGCGGTACTGAGTTGTATGATTTTTGTTTGCATGTATTATGTGCCTACTTGATCCTTGATTGTTTATATGTCGAAATATGGTAGTAGTGGGTTGAGCCGGTCCTACTTTGTGCTTTAGGCCAAGATATGCGGTGTAGGCTGGCTGTAAGTCGTAGGCACGGAGGCTCGGGAAGAGCGGTTGGGTTGAGGTGGTAGGCCAACAAACCCTGGGTATTCCAGCCTGATGGCTGAGTGGACCTGATGCATGCTTATGTGTTTATCGTATATGGTATTTTATGGGAACTCACTAAGCTTTGTGCTTACCCAGTTGTTTATTGTTTTAGGTATCATAGGCCATCATGGGAAGGTGAAGGCTTGACTGTACATATTCAACAGCAACAATGACGATTTTGCGCTTTAATATTACTCTGATTTTTATAAATGTATTTGGAATAAACGATTTTCTCCATAATGGAGTTATAATTGGGAAGATTTAGTTAAATAAAATGGAAAATTTTTTGTTGTGAAAATGGGACGTTACAAGTTGGTATCAGAGCCCATATTTGAGCGAATTGGAGGAACACTTGTTGGAATCCAATCTCAAACTAGGATCTGAGAGCTTTTGCAAAGGTTTTCTAATAAATAATTTATAATAAAAGGGTTGGATTAAGGAAATGGGCTCGGTCTCTTATCATGTTCTTGTTTGGTTGTTGGCTTGGGATTGGGAACGTGGACCTTGATCTAACTTTGGTTTTATTGGAAGATGTGTGTGTACAGTCATCTAGAGCCTGAACAGGAGAATGGTTCCCAAAATACCCATACTTGTTATATATGCCGAGTTCTTGATTTTGGTTGATATGATGTTTATTATATAACAACATGCTAGTGATAGTCTAGTGATCTTCAGGAATTGCATGCATGATAGAAATGCCTGATGTATGATGACTGATAGCCTAGGAGTGCCTCTTGTATGAAATTAACATCATTATTGTAGTTGCTTAGTGTATGCATCATACTCATACATAACTAAGATTTTATAGCCTTAGAATGTTTGGTTTTGTCCTATTTCATCTTCCTTCTTTGGTTGTGGTCTTAGGGTAGAATCAAGTATTCAACTGTCTATAGATACCAGTGTTATGTATGATTAGCATACACGAGTGTTGCAGGGTTGGTGGAAGTTTCATGGGTGAGTATATGTATGAGTAGCCGGACAGATGCGGAGTGTTTAGCCACGCACAAGAGAGTGAGGATATAATGTATGCATATCCTAGTTGTGGTATTTGTGTTGGGCATTTATGATGATCCTTGAGACAGATAGGATTAGTTGTGGAAGGTAGTATAGGCTTGTACTACTGAAATCACAGGACCCATACGTGTAACAAGGAAGTCACAAACCTCGAGGAATCGAGTCGAGTCTCATGATTGTAGAACTGTGCAACGTGACATTCTGATATATTCTGGTTTATTATCAATATGGTGTTTACGAGAGGATCTAGTTCCAGGTCTAGAGCGAGTGGCCAGGATAGACCAGGATTGACTGATGATCACATTCGGGAGATCATCGCCATTGAGGTGGTTGCTATTGTTCGGAGATGTTTGGGTCTATCAAGACCGCCTTGATTGAGCTTTTTCATGATCGGTACACTACTCTTTTGGATGATGTTGTTGTTGTAGCGACGACGGAGGTTTCTACGACAATGATTCGAGGGGAGAGATCTTTGTGTTGGATTAGTGTCTAAGCCCATAACTATAGATGGTATGTACTTGACCCGACTTGGCATGGTCCATTTGGGTTGCACTTCACCGGAACAATTTATATGGATAGACTTTTGAGAATAGTATCTTTGTGATTTATATTAATATATTATAAGTTCTAATATATTAATATGGAATCATATTATTTAATTAGTATTGATAAAGAATTAATTTAGAATTAATTTAGTGATCAAAAGGAACTAATTAAATATGGACTCTTGTATATATATGGAATGGGCCAAGTTCATTTAGGTTGGGCTAAGCTTTCATGGATAGTCCATGGAGTGTTTAACCCATGGATCCTATGGAAATGAAAGGTCATGGGTATTAGGGTTTACATGAATGTAACCCTAATCCTCCTTACTATATAAAGAGGTCCTTGGCACTTGAAATTGGCACTAGTGTGTGAAAACAAAGGGTGGGCCGATCTCTAGAAGTGCTTGCTATTCTCTCAAGTTTTTTCAAGGTGTTTTTGGTGATTTGTGATTCCACTTGAGGCTTCCACACTCATGGGGCTAAGCTCTTAAAGTTCAAGACTTCAAGCTCCATCAAAAGTTATTTTATCTACCTAGACTTTTGTAGTATAGCCTCTCCATATTATGCTAGTTAGGATGAAACCTTGGAATATTGAATATTTGCATTTATAATAGAGAAAACATAGATCCAAGGTTTATAGGGTTGCATGTACACCTTAGGAGTGTTAGAATGCTCAAAACCCATCAGTGGTATCATAGCCTAGGCTTGTTTTCTTTTATACTTGATGCAAATTGCTGAAAATCGAAGTTTGTATGTTGTTTGGACAGCTGACTCGCCGAGTCCATTAAGGGACTCGACGAGTCCATGCCTAATTTCATCCAACTCTTCGAGTTGGTTCATGCACTCGACGAGTCGGACCCCCTGACAGCATATCTTCGAGTTTTAAGGCTGGAATTGGTCTAGAATCATTACCTTAAACTGTTTTGGACTCATAAAACCTGTTTTTGATGTGGTAATGATTATGGTAAACCAATTTCAAAGTTGTTATCAAAATTTCAAGTTTTATGTGTGTTTATGTAATTCTTGAAATTGTTGATATGATTGTTCATACACTTATGAGTTTTGGTAGATCATAGGAATTATTTGAAAAATTGTTTGTTAGTTGATTCTTGATCTAAATGTGTTTTAATGGAGTCCATAATTTGTCCTCAAGTTATGGATTACCAAAAGTCATTTCTTTTAAAGATTCATTAAAATGTATAGGTTACAAAATTGAAGAGTCTTTTTATTTTATGAACTCCATAACTTGTCCTCAAGTTATGGATGTTTAAGAGTCTCTTCATTAAAGTTTTTTTTTAAAACCTTAAATTAGCTCATAATTTAAGAAAATCCAAAAGTTTTTGAATAGTTCAAAACCTGCCCTCAAGTTTTGGAATTTGTAAAGTCTCACACACACTTTAATTCCAAACCCTAGAGTTTTAAAAGTTAAAATTCAACCCTTATACTTTATGGTATTATAAGTTAATATATATATATATATATATATATATATATATATATATATATATATATATATATATATATATATATATGTATAAGAGCAAGTCAGTCTTACCGTTAGTAGGCCTCATTCACGAAGCCAGTCTATAAGGGGGGTATAAAGTTACTGCCTATAAAATGGCAGTTTAATGGGTGTCCACTCTCACCCACCGCTTCCTTGACTGGTGGAGGGTCGTTAGCCGAACGGGTAGGACAAGGACTATAATTCTCATTATAAGTATAATGATAAATATAAAGTAACTAAACCTTTTATAAATTCCCAATCTTAGTTACTCTAGGAAAATGTGAATTTGGTGCTAACCCATGAAATTACACTTTGCACTTTGCTTAAGTTGTTAGTCGAGTGCGTGTGGTTAACCGGCACACTAACCTGGATTTAAGAAGGTAGGCAAAGGGTAACTTAATGTTTATCATAGGATCAGTGGAGCGCGTGTGGTTAACCGGCACATCGATTAAGTGATAAATATTAACGGTACCAAGTATATTTGCATGGTTATTCACACCTTGTTTTGTGATCCTCGGCATCCCAGTCACAAAACTTGAGAGGGCACAATCGAGATTGAAACATGCCATTGAAAAGTTCAATGAATCTCAAAAGATCTAGGAGTTTCAAATCCAATTAAAACCTAATATATTATTTCGTTTTTCATGGTGGAAATTGGTGAATCGTCATTCACCTACTTTCAAATATTTTATAGCATGGATTACAGCATCCCTCTTCCAAGTTATAAAAGTATTGTGTTGGATCCTAGCCTTAATATTTCATATTGGGTGTTATATTAAGGACTTTAAATCAACTAACTTGAATTTCTCCCATTGTAGATGTCTGGTTCAGACAACTATGATCTTCCCAAATCCCTAGGAATAAGCTTCCCTAATGAAGATGATGTCCCAATGTTGGTTCATGGAAATCATACTTCTATTCATTTACCTCCTCCAATTATTCTCCCTAACCCACAAGTTCTTGAATAGTTAAAGGTCACTCAAGCCCTATTGGCAAGCAAGGTCTATGTGTGCTCACATCTTGGAGATGAAGTCACATATTGACAAGCCGGGAGAGTTGGGTGTCAAAGTCTTGAGAAAGTTGGTTGTTGAATCACTTTCTAAGTCACATAGTGAGTTTCCTTTGGGACTACTATGAAACAGACTATGACATGACCCTTAATGATCTTATCTATTTGCTAGGTGTTGCTGAATCAGCAATGATTTGGAGCACTGGTAAAGCAAATTTGATTAGAAGATCAACTTCCATGGACATTGACAATGGTAACATTGAAAATCCAGAAAAACTTCTCTTCCCAATGGAAAGGGATCGGCCATAGTCAACTCGGTTGACCAAATGGTAAAGAGAAAGGCTAATTCTGAGACAGTCTCATGTACCATTCCCAAAGAGTCCATATGCTTATATTGCCAAAGGAAGGGGCATTGGTTGTGAAGCTGCCCTATTTACTTGAAAGATCATAAGGCTGGTCACGAAGTTTGACTCTACTTCAGGTAAGTCCACTATCTAACTCTATTAAGTTCCTATTTAGAGATTCTTATTACATGATGTGACTGGGTCATATGTTGAAGTTTTAAGAATCAAAGAAAGGAGAGGAAGCTTAAAGAAGAGTAAGCTGATTCTGATCGCGAAGATGGATTTCGATCGCATGGTTCGGTGATCAGAATTTTTGAGCTGCTGCTTAAGAGTTGTGATAGATTGCTTAGGAATAGATAACAACATAGTTTTTCATATGCATTTGCATTGTAAGGATAAGTTTTTTTTTCCGCAAGTTTTAAAATAAAAGAAAATTTTTGATTTTATTTATTTTAAGTATCCTTACAATGGCATTTGTGAAAAATTGTTGTTTATATGATTCCATTGATAGCAACATTGGAAAATGGATTTGATTCTGTCGTTTGTGGTAGTGTCATAATTTACCAAATAAGGAAAGATTCTCATCAACCAAGTTTCAGTTGGATAGAAACTTGGAATTATGCAAGTTGTATTGTATGGTGAATGAGAATTTTCATCTTTGGAAAATTAAGACTAGTTCCTTGTTCACATGTATATGTGAGCCAAGTGAAAGACTAAGGGATCGAGTACACATTCTTGTGCACTGGTCAAGTCTACCACAAAGATCGATAAACTATTTGTCATGATTTACTAAAAGTTTAGTAAATATGGTTATACTTACAAGTTTAAGTATAAAATTGTAACATTGGAAAAGTTTCAATGTATGGCAGAACGAATGAGAAGAATCAAATTTGGCAGAAAGATAAAAGTTTCTCAAATCTAAAAAGATGGGAGAGTACCTTAGTATCATGTTTTATGATCATCTTAATGATTAAGAAACCATATCACAATTAGTCCTCTAAGGACATCTTAGTTCATTCTTATGACTAAGAAGAGGAATCTTGAATTGTTGAAATGGTTAAATCAAGAAGATGAGTCATACTTCGTTCCAAAACAAGTCTTAGAGTCATACTCCAAGATTGTAACTTGAGTGACATATCTTAAAAAAAGGTTTATAACACTTGTCAAATCTAAGAGTAAAATATGTTCTACTCTTGTACATTTGAAATTGGTAAGTTGTGATGTTTTGGATAAAACAAAGACCAACTAAGGCCAATTGTGTGAAGTGTTTGTCTTGATGAGAATCCGCACTATCTCTTGAATATTTGTTTGTCAAGCAATGGGTCTTGGCAAGAGAGTCTTATATGTCAAGAGGACAGTGGGAGTCTAAAAGATCTTGAAAGAGTCTAATCAAGAATAAAACCTGTAGTTTATCAGTAGCTCACGACTTGAGGTTTATAACCTTTCGTGTTGACATATTCCTATTTCTGTGCCCATTCTAGTTAAAGTTGGCTTTGCATATGAGTTCTGAGAGTTCTCAATTGATTGCATAACAACTTGGAAGCAATGGCAGGCCCTTGTGCTGCCAGGTGACAAGAATTTAAGATTGCACAAGTTCAATCCATATGTGTTTGGATTTGTCACTAACCTTGTCTTGTGATTATGGTTTTGACAAATTCACATGGATAGGAACACATACACCATAAAATCTAAGTGTCATAAGGTTTCTCTCCGATTCATGAAAATGATGGTGAGGAAACACTTTCACTAAGAGATTTTAAGTAGATAGCAATTGTGATATTTGCATTCTCAAAGTCATTAGTGGAGCGTGTGTGGTTAACCGGCACACTAACATGGACTTTTGAGGAATGACAAAAGTCTAAACAATTGAGACTATGATTACGGCATCCCTTTTCATAGTTCTGAAATTATTTAGACACACATGTGTTCTATCTAAGGAAAGGTGTATGATTTTGATAAAGTGTTATCAAAGCATATCGTACAGGAATCTGAACTTTGGTAAGAAAGTCAATAAAGTATTGATTTCTAGAAGTCCATCTGATTTCTGAGTACATGTCAAAGCTAGTGGGAGCATAAGTGTTATGCGAATAATCGTCATGTTAGTGGGAGCATGATAATTATGATAAGTGTTGCAAGTTAGCAATATTAATTATAGAAAACAAAAGTTTCAATTGGGAAAAATTGTTTTGCTATAATTAAGGGAGAGGAAATTATACTTTATTTCAATTCTAAAAGCTTAGATTGAGGTTTTAATCATCTTTAGTCAAGGATATATATGAATTTTATGTTGGAATGGCTCAACATAAGGAAATTCTATATATGGGTCCATTATTTGCGTTCTAAAATTCGATTGTGATTACGGCATCCTTTTTCATAATCTGAATTATGAGAACATGGCAAATACAAATAGAAGTATTATAGCAAAAGTCTGGTCTAGTATCATGTCTTTATGTGAAACATCATGAATCGTGTCCCATATGCTTCGGATATAGGGTCGATTGAATGTGCTATAATATTCATCTATTCTAAATTTTTCCAAATGCCTATGGCATTAAGAGGGAAAAAGTACTAGAACTGGATATGACTAAAGTGATTAAACAATTTTCGAGTGCAATCTAAGGTTTACCAAAGATTGGTTTCTCAGGGACAGTTGGAAGTATGGTGTAAATTTTTGGAGAGGACCGTATTGACATATTCTGAAAAGAGGCAACTCTTGTTCAGAAGTGATAGTCAAAATGAGAATATGGAAATATTCCCATAGGTGGAAGTTATTCATTAAATTTGTGTAAGATTAGGAAACTTAATGCAAGAAGGATGTTCAAAGCAATGTACTTTGAATTTGAGACTTCGTTTCCATGGAATGATCTCCATTGGAATACTCTGTAATGACTGTTGACAAGTCTTTGTGACTTTGTGCATAATCATTACAAGAGGATCAGTGCATATAAGTTTAAAATCTAACAAGATTTTGGCAAATGGCAGGAATTTGGAATTCTTGCATTTACGGTAAGGTTTTGGGACTGTGAAATGAGAATCATTGGAATTATGTTCAATCGATCTATTTCCCAAAGTAAAAGATCATAGACAAACTTAGTGTTCATACTTGGTGTATGGCATAACTAATGTTTGGACAAACATAGTGTGCATATTTGGTGTATGGCATGACTATTGTTTGGATAAACATAGTGTGCATGCTTGGAGCATGGCATGACTATTGTTTTGATTCAAGTATAAAGTTGATAATTTGAAACAATATGCAATGAATAATGTGTAATCAATATGGTGATAAATAAAAGGTGTTCTATTAATATTCATAAGTTATGAGACCATATTGGATTAGATTATTCTTGTGTTTCACTTTGCATGTTTTGACTTCCAGAATAACTAGGTCGTTCTTCCTGAATGACTAAGTTATTCAAACCATCCACAGTCGATAATACGTTGGAAGTAGGTATTAAGGCAAGACTGTCATGAAGCTGGTTTGTAGATGTCCAAGGTAGTGGACATAGCAAGAATTGCTACAACATTCATGAGTGCTCATAAGTTCTGAGTATTGGATTAAACCCACGCTCATTTGACTCAATTCATGGATTTTTATCACGAGTGATCATGAGACGATAATATCTTATATTCTTCAAACCTAGAGATATAAGTTGTTGCCTATGAGTTGGTTATACATTGATTGTACGAAAACACATTGGTAACTCGATGTTATAAAATGTGGCTTTGTGTATGATTCAACAAGTAGTAGAACAAGCATATGAGTCGAAATTTATCCATTCCTTTTACCCTTAAAGGGATAAAAGCGATATCTGTGGGCCCCTCGATGATTTAGTGATGACACCCCGAAGTGCTTGGCCAAGCCTGGATTGATTTGATTTGTTCAATTAGTCGGTCGTCATAAATCGGAAATCGGGAAACAACAAATGGACAGAGAGAATGATTATAATCCATGTCTCAGTCCATATGATATCTAGAATGGAGGAATATATGATCCCTTATCTAATGGACGCGTCATTGATTTGTTCAGAGTTTGACAGCGGCTTTAAGAGCTACGATTGCTAGTCGGGTTTTGGAGTCATACGCAATAATAGTTTTAGACTTATCCAAGTGGGAGACTGTTGGATTAGTGTCTAAGCCCATAACTATAATTGGTATGTACTTGATCCGACTTGGCATGGTCCATTTGGGTTGCACTTCACCGGAACAATTTATATGGATAGTCTTTTGAGAATAGTATGTTTATGATTTATATTAATATATTATAAGTTCTAATATATTAATATGGAATCATATTATTTAATTATTATTGATCAAGAATTAATTTAGAATTAATTTAGTGATCAAAAGGAACTAATTAAATATGTACTCTTGTATATATATGGAATGGGCCAAGTTCATTTAGGTTGGGCTAAGCTTTCATGGATAGTCCATGGATTGTTTAACCCATGGATCCTATGGAAATGAAAGGTCATGGGTATTAGGGTTTACATGAATGTAACCCTAATCCTCCATACTATATAAAGAGGTCCTTGGCACTTGAAATTGGCACTAGTGTGTGAGAACAAAGGGTGGGCCGATTTCTAGAAGTGCTTGCTATTCTCTCAAGTTTTTTCAAGGTGTTTTTGGTGATTTGTGATTCCACTTGAGGCTTCCACACTATTGGGGCTAAGCTCTTAAAGTTCAATACTTCAAGCTCCATCAAAAGGTATGTCATCTAACTAGACTTTTGTAGTATAGTCTCTCCATATTATGCTAGTCAGGATGAAACCTTGGAATATTGAATATTTGCATGTATAATAGAGAAAACATAGATCCAAGGTTTATAGGGTTGCATCTACACCTTAGGAGTGTTAGAATGCACAAAACCCATCGCGTTCCAGTAGTGAGACTTCGACAATACGAAGCCCCCGAAGTTTCATGGGGTCGGGGACCTGATTGTAGCGATGAGATGGTTGTCTGATGTGGAGGGTTGTTTCCTCACATGCTCTTACCCTGCTGAACAGAAGGTCAAGTGCACCTTGAACCATCTTAGGTTAGGGGCGAAGGATTGGTGGAGATTGGTGACTAGTGCTTACACTTTTGAGCAGAGAGCTGCTGTTATCTGGGAGCAGTTCTCGGAGATGTTTCGTGCGAGGTATGTTCCCTTGGCGGAGAGGGAGAGGTTGGCTCAGGAGTATTTGGATTTGAGGCAGACTACTGAGACGGTGACGGAGATCACCAAGATGTTTATAGAGAGGGCTCTCTTCTGCCTTGAGTTTGCTGCTTTTGAGTAGGCTCAGATGACTCGGAACTTGAGTATGCTCAAGACGAATATTCGGCAGTTTGTGTCTACCCAGCGATACAATACCCTCGCTGAGCTTCAGGATGTCGAGAGGAGGCAAGAGATTAAGATAGAGAACCAAGAAAGGGAGCAGCGTCAGGATCCGGTTCAGTCCCAGCGTACAGCAAAGTGGTTCAAGTCCGCCGGCCAGAGTTCGGGATCAGCTGAAGGGAGGTGCAGATTTTTTGTATGTCACAGGTGTGGCGAGGAGGGCCATATTGGTAGAGATTGCAAGCGAAGTGCGCGATTTTGTTTCCACTGCGGCCAGGAAGGACACATCAGAGCTCGTTGTCCATTGCGTCCAGGAGGTCCCTCACTCCTAGCTTGGCAATTACCCGACGGTTGTCTTGGGACCGTCCGAGTGTCTCGGAGACCGAGATTGGAGTTAGCATATCTTCTATTTAACAATTGTTGTGGCATTGGTATCTATCTGAAATTCCTAGTTATGTTTAGAAGTTCGGTTGTAACCTTAGATGATCAACTTAATGAAATTGCCTTTTTGCTCTGTTTTAAGTGAATTATTATTATGAATGGATTAATTATCTTGTCCTCGATTGTATTCGTGATGGAATTTGTGAATGTTGTGAGGGTTTAGATTCTCCTGTGTGTATGGATATCAATGGTTGAAATCAAGTAGTAGGAGACTGTAAAGTCCCACATCCAAGGATCCAAACCAGTGATCAAACAAGTAATCAATCAAACAAACAAGAATGGAGTAGAAGAAGAAAGTAATCAAGCAATGCACACGTTTTATAGATCAAATGCCAGGTACACCTTGAGAAACACACACAAAGACCGTGAACTCGACTAACAAACGTCACTGACAACACTCTGACAGACTCCTATATATAGGACCAAGACCAAACACAGTTCACGGCCGTGAACAGGTTCACGGCCATGAACACCTACATGGCCGCAAACACAAAAGCAACAAGACCAAAACCCTACCAAGCCTTATATATAAAGAAACCTAGCCCAAACCATAAAGTGCGACCTAACAATCTCCCCCCTTGGTTTGGGGCTAGCATTGATTCAGTCTTTCTCGATTATGAGCACATCATACCTCCCCATTGAGCCAAGCCTCATCTCCTTCTCGATAATCTTTGCAATCATCGAAGTATACTCCTTAGCAGAAGCTTCAAAAATATCTTCAGCAACCTGGATTTGATGCTGAGCCAGATAGTGTATTGTTAGGTTTTAGTATACTACAACATCCTATGGTGCACATACAACCCTAAATACCTTGGATCTATGTTTTCTCTATTATACATGCAAATATGAAGTTTCCAAGATATTACCCTATACTAGCATACAAATATCATATACTTGGGTAATAAAATAGATAGAATACATACCTTTTTTTGATGTAACTTGTCTTCATGAAGCTTGAGTGCCTAGTGCCCCAACTGTGACACCTAAAATGGTTCACACAACACCATGAACACTTGGAATAACCTTGAGAATAAGGATACTTTGGTTCTCTCTAGTGAAATCGGCCTTGCCCTTTTTGTGTACACCCACTAGTGCCAATTTCACCAACCAAGGACATCTTTATATAGTGTGGAGATTAGGGTTAAACCCTAATACCATGACCTTTCATTTCATATGATCCATGGGTTAAACACTCCATGGACTATCCATGAAAGCTTAGCCCAACCTAAATGAACTTGGTCCATCACACACATATATCTTAGAGTCCATATTTAATTAGTTCCTTTTGATCACTTAATTAATTATAAATTAATTCATGATCAATACTAATTAAATAATATGATTATATATTAATATATTAGAACTTGTAATATATTAATATAAATCACTAGTATCCTTTTTTTTCCTCATCTTGTCTATCCAATTGTCTCGATGTCATGCAACCCAAATGGACCATGCCGGGTCGGGTCAAGTACATACCAAATATAGTTATGGACTTAGACATTAATCCAACAGTCTCCCACTTGGATAAGTCTAAAAATATTATTGAGTATGACTTCAAAACCCGACTAGCAATCGTAGCTCTCAAAAGCTTCTGTCCAACTCTGACGTGTTAACTGAACTCTGATCTTGTCAATGACTTGTCCATTAGATAAGGGATCATATATTCCTCCATTCTAGATATCATATAGACTGAGACATGGATTATAAATCATTCTCTCTGTCCATTTGTTGTTTCCCGATTTCCGATTTATGACGAACGACTGATTGAACAAATCAAATCAGTCCTGGCTTGGCCAAGCACTCACATGTGTCATCGCTAAATCATCGAGGGGCCCACAGATATCGCTTTTATTCCGAAGGTAAAAGGAATGGATAAACTTCGACTCATATGGCTGTTCTACTACTTGTTGAATCATACACAAAGGCACATTTTATAACCTCGAGTTACCAATGCGTTTCCGTGCAATCAATGTATAACCAAGTCATAGTAACAACTCATATCTCTAGGTTTTAAGAATATAAGATATTATCGTCTAATGATCACTCGTGATAAAATCCATGAAGTGATTCAAATGAGCGTGGGTTGAATCCAATACTCAGAACTTATGAGCACTCATGAGTGTTGTAGCACCGCTTTGTCCAACATCTTAGATCTCTACAAGCCAACCCATGACAGTCTTGATTCATATCTACTTCCAACATATGACCGACTGTGGATAGTTTGAATAACTTAGTCATTAAGGAAGAATGACCTAGTTTATTCTGGAAGTCAAAACATGCAAAATGAAACACAAGAATAAATGAATCAAATATGGTATCAAACCCTATGAATATAAATAGACCACTTTTATTTATCACCATACTGATTACTCATTATTTCATTGTTTCGGTTTTATCAACTTTATACCTGAATTAAAAACACTAGTTGTCCCATGCTCCAAGCATGTACACTATGTTTTTCTAAACAATAGCTTTGCCATACACCAAGTATGCACTCTATGTTTGTCTATGATCCTTACTTTGTGAAATAAATCAATTGAACATAATTACAATGATTCTAATTTCACACTCCCAAATCCTTATCGAAAAATGTGAGAATTTCAAATTCTTATCATTTACTGAAATCTGTTTAGATTTTAAACTTGTATGCATTGACCCTCTTGTAATGAATATGTACAATGTCATAAAGACTTGTCAACGGTCATTACAGGGCATTCCAATGAAGATCAACTCCATGGAAACTAATTCCAACAACATTGCTTTGAATATCCTTCTTGCATTAAGTTTTCTAATCTTACACAGATAACTTCCACCTATGGAGACAACTCCATATTCTCATTTTGACTATCACTTCTGAACAAGAGATGCCTCTTTTCAGAATATGTCAATATGGTCCTTCCAAAATTAGCACTATACTTCCAACTGTCCCTGAGCAACCAATCTTTGGTAAACCTTAGATTGTCCTCGACAATTGCTTAATCTTTTTAGTCATATCCAATTCTAGACCTTTTCCCTTCTTAATGCCCCAGGCATTTGGAAAATTTTAGAAAGAATGAATATTATAGCACATGCAATCGATCCTATATCCGAAGCATATGGGACACGATTCATGATGTCTCACATAAAGACATGATACTAGACCAATCCTTTTGCTACAATATTTCTATTTGCCAAGTTCTCATAATTCAGATTATGAAAAGGGATGCCGTAATCATAATCTAATTTTAGAACGCAAATAATAGACCCATATATAGAATTTCCTTATGTTGAGTCATTCCAACACAAAATTCATATATATCCTTGACTAAAGATGATTAAAACCTCAATCTAAGCTTTAGAATTGAAATGAATTATAATTTCCTCTCCCTTAATTATAGCAAAAACAACTTTTCAACCCCTGCAACTCCACAAATTGAAACTTTTGTTTTCTATAATTAACATTGCTAACTTGCAACCTTTATCATAATTATCATGCTCCCACTAACATGATGATTATTAGCATAACACTTATGCTTCCACTAGCTTTGACATGTACTCAGAAATCAGCTGGACTTCTAGAAATCAATACTTTATTGACTTTCTTACCAAAGTTCAGATTTCTGAGACGAGATTGCCTTGATAAGACTTTATCAAAATCATACACCTTTCCTTAGATAGAATGCATGTGTGTCTAAACAATTTCAGAACTATGAAAAGGGATGTCATAATCATAGTCTCAATTGTTTAGACCTTTTGCCATCTGCTTCAAATCTACTTGGTGGAAGTGTTTCCTCACCATCATTTTCATGAATCGGAGAGAAACCTTATGAACCTTAGATTTTGTGGTGTATGTGTTCTTATCCATGTGAATCTGTCAGAACCATAATCACAAGACAAGGTTAGTGACAAATCCAAACTCATATGGACTGAACTAAATCTTAATTTCTTGCCACCTGGCAGTACAAGGGCCTGCCATTGCTTCCAAGTTGTTATGCAACCAATTGAGAACTCTAAGAACTCATATGCAAAACCAACTTTAACTGGAATGGGCACAGAAATAGAAGTATGTCAACACGATAGGTTATAAACCTCAAGTCGTGTGCTAGTGAAGAACCTCAGGTTTTACTCTTGATTAGTTCTTGAGACTTTCAAGACCTTTAAGACTCCCACTGTCCTCTTGACATATAAGACTCTCTTGTCAAATATTCAAGGGATAGTGCGGATTCTTTATCAAGACAAACACTTCACACAATTGGCCTTAGTTGATATTTGTTTAATCCAAAACATCACAACTTACCAACTTCAAATGTACAAGAGTAGGACACTTTTACTCTTACATTTGACAAGTGTTATAAACCTTTCTTTAAGATATGTCACTCAACTTATAGTCTTGGAGTATGACTCTAAGACTTGTTTTGAAACGAAGTATGACTCATCTTCTTGATTTAACCATTTCAACAATTCATGACTCCTCTTCTTAGTCATAAGAATGAACTAAGATGTCCTTAGAAGACCAATTGTGATGTGGTTCTTAAATCATTAAGATGATCACAAAACATGATACTAAAGTACTCTCCCATCTTTTCAGATTTGAGAAACTTTTATCTTTCTGCCTAAGTTGATTCTTCCCATTCGTTCTGCCATACATTGAGACTTTTCCAATGTGTCAGAATTATACTTAAACTTGTAAGTATAACCATATTTACTAAGCTTTAGTAAATCATGACGAATAGTCTTAACGAGCCTTGTGGTGGACATGACCAGTGCACAAGAATGTGTACTCGATCCCTTTAGTCCTTCACTTGACTCACATATACATGTGAACAAGGAATTAGTCTTAATTTTCCAAAGATGAAAATTCTCGTTTATCATACTATACAACTTGCATGATTCCAAGTTTCTATCCAATTGAAACTTAGGTGATGAGAATCTTTCCTTATTTGGTAAATTTAGACACTACCATAAATGAAAGAATCAAGTCCATTTTTTTTCCTTAATATTGCTATCAATGGAATCATATAAACAACGATTTTTCACAAATGCCACTTGTAGGGATATTTAAAATAAATATAAAATTAAAACCTTTTATTTTATTTCAAAACTTTGCAGAAAAAACTTATCCTTACAGTGCAAATGCATATGAAAAACTTGTTGTTATCTATTCCTAAGCAATATATCATAACTCCTAAGTAACAGCTTCAAAAATTCTGATCACCAAACCATGTTATCGAAATCCATCTTCGTGATTAGAATCAGCATGTACTTCCTTTAAGTTTCTTCACTTTTCTTTGATTCTTAAAGCATCAACATGTGACCCAGTCACATCATGTAATGTGAATCTCATAATATAAACTTAACAGAGTTAGATAGTGGACTTTTACCTGAAGAAGAGTCAAACTTCTTGACTTGATCAACCTTATGATCTTTCATGGAAATAGGCAGCTTCGCAATCAATGCCCCTTCCTTTGGCAAGATAAACATATGGACTCTTTGGTAATGGGACTATCTCAGACTTAGCCTTTCTCTTTACCATTTGGTCAACCGGGTTGACTATGGCCAATCCCTTTCCATTGGAAAGAGAATGCTTTTTCTGGGTATCCAATGTTACCATTGTCAATGTCTATTGAAGGTTTTGGGAAGTTGATCTACTAATCAGATTTGCTTTACTAGCCTTCCAAATCATTGCTGATTCAGCAGTACTAAGCAAATAGATAAGATCATTAAGGGTCTTGTCATAGTCTGTTTCATAGGAGTCCCAAAGGAACTCAATATGTGACTTAGAAAGTGATTAAACCACCAACTTCCTCAAGACTTTGACACCCAACTCTCCCGGCTTGTCAATATGTGACTTCATCTCCAAGATGTGATCACATCTAGACCTTGCCTTGCCAATAGGGTTTGAGTGACCTTGAACTTGTGGGTTAGGGAGAATAATTGGAGGAGGTGGAGGAAGTAAAGTTCCAAGAGATTTGGGAAGATCATAGATGTCTGAGCTAGACATCTTTTGGGAGATATTCAAGATAGTTGATTCAAAGTCCTTAATATAACACCCAATATGAAATATTAAGGCTAGGACCCAACACACTATTTTATAACTTGGAAGAGGGATGCCGTAATCCAGGCTATAAAATATTTGAAGGTAGGTGAATGACGATTCACCAATTTCCACCATGAAAAACGAAATAATTTATTAGGTTTTTAATTGGATGTGAAACTCCTAGATCTTTTGAGATTCATTGAACTTTTCAATGGCATGTTTCAATCTCGAGTGTGCCCTTCAGGTTTTGTGACTGGGATGCCGAGGATCACAAAACAAGGTGTGAATAACATTGCAAATATACTTGGTACCCTTAATAATTTACCCATTAATCGATGTGCCGGTTAACCACACGCGCTCCACCGATACTATGATAAACATTAAGTTACCGTTTGCCTACCTTGTTAAATCCAGGTTAGTGTGTCGGTTAACCACACACGCTCCACTAACGGTTTAAACAAAGTGCAAAGTGTAATTTCATGGGTTAGCACCAAATTCACATTTTCCTATGTAACTAAGATTGGGAATTTATAAAAAGTTTAGTTACTTAGTATTTATCATTAGTACTTTTAATGAAGGGAGAATTATAGTCCTTGTCCTACCCGTTCGGCTAACGACCCTCCACCAGTCAAGGAAGCGGTGGGTGAGAGTAGACACCCATTAAACTGCCATTTTATAGGCGGTAACCTTATACCCCCCTTATAGACCGGCTTCGTGAATGAGGCCTACTAACGGTAAGACTGACTTGCTCTTATACATATATTTATTATTAAATTATAATACTATAAAGTATAAGGGTTGAATTTTAACTATTGAAATTCTAAGGGCTAACTTGGAATTAAAGTATTCATGGGGAAAACTTTACAAATTCCAAAACTTGAGGGCAAGTTTTGAAACTATTCAAAACTCTTGGATTTTCATAACTAATGAGTTTAATTAAAGTTAAACATTTTATTTAATGAAGAGACTCTTGAACCTCCACAACTTGATGACAAGTTATGGAGTCATAAAACCATTTAATGAGGGCAAAACTCTTCATTTTGTAACCTATGACAATTTTTATGAGGTTTAAGATTCATAAATGTGACTTTTCATATAACTTGAGGACAAGTTACAAAAACACATTTTATGAACTATTTCTAGATCAATTTGGATTGAAAACAACTAACACACAATTTTTTTCATTAATCTAAATTAACTCATAAAACAAGGTAACACAAAAAAAACTTTTCATGTTCCATAACTTAAGAACAAGTTATGGAATTCTTTAAAACATTAAGACCAAGTTTTGTAACTCCATAAAAAACTTTGAATCAATTTTTTAAAACATTTTCATATCCATAACTTATGGAGGTTTCAAAAAACTCTTTAGATCAAACTTTTAAAACTAATAAAATAATCATATCATTTTATCTTTTACTAAATTTGACCTAATTCAACTCATATAGCAAATGATTCAAATTTTACAAATAATTAGTTTTTCACAAAAACAAGTAATTATCTTAAAATTTGACAAACGTCATGTTTTTTTTTTCTTTTTTTTTCAACTTTGAAAATAAAACATTTGCATCAATATAACAGAAAACAACCCATGGCTTTGATACCACTGTTGGGTTTTAGTATACTACAACATCCTATGGTGCACATACAACCCTAAATACCTTGGATCTATGTTTTCTCTATTATACATGCAAATATGAAGTTTCCAAGATATTACCCTATACTAGCATACAAATATCATATACTTGGGTAATAAAATAGATAGAATACATACCTTTTTTTTTATGTAACTTGTCTTCATGAAGCTTGAGTGCCTAGTGCCCCAAGTGTGACACCTAAAATGGTTCACACAATACCATGAACACTTGGAATAACCTTGAGAATAAGGATACTTTGG
Organism: Lactuca virosa; assembly: GCF_052849685.1. Lineage (NCBI taxonomy): Eukaryota > Viridiplantae > Streptophyta > Magnoliopsida > Asterales > Asteraceae > Lactuca > Lactuca virosa. The sequence continues at coordinate 341,841,983 of NC_136433.1, forward strand.
TTCTCTCTAGTGAAATCGGCCTTGCCCTTTTTGTGTACACCCACTAGTGCCAATTTCACCAACCAAGGACATCTTTATATAGTGTGGAGATTATGGTTAAACCCTAATACCCATGACCTTTCATTTCATATGATCCATGGGTTAAACACTCCATGGACTATCCATGAAAGCTTAGCCCAACCTAAATGAACTTGGTCCATCACACACATATATCTTAGAGTCCATATTTAATTAGTTCCTTTTGATCACTTAAATAATTATAAATTAATTCATGATCAATACTAATTAAATAATATGATTATATATTAATATATTAGAACTTATAATATATTAATATAAATCACTAGTATCCTTTTTTTTCCTCATCTTGTCTATCCAATTGTCCCGATGTCATGCAACCCAAATGGACCATGCCGGGTCGGGTCAAGTACATACCAAATATAGTTATGGACTTAGACATTAATCCAACATTTATATCCCATTTTCCAAACTGAAGCAGGTCCTTTTTGTCATATATTTGAAATACACCTTCAGGAAATCTGATGACAGCAGAAGCTGTGGTTTCACATAGACCCAGTAAAGCATATTTCTTAGAGAACTGTCGCGGAAGTTATGTACAATAGGAATCTGTTTCAATTGGTTAGTAGGAGGCCACATCACCGTCTTGAAAGGCTCGTTGGTCTTTGGATCCAGCACATCTGGGAAGCTCTTGATGAAAGATTCATCAGTCTTCATATCAATAAAACCCTTTTTTACTTGATCTTCCAGAAAAAGCATGAAATTTGTTTCCTGTCGATCATTGGATGGATTCGAAAAGGGAGCATTAGCAAGTTTAGACAGATCAACTCTCGTCTATGAACAAAAATCATGTTTGTCCTTGTAGTACTCCACATTCGAACTTTTGCGTTTCACAAGCCATAGATTCAACTTGTCATGAAAACCCCAAGACACAATTCCTGAACGATCACCATACTTGGAACCAAATCTTTTCTTCTTGAGTTTTGTTACAGTGAGTTGGGGTTGACCTCCGCGAGCGTTCTGATCTGAGCTCTTCTTGAACATCCACCTTTGTTTCTTAGAAGATGATGCTTGTTGAGCTCGATGTAAAGTAACTATGTGAGGAGCTTGAACTAGCTCATGTTCAAATCGATCAACTATTCGAGTTGTTCGTATAGTGGGAGGATCAACAGGGGGTTCTTGTTGTGTAGCTTGGGCAGGGTCAATGGTAGAGGTCTCAGCTCTGCCTGGTTCTCCGACGGATGATTTGAATTTGTCACCAAATTCCATAGCCAGCTTATCTTTGAGGTCGAAGTAACAGGCAGTCAAAGCTCCAAGGTGAGTTTGTAAATCAGAGATTTGTGTGGTCTTCAGAGAATTGTCTGCTTTAAGCTCTGAGACTTGGATTTTGAGGTTATCAATCACAACATCTCTCTCAATGATTCTCTAATTTAGCACACCAATTTCTTCCTTGATCTCTGACACAGATGAGTCTGCTCCCCCTGAACTGCCTTCCCCAATAGATATACCTTTGGCACGAGGGGAAGGGACTGAACCTTGTAGTGCCAACAACCTGCCGTCCCGGCTTCATGAAAAGATCTGATATTGCCTGGTTCTTCATGGGTAGGTTGAAGCGGTGTAGCAGTTGTGGTAGGTGGTTACATTGGTGGTTCTTGTTCCCTAACAAGCACTCCCGGCCTCGGATCAGCTCGCCTTCTTTTCAACGGAGGCACGGAGGTTTGAGTCTTTAGAGGATCACTCGCAGATGGCATAGAAGTTGGAATGGCAACATAAATGGGAGGAATCCTTGATGCTGCATCTGTAACAATTGTAGCACCGGCCATCTGTTCTGAAGTAGGAGGCGTCGCCTTTTGAACGTCTTCAACTCCCCCTATCTCTGTTGCATGATGTGCAACATCATCGAGACTGTCGAAGAAGGAGTCGAGGTCTTTATTTGTTGGGCAGTAATCACTATGCTCGATCTCAAAATTGAAGTCTTTATTGAAACTCAACAAGTCACCACCAAAAATCGCATCATCACTCGCATCTTCACCCTCATTGTAGTCACTTTGCACCTCCACATTCGTCATTTGATCATGTTCTTGTGCCACGATTGCAACAGGAGAAACTCTTTCTTCTTCGTTCTCTGAAGCAGTAATAACATCATCTTCTGATTCCATATGACCTGAGGAGCTTTCAGTCGCTGATGCATCACTAACTTCAGCAAAATTTCCGAACTTCACCAACGGGTACTTTCCCTCAAACATGAATTTTCCCTTTCGGTTCTGTTTCATGAGGCTGAAGGTGTTGGAGCCAAGAGATTTGACATCGAGTGTTTCTCCTCTACTTTCGATCTCCGGGTGCTTGCTGTTGAAGATCAATTGCAGAAATCTTGGGTACATGAGAAACTTGTCTCTTTTCTTCCCTTCAATGTTCCCCACCATTTCATTCAGTATGTACTTGGAGAAGTTGAAATCTAGACCCATGGCAAGAGCTGTGATTGCACCCGTATTGAGTAAGGAGATTTCATTAGCTCCTGATCTTTGACCAAATGCAGCTCACGAACACATGAGCTAAGAACCTCCAGTAAGGGGGCAGAAGCTTCTTGATAGTTGGAGGAAGCACCCCTTCGTAGCCCATCTGTTCGATGATCGCTTCAGTCTGATCCAGGTCAATGACTGATGGAAACTCCCTTTTGTCATCAATTTGCAGTACTTCACGGATGATCTGCTTTGTCACAGTAATCTTCTTTCCTTTAACAATTGCTTGTAGGGAGACAGCATCATCTTCACCTTTTTGCACTATAGCTTTGCTCCAAAATTCCTTGATCAGGCTTTGGTAGATGACAGGACTGGTTGTAAGAGCAGAAGCTAGGCAACATCTCCTTAATCCGTGAACCATGGACTTGAAATCAGTATGGGCTGCTGGTGGGTTAACCAAGAAAATAGCCAAGTTGTGGATGTCAGCGAATTTCAAGTCAGCCATTTTTGATCTGCACCAACCAAGCCAAGTGAGAAAACCATTGATTTAAACAATTAAAAATTAAGGTTTTACTCATTAAACAATTTAATTAGGCTTTAATTGATGATTAAGTGTTGGAAAAATAATGTTCATGTCCAAAAATTGGAGTTCACGGTTAGAAGGGGGTCCACGGTCGTAAAAGGGTTCACGGTCGTGAACCCTTCAATAGCCGTAAACCCTTCAAAGGGCCATGAACTCCGAACAAAGGTTTTTCATCGATTAAGTCCTCGATTCACGGTCGATTCACATGAAGAATATCTTTGTAGGGTTCACCATGAGCATACCTGTGTGAGGAAACAAACGGTTTCACGAAAAATGATGAATCAAAAATCGACAGTGAGAGAGAAGCGAAGAGGGTGTTCACGGCCACAATCTCATAATGAGAGTAAGAAGTGTTTACTGCCGTGAAACCCTCCTTCTATACTTAGACCCATACCCGGTCCATTTCCCTTGAATAGCAAACCTAAAATGCTTAAATTCAAGCCCAATATTCCAATTTAATAAAAAATAATGCATTTTGAAAACTTAAAAATAAAATTAAATTAAATTAAATTACAATAAAATCTAAAAAATTTAAACTAAACTATATTTTTTAATTTTTTTGATTTTCAGAAAAATAAAAATAAAAATAAAAATAAATTTTGAAATTAAAATGAATTAACACTAATTTCTCTTTCATCCATGCTAATAATATTTTTGTGAGTTTGGGATCAAAGTTATTAGACATCCTTAATGTGTTTATTGGTACCTCCCCCTTCATTAATAGATCTGACCAATCGTCGGTATTGTGGTCCACTTAAACACGAAAGATTGTGACAAATTTAGGATATACTACAAGTGACAAGACATTGTGACCTTACTTTCCTAGATAAAATTCCTAAGGACCATTCATCTGAAAACGGCCAAGGATATTGTTGTCCACCTAAATTGAGCAGCGAGATCTATAGACAACCTATTAATTGTTCAATTTTAGATGTACTAGAACATGTTTCCCGCTTCCTCATATACCCCAATAATTAGGGACTTCCAAAATACTCCTTACTTTAGACGAGCAGACAATTATTATGGGAGAAGACAGATTTAGAATGCATATGTTGTACACCCAGGTCGGATCTCTTCCAATCACGCAGAGGGTAAAACATATGACTAACCAGATTTAGAGGGATTGAGAAGTAGAATGGTGCATATGTTGTGTACCAGGTCGGATGTATTTCAATCACGCAGAGGAGACAACATTTGGCTAACAGACAAGAAGAATTGCATAGATAGAAGATGCAGAGAGATAGAATTGCATATGTTGCAGTCCAGGTCGGATGTATTTCAATCACACAGAGGAGGAAACATATGACTAACAGAAACAAAGCAAGAAAATAACCTTTTACAGACCTAATTTATCAGAATTCCCCAGTCGCCCCGTCAATACCGGTATTAATGACGGAGTCTGCACATCGAGGAAAAGTTAAACCACAGTTCTAGATACAGATTATTTAGTGTAATCTGTAGATTCCCATGTGTATCTCCCTACTCAACCTACCCAAGCGTCGTATTGTCAGGCTAAACGGATCTATCTAGGTTAAGATTTGCCAAGTCTCTAGATTCCTTAAGTTCATCTATGCCCAGTCAAGTCCAATTAAACCTTTCATGTCTACCAGCGCATTGAACACAGAGCCTAGAGAATTTAACTTTGGTACCTTACACAGATTCAAATTGCCTGTTATCACATATTGATATCACTTCCCAGCACATCACCTACATACCAGCTATTTTTTGGATTTTCTAATTTTTGTTTGATTTTTGAATTTTTTTTTTTTTGAATTTTCTGATTTTTGTTTTGTTTTTAATTCTCCCCATAAATTTGTGCATAGGAGAGAATGAAAATTAAATGCACAAATTTAAACTATCCTAAAACAAAAATTAGTCTTCAAAACGGATCATTTTCAAAAATCCAACAAGCACATCGAATCGAGCTTTGTTGAACGGTTTTGTGAATAGATCCGCCACATTATTAGCAGTGGGAACCTGTTCCAACCGAATGAGCGAACGCTCATAACAATCTCTGATAAAATGCACTTTGATGTCAATGTGCTTGGTTTTTGAGTGCTGGACTGGATTTTTAGCAATTTGAATTGCAGCTTCGTTGTCACAGAAAATAGGGGTTTCTAGAAAGTTCAAATCGTAATCCAACAGCTGATGTTCGATCCATATGACTTGAGAACAACAGGCAGAAGCAGCGACATATTCCACCTCCGCTGTTGAGGTTGAGACTGTATGTTGTTCCTTGCACTGCCATGACACCAGCCGATCTCCCAGAAACTGACATCCCCCAGAAGTTGATTTCCTGTCAAGCTCACAACCTCCGTAATTACTATCAGCAAAAGCATATAAATCAAATTCAGAATTTTTCGGGTACCAAAGACCCAATTTTGGGCTGCCTTTGAGATACCGAAAAATTCTTTTGACAGCAATTAAATAGGAGAATTTAGGATTAGCCTGGTAACGTGCACACTGACAGACCGTGAACATGATGTCTGGCCTGCTCGCGGTCAGATACATCAGCAATCCGATCATCAATCTGTATTCAGTCTGATCTACGGATGCGCCTTCAGGATCTGGAGTCAACAGGGGTCGCTCGGCCATCGGCGTCAAGGCAGGTTTTGCGTCTCTGAACCCGAACTTCTCTAGCATATCGTCAACATACTTGTCTTGATGGATCAGGATTCCGGTTGAATCTTCTTTGACCTGAAGCCCTAAAAACATGGTTATTTCCCCAAGAGAACTCCTCTTGATCCTCTTCTTCATCACGGCTTCGAATTCCTTGCAAAGCTCTAGACACGTCTGTTGGATAAGGTGTCTAAATCCATAACTATATTTGAGGTGTACTTGACCCAACCCAGCATGGTCCATTTGGGTTGCACTTCACCCGAACAATTTATATGGATAATCTTTTGAGAATAGTATAAGTTATGATTTATTAATATATTATAAGTTCTAATATATTAATATGAAATCATATTATTTAATTAGTATTGATCTAAAATTAATTTAGAATTAATTTGTTGATCAAAAGTGTGACTAATTAAATATGGACTCTTGTATTTATATAGTGTGGGCTAATGCTTATTTAGAATAGGCTAGGCTTGCATGGTAAGTCCATGGAGCTTTAACCCATGGATCTCATGGAAATGAAAGGTCATGGGTATTAGGGTTTACATGGATGTAACCCTAACCCACCACACTATATAAAGGAGTCCTTGGCACTTGAAATTGCACTAGTTTTGTGTGTGAGAACTAAGGGTGGCTGATTTCTAGAAGTGTTCTACTATTCTCTCAAGTTTCCAAGGTTTGTGGTGATTTGTGACTTCCATTTGAGCAGTCCACATTATTGGTGCTAGGTTCTCAAACTCCAAGCAATCAACCACTACTAAAAGGTATGTAACTCTACTAGCTTATTATGTTTCAAAGTTCCCCATGCCATGCTAGTTAGGTTAAGAACCTTGGAAAAACAATTTTGCATGTATCTTAGTAAAACATAGATCCAAGGTTTCTAGGGTTGCATGTACACCTTAGGAGTGTTAGAATGCCCAAAACCCATCAGTGGTATCAGAGCCTAGGCTTGTTTTCTTGATACTTGATGCAAATTGTTGGAAAAAGTCGAAAAATATGCATTCTGCTGAAGGAACTCGCCGAGTCCATGGGGGGACTCGACGAGTCCATGTGTAAAATCATCCTACTCGTCGAGTAGGTTCATGCATTCGACGAGTAGAATGCCCAGACTGCAGTTTTTCGAGTTTTGCTGCTGAAATGGACTAGAAACATTACCCTAAACTGTTTTGGTCTTATAAAACTTGTTTTAGATGGTGTAATGGTTATGCTAATCCATTTTCAATAGCTATTATCAAAATTTCAAGTCTTATATGTGTTTTTTATGATTCTTGAAATTGTTGATATGAATATTCATACACTTATGAGTTTAGAAGATCATAAGAATTATTTGCAACTTGCTTGTTATTTTAATTCTTGATCATTATGTGTTTTAATGGAATCCATAATTTGTCCTCAAGTTATGGATTACCAAAAGTCACTCTTTTAAAGTCCATTAAAGAAACACATAGGTTACATAAAATGAAAAGTCTCTCATTTTAATAAACCATTAACTCATAAGTTATGAAAGATGAAAAGTTTTGAAAGTTACAAAACTTGCCCTCAAGTTTTGGAACATGTAAAGTCTCACACATATTAGTAAACTTTAGTTCCAACCCCTAGAATTTTAAAAGTTAAAATTCAACCCTTATACTTTATAATATTATAAGTTTAATAATAATTATATATGTATAAGAACAAGTCGTTTTACCGTTAGTAGGCCTCATTCACGAAGCCGGTCTATAAGGGGGTATAAGGTTGTTGCCTATAAAATAGCAGCTTAATGGGTGTCCACTCTCACCCACCGCTTCCTTGACTGGTGGAGAGTCGTTAGCCGAACGGGTAGGACAATGACTTTAATCCTCATTAAAAGTATGACGAATGTAAAGTAACTAAATGTTTTTATAAATTCCCAATCTTAGTTACTTTAGGAAAATGTGAATAAGGTGCTAACCCACGAAATTACACTTTGCACTTTGCTTAAGTCGTTAGTGGAGCGTGTGTGGTTAACCGGCACACTAACCTGGACTAAACAAGGTAGGAAAAGGGTGGCTTAAGGTTTATCATAGGTTGGTGGAGCGCGTGTGGTTAACCGGAACATCGATTGAGTGATAAAACATTAAGAGTACCAAGTAATTTGCATGGTTACTTCACACCTTGTTTTGTCATCCTCGGCATCCCAGTCACAAAACTTGAAGGGCACACTCGAGACTGAAACATGCCATTAAAAATTTCAATGAATCTCAAAGAATCTAGGAGTTTCAAAACCAATTAAAAAACTAATAATTTATTTCGTTTTTCATGGTGGAAATTGGTGAATCGTCATTCACCTACCTTCAAATATTTTATAGCTTGGATTACGGCATCCCTCTTGTAAGTTATAAAATATTGTGTTGGGTCCTAGCATTAATATTACATTTGGGTGTCTTATTAAGGACTATCTTTATATCCAATCTAAACTTGTCTTTCTTCTTTTCAGATGTCTTCCAACAATGCTGCTTCTGGCTCATACCCTACCGGCTCCTTCTCTCTCATGAACCTTTGTGGGAGAGTCATCTTCGATGGATCCAACTTTATGGATTGGATCAGGAACATCAGGATGGTCAGTCGGTATGAGGACAAAGAATATGTCCTCGACAAGGAGCTTAAGGAACTTAATGAGTCGTCTGTTACTCCTGAGGAGATCGCTGAATACCAGGCACATGAGAGAGATGCCACCAAAGTGGCATGTATCATGTTGGCCACAATGACAGCCGAGCTCCAAAAGTCCTATGAGGACTATTACCCTTTTGAGATTTACCAGGACTTGATGGACTGCTACCATCAGAGTGCTCGTCAAGAGCGGTATGAAATCATCTCCGCCATGATAACAACCTGGATGAAGGATGGTGAACCCATCACGGGCCACATGCAAAAAATGCAAAGGTATGTGGACTGTTTTCTGAAACTGAATGTGAACTTCCCAGAGGAGTTGGCAATTGATATCAGTTTTCACTCCTTACCTTCATGCTATGATCAATTCCGAATGACATATCACATGAACAAGGAGGAAGTTACACTCAACAAACTTCAAGGACTTCTGAAGACCGCCGAAAGTGGTCTTAAAGGTAAATCGGTTGTTACTACTTATACTCCTACCAACGCCCCTGTTCTGGCTATCGGGAAAGGTAAAGGGAAGAAGAGGAAGAGCCCTTCGAAGGGTACCAAGGGAAAGGTCCCTTGATGGCTCCTCTTCAAGTGGAACCAAGAAATGTTCTGTCACTCCTTCTGCCAACCCTAATGAGGCTGAATGCTTCTATTCCCATGAAAAGGCGCACTAGAAGCAAAACTACCCAAAGTATTTGCAAGATGTTAAGGATGGGAAAGTGAAACCCAACCATGCAGGTATTTACACTATATTGTCTAATAACTCACCATATTCTAATTCTTGGGTCCGTGATACAGGTTGTGGTATTCACATATGTTCTGATTTGCAGGGACTAAGAAAAAGTGAGAATGTGGAGCATGGGAAGATAAACTTGATCATGGGGAATAGGAAAGTTACACCTGTCACCAAGATTGGAGTTTATTCTTTTTTGCTAAGTAGTGGGTTAACATTAGATTTGAATAAATGTTGTTACTCGCCTGAAATGGCAAGAAATATTATTTCCTTTCATGGTTTTACCTTTTCGTTTGATAATGAATGTGGTGGTATTAATGCTTTCTTTAATAATGTTCTTTATTTTAAAGCATTACCTTGTGATGGTGTGTATGAAACAGTGTCGGTTGTAGATAACCTAGGAAATAATGTGTTGTGTATCGATTCTTCCACTAGTTTGGATAAAACATCATTATGGCATCGTCATCTTGGACATGTAAGCAAGAAACGCATAGGCCAACTTCAAAAGGATGGAGTCTTGGAGTCATTTGACCTAAAGTCGGATGATAGTTGTGAATCTTGTTTGCTTGGGAAAATGACAAAGTCACCCTTCACTGGTACTTGTGCTAGGAGTGAAGGTTTGTTGGATCTTGTACACACAGATGTGTGTGGACCCTTCAGAACAGCCACAAGGGATGCTAACCGCTTTTATGTGACTTTTACTGATGATTATAGTAGATATGGATATGTCTACTTAATCAAGCATAAGTCAAAAACCTTTGAAAAATTCAAGGAGTTTAAACAGGAAGTGGAGAATCAGTTGGGCAGGAACATTAAGATGCTTTGATCCGATCGAGGTGGTGAGTATCTTAGTATAGAGTTCCTTGACTATCTTAAGGAATGTGGGATTGTCTCACAATTGACACCTCCCAGGACACCACAGCTTAATGGTGTGGCTGAGAGGCGCAATCAAACCATGTTGGATATGGTTCGTTCCATGATGAGTCGAGCTTCGCTACCAATCTCATTATGGGGGTATGCCTTAGAGACTGACGCCCATATCCTTAATCTAGTCCCTACCAAAAAGGTTGCCAAAACACCTCACGAGATGTGGACTGGAAAAGTTCCCAATCTAGACCACATCAATATTTAGGGTTACGAGGCTTTCGTGAGGCGCGAGACTCACGATAAGCTCGAACCTCGAAGTGAGAGGTGTATTTTCATCGGCTACCCACAGAGATCCTTTGGTTACCTCTTTTACAGACCCAGTGATAATGTGGTCTTTGTAGAAAGGAGAGGAGTCTTTCGAGAGAGAGAGAGAGAGAGAGAGAGAGAGAGAGTTCATAAGCCAAGGAAACAGTGGGAGGCAAATTGACCTTGAAGAAATTCAAGAGTCAAGTGGTGAAGGAACCTCAAACCCTAGCAATCAAACTGAGGAGGAAAATCTTGTTGATCCGACTGACGAGCCCGTACCTCTGAGGCGTTCCACGAGAGTTAGGAAAGCACCTGAGCATTACTATGGTTTCCATATTACTGCGGAAGGTGATACACTTATCAGTGATAACACACTGGTAAGTCTGGATGAACCTAACAGCTACGCGGAAGCCATGGCAGGCCCTGCGGCTGCTAAATGGAAAGAGGCTATAGACAACGAGATACAGTCCATGTATGACAATCAATTTTGGAACTTGGAAATAGGCTATAGACAACGAGATACAGTCCATGTATGACAATCAATTTTGGATCTTCAAGAAGAAGACCGACATGGATGGTAATGTACACACTTATAAGGCACGACTGGTTGCAAAGGGCTTTTCTCAAACTCCGGGAGTTGATTATGATGAGACCTTTTCACCAGTAGCTAAGATTAAGTCTATTAGGGTTATGTTAGCCATTATTGCATTTCATTATTATGAAATATGGCAAATGGATGTCAAAACCGCTTTCCTTAATGGAAGGTTGGCTGAGGATGTTTACATGAGTCAGCCAGAGGGTTTTTTCAGCACAGAGTACCCTAATAGAGTGTGTAAGCTTGAGAAATCCATCTATGGATTGAAACAAGCACCTCGCAGATGGAATCTTTGTTTCGATGAGAAAGTCAAAGAGTTTGGCTTTTCGAGGAGCGAAGATGAATCTTGTGTATATGTCAAGGCTAGTGGGAGTATAGTTAGCTTTTTGGTAATGTATGTGGATTACATACTACTCATAGGAAATGACATCCCAACTCTAAAGGAAGTGAAGTCCTGGCTTGGGAAGTGTTTCGCTATGAAGGACCTTGGAGAAGCTGCCTATATCCTAGGGATAATGATTTTGAGAGACAGGAGTAAAAAACTAATTGGACTTAGTAAGAGCACCTATGTGGATAAAGTGTTGAAAAGGTTCAACATGCAGAACTCCAAGAAAGGTGAGTTACCGATCCAGAGTAACGCCAGACTGAGTAAGACTCAGAGCCCGAGTATAGAGGCTGAGATAGCAGAGATGAGTCGAGTTTCGTATGCTTCCGATGTAGGCTCGATCATGTATGCTATGACTTGTACTCGTCCTGATGTGGCCTTTGCATTGAGCTTGGTCAGCAGATGTCAGAGGGATCCTGGCAAGGATCACTAGACTGCGGTAAAGAACATTCTCAAGTACCTACGGAGGACTAAGGATTGGGTCCTTACCCTCGGTGGGAGTGATGACTTGAGAGTAGTAGGGTATAGTGATGCTAGCTTTCAGACTGATAGGGATAATTTCCGCTCTCAGTCAGGCTAGGTCTTTACCTTAAACGGAGGAGCAATTTCTTGGAAAAGTTCCAAGCAGGAGACAGTGGTTGATTCAACTTGCGAATCAGAGTATATAGCGGTAAGCGAGGCAGCAAAGGAGGCTATATGGCTAAAGAACTTCATTGGAGACCTTGGAGTTGTACCAGCTACAAAGGAGCCTATGGAGATTTTCTGTGACAGAAATAGTGCGGTTTCCTTAGCCAAGGAACCGAGAGATCATGGCAGATCCAGGCACATTGACAAAAAATATCACTTCATCATACATCGAATAGAAAAAGGACTCCTCGTGGCAAAGAGGGTATCATCGGATGAGAACCCAACAGATCCCCTCACGAAGGAACTGAGTAGGGTTAAGCATCTCTAGCATGTGAGGCGTATAGGGCTGAAGGATGATATTAGTTTTAGTAGTTAGATAGTTTTTGAAATTTGTAAAGTGTAATTGACATTTGATGATGAATAAAAGTTGTTGTTTATTTATGAGTAAAGTGTTGCTATCTTTTGTCAATCGTTTACTATCATTTCATTTTGCATGTTTTGACTTCCAGAATAATTATGTTATGGTATATCATATTATTCAAACTCTCCACAGTCGGTCATATGTTGGAAGTAGATATGAATCAAGACTGTCATAAGTTGGCTTGTAGATGTCTAAGATGTTGGACATAGCAAGAGTTGCTACAACACTTATGAGTGCTCATAAGTTCTGAGTATTGGATTCAACCCACGCTCACTTGTATCACTTCATGGAATTTATCTCGAGTGATCGTGAGACGGTAATAGCATATAAGTCATCAAACCTAGAGATATGAGTTGTTGACTATGAGTTGGTTATACATTGATTGTACGAAAACGCATTGGTAACTCGATGTTATAAAACGTGCCTTTGTGTATGATTCAACAAGTAGTAGAACAAGCATATCAGTCGAAGTTTATCTGTTCCTTCTTGGATTAGAAGCGATATCTGGGCCCCTCGATGATTTTGTTGTGACCTAAGTATCGGGCCCGGTCATAACTAAATTGATGTGTTCGATTAAGTTCTATGTCAAACAAATTGGAAATCGGGAAACAAACTGCTGGACAATAAGTACGACATTGTTCCATGTATTTGTCAGGCTGATATCTAGAACAGAGGATTATATGATTACTTATCTAAAATGGCGCTTCATAGTTCAACAGAGTTTTAAGAGCTACGATTGCCAGTCGGTTCCTGAAGTCATGCTTGCAATTATAGCTATTAGACTTATCCAAGTAGGAAACTGTTGGATAAGGTGTCTAAGTCCATAACTATATTTGAGGTGTACTTGACCCGACCCGACATGGTCCATTTGGGTTGCACTTCACCCGAACAATTTATATGGATAATCTTTTGAGAATAGTATAAGTTATGATTTATTAACATATTATAAGTTCTAATATATTAATATGAAATCATATTATTTAATTAGTATTGATCTAAAATTAATTTAGAATTAATTTGGTGATCAAAAGTGTGACTAATTAAATATGGACTCTTGTATTTATATAGTGTGGGCTAATGCTTATTTAGAATGGGCTAGGCTTGCATGGTAAGTCCATGGAGCTTTAACCCATGGATCTCATGGAAATGAAAGGTCATGGGTATTAGGGTTTACATGGATGTAACCCTAATCCACCACACTATATAAAGGAGTCCTTGGCACTTGAAATTGCACTAGTTTTGTGTGTGAGAACTAAGGGTGGCCGATTTCTAGAAGTGTTCTACTATTCTCTCAAGTTTCCAAGGTTTGTAGTGATTTGTGACTTCCATTTGAGGCATCCACATTATTGGTGCTAGGCTCTCAAACTCCAAGCAATCAACCACTACTAAAAGGAATGTAACTCTACTAGCTTATTATGTTTTAAAGTTCCCCATGCCATGCTAGTTAGGTTAAGAACCTTGGAAAAACAAATTTGCATGTATCTTAGTAAAACATAGATCCAAGGTTTCTAGGGTTGCATGTACACCTTAGGAGTGTTAGAATGCCCAAAACCCATCAACGTCGACCCGAATATGATGTCGTCGACATAGATTTGCACCAAAATGAGATCGGCATCAACATGCTTTATGAACAGGGTTTGATCAATCGTTCCCCGTGTATAGACATGCGCGAGCAAGTGCTCTGTAATGGATGCATACCAGGCTCTGGGAGCTTGATGTAACCCGTAAAGAGCCTTGTCCAGCTTGTAGACGTGATTCGGAAACTTGGAGTCGACAAACCCAGGAGGTTGATCAACATAAATTTCTTCCTTCACCGCGCCATTCAAGAAGGCGGTCTTGACATCCGTCTGGTAAACCCTGAAGTTCATGTAAGAGGCATACGCGAGGAAAATGCGAATAGCCTCCAAGCGAGCAGTCGGTGCATAAACTTCGGTGTAGTCTAGACCCTCTATTTTTCGGAATCCATGGACGACTAATCTTGCCTTGTTACGCACAATAAGCCCTGAACCATCTTGCTTGTTCCGAAAGACCCAACGTGTGTCAAGAGACTTCTTGCCCTTTGGCAACTCAACCAACTGCCAAACCCCGAGTTTCTCGAACTGATTTAACTCCTCATGCATCGCATCAACCCAGCTGGGTTCATTCAATTCCATTTGGACGTTCTTCGGCTCGATCTGAGAGATAAATCAAGAATAGAGACATGTGTTGACGTCTCCGCTCTGACTTCTCGTTTTGACACTATCTCCCAGTGGCCCAATGACGTTCTCGATCGGATGATCGCATTGTAGTCTTGTGGGGATCTCATGGCTGATATCATCAAGCGAGTCAGGAAGGTTGTGAACATTGACTAATCCATCATTTGCTGAATGATCCGCCACATACAATCTGGGACCATCAGAGGAGCTTGCCACATACTTGTTCTCTATCGGTTCAGGAAAGAGAAGTTCCATGAAAGTTTGAGTTGCAGTGGAAGTATCTATGGTCATGACCTCTCTTTCTGCAGGAGTGAGCGGAGTGGCATCATCATCTGGATTGATTTGTTGACTCAGAGAATCTGAGGGAGAACTTGGAATAGCTGCATCCACCGTAGGAGTCGTAGAAGGCACCACAGGTGGTCTGTAGACAACATCCTCCTCTTCATCTTCAATCACAACCTTCGTACCTGAGGAAGTACTTGACACAGAATCCCAAAACACATCAAATGATTTAAATAGAGAAGCATAATCGAAAACCAGTCAGGACCGACTCGGGCGTCAGCCTCATTCTCCACCAGCCAGCGCACGTCATAGGATTCCACAATTTGCTTTGTTTTCTTGTTGTAGACCCTGTATGATGTGCATGCGGCGTATCCCACGAAGTAGCAGTCATCGGCCTTCGAGCTGAAATTCGGGTTGAAATATAAGTGAAGGAGGGTGCAAGGACATCCGAAGATACAAAAGTGAGCAACCGATGGCTTGTGACCGTATAGAATTTCATACGGGGTCTTCATCTGAGCTTTGTTGATCAGGACCCGGTTCTGAACATAACAGGCTGTGTTGATCGCCTCGGCCCAAAAGAAGACCGAAAGTTTGGAGTCACACAACATCGTCCTTACGGCGTCTTTTAACGTTTGGTTCCGCCGTTCAGCAACACCATTTTCTTGCGGTGTGTGAGCATCACTATATTGACGCACGATCCCTTTTTCAGCACAAAAATGATCTAGAACGGCATTCTTGAATAGCGCCTTCACCTTCTCGTTGGTTTGGTTCTCAATCATCACTACAAACTTCTTGATTAGGTCAGCGACTCCATACTTGTTGGACAAGAAGAAAACCCACGTGAATCACGAGAAATCGTCTATCACAACAAAACAATATGAAATTTTGTTTATGTTGAGGACGTTGATCAGACCAAATAAGTCCATGTGCAACAATTGGATAACTTTGCTGATCGAGTTGATTTTCTTTGGCAGGTGTGGCTTCCGGTGATGTTTTCCTTGAGCGCAAGCCACACATTTTTCAAATGTGATGAAGTCTTTGACGGGGAGTCCACGTACGATCTTGTTCTTTGCAAGTTGATTCAGGTTCTTTGTGTTAGCGTGTCCGAGCCGACGGTGCCACAGCATAGCATTGTGCTCGGAAACCTTTAAGAAGAGACAGGTGACTTGTTCAGGAAGATTGTTGTTCGTGTCATGTGATATATGCATTGCCGTCCCGTTTCGATTTCACAAGGATCCATTCATCTGGGATGACAATGCCTGGCTTCAAAACTAGACATTCTTTATCGGTGAAATGCGTCGAGTAGCCCTTGTCACAAATTTGAGAGACGCTCAACAAATTGTGCTTCAACTCGGGTGCGTAGTTGACGTTCTCGAAGCTTAGCACTCCATTGGAAACTGTTCCTCTCTGAGTAATCTTTCCGCCATCCCCTCCCGCAAAGGAAACATATCCCCCATTAAAATTTTGAATATTGTGCAGTTGGGAGATGTCTCCTATCATGTGTCGGGAACAATCGCTGTCGACATACCAGGGTCTAACGACATTCCTCCGCAGTTGTTCCTGCACGATGTGCGGGATCAGTTAGATTTGGGGACCCAGGTCATTACAACCCTGGGTTTACCCTTGACATTCATAGATATTTCCTTTTCACTTTTTGATTTTGAATTACTATTAGATGCACCGTCAGAAGATGAAGATGATTGAACAATTGAAGATTTGGGCACCCACTGGTAATTAGGTTTTGAAATATTCACAGGTGATTTAGAAATATTTTTCTTTCGCTTTGAGCATTTAGACTTTTGGCTAGGTTTAGTCAAAGATCCAGACGCAGTCTTTGACGATATCGACCTTGGCTTAGCCGCATTTGATTTCGGCAAAGCACATGTGGCTGGTTTAGTGAAAACTTGTTTGTTCGTTTTAAGATCAACCCTTTTCTTATCATTATGAACTTCCAATCATCATCACGAAGACGAGATCTCGAGGATTTTCTCGTTAAAGACCTTCCCCGAGACTCATTTTCTCTTCTCGGTGCAGAAAAATGTACAAATGCCCTATTAGGACAATTGCGAGCAATGTGGCCGGCAGTTCCACAATTAAAACAGATTTGCTTTTTATCATGAAAACTGTTACCGCCTTTTTCAGTTTTTGTACTCTTATTGACTCTTCTAACTTTCCCACACGTGCAAGTGCATGACTCTGGTTGTGTGACAGGTGTAGATGGAGTGGATGTGCTAGTGTCAGATTCAGCAGTTTTAACAAAGGCAACATCACATTTATTAGAAACATTAGACTTAGACACCAAATCATCACAAACCAAAATATCAATTTTAACTACAGACACAAAATCAACATTGTTCAAAATAGGAACACCAAATTTTGACACAAAATTAGTTTCAGACACTTTCTCTCCAACCTCTTGCTTTTCCTGACTTAAATACGGATCTGCACAGGAAGTAGAAGCGTTAGTATCTTTTTCCTTAGTACTACTTTCTATTTCCTGTGTAGCTGGTTTACCGTACACCATAAATGGTTCTCGGTCAATCTCCTCCTAAGTCAAAGGTTTAACAATATAGTTGTGATTGAATGGGCGAGGGACACTCTCATATCCTATACCAACTTTTTTCTAGTCCTTCCATTTCATTTGCTTTTCAATTATTGTTGCCACTTTTTCACTTGACACATCGAATTTCTTGAAGTTAAAATCAGCATTTTGAAAACGGATCTTCAATGTGTCAAGTTCCTCAGTGATAGCAGCAAGTTCTTTCTGAAGATATTTATAATTGACACACTTGTTACTATAGTCCTCCTGTAGTTTCCTGAAGTCCTTAGTCTTGACCTCTAGTTGTTCTTTCAATGGTTTCTGGCCTTTCCTAAGTTGGTACCCCTCCCATTTAAGGTCCTCGTTCTCCCTCTTTATCAATTCAATTTGCTCACATAAAAATTTGATAGTGTTAATACAAGATTGAGAACTCGAGTTTTCACTGACCTCTGGCTTTGCAGACTCTGGGGTAGTCTGCACCATAAACGTGAATTGCAGTTCCATCATCTCCGCCTCTGGGTCCACCTCATCTTCTCCTTTTGGGATGTCGTTGATCTGGGCAAGGTGCGCATTTTCAGGTCCTGAAATGTTCAGGGGTTGTATCTGATCTTCCCAGTCAAATGACTGATCCACCATTACAAGATTCGTTATCTGATTGTTGATGGTAGCTCCCCGGCTACTTCCTACTGGCACCATAGTTCTTTCAGTGTTTTCCCTCCTGTCTAGCTTAGGGCAGTCTCTGGCAAAATGGCCAGGCTCATGGCAGTTAAAGCATCTTAGTTTTCCCTTGTTGAAACCGACCTTCTTTTCCGCGTTCATTCCCCAGTTGTTCTTGCCTGTTTTCTTTGCGAATTGTTTGGCCCTGAACACGGCCATGGCAATTTGCCATGTGATGTCCATCTCCTCGACATCTTCTGGGTGTATTTCATCCAGGTCAGCAAAAGAAAGCTGAGGAGGCAATTCCCCGGCCACAAAGGCGTTATAGCAGTTAACAAGTCCAGTTGCCAAAGCCATGTTTTCATTATTTTCTTTGGGAGTAGGAGCAAGAATAGGTGCTTTCGAGGAGGAGGCTGCTTGTAGATAATACGTTGACGATTTGATGCTTTGCATGGGTGGAGTGGCATAAGATGGTGGTTGAGGAGCAACAAAAGGTTGAACTTGTGGGGTAGTGAAGTATGAGAATGCACTGTTGGATTGAATCCCGAGGTTGGCAGTGGAGTATGAATTCACGTGATTAATCTCCCTCTGTTTGTCGTCCAAGTCGCAAGCTTTGATAATTGCCATGGTTTCAGCGAGACTTAGACGGTTGAGGTCCTTCGTCTTCTTGATCACAGAAACGTTCATATCCCATGACTTTGGCAATGAGTTTAGCAGCTTCTTGTTGATTTCAAATCTGGTGACCTGAATACCAACAGATCTCGTCTCAGTAGTGAGAGTGATGAACCTCTGCAGTTGAGTTTCCAATGTTTCACCCAGAACATGATTGAACATATTAAACTTTTGCTTGAGCATATCCTGGCGACTTTGCTTCATGTCCTCGTTTCCTTCATAAACCTCGATCAGTGCCTCCCATAGAGCTTTTGCAGAAGTATATTCTCGGAAACCCTGAGCAATCTCTGGTGATAGGGCCATAGTGAGCGTGGCAAGTGCTTTCTCTTGCTGTTCAATTTTGTCAAATTCTTCATCGGTGTACTCTTCAAAATCCTAGTCAACTATTGTTCCGTTCTCAAGTGTTGTGGTGATTCGAACTGGTCCTTTCAAGATGCATCTCCAAATTTTGAAGTCCTTCATCTTTATGTACTTTTCCATGCGGTATTTCCATTCAGGGAAACCCTCAGCAGATAGCAGGCGTGGAATGCGTGTAGTTGTGCCCATAACGGAGTCCAATTCTTGATGAGCAGTTAAGGTTTGTGAATCCATTTTTTTGTTTTTCTGAATTGATTAAACAAACAAACTAACAAGGAAAGTACTTAAAACGGAAAATGTTCAAATGACCAATAAGGGGGTTCACGGCCGTATAGAGATCACGGTCGTACACTCTTCACGACCGTACACAAGGCAGTTCACGGCCGTACACTTGAAGAAGAATTTTTTACGGTCAAAGGATGAAGGTTTTACGGTCAAAGGATGGATCATGGTCAAAGATTGAGTTCACGGTCAATAACTTTGAATGGTTCACAGCCGTATACTAGATCACGGCCGTACACACTTCAATAGGTTGAACAGCAGATTTTGATTCTTTTAGCTTGAAATCTCAATCAAATGCACAAATCTAGTAAATAAACTCGAATCAACCACGAAAATGATGAAAACCTTCTAGCTGTAAACACTCCTTGACAAGCTTGACACCGGATTGGCTCTGATACCCATTGTAAAGTTCCGAATCCAAGGATCCAAACCAGTGATCAAACAAGTAATCATACAAACAAACAAGAATGGAGTAGAAGAAGAAATTAATCAAGCAATGCACACGTTTTATAGATCAAACGTCAGGTACACCTTGAGAAAAACACACAAAGACCATGAACTCGACTAACCAACGTCACTGACAACACTTTGACAGACTCTTATATATAGTACCAAGACCGAACACAGTTCACGGATGTGAACACCTACACATCCACAAACACAAAAGCAACAAGACCAAAACCCTACCAAGACTTATACATAAAGAAACCTAGCCCAAACCATAAAGTGTGACCTAACACAGACCAAAGGACTGTGAAGTTGTCAAATTCCAATATAATTCAAGTGGGGTGAGTGGAACCTCGTAGCAGGAAGACCTTGTGCCAAGTTTCGGTTCACGGTCAAATTTCTCCAAGTTCAAGACTTTCGCGCAGCTGCTGAATCTTTCGGTTTCACGTCAAGATCATCGCCAGTCGTTGGATTTCTCTTCAAGTCGTATTAAATTTAGTTATGGCATCATATGTAGGGCGTTATTTTTCTTTAGAATCCAGGTTGTTAGGAGCCCAGGTTGAGGGATGTGATGAGGGCTTCTTTGTCTGTTCCTATTTGATTGGGGCTTGGAGGTCTGAGTCACGACCCGAAGACCTGGTAGGATCAGTTAATTTTTGTTGGCCCGAGTGTTGTTGTTGGTTAGTGCATCAGGGGTAGGCCTGAGTTCCGTTGTCGGTTAGTAGATCAAGGTTAAGCATGAGTATTGTCAGTAGATAGCTAAGCAGGGTTGTCAGAACCAAGTATGAGCACGACATAGTTCGGTATGTGACAGTTGGTTCTCCTCGCGATGGTGCACTTATATGCAGGATTAGTATGAAGACGTTTGGCCAAGGAGGTTTCGAGCTAATCAAATTTGCGGGTTTTCGGTTAATTTGGTTGATGTGAGGGGTTGCATCAGGAAGTGGAAGCGAGAGCTGATTTAAAGGGCGAAATCTTATTCTACTAGGGGAGAATTGTAACATCCTGTTTCCTGTCATTTCTTATTTCAGGGCCGTAAGCTGTAAATCGATTGTGTAAAAGCTTTGGGCCTTAAGGAGGTAAATATTATACCTTGTGGAAGGAGGTAATGATGGTTGAGAGATCTAACCCATGAATTGTGCTTAGGGTCGAAGAGTAGAAAGGGAAAAGTCATAGGTCGGGTTCTTGCATGAAATATGGATTTTTGTTCGAGACGTTTTTAGTCCAAGATATTTATATAATATTGTAGAGCTCTTGAACACCTTTCCGTGGATATAAAGAACGTCGAAACGGAGTTGGAACGAAAAATTTATGACCGTTTGAAGTTAGGATGATTTTTGGGTTAGCCGCATACGTTGGGCGTATGGGGAGTACGATGGGCGTGCTAGGGCATCCCTAGTACTTTGGGCGTACACTATCAGTGTCCAAACCTTATTTTCGTGGTTTGAGCCCTATTTAAACTCCTTAACTTCCCCAAACCCATTCCATTCTCAGCCTCCACCTCTCCACCACCCTTTCTTGAAACCCTAACCCTAGTTTTGAGCCTTGTGAGCAACAAGAACGTGTTTTTGACTGCTTTGGAGTGTTGGTGGTGCACCTTGGAGAAGAAGGAATTCATTGAAGAAGCGTTGGTTGCATTGGAGCTTGTAGATCCAAACCTTGTTCACCTTGATCTTTCTTCTGGAGGTATAAAGTTTGAATCTTGATGATGAAATTGTTAGATCTAGCTAGTTTTGGGTGTTACGAGCTTTTGGTCACTTTAAGTGAAAGTTTACATCTTGAAAGTTTGTGACCTTGTGATGGATAAAGTTGGAAACTTTATCCATCTAAACATCATATCGATTCAGATATGAAGGTTAGAGACTTGGACTTAATGGATTAAGTTGAAAAAAGATGCACTTTTGGTCCCTTTGAGACTTAAAGACTAGATCTTGTTTGTTGGGACAATTCTAATGGATAAAGTTGGAAACTTTATCCCTTATGGAGCTTTTAGGAACCATAAAAATGTGATCTTGGTCCTTCTATCCCTTCCATGCAAGAGTTATGATGTCTTAATGGATTAATAAGTTAGAGTTTTAGCTTTTGGACCTTCCCTAGCCATGGAAAGTCATAAAGGTGGAAACTTTATGACTTAAGACAATGTTTTGAGGCTAGATATAAATTTGGGTGAAAAGTCCTTAAGGGATTAAGTTCTTAATGGAAAGTATGGAACCAGCTCGAGTACGATCGACATAATTTTCGTATGCTAGGCGTACTAAGCCATCCCATGTACGCGAAGCGTAAGTTGAGTACGTAGGGCTTACTCAACCAGCCTTGGACTTTGACTTTTTTTACTCCATTGACCGTTCACATTTTGACCAAGTTTGACTTTAGGTCAAACTTGAGGTTTTAATTGGTGATTAAGATTTTATATGGTTCTGATGTTGGTGGATCCGCGGGAGAGAGCTGTGTAGCAGGGAGCGTATCACAGTGTTCTCGGGTTTCTTCATTTCAGGTGAGTTTTGACTCATTGTACCCGTGGGTCGAAGGCACCAATGTCGGTTCAGTAGTTTTGGTTATCTTTAGTAGAAGGATGCCATAGGGACTGTATATAGCTATGTAGGATAGACTGAGGACTCTTGATCTAGCCTTTCTTGCCGTTTCTTTGTTTGGATGTGGCTCGAGAGTAGGATCATCTGCATGGGTGTCTATCTCACCTCTGAGTACATACAATTATCATTCCTTAGATTGTTGGTATTTAGTATGTTGCTATGATGTAGTGACCTGTTAGATCGGTATCCTAGTAGCTGGTATGTTGCTATGTTGTAGTGATCTGTTAGATCTATATCTTGGTATTTAGGATGTTGCTATGCAGTAGTAGTCTGTGGATCTGTATGTCTACATGTGCTTGTTCGTTATCATCTAGTGGAGTGCCCTAGGGGTTGTATGTTTCAATGTTGTAGTTATCTATTAGATCTGTATCCTGGTATTTAGGATGTTTCTATGCGGTAGCAGTCTGTATGTGATTACTGGTTGTCATCTAGTGGAGTGCCCTAGGGCTATATGTGGTCATGTATGATATCCTGAGAACTCTTGATCTAGGCTTTCTTTCCTTTTCCTTGTTTGGATGTGGCTCTAGAGTATGATCATCTATTCGGGTGGCTATCTCACCTCTGGTTACTTATGGTTACGCACTACATGGAGGTTAGTTGGTAGTAGGACAGTGTGCGGTGCGAGGACTAGTAGGCGGTAGTGAGTTGTATGATTGTTGTTTTCCTGTATTATGTGCCTACTTGATCCTTCATTGTTTATATGTCAATATATGGTAGTAGTGGGTTGAAGCGGTCCTGCTTTGTGTTGTAGGCCAAGATACACGGTGCGGGCCGACTGTAAGCCGTAGGCACGGAGGCTCGGGAAGAGCGGTTGGGTTGAGGCGGTAGGCCAACAAACTCTGGGTATTCTAGCCCGATGGCTGAGTAGACCCGATGCATGCTTGTATGTTTATCGTATGGGGTATTTTGTGGCAAACTCACTAAGCTTTATGCTTACCCAGTTGATTATTGTTTCAGGTATCGTCGGTCATCATGGGAAGGTGAAGGCGTGACTGTACACATTCATCAGCAACAATGAAGATTTTGTGCTTTAATATTACTCTGGTTTTTATAAATGTATTTGGAATAAATGGTTTTCTCCATAACGGACTTATAATTGGGAAGATTTACTTAAATAAAACGAAAATTTTTGGTTGTGTAAATCGGACGTTACAAAAACACATCATAGTCAAATAAGTGAAAAGTCATGGTGTGTGCGATGCGATCATCCTAAGCTCTTCCCCTTCGATTCGGAAGTACGTGAAATATAAATTGAAAACCGTAAGCACGAAACTTAGTGAATTACCCAAAATACCGCATACCATACATATATGCCAGCTCAAGGCTGTGTCGGGTCTATTTCACCCCCGGGTCTATTTCACCTCTGAGTCTATTTCAACTCATATGCCAGCTCAAGGTTGTGTCGGGTCTATTTCATCTTTCAACTCATATGTCAGCACAATGTTGTACCGGGTGTATTTCACCCCCGGGTCTATTTCACCCCACATACATATAGCAAACAAGAACACATGCGTACAACACATACAATAGGAGTCACAAAGACTACAAGCACATACAGTCCCTAGTGTCCTACGATATAGTGAACAAACTCATCTCAGTTTGCTATCAGTCAATAGATGCTCAAGCTGTTGAACTAGAAAATCCCCGCACTAACCAACCAAATAAAACCCCAATTAATAATCAAGTCATAAACGATAATCTGGAATCTAGTTCATTTTTCCAACACCCATGGTAAAATACCATTTTACCCTTTCCTCACTTAGCCCAATAATCGAGGCCCAAACTCAGTGGAACTAAAAGCCCAATAGTGGCCCAATTCCTAAAGGTTACCCAAAGCCCAATATTAGCCTAAATCCAAAAAGGCCCAAAGCCTAACAATGGCCCAAAGTCAGAAAGGCTAGTGGCCCAACAAGGCCCAAAACCCTAATAGTCCAAATATGGCCGAAACCACAAAGCCCATGACCAGGCCTAGTACGTTGCGCGTACCAGAAGTACGCCCGGCATACTAGGTAGCTTGCCTATTCGTGGAATCGAACGTGTACGCACCCATTAAGAACTTTTCCCTTAAGCACATAATTCTTACAACCAAACTTCCAAACTTCATATCCAAGACTTTGGGAATGTCTTGATTCATAAATTCATTAACTTGGAGCCTTTACATGGCTCAAAATAACTCAAACCCTAGATTTAGCATCCCACTTTCACCAAATGGAAATAAACACATGCAATGTTGATCCACAACCATCAAGATGCTAACTTAAAGGACTAGGGATCTCATAAACATCAAGAGAAGAAACTCCCAACTTCTGGAGTGGAAGAATTCCCACCAGATCTCATTCATGGGACCAAAAGTGACCAAAACTCCATAAAGACTAGATTTAAGAATACAATGAGCAAGTTCCAAGCTTTATACCTCAATGAAGCTGGAAATGATGAGTAGAATCTTGATCAACAAGCTCTCCCTTGGTCAAAGCTTCTTCTTCAAGACACTTCTTCTTCAAGGCTCGCCAACACACACTAAAACACACACAAAGATGGTCAAATCTTCTCTAGAGGGGTTAGGGTCTTGAAATGAGGCTCAAAGGGTAATGGAGGCTGAGAAATGAGGGGATCATGGGTCATAATATTGCTTAAATAGGATCCAAACCCTAAAATTTATGGTTTTTCCCCTAATTGTGTACGCCCAGCATACTCCCACTTTTCCAAAAATGGCAACAATACCCCTAGGGACCAAATTTTCAAACTATTTACATACCAAGGGTCAAAAGTGAAAAGTACCTTGAATCGGGTGTTACATTTAGTGACTTGGAACCCCTCTTAATTCTTAATATATGTTAAGATCCTAATGTTTAATCTATGGTTTATAACATTGTCATGTTATCTTAAGTTGGGATATTCCATATAATATTCTAAGTTGGGATCTTCTCCAGAATATCTTATGTTGGGATCACCCTTAGAATATTTTAAGTTGGGATCTTCCTTAGAACATCTTAAGTTGGGATCTTCCCCACTATTTTCTATGTTAGGATTTTCCCTAATGAAGCCTAAGTTGGGATTTTTCCTAGTAAAAGATAAGTATGGATCTTCTTCAAAAAAAATCCTAAGTGGGATCATCCAAAGAAGGATCTTCCCTATATAAGTTTCAAGAGGATGGGAAATTGAAGAACTTACAACA
The DNA here is from genome assembly GCF_052849685.1 of Lactuca virosa. Classification (NCBI taxonomy): domain Eukaryota; kingdom Viridiplantae; phylum Streptophyta; class Magnoliopsida; order Asterales; family Asteraceae; genus Lactuca; species Lactuca virosa. Next base: position 341,867,418 of record NC_136433.1, read on the forward strand.
CAAAACTTCCCTAAAGAACAGAAGTCTAATAGAAATTTCTAAAGTCCAAGACTACACCTAAAAATCATTAGGTTTTATCCATCCGTATTTCCTAAAAATTATTTTCCTTATAAAAAGACTCTCATATGTTATAATTTAAAACTTATCCTTGTTAACTAAGGATCCTAACTGTTTTTAAGATCTTCATTAGTTATCTCAGATAATCAGGATCCCAAAAAGTTTTTGTAGAACCTAAACCTTTTAGGATCTTAATCATCTGAAGATCCTTATAAAAACCTATTTTAATCCTACAACCACATCAACCATGCATAAAAAGATATAAGCATCTAAAAGCATCAGATAAAAAGGGGTTGCACATCAATCCCACAAAAAAATATTGTTTTAGACACCAAAATATTAAAATGTTTTTAAACTAATCAAACCTAATATTAGGCTTGATCACCCCCAGTTATGGTCTTCTTTGTATTCTCCTCCTCATTCTTCTTCTCCTTCTTCTTCTCCTTCTTCTTCTTCTTCTTCTTCTTATCTTCCTCCTCATCTTCATTCTTATTCTTCTTCTCCTCATCCTCTTTTCTCTTCTTTTTCTCTGCAGGATCTTGACCAGTATTAACAAGTTTTCTATTTAACTTAGCCAAGGCTTCACGCCAACCGACTATGTTCCAGGATCTTGCGTTCTCCACATCCTCTGCAAGCTTGATCGTTGACTCCCAAACGGCTTCGGTGGAATTGCTTTTGAGCTTAGAGATCACCTCCTTGATCTCCAGAGCATGCTCATCCTCTTTCTCCACTTTCTCCTTGCTCATCTGCTCTACCCTCATGAGGAGATCCTCATTAGTTTCTTTCCAGACCCTCTCCTGCTCCTTCAAATCTCGCTCGAATTACTTAGCCTTGATCCTCAAATCAGGGTAGACTGGGAGATGTGATCGGAGACCGGAAAAAGAAAAGAATTTCATCGGAAAAAGCAAAAGTCAAAAAACAAAGATCAAAATTCGAGAGATGCTTACATCTTGAGAAAAGGAGACCAGCTTCTTGAGTGCCTGCTCAACTCCAAGATTTTCCAGGCTCATATTTGTGCCCTCAACAGTCTTCCTCTTCCGAGATTCTGGAGTTTTGACGGTAAGATCAATTTGAGCCCTCTTTGGAGGAAGGAAAGAGCAAGCCTTTTCCTTTTTAACCATGATCAGAACGTTGGACGTATCGTCTTCCAGATCAGAGAGGCAAAGCGGGCATTGTAGGATGTGGTCTTGGATCTTGTGCATTGCGAAGGATCCTCATTAATTTAGGATATTAGGAATAAAGCAAAAAAAAAAAGAATCCTTACTTGTGGGCATTGGAGCATTGGTAGAAGAACCTTCTTGGAGGATGGAGCCTTCGAACTTGAAAGATCTGTCAGTCGCAGGCAAAGTCAGAAAGCTCGCAACCTTATCTTCCATATCCGCAGCAGGAACAACTTCTTTGAACTTGAAAGCTTCATCAAAAGAAACAAAATAAGAAAGTGAATCTCAGGATCCTCAACATAATAAATAAATCCTACCCCTTTTATCCAGTTTTTTGGCAGGAGATCTCTATTGGGGATAGAGTCACGTCTCACGAAGAAATACTTTTCTTTCCAAGTACCATCATTTTTGCTTGGATTTTAAAATAAGATGTGATTTGTTTTGCTTGACTCTTAATAGGAAACGAGAATTCCCAAAAGTTGAAAGATCATAAATGTGGCCTAACTCAGGGAAACCAATGTCTAGATCCTTCGATCGATTCAATCGATCAACCCAAGAAATGATCCTCTAGATCACTAGTATGGATTGGATGTAAGAAATATTGGTGGCCTAAAATAACTCAGAAACAATTCCAGGAAAAGGGTAAGAAAGACCTAGGGGGAAAGGGTATTCTAGAAAACAGACTCAGGTTGGAGACACAAACAATTAATTTCTAGAGACGATTAGTTCTTTTGTGCAAATAGTTTACTATATCCAAACAATTATCAATAAAATTCATGCTAGCAAAACCAAAATCAATAAGAATTAAAAATGAAAGGTCAGGATTCTTTACAAATGTACATCTATATCGAAACTGATGTGAGTGGTTCCGGTTCCTAAAGTTTGGAAAGGATAGGGTTCGACTCTGGTTCTGATTCTTATTTTTTTTTATGGAACAGTTACCCGATGGGCACCAGGTGAGCCGATGATTAAGGAACAGATGTCACCGGTTCGATTCTAAAATCTAAGGATCCACTGGTTCTAATTTCAAAATTTTATGAACTATTGGTTCTGGTTCCAAACACTTAAGGGGGTATCAGCCTACACCCACCCCTTGTTTCTATGTGTTTGATTTTGATTGGCGCCTTTAAAAATAGAGTCAAGTTCACTACAAGAGTTTTAAAAAAAGGTTATATTAATTGCCATTAACTTTTTGTAAATTGGATCATTTCAACTTATTTATACAGACAACGGTTAAATACGTAAAATATAAAATAATTATAGCATGTCACATTGAAATATTTGTAACCAATTATAACCTTTTTTTAAAACCCATTAGGTGACTCTATTGACAATGAAAGTTTTTTATAATGGTTAATTGCGGTAAAATGCAAAATTCTTTCACCATTATAATTTAATCTGTTTGCATCCATCTACATAGACAATAAAGACAATGGTTGATATGTGGGTTAAGTACTTCACCGACTTTTATTTATACTTTTTTTTATATTTTATGTAAATTGGTTTGTTTGAACTTAAATTAGATAAACTAAATAGCATAAAACTCAATATGATTTTAACTATAAAACGAAATTTCTACACCAAAAAGATAAAAGAATGCAAATAATACATCATAATTTGTTTTTATAAGTTGTTGTATGGAAGAAAAACTAAAACTCAGTCATATATATTCCCGTGGGGCAATTTGACTTTGTTATCGATGCCTTTGTAGGCTTTGTAATAAATATATTTTATTCACTTGTTCGATTTTAATTCTTCTTAGTCTCTTACCTACATTGGATTTTGATAAAAGAAATTTATGTAACTAACTAAAATGTTAGGAATTTTTTTGGATATCTAAAGTGAAAACATGAAAAAAAAATATGATATATCAATAATTTAAAGATGTTTAATACAAACTTCTACTGAATACAAAGAATAAAATGTAACATGGTTATATGATTATACCAATTCAGTAAAGATTGTGTTGTGTGCTATGCACAAATTAGAAAACAAATTTGATTTTTAATAAGTTTGGTAGGTATAAATTACCCCTGCCCTTCTTTTCATGTTTGTCAGATACAAAAAGATTGTTCCATATTTACATTACACACCAATCTTTCTTTTTTTAGCTTTATACACTTATATCCTTAAAAATCTTATAAAAATAACATTTTGGCCACTGGCTATTATTTAGTAGTGGAAATTTGGGCATTAGCCAACAACTAAAAAATCTAAATAGCAAACCAAATGGACACCCTTGACACAGAGTAATTATGACAATTTTACCCTCAAATATCAGTTGTGCAGTACTTTTTGTCATCTGGTGTTCATTTTCATGATGTTATAACAAGTATTGAAATCAAATTAAAAACTCAAGTCTAAACTAACTAAAAAAAGCTTTTAGGTAAGAAATTAAAAAATATTTATATTCAAGAAAAAAGAAAAAAACAATTTTGAAACGAAAACACCATAAACCTTTTCTTATCAGGCCACTGCACCAATCATATAAACTTCGAATTTCCTAAGTGTTCATGGATAATACATGAAACCTACCAAATAGAAAAAGTCCAGCTAAACCAATAAAATAAAGAATAAGTGAAAGTCTTATTCTATAAACCAAGTTGAAAACCATTTGGCTTACTTCTAATAACATTTAATCAACTCCTATCTTTCCTTTTTTTTCTTTTGTAATTTGTTTTGTACTTTGTAAGTAAAATTCATAAACTTTCCACAGCCCAGTCCTCTGTTTTTCTCTATTTCCCCCATGTTTCCATAGCAGCAAAAAAGTCATTTTTTTGCTCAATCAATCCAAGAAACGTCTTTAAAGAGTTAAGAGATTGAAAAGTTAAAATGTTACCACCTCACTCTGTTCATGTTCACTGGCAACAACTATGTGAAAAGCAGTAGTATGTTGAATGAAAGATGGATCTCACTCAAGAAGACACTTCACACGACATTTGTGGGTATATTATTCATGTTGTCCATTTCCTATATCCATGTTGTGTTTCATCATACATAAAATCAAGCATCAAACTTGCTTCACTTCTTACAGCCTGCATGTTAAAGGGAACAAACATCAGTTCTTTAACCGGGTCTTTTACTTACTTCTTTGACCCATTGGTACAATAAAGATAAAAAAAATTAAGATTTAAACTTACATAGATACACACACACACACCTGGAAAAATATGAAGCTTGAATAAATTCACATTTCAACTTCCCCCATTCTGATTTTTGAGTCTTTCTAGAAAATTTAGCACACAAAATCGACACACACACACACATTTATAGAGAAAAAGAGAGGGATGGATCATCGATTTTAGGGTAATTGATATGGGAGGTCGAACAGTCACTCTAGAGGGAGAACACTGGAGATCACACACCTGGTAAGTCTCAATTCAAATCAAACCATTTGCAACGTATCTGCAATAATAGAAACCAGTAAGTCTCAATTCAAATATGCAAAACCAAAACATATTCATAAGAGAAGAAAGCTTGATCAACATTTGATGACTTTAAACCTGAAAACACGTTTGCAGATTTTTAATCATTATCTTCATTTAGGAAATCAAAAAACAAAAAGCGATGAAAATGCAAAAAAAAATGAAGTTCCAACCAGGGAAATTAAAAACCAAAACAGATGAAAAATAGAAAAATAAATAAAATGGAAAGATGCTTACAGGTTTAACTTTTGGTCTTCATTTGTAGCTATAGAATGGAATTGTTTAAATCAAATCTACAACAACTGAAAATGGTATTAATACAACAAATAAGTCAAAAAAAATTAAAATTAATTATAGAGATCTATAGGATATCTTATAGAGAGGGGTTTCTTCACCAAAAATACCGAACCTAAGATGTCAAAAATTCAATGTTTCCAAAAAGTAGAAGCCTGGATCCAGAAAATACTAATGAAAGTAAGAAAATCATACAAATCAAAACTTGATAAAGAAAAGAATATAAGAACAAATCAAACAAAATATTATTAGTCAAACCTTGGATCAAGAAAAAACCTAACCTAATGGAGCTCACTTTGTGGAGCTTAGTCCCCAATATGAGGCAGTCGATTTCATCAAAGAGACCATAATAAGGGTACCTCGGGTTGCGATCGGTGAAAAGCTGGAGACAACCAAACACTTTTTCATTCTACCAGGTGGGTCGATCAATTGAGAGATAGAGAGAGATTTGGGGGATGTGAATACCAAAATATGTAATTATAAGGAAAGATAAACTATTCAAATCCAATATACTAAAACTCAAGCCATGGAAATCTGTGATTTGTGGTATACGGAGGAGATAAAAGTCAAGATAATGATTTTTAAATTTCAAAAAACGAATGTAAAGAGAAGATTTGTTCATATAGCTAGTGTTTGACCGACTCAATGAGCTGAATGTGAGTTGAGTCGGCTGAATATGAGGAATACCAATTCAAAGAAACCTGCAAAAAAAGCGATCGCGGAAGACCTGCAATAGGTAGAGTAAAGTTAAGAAGCTACATTCAGTGTCTTCCTCATCATCTCGACCAATCGACTGCTTGTGGAAGACCTGCAATAGGTAGAGTAAAAAGAGATTCAAAGAATGAAAAGATATTGTTTGAACCTATCCAAAAATTTTAAAACATATGAAGCTTAGTATGTGAATTCCATGGCAGTAACCTGAAAAAAAAATTAGGTTGTTGTAAAAATATCAAAATTTGATCCTGTGAACCAGTAAAAGTCCTGTAACCAAAAATCGGAATCAAAACATGAATCAGTCGCAACTCAAAGACATTTCTAGGATGAATAGTGAAATACAAATCCTGAATATGATCTTTTATAACCTTTCTTGGTCAGAAATATTGTCGACACTAAAAAAGTATGAACTCATTAGCATACCAGCATACCTTGATGATGGTGGTAACCCGACTTCTAGGGTTTTAAGATAGAATGTTGAGTGATAGCAGCGATTCCGGTGGGTAGATTAGGTTTCGACAGATAGAACCAGAAGCGATGGTGGACGATTTTAGAGAGGGAGAAGAACCAGGTGATGGTCGATGACTGTGTAAGGGTACAGGGGTAACGTTTATCTGTGGGTGGTGAACAGTAGTTATGGAATTGTGGTAATAGAGGCCTGCCAAAGATTGAAGAGAGCAAGTAGAGAGACAGAAGAGATTTGGGAGAGAACGATGACCGATGGTATGTAGATGATATTAGGGTTTTCCATGTTTAGATACAGGGAGAAGGTACTAAACATTTTGTTTCAGGTAAGGAAGAGCATTTGAGTGAGCGAGGATGGTGAAACCAGAGGTACACCAGAAAATGAAGCGAGTTAGAAGAGAGGCGATAGAGGGGGTGGGTTTGACGGCGTCGAGGAGGCTAGGGTTTAGTGTTTCCAACATGTAGAGATAGATGTACGCTTTCATTGTAAGCTTAATAAGATTGTACATTATGTTGTAATAAGTATATCTCTTAAATTTCAAGAAATAGGCAATATGTTTAATAATATATATATATATATATATATATATATATATATATATATATATATATATATATATATATATATATATATACCGACTTAAATATGAAGTTTTTGATAAGTTATATAATTGTTACTTATTGATTAAATAAGTTACTTAAACGGACTTTGCATTCTCTAGAATTTAAAAGCCCTTGGTTATTATATATTTTTAAAATATTTTTTGATTTGTACACATTTAGTTACTGAGTTTTTTTTCTATATTTTGCCATTAAACTTGTTTGAAGTGTTCAAAAAACATCCTTATAACCCGTTATCATAGGTTTATCCGGTTTCCAGTATATTTGGCAGTTCTTGCGATACTCCGGTCATCTTCTCCGCGCGAGTCTTTTGTCAGAAATCTAAAATAATTTGATTTTTGATTTTTAGATCAAGAACCCACACACACACAATGATTTTATCTTCATCTGTTCAAGAACACACACACATACACATTTATTCTTCATCTTTATCTATTCTAGAACATACAAATGCTCATGATTCTCCAATACATAAATATACAACAAATATGATGAAATCAATAACATAAATCCATAAATCATTTGAGTTCATATTTTTGTGTATTTTCAAATTTAGTGAAGAATACACACACACATGCTAAAGAACTAACCCATATCTGATAAAGAACACAAACACAAACAAAAAAAATATTAATGCCTATTTTTAGATTTGATGAAGAACACGAACACAAACCTAGAAGTTAAAGCTTAATTTTCTTTTAAGAACTTGATTTCAGATTCGAGTTCAGCTTGTTAGTGTGTTCTTGAACAGAAATGGAAACACAAATTTCGAGCTTTAAACTTTTCACATGAACACTTCTGGATTTGGTTTCTGGAAAGAAGATGAACACACTTATGGATTTGGTTTTTGTATTTGAAAAACAAAGAAGATCTACAAATCTTGAAGATCGTTTTATTTCTAGGAAGAAGATGAACACACACACATGGATGGACTCGTTTTCTGATCTAGTTGTTCTTGAAGATGGTCAGATCTGGGTTGAAGTGGTTATAGGATTTATGGGTTGAAGAGGTTGAAGAATTTTTGGATCGAATGGTTTGAAGGGATGAACATGATTGTGTATGTGTTTTCTGATCTAACAAACACACACACACACGATTGAAGGTTCGAATAATTTTTGTTCAGATCTAACACATACATACACACTTACACGCAAATATGAAATCATTATGATGAACTCGTTTTCTAATCTAGTTGTTCTTGAAGATGTTCATATGGGTTGGAAGGGTTTAAGAATTTTTGGAGGAAAAACACATGAATCTAAGTGTTGTGTGTTTGTATATGCGTTTATGGTGGTTTTGGCTGGAGACTCGTCGGAGAAGATGACCGGAGTCTCGCCGGAGCTCACAAGAACGTTGGAAGCTGGTTGAACCTCCGATAACAGGTAATAAATATGTTTTATGAACAGTTCAACAAGTTTAATGGGAAAATATGGACAAAAAAACTCAATGACTACCATTTTAAGTCATTATCCGATTTTTACATCAGATAATTTAATATTGACAAATCTGCACAATGGTCCCTGTGGTTAGCTGAAAATTGTCACTTTGGTCCAAAAAGGTTTAGACTAGAACTAGAGGTCCAAACTTTTCATTTTGTTGCGAATTTAGTCCATTTTCCTTTGAACTTTTTTATAATGACGATTTTGCCCTTACTTTTTTCTTTTCTAGTTTTTGATTATTTGTATTTATTTTTTGATAAAAATAAATAAATAAAACAAAATAGAAAACCAATTAACCCCCTCTCTCTCTCTCTCTCTCTCTCTCTCTCAGATCTACACAAAAGTCACTAAAATGGATTTCTGAACACTGAAAATCCAAAATGTGACATCCCCTAATTTCTCGGCTAGAAAAGACCGATTTAATTTATGCTTTTTAAAATAAAATCAGAGAAATCTTTTTAAAAGATGTTGCGGAATTGGTCCCCAAAATAAAACATGATAAAAGTTTGTCAAAACCTTTCTTTAAGAAATATATAATTTCCTTTTATATCAAAACCTCGGGATGTCATGTTCCGATACAGATCAAAAGCATAAACAAGACATTATAAGCCTTACAACAGTTATTTATAACTACTGGCCTATAATCCAAAAATCACTCATCATCATCATCCGACTATGCTCGAGGTCCTCTACCTGTAATATAAAAAGCTGAGTGGGTCAGGCTTGGAAGCCTGGTGAGCATATAGGGTTTTCAACCCACAATAAATAAATTTATTGTACTTAAACATCAATCAATCAACCAAATTACCCCAACCCCATTATCTTATTAATTTCTTAAGGGTTTACCCTAAGATTCAACTATCACTCCTTCCTAAGGATTCATCCTAAGGAATAGGCACAAGGTCACACCATCACCAGGGTTTATACAACAGGTGCTAAGTCCATAGCTCTTATTTATCGACAGTATTATTGACAGTATTCACCCCTGTCATACATGTCAATGGGTTTTTAGAGTACACCTGATGAACGTATAGTTCACCCACCTACAGGTTGCAAGCCTGCTAGTGTTCCATAGACCGTCTAGAATAGTCCATGGTTGTCATCCCTACTCTGCTGAACGACGGGGGTCACCGTTTGGGTAAGGGCTTTTCTCATAGTTCACCACTCACCCTCAACTTATGATCTCCTTTCACCACTCACCCTCAACTTATGATCTATATCACAAATCATCTCATTTATCCAACTCACTTTTCATCACACACCCACTATTTCATCTACCCATGTTTTACCCAATATTTTTGTAGATAAAAATACATATACAGTTTAAATTATTTAAAAACATGTATAAATCATTCCTTCAACATCCAACTCAAATAAACAAACAAAAAAATATTCACACATCACGTATTTTATATAAAATACTTCATATCTATGTGTAAGGTGAAAGTAACTACACACTCACCTGATTTAATGAAAATCGGGCAGCAATTCGTTTCCTAAAACGATCGTTTCTAATAAAACCGGGAGTTTTATTGAGAAACCGGGCTCTGCGAAGGGTCGGGCTTCAAAACCGAAAAGATAAATTTTCCGGGCTTCTCGGGCACTTCGTGGCATATTCCGGGGGTTATAATTGATACCAGGGCTTCGAGGGAAGTTGAAATGAAAGAAATATTGAAAAAGGGGCTAAAATTGACAATTTTTCAAAGTATACCCGGGAGGTCTCGCACCCTCCTATTTATAGGTGCGAGCCTCCTGATCCAACGGTTGAGAAGAAGCCACGCGTTGCAGATCCAGAGCGAAGAGCACGTGGGTTGCGCATTCGAAGCCCTCGCTGGCATGTTCTGATTGGACCGAAGTCCGGGTCCGATGAGGGGGGGTCCGTGGCACCATGCGAAGCTCGGACGCACGAGGAAAGGGGCACGCGTCGCAGCTTCATTGGACCACTTCGGATTAGCTCTCCGGTTCGGATGACTCAGCAATTCCCGGACACGCGTCGGATGCGAAGCGAGGACACGTGGCCGAAGTCCACGTGTGCGAAATTCCTCGGTTTTGGGGATTTTTTCTCGATTTTTGCGCCAAATCTTCTAAAATCCATAACTTTCGCATACGAGCTCCGTTTTTGACGTTCTTTATATGCACGCGTAGGTAAAATTACGCTCTACAACTTTCGTTTAGACTTCGTCGGCTAATTTTGACTTTAATTTTTATATTATTATTTTTAACAGACCGGGACAGGAAATCCGTTAAAAATTCATAACTTCTTCATCCGACGTCCGTTTTCGTCAGACTTTTTACCGTTGTGCTACTATTTATGAGACCTTCGATTCTCGTTTAGGTCGTGTCGGTTAAAAATCACTCGATCTAAAATTCGAGTTTTTAGCTGTCTACTGCTAAGCTGAAACTTCGAAAAATCATAACCTCCTTATACGAAGTCAGATTTGGGCGTTCTTTTTATACCTACTCTCGGTTTAACGAACACTACGAGTTTCGTTTAGATCACTAAGGCTAAAAAGTAGTTTATCAAAAACTCACTTTTTACGGCATTCGGCACCGTGCCGGTTTTGTCGCGAAACTTCAACATGTCATAACTTCTTCGTTATAACTCGGATTTCGGCATTCTTTATATATCCGTAATCCTTTTCACGACCACTACAACTTTCTTAATAGATATCGGCTTTATCTAATATTTATTTTCGACGCTCATTTTTATTCTTAATTAATTAACTCCTAGTAATTAAGCATAAAACACATAAAACACATAATATTCACATAATTCCTTTTCATTTCTTCAAAATGAGTTACAAAGGTTAACCTAGACTATCACCTTAATATTAATGCCTAGGCTAGAAACACGAGTGTTACACAAAAGGGTATTCACGAAAAACTGAAAGAACACCTACCCAGTAATCGGTTTTATAATCGGTTTTTCTAGAAAATGATCAACATCCAGTTTAGAGCCACTATACCTAGCTTCGTTGATGGTAAACACACAGACATACCACGCAATCGAAGATTTGGTTCTCAATTTACAAACCCGGAAATTTGCAGAAAATCAATAAGCAATATAAATGTAGAAAATCTAACCTAAATGTATGTATCATATACATCATTTCAAGATCCAGTTTTATATATTCATGAAGTTTTCAAGAAACCCCATGTTTTCAGCAGATCCACAATCTAATCGGTGCTCTCTCCTCTGACATTAGTCCCCTTTACAAACGGAGATCAGGCCACAATCTTCATCCTCTCCGTACTGTTGCTATTTTCTTTCATCTTTCCTCCGCCCAAACCTCACATCCACCATCACCCATAATATTATTATGAGTCTCATTATGAGTTAATTAGATCTTGAAACGATTTCAATTTGATAACTTTGGTTTGTGTTAAGATCTGATTTAGGGTTTTAACCTAACACAAAACAGAGAGGATGGAGAATATAGAAATGACATTAGAAAGGAGGAGGTGAAAGGTGATGTATGAAAGCTCCATATCGTGATTCACCAAAGGTTTCTGGTGAATGTTTTGTGTGTGACGAGAAGTGAGTGAAACAGGGGTGACCATGGCTGATGGTGCATCTTTGCATCGTTCTCCGACAGGGTTGTGGAGGACCGATGATACTTCAATCACTTTGTTGAAGGTATGAGGCTCAAACTCGATTTCTTAGGTTTGATTTTGGATTCTAGAAATATGTCGATGAAAGTGATGAAGATGAAAGGAAGCAAGAGAAGGGTGGTCAATTTTTTGTGGGTGTAACTCTTATTCAGATGAACCCAATTTTTTTAGAGAGAGAGTTTTGTCTTTTTTAAAATTCTTTTTTATTTTTTTTTTAATCAGTCAAATATTTAAATAAATAAAAAAGAAAAAAAATTAAGAGCAAAAAAAGTTCAAGGCAAATTAGATCAAACTCGCAACAAAATTAAAAGTTTGGACCTTTTGTTCAAATTTTTTTGAACAAAAGTGATAATTTTTAGGGTGATTATTTGTATAGTTTTGTCTTTAATTTACACCTTTTGTAAAAAATAATAATAATAATAATAACTAAGTGGGGACCCCCGCGTTGCGGGGGTCGGATGAGACAATTTTTACCGTTGTTTGTTCTTTGTATATGTCATTTGATCAACTATTTATTTATAGTTTGAGTATTGTTATGAGGCAAGTCAAATTAAAAAACATACACTGTCTCATTTTACTGTACTGTGGCATATTTGAGTGCAAGGGCAAATTGGTCTTTCAACAAAATTGAAATATGAACAAAAAAAACATTACATAAGGGTAGTTCGGTCACAAACTATTAATGATAAAAAAGAAGATATTTTTTATTGATGAAATCAGTCAATTTTAATAAAAAAAACTTTGCATTCAATTTGAACATAAAAAAAACTGTAAATACTGTCCCATTTTACTACACTGATGCATATTTGAGTGTAGGGGAAAATTGATCTTTCAGCAAAATTTAAATACGAACAAAAAAACTGTACATAGGGTAGTTTAGTCACAAAACACCAAACAACTATAAGTAGAAGTTGTTGAAGTAGAAAATGGTTGCTGCTCGCTTAGAAAATGGTTGCTGCTCGCACTAACAATATCAAACATATGGTATAAACATATGGTGTGAATGAGTAGACTACCATATGGTATAAACGTCATTTGGAAGAACGCAAAATTTTGACAGTCTACCTTATTATGTGCCGTAGGCCTATCGATTGGCGTGAAAACCCCTGAAATTAGAATATATATATATATATATATATATATATATATATATATATATATATAAAATCCCAAACGCCGTCGATATTCATTGCTACAGAGATTTATGATGATGATTGATGGGGTTTTAAGGCTTACTTGTGCTCTATCCAAGTGTACAGAGTGTTGTTACAAATGGAGACGCAGTCGATAAGGCTTCGTTTGGTGTTCGAGGATGGTTCGCTTCTTAGCGAAACACAACGATCCGACGGTATGAACCAGAGTTGGCTTCTAGACGAACCAAACCAACATCAGAAAATATCCGACGTCTGCAATCATCTTCTTCACAGTTTCAACCTTCGTGATTCGTGCCCTAATGGCATCCTCCTCTACGTAATTCTCTTTCCATTTCTACCCCAATCTGTCGATGCTAATGCAGAAATGCACAAAGCCTAATTTCACTCTAAATTGCATATCAACGAAGGTGATGAGTTTCCTCTCAGACAACCTTTTCTTGATAAGGAGTATAATCCGTCGTTTAGGATGTCAATGGCGTTGTGATGAAGATTTTTGTTAGTGGTTCGAATTAGGGTTTGTTCAGCTATTGTATCAAGTCACGCAGAGCTCTTTTGTTAACATCTGTTTACCATTATCAGTTTTACCTTAAAACTGTGAAATGAGCAAGCTAAATTCTTGTATTGAACATCAAACCAGTGTGTATATAATCTTCAAATACCTAAACCCTTTTGGGCATTGAACAGAAACGAAAACTATCTCTTCATAATTTACAGGTTAAGCTGAAAGGTATCTTACAAAATCAAACATAATCTCTCATACCATATGTAATGAGAATGCTGAATTAGTTCTTAAAGCTGCAAATGGGCCTAAATAACCTCCAAAACTACTAAACTAATGGAGTTGAAAAGATCCTGTAATGAATTTTATAAGTTTTTCTCTCTTGAAGATGGATGGCTTTGTGTTACCACCATCTGAATCAACTCGAATCCTGAAGGACAGGGAATTTCTTTGGTCAGCTTAATTTTTTAATTTTGTAATATAATTTTTTTATACAAACATGTAACTGGTTCTTTAACAAGTGGACATATGTTTGTTATTTCAGCGTAAAAAGGAAAGGTATGGCTATGGCTATGGCTGAAGCAATAGAGGAGGCGGATGCATGTAATTTGGTCAAAGAAGAGAAAAAGTTGGAACATGAATCTTCATCTGTAGAAACAGTTTCCAAGAAAAGAAAACTTCAGGCTTCAAAGTAAGTCATGCAATCTTTTTTAATATTTATGGTACAACTTGGATGGATGGGAATTATATATATGTTCCATCTAAATACAAAGTCACTATTCTTTATACTATTAAGTTATAATTATAGAATTTATTATGAAAGCTCATTAAAACCAAACAGGATTATAATAAAAAAAGTAATTTCTAGTTACTTTAGAAAATAAAATCATAATTTAATTAAAATATTGAAATTGCAAGAAAGATTTGTGTCATTAAATACTTTATTAATAAAAATGGGTTATATTACAGTTTTCTTCATTCCAAAGGATTGAACCATTCCATTCCTTATCCGATTTTGTCATATAGTTACACCCTTTCACTTTCGTAAACATTACAAAAATCATCTAATTTATTATTAATGCAACTTTTGAAGAGGTAATTCATAATCTTGCCGCATGTTTACATATACGTTTAAGTTTTTGTTCTTTGCCTCTCTTTGGTAATAACTAATTAATGTTATACCTGTCCAGTGGACGGGTTGACCGATATAAAAACAATATATTGATTTTAACATCCTTCTTTCATTTGTTCCCATATAAGTCTAAGTCTGAAGCAACTAAAGGAGATGTTCAAAGCTGTCACTTCGGAGGCCATGAATGCTAAAAATAATCAAGAAGCAAGATCAGCACTTCAAACACTGTGTGAACCAATTGGTGGGTGGTGAAACAAAGAATTCAATAGAGAGAGATATTGTGGTTATGTTTTGATGAGTATTTGGATCCTCATGCTAAATTGAAAAACTTGTATGAGAGAGGTTTATGATGATAAATATTTAGTGTGTTTTTTCAGTTTTAAATATAATTGATCAAGTAAAGAAAGTTGAGTTGATAATTTTGAAACCTAACATATATTTTTATAGCAATACAACTCATTCTCTCTTTTCCTCCTCTTTTGGCATTTAAAATCTAGTTCCAAACACTCCTTAACACGTTATATTGTGCCTGCATTTTAATTCATACCCACATATGAATAAAAGAAAAACTAAAGATTCTAGAAGACTTTTAATTAAGTCAATCATGTTTGCTTATAAATTTGGAGACAAATCCAACAGATCCAGGTGTGTACATTTTGAATTGTATAATGTTATCCATTGTTCTAGCAGTATCACCAATCTTGCAAAGCTTCGGCTTCACGTCCAATGATAACATGTAAGAACCATCAATGTTTTAACTATGATTAAAGTTGTGATGCAAGTAGTCATGCAAGGGTATTATTGTAATTACTTTGTGTTTTACCATTCATAGGAAATCAACTCCCTCGTGTTATATTCAGGAACACCTTCGGCTATAATGTCCATTTTTAAGAGTAAGATTGAACGAAGCTGCAACACCATATAAATTTCTAAAATATTAATAATAGTTCATTACAATAATCGAAAAGAAAGCTTTATAACCACTAATGACGTAAGATAGAACTAACCTTACGATCAATCTCATATGTTTTCTCCTAAATAGATAGCATATTTCATATTTCTAACCACCACCGCTTCTCTTCTAGTAGCATCATGGAGCAGCTCAATGTCAACATCTTCTAGTGGTAATTGCACATATCTCACCAATATTTCTCGGACGAAACAATTCCTAAATTAAAACCAAGGCATGTTTTGAAAGTTATCCTACTTCTTTTGTAACATCCCAAATTTTACCACAAATTTTTCATTTTTAGTGTAAAGAAAACATCTTATGTTATAAAAACCAAGTCAAAAAATTCTGAGGTGAAACAAATACAATTATCCATATCAGAGTGCCAAAATGCGGAAAATTATAAAATCTGCAGGTCGTAGTGTACAGTCAAGGTTTCGTCTTTCCGCGATCATCTAAAGTACCTGAAACACATTTAATCCATAACTATAAGCACAAAGCTTAGTGAGTTTCCTAGAATATTACATACATTTAAGCAAAAATAAACAACTATGGGTTATCTGCAACCCTGTGGATTAACAACACATTTCAGGGATTATCAGTAACCTGGGGACTATCAGCAGTCCCGTGGACTCACAGCTGTTCATAAGATATCAACAACACGATTTCACAAATAATATCAATCAACAAGTAGGACCTAGCTCGTCAGCATGTATACACTACTACGCAGGTAATATAGTGAGAAGACTCACCTCATGAATAGCAACTAAAAAAATACCACAGCTCACACACAGAGAGTACACAGGTACAACAAGTCACCTAACAGCAATAAAGAGATACCCTTTCCGTCTATACCCTAAAACCCTAGTTTGACCCAAAAAGTGAACCATGGTCAAAGGTTAACACAAAGGTCAACCTCTGCTGATTGTCACGTCGTGACCACCCATGAGTCACGTCGTAACAGAGCTAAGACAAAACAAACACGAAATCACCCCCTCGTTACGACGTGACACACAACTCGTCACGTCGTGAGATCTATTCCAGATAACCTAGAGCATTAAGCTCTTAATCTCTTAAGCCAATCCTTCAAACCTTCCAGAAGGTTTTCCCCAACCCAAAGGACCATAAAAATCATAGCTTTTTAGTCATGCATGTCCAATACATGACTTGAACACTAACTAGGTCATTAAAGAGAGAAATGAGACCAAAAGATCAAGCTTGGAGTCCAAACTACCACCAAACCTCATATTTGAGGTCTATACTACCTACAAGGCCTTGATGATCCATAAAGTTGCCAACTTTATGGATCCCATGCATGCTACATAACCCAACCATGAAGAACAGTGAATAAAACTTAGATTTAGCATGCATTAAAGAGAAATGCAAGATCTTCAGGACTTACAAAGGTCCAGAAGCAATGCAAGGTGGTGAGGAAAGGACTTGCTTGCCAACAATGATCACCCAAGGAGTCTTCTTCAACAAGGAGCTAAAACCATCAAGTGAGCTCTTCAAGGTTACAATGGAGGCTAACATCGATTTGGACAGGAGAGAGATGATGGAGGTTGAGGGTGTGCAAACCTTAGCCCCTCACTTCCCTTAAATAGGGCGCAAAACACGGAATTAAGGTAAACCCTTCTTCACTCCGTGACCACCAAAAACGGACACGCATTTCTGTATCGATGGTCACGTCTTGACCAACTATTTTGAAGGTTTTTCATCTTATTAAATCAAATCATAAAAAGATTGAATACCTGCATTTGGTGTTACAATTCTCCCCCACTAGAATCAGACTTCGCCCTCGAAGTCCGCTACTGCAAATAACAGTGGGCAATGTTCCCTGATCTCCTCCTCTGGCTCCTAAGTCCACTACAAACCTTTCTGATGCTGCCATTGAAACTTCACTAAGCCCACTTGTGACAATTAGGAAATCCGTGTCATCAACCATCGCTAGAAATTAGCATCGACAAATGATAATAATAGAGTTTTTCATATTTCGAGAAAAATATGATTAGATATACTATAATTTTTAAGTAAGAAAAAGATTAATCGGATCCAAAAATAAGTGACCAAAAAGTTATACCACTTTTAATAATGTTTAGTGTACTTGGAAAGTGCACAACAAAGTGGTTCCAAGGATATAAACTTTGTATAAATCTGACTCCGATTGGTGGAGTTATGATTTTATAAAAAAAAAATTAAAATCAATCGCGTTAACAACGCTATTAACGTTAAAATGGTATAAAGAAATCAGTTTAGTTTTGGCTAACGTCACCAAAAGGAAAATTATAGTACTCCGAGAGATAAGAACAATAAAAGGAAAAATGTCAAAAACGGAGTTCGTATAAAGAAGATACGATTTTTAGAAAAATATAAAATACATGTTAAAAATAAAAGTTAAAATTTAGCAACGCAACCTTAAGGAAAGTTGTAATACTAGTAGAGAACTACACATATATATAAAGAGGGTAAGAAACAAGATACATATAATGAATATATGAATTTTTATAAAAGATTTAGAGTTGCACGCCAAGTGCGCGTCATGCTTGACGGGCACGTATGATACCCAGATTCGTCGAGATTTGAGAGACGTGGACCATCAGAACTGTGACACATGGAAAACTCTGGATGAAGCCACAAGTCGTGTGCACGACGCGCACGAAGTGAACTGTAACATCCCGAAAATCATAGGGTAAAATTTTCATTTTTATTATAATCAAAACACTTATGTAACTTTTATTCAAACATTTAAAAGCATTTCAAAATAAAACAATTATCAGAGCTCATTCCCAAAATCACATATTGCGCAAAACATGAGTGTACGCGTTGCGATCAAGCCGGACCCTTCCCTTTCGAACCGGAAGTACCTGAAACCATAAATCACAAACTCTAAGCACAAAGCTTAGTGAGTTCCCCAAATACCACATACCATACATATCAAACAGGGCATACATATCATACATATCCAACAATCAATAAAAGTGCTATGTGCCAACCATAGTCTTGCCATTATGTGTGACATCCCCCAATTTCACGGCCAGAAAAGACCGATTTGTTTATGCTTTATTTGAAAATCAGAGTATAATTTTTAAAGAATAATATGGCGGAATTTGTTCCCAGAAAAACATGATAAATATATTATCAAAGCATTTCCGAAGAAATGTATTTTGTTTTTTATTAAAACTTTGGGATGTCATCGTCAATACAGAAACATAAGCATAAACAGACCTTACATTCATTTACACTAGTGATCTATATCTCCTTTAATCTCTCAGTGTAATGTAGCTTCATATCGACACCTGTGATACAATTAAACTTAGTGGTTCAGGTTGGGAAACCTGGTGAGTACATAGAGATTTCAATCCCACAATGTTATATCATATATATATATATATATATATATATATATATATATATATTAGAACATCACAACATATACAAATTCACCTCATATAAGCAATTTACCCCACCCCGTCGATCCTCAAACCGACACAGTCTATACTCTAGAATCTAAAATTAACCTCTTTACCTAATCCATACTCCCGGATTAATAACAAATAACTATGTCCTATCCATACTCTTGGACTAGGGACAATTGACTATGTATTAATCCATACTCCCAGATTAATAACAAATAACTATGTCCTATCCATACTCTCGGACTAGGGACAATTGACTAAGTCTTAATCCATACCCCCGGATTAGTAACAGATAACTATGTCCTATCCATACTCTCGGACTAAGGACAACTGACTAAGTCTAATCCGTACTCTCGGATCAATGACAAGTTTTAAAGTCATTCCCTCCGTGTATATCTCACTTGTACTCAAAAGGAGATACTGTTGGAACCTGAAAGTGAACCTCTAGCAATCACTATCCTTGTATGTTCCGTAGTCAGCCTGTTCCGGAGTCAGATGGTGTTTCCGAAGTCAGAAGCGTTTCAGAGTCATTTAAGTTCAGGAGTGAAGATGGTGTCCGAAACAATGTCTATGTTCAGGAGTTGATGTTGTCCGAATATACTTTGTCCGTTTGTATTAATTGTATTTGTCATTTAGCTTGATTTAACATATCATAGGACTAAATCTCTTTTGTCAACTTGGATAATCAGAGTGTCAGAAGTAACTCTATTATCCAGTCTTATGTATGTAAGTCAGTTTGTACGATGTATCATGTACTCCTATTTATAGGAGTTTTCAATGACAAATCAACATACGGATTGTTATAACAAAGATAGCAATATTCTAGTTACCTCACCTTTCAAGTTATTCTCTCAAACATTCTTCTTGTTCCTCATTTATTATCTTTACTTTGATCATTCACTTTACTCTTCATTAATATCTAGAATACTTTGTTGAATGCATTAACTCAGACTTGACTGGTCTTGCCAGACTTGACTGGAACATTCCTTAGCAAGCAGACATTGATCTTAAGCATTAACTCAAGGTTTGAGTTTTCAAACCTTGTCCCTGCGCATCAGATCGTCCTTGTTCTCACAATTGGTATCAGAGCTTCAGTGGTTGTCGTTTGAATCCATAATATCATATTATAGTTGATTCGAGATTACCTTGGTATTTCGATCATTTCTGTGTTCAGGATAAAAGTTCTTTTATATACCACTTTTGCTCAAGATATCTTAACTTCAATGGTTGCTTCTAATACTCAACAAATGTATTCAATGCAAATAGCAAATAGCGTGGGTTGCCCTTCACGTGCCCCACTGCTAGTTGTTGAAGAATATGATCACTGGAAAGTTAGAATGGAAAGATTTTTACTTGGAAAAGAGAAAGGTGAATCTATCTGGAGATCCGTTAAAGAAGGTCCTCATGTTCCATTTCGAACCATGGTTAGAGATGATGCTGCAACTCTCTTGGGACAGGATCAACAACGTCAAGCACCTCTCACTGCTGATTATCTTGAAAAGTTGCATGTTGATCAAGTTGCCTTTTCGGAAATGGTGTTTGGTGTTCCACCATCTCTCTTTGAGAAAATCAAACTGTGCAAGTCCGCAAAAGAGATTTGGGATACACTTCAAGACTTATTTGAAGGGTCAGAGAACATGAAGGATAAGCGCTTGACTTCGGTTGTCAATGAGTTCGACACTTTCACTACAACACTTGGTGAATCTGTTGCCTCAGCTTCAAACAGATACCGAATTGTTGTCAACAGCATGACAACTCATGGGATAGTCTGAACTCCACTTGAGTACAATCTCAAGTTCATTAACAGTCTTGGAAAGGGATGGGGAAACATGAAATCATGTCTTCAGAGCAATGGATCTCTGAAAAAGCTCAAGCTCTATCAACTTTTTGATGAACTTCAACGTCATGAGTCAAATGTTGCTCAAACTCTACGTGAACTCACTAGAGGTCCTCTAGCCTTAGTCAATTCCTATGATCCACAAACCTCAAACCCAATCGTTTCGGACCCTCTCACCGCTGTCGTTCCATACATTCCTCCTGTCCAACCCTCACCTCCTAACGTTCCTGCTCTCACAAACTCTAACTATCAATCTATGGGTGATCTTAACCCTGATGAAATGGACTCCGAACTACGCTTTCAACAAGAATTTGCCCCTACTCTCTATGAGATACAACCGTGCCTTCAACAAGCCTCACAACAATCGATTCCAAACTTCTTACCAAAATAACCGTTTTCAAGCTCCTCACCAAAACAATCATCAACCATTCAACAAACCTTCCGAAAAACCCCCAGCCTACAAGCCAAATCTTCCTACTCAGAATCACACCTCGGAACCTCCACAGCTTCCGAAATCTGAGAAACCCAAGATTATGTGTCACAAGTGTGGACATGCAAATCACTTTGCCAAAGATTGCTTAGCCGAAGTCCCACAAAAACCAAAGATCAAGGACTCTGCTTACTATGCACACCGAGCTCAAGAATTGGCTGAGAGTGAAAAGGCTTTTGTCACAACTGTGTCAAGGGATGTGGAAGGGTATTGGTCGTCTGGAGATGATGATGTCGTAACTTCTGGAAGAAACATGTGTCTGATGGCTCGTCAAGAAATTGAATGTGATGAAGGCTACTGGTCTTCTGCGTCTGAGAGAGATGATGAAGGTGCTGAACCAAACTACTGCTACATGGCTACCAACGATCCACCCGGCCGAAGCATCGTTCAGCAGGTAAAATCTATGATTACTGATAATAATTTTGATTTTTCTCTTTGTGAACCGTATCTAACCCAGATGCAATCAGATATGACCATCATTTACAAAGCCTATGAGTCAGCCATAGAAGCCAGTGAGAAGAAGGGCAGTGAATTGAGTCGTCTTAGGTTACGTTTCGAGGATAAGAAGTTAAAAATTGAGTCTTTAGAACATGAGCTTGTAATGTCAAAAGATGAATGTATCATTCTTAAAGACAAATGTGAAATCACTTATTCTGAAAGAAATATTTTAATTTCGGATAACAAACATCTTAATGCTAAGAATGATGTCATGCACCATGCTATAGACATTCTTGAAGAAAATGAACGGATGACTCACAATTTTCGTCATCCTTGGTCAAAAGCTCCTGGTCTCGGAAGCGAGTTTCCGAAACCAGTTGTTCTTCTCTTAAAGGAGTTACAAAATCTGACTTTTATGGGAGATGTTCCGAACCTTAAAAATTCGGATACACCTGTTTCTCCCTTGTCACCCCTTCATGAGACTCTTGACCATTTTGCATCTTTGATTCCTGAGTTTAAGCCTATATTTGTCAAGTGTCCCGATTCCACGTAATTTCCGCCTCTGAAAAATCTGGACCTGAATCGGACCTCTGAACTCAACTCTAGTACTCCAAAGTCTGTTGTTCAAAATCCGAACCACAGTCCTCCTAACAACTGTGTTGTTGAGGAAATCTTTTCGGAATCAACTGAACCTGAAACTTCAAAGTGTGTTTGGGCATCCTTAGATAGTGATGTTGATGAGTCAACTTCATGTGACTCTGAACCTCAAGTGATTTCAAAAACAAATCTAGTTCCCATTAAGCTTGTGTTTAACAATCCCTCAGTAGGACAGACTTCCAAATCTTCGTCTCACTCCAAAAGAAAGCCAATGTTGAATAGGAAGGATATTGTAGATCCTAAAGTGGAAGCTCGGAATTCACACAAAAAGGAAGTTAGGTCTAGACAAAATTCAAGATTCCTTGAGAACTCCAAAAAGAGTGTATCTCAGAATTCTCATTCATCAACCCATAGTCAAAACTCCTGCACACCCACTAAGATCCTCAAGAGACCTTCCAATCCTCCCAGTCCTGTAGAACAAAAGAAAGTGGTCAGTCCCACTCAGGAAAAGTCAAGTGTAAGCACCACATTTGTCCGAAACACCTCTCCTCGGACTGTTTCATCTGTTTTCATTGCAAAATTCGATGGCACAATTTTTAAACCTCGACTTTCAAAATCAAATGTGTCATCAAGCAAACCAAAAAGTATTAAGAAAACAAATTCTTCAAAATCTTCAAACAAAACCTTCTTTGGAAAGTCAAAACTCGCATTGATGAAACAACCACTCTGGTAGACAAAGTAGTTCCCACTACTCCTGAAGTTAAAAGTCTGAAGAAAGCTGTTCTGAACTCTCCTGTCATTGAATATGACTACTGGATGGATGAAAGAACCATGTCCTTCTGTTTGTTTCCTAAGGAATCTCGGAACAAACCTTCTAAACCATCAGTTGCTCAAAATTCAGTACCTAAGCCTAAGACTCGTGCCTTTGTTCCAAAGCCTAACATGGAGCCTAAAAACTCCACTACTCACTAATTTTGCAGGCACTCTGTGCTTCGGAGCAAGAGACAATATGGTATATTGATAGTGCTTGCTCCATTCACATGACGGGGCAGAAGGACTTTATGAGAGATCTCAAACTTGCACCAAATGTCGGCTATGTGACGTATGGCAACAATTCAAATTCCCAGATCCGAGGTTATGGCATCCTTACCAATGGCAACTTCTCCATTTCGAACGTGGCATATGTAGCTGACTTGAAGCATAATCTAATAAGTGTGGCTCAACTTGCTGATGCAAATCGTCGAGTTGAATTCTGCAAGAAACATAGCTACGTCATGTCCAAAGATCGAAAGGAATTCTTGATCAAGTCTAATCTCAACAAGAACATGTATCCTCTTGATATAAACATGATCATTGGCAAGCCCCAACTATGCCTTCTCTCAAAAGTTGTTCCCGACGCCAGTTGGTTATGGCATAGGAGGCTTGCTCACTTGAATTTTATATATATGAATGATCTTGTTTCGGGTGAAATGGTTAGAGGTTTGCCACTCCTCAAGTTCGAAAACAATCGTTTATGTGCTGCATGTGAGTGTGGAAAGCAGTCAAAGAAGGTCATCTCGTCATCAATTAAAAAATCAATCTCGGAACCATTAGAACTTCTACACATTGATCTATGTGGACCATCAACAGTAGAGAGTTTGCATCACAAAGGTACATTCTTGTGATTGTGGATCACTTTACTAGGTTCACTTGGGTCTTCTTCCTAAGGCTGAAATCAGAAACAGCCTCCGACCTCATCAATTTTATCAAAGGAATAGAAGTTCTCATCAAACTCCCAGTAAGGAGAATCCGAAGTGACAATGGTTCGGAATTCTCCAACTCCACCATTGAAAACTTCCTTACCGAGAAGGATATCGACCACAATTTTTACGCTCCATACATTCCTCAACAAAACGGTGTAGTCGAACGACGAAACAGAACGCTTGTTGAAGCTGCTCGATCCATGCTTAATTTTGAAAATCTTCCACTCTATCTTTGGGCTGAATCTGTTTCTACTGCATGCTTTACTCAGAATAGAAGTATCATCAATCGACGCCTCAACAAAACATCGTATGAAGCCATGAACGGTCGGAAGCCAACTATCTCGTTTCTTCATGTTTTCGGATGCATATGCTTCATCAAGAACAATCGTGATCAGCTTACCAAGTTCCAACCTAAAGCTGATGAAGCCATCTTCCTTGGATACTCTTCTAAATCAAAGGCTTATCGAGTTCTTAATCGGAGAACTCGTGTTCTGGAAGAAAGTTTTGATGTTACCTTTGATGACAATTTCGTTCGGAATTCTGGCCCAACCGATGTTACAAACCACATCATGGAGTCCGATGCTCCAGCGCCAGGATGTCCGAACCCGCAAATAATCTTTGAAATTGACTTTGAGACCTTATTCGGACCCACATAAATGGCTCTTGATTCGGAATCTCGAACAAGACCAACCATGTCCGAAGCTCCGGTCTCTCAAAACGTGTCCGATCCGATACCAAGTCTTCCTCCATTTGATTCCGAACCGTTTCAACCTTCTCAGGTTGAGGGGGAGAATGGTCACTCTTCTCTTGAATCAAATGTGGATGGATTTCAAGATGAAGCTGCTGAATTTGATCCTGTCAACATTGATGATGATGTAAATTTCTTTGAATTCCCACCTGAAGCTGACGTCAACCTATCTGATTCAGAAGTTCAGGGGGAGCATCATCCACACATTCAAACTATTCAGGGGGAGCAACACAACCCCATTGTTGATATTGGATCATCTGCGGCACAAGAGCTTTAAAGGTTACATGTCTGGACCAAGGATCATCCTCCAAACCAAGTCACTGGAAACCCAAACACTGGCGTACAAACTCGCTCTGCTACAAGTCTTCAAAATGAATGTCATTTTTCGGCATTTATCTCTATGGTTGAACCCAAATCCATCAAAGAAGCACTTGAACATGATGATTGGATTACAGCCATGCAAGAAGAATTAGCAGAATTTGATAGAAATGAAGTTTGGTCTCTCGTCCCTCCCCCTCAGAACCATCCCATTGTCGGTACTAGATGGGTGTTTTGCAACAAATTAGATGATGCAGGAGTTATCATTTGAAACAAAGCAAGACTGGTGGCTAAAGGATTTACACAGATTGAAGGCCTTGATTATGATGAGACCTTTGTTCCTGTTGCACGTCTTGAAGCTATCAGAATCTTTCTTGCTTATGCTGCTCATAAAGGCTTCAAGGTTTACCAAATGGATGTCAAAAGTGCTTTCCTAAATGGTGATCTTGACACTGAAGTATATCTTCAACAGCCTCCCGGTTTTTTCAATCTATCATATGCGAACTATTGCTACAAACTCCGGAAAGTTTTCTATGGTCTTAAGCAAGCTCCTCGCGCATGGTACGAGACCCTCACCGATTTTCTCAAGTGTTCAGGCTTTCACAGAGGAATTGTAGATCCTACTCTGTTCCAAAGGTCAAATGGAAATCATCTCATGCTGGTCCAAATTTATGTTGACGACATCATTTTCAGATCCACCGATTCCTCAATGGTTGCTGACTTTGCTAAGTTAATGGTCAGTAGATTTCAAATGAGTATGAATCATGAATTAAGATTCTTTCTTGGCCTCCAAGTCAAACAGACTAACAGAGGAATTTTCATTCACCAAGAGAAGTATATTTCGGAACTCCTCAAAAAGTACTCAATGGACACATGTGCCTCAGCCAAGGTATCAATGGGTTTCGGACATAAGATCTTTGCCGACCCTTCAGGTGTAGCAATTGATGAAAAGAAGTACAGAGGAATGATTGGATCTCTGGTCTATCTCATAGCAAGTCGTCCGGACATCAAATTTTCTACATGTTTGTGTGCCAGATTTCAAGTCAACCCACAGATGTCTCATTTTTTGGCTGTTAAGCAAATTTTTCGATACCTTAAAGGTACAAAGAATCTCGGAATCTGGTACCTAGCAAATGAGAGTTTCCTACTTCAAGCATATTCAGATTCAAACTATGGTGGTCTACAATTGGATAGGAAAAGCACATCAGGTGGCTTTCAATTTTTAGGTGGTCGATTGGGTAGTTGGTCATCCAAGAAGCAGAACTGCATTACACTCTCTACAGCCGAAGCGGAATACATTGTTGCTGTCAGCTGTACCTCTTAAGTTCTATGGATGAAATATCAACTCTTGGATTATGGTTACCGTTTTCAACACATTCCTATATATTGTGATTCTCAAAGTGTCATTGCGATTTCACACAATCCAATTCAGCACTCCATGACGAAGCATATTGACATACGGTACCATTTCATAAAAAGATCATGTCTTAAATGGCAAAATTGAACTCATTTTTGTTCCATCTGACGATGAAATTGCTGATGTCTTTACTAAGGCATTAGACGAAACCAAATTCAATGGTTTTCTGAACACGATGGGTATGATGATGCCTGATCCTCAGTTCTTTCAAGAGACTTTCACTCTATGATGGAAACATCAGAAAGAAAACTGGTTCCGAATTCAAAATTATTTTTCATCTCGGAACTGTTGTCTCTCGGAATACATAGGATCATTTTACTTGTCTTTATCTCTAACCACCACTTGAATTTTAAGTTGTACAGTTCATCTTATCATATGATGTCCATAGTCCACATAGTCACATTGGTCAAATTTTCACCTCGGAACTTACTTCATAAGGTCATCCCGGAATTCAAATCCGGAAAGGTATTGCATTCTAAACTTCAGAAATCGCTCAAATCTCACTCCGAAAGTTTTTCAAATCTTTCTCCGGAAATTCTTTCAAATGCACTCCGGAACATCTGAATAATCATTTCGAAATCTCAAACTTTGCTCCGGAAATCTTTTTCAAATTTCCATTCCGGATATCTTTCTCATACCTCATTCCGGAATCATATCAGATTTTCCACTCCGGAATCCTGTCTAAAACTTTGTCTCCGGAATTTTCAAAATTACTCTGGACCATTTTACGTTTACATGCTTCGTTCCGGAACAAATCACATTTCTCATTCCGGACTTCTCTTTTTAAGAAACTATTTTCAAACCTCCGAAACACAATTGTTCCGGAATCAAACTTTGTGAAGTCCAAAGGTTTATAGGGTGAAACGTTTTCCAACGGTTACTTTTGTCAATACCTATACTGTATCCTCGAAATCCGCACCACATTTTCACGTCTCCGAAAAGCAAACATCCCATCACTCAAACGACGATAAGAACTTTCGTCTTTACAGGTCAAATCACCCCAAAAATAGCAAAGCATTAAATGTGACCCATTTCCAATTTTGGATTTCATCATTACCTTTCTTAACACGACCTATTTCCATCACCTATAAATACTCTCTTAAACCCTCATTTGTCTCTTTACGCTCACAAATTCTTCTAAACCCTCACATCTCCTTCAGTGTTCTTGTGTATTTTAAGATCTCAGCCTCTGCAACAATGGGGTCTTCTTCTTCTCCCACAAAAATCGATCAAGCTGCTCCTAAAATCACGAAAGTTGCTACAAAGAAGAAATCATCCAAGGGATCATCATCAACTATGTCCACTAAACCGTTTCTCAGGGAAACGACCCAACTGTTCTCCCTCGATCCTACTGACTACGATGAATCGATTCGAGTGATGATCGAGTTCATCGCTCATCATCCGATTGCAGTACCTCTCTCAAAGGTTCCAGACCCTACCTTTGGCTTTCGATCGTATCAAGATTGAAGATGGAGTTCTGGAAACACGCATTACTGGTGATAGAATTGTGCCCATTCACAAATCAACATTCTTGGAGGCTATTGGGGATGCATAAAACCCTCCATATATTCACTGTTCAAGAACCCACGGCTGAAGAGTTTCAGTCGTTTCTTAATCACATTGGCTATAACGAAGAGTACAAAGCAAAAAACTTCAAGAAATCAGTTGTTTCCGGATTGTGGACTGTCTTAATGCACTTCATTGTTCGAGGTTTATTGGGCAAGCATGGCGGTACAGATTCATTGAGCAAAGATTGGATGTATGTTGTCTACAGCATCTACTCCGGAAAAACCAATGTTGTTGATCTTTCCGAAGTGCTATGGCAAGACTTTCGGAAGTTTGCCATCAACCGTAAGCCACACGAGATCTCTAGTTCTCGCTTTTGGGCTCTCACTATTCAACAGCTATACAAGGAATGCCAAGAACCCATTCCTATCAATGTCATTCCGAAAGAGGTATTTCTCTCTTTTAAAACTATCAAGACCTATCGCCTTCCGGATCAAAGGTCTTTCGGACCTGTTAGACGTTTACCAGAACATATGCTGGCCCTTATTCTTTCCGATTCTCTTTACCTGAAACAACATTTATAGACTTCGGTTGTGTACAACCCTACACAATCTACCCATGTCTCTATTGAGCCCACTTCGGACGCGGGCAAAATAGTGGCTTCCGAAGGCAAGAAAAAGAAGTCTGCCAAAAGAAAGACTTCACCCTCAAAGCCTAAGTCCAAAAAGAGATCCAAAGTTGACCCCTCCTCTCAACAGGAAGGTGTCAAGGAAATTCAGGTGACTCTAGCCATCCGAACACCCCACCAACCCACTCATCCGAGGTACCCTTCGATGTTTCAAAAACACAAGCACACACTCACGGGGAGTCTGCTCATAATCCACCCTCACCTTCTCAAAAAGGTGATGCCGGTGTTGAACAAAGTTCCTTGCATCCCCTGGAACAAACCCACGTGTCACTTTTGATATCCCAATCTCTTCTACACAAGCACGGTCCAGAACCCCTGTTCCGGACCCCAAGCATTCCAAAGTGGGAGTTGTCCCTCCTACTTCTGATTCCTTAATTGGTCTGATACCCGGAAGGAGTACAGGACGACCAGGTGTTAACGA
This sequence comes from Lactuca virosa, assembly GCF_052849685.1. Classification (NCBI taxonomy): domain Eukaryota; kingdom Viridiplantae; phylum Streptophyta; class Magnoliopsida; order Asterales; family Asteraceae; genus Lactuca; species Lactuca virosa. The sequence goes on from NC_136433.1 coordinate 341,896,557, forward strand.
CCGACTTTGGGAAGACTTTGTTGACAAGGTCAAATCGAGACATCCAGAACTCACTAGATCTCAGGTGGAAGCAACCCTCATCTCTATGAGTAACAGGGCAATTCAAAGCAACATGCCCTTCATTGTCCCTACTGATGATGTAACTGATTTGGAGTTTGCTTCCAAAGAAACTCCCTCAAATCCACTTCATGATGGAATGCATTCCGATCCTAGTGAAGAGTTGTCTGATGAAGTAATGCTTGGTGATGAAGGAACCTCAATTCCTGCTCCCAAAATGTTTTCCTCTTCACGATTTCCCTCAAATCTTTCCTCATCCAGGCCACATTTGGACTTCGGACTCTCCTCCTCCTCTTCGGAACCTGCTGATGAACAACAAAACAAGGAGGATCATGTCGAAGACACTCTTGACGGCGAAACTGAGTCCATCCCCAAGAACATCAACACTGTTCCTATTCCTCCTGACTCTCCTCAACAGCAACCTAATCTAAAGGCTGATAAAAACAAGTCCCGGAATTCCACTTCGGACACTGGATCTTCCGCAGGAGACCATGTTGATCCATTTGCCATCCATGAAATTCGAGACTCTGTTTCTGATACTATGAAAAAGGTGAACGCAATTGAAACTTCTGTAGCTGGACTCAACACCAAACTTGATGTCAAGGTTTCCGGATTGGATTCCAAACTGGATGCAATCCTGAAATCCTTGTCCGCAATCAACACATCCAGACCCACCATTGCGGAACGCGAAGCCCAACTGGATCAACTCATTTCCTTACGACTCAAGCACACAGTTGAGGAAGTTGAAAAGAAATATGATGAAAGTGTCGATCACTACCTTGACACTATCACCAAGATGTTGAAGGTCCATGACGATATGTTGAATGCTTCCAACGAACTTATTAAGCAAACACATATTTGTCATGAGAAGCAGATCCAACGCCTGGAAAAGGAGATTCGAAAGAAGGATGAGATGAATCTCATCATGCAACAGGTCCTCATCAAGCTACGGAGAGCATGTTGGAGTATTGTCGATGTTCCGAATAACAAGTTCGATGAGATGCTCTCTATTCTCTCCCAACTGTTCAATCACCTAAAAGCTCAAGCTCCCACTGCTGAAGCCTATGATGCTCTCACTCTTCAGATCAACACCATCTTTCAGAAGGTGTTTGAAAATTTTTCCGATTTGAAGGAGTCTCTTGTACTTGCACCGGTTGTCAGGCCCACCGTTGAAAGAGGGAGAGACGGACCTAGTCAACTCTGGAAGTCTGCCTCGGAATATCAGCTCCGAGATGAAAATGAAGATTCTGATAATAGCATTCAAGTTCTTTCAGGTATCCTAGGTGTTGAGGATGATGATGATAGTGAAGAGGAAGTTGTGTTTGTAACACATGGAGTGCTAGCCTTGCAAGCTCCAAGGAAGTTCCCTGCCAAGGTTCTTACGAAGGAAGAACAACGAATATGGTCCGATGTATCATGGCCATCCACTGTGGCTGAAGTTCTAAACCAAAGCATTGAAATGGCTAAGGCCAAAAGCCAATTGACTGCTGATGCCTTCCGAGCCACCTCCTCGATGCTGCCTCCTATTTCGGCTCCAAAGATTGCTCCAATCGACGAAGGCTCCCCACTCCGGAAGCCAGATGACATTCCGGAAGAGCCCCTGCCTTCCTCTTCTCAGCAGTTCATTATCGATGAAAATATGCAACACAACCTCTCCACTCTTCAGAAGCAACAAAAGGACAAAGGAAAGAAGCCCATTTCGGACCATCCCTTCAATACTCCTCACATGACCGAAAGGAGTGGTTGGTGTCAAGAAGAGATCCTTCAAGCTCTTGAAGAAAGCATCCGGATTCAATCCTTTAAGGATGATAATCCGCATCCGATGCTAGGGATCTCTCCACTTTGCAGAGATGGAATCCTAAAGGATGTCGATATAGTACCCTTCATGTACTATGACATTCCCAACAATGATTCGGAACAACTCGATCTTCCTCTCTCTCCATTCAGCAAGTTCTACACCAAATTCGCACCTCTCCATCAAGAGGATGATCCTCAAATGATCATCCGAACTGAGCGAGAAAGACTGAAGACCTTTTATGACAAGAACACACTTCCTCTCAAAGAAGTGTGGTCTCGGAAAAGGATCACTAAGATCTCCGGATTCGGAAGAAAAGTTGTGACAAAATTTGAGCTCAACTGCATTCTATTCTAGTATCACTTCTTCGTAACAAACCAACCTGCAAGACAATTACAGATGCTGATTTCCCTGCTCTTAATCCAAACGATATCCTGGCCATTGCTGCTCACTTCCGAAGCATCCAGTCAGATGATCTCAACATGGGAGCTTACCATTCTGCCTTAAGCTTTCTTAAGGATTATGATGTTGAGTTTTGCAGATGCGATTATGAATTGGCCCACCTGTTCGGAACAGATAAATTTTTGGTCAAAATCTACTTCAAACTTCCTGAAGCTGAAATCCTTGCAGAAGGACCAATTTATGAACCGATGTTAGGCTTTTTCTACCATCAAAGAAAAACAAATCGGACTTCTTCCGAGTCCAAGACAAGCACCTGGTTCCCACTAAGGCTCTTTAGAAGTTCATCAGCCGAGCATCCAAGTCCGAAGCTCCAGAGCATGTGAATGCAAAGTTCGTAAGCCAGCTTCAATGGTATATTGCGGTTAGAGAATGGATGTACACGGCATACGTTTTCATCAAGGAAGATTCAAGTTGAACTCAACCATTTGCTAAGTTTACTTAGGGGAGATTGTTGGAACCTGAAAGTGAACCTCTATCAATCACTATCCTTGTATGTTCCGTAGTCAGCCTGTTCCTGAGTCAGATGGTGTTTCCGAACTCAGAAGCGTTCCGGAGTCATTTAAGTTTAGGAGTGAAGATTGTGACATCCCCAAATTTCTCGGCCAGAAAAGACCGATTTAGTTTATGCTTTTAAAATAAAATCAGAGTAATCTTTTTAAAAGATGTTGCGGAATTTGTCCCCAAAACAAAACATGATAAAAATTTATCAAAACATTTCTTAAAGAAATATATATTTTCATTATATATCAAAACCTCGGGATGTCATGTTCTCATACATACCAAAAGCATAAACAGTACATTATAAGCCTTACAACAGATATATATATATATATCTACTAGCCTATAATCCAAAAATCTCTCGTCATCATCCAACTATGCTCTTGGTCCACTACCAGTAATATAAAAAGCTGAGTGGGTCAGGCTTGGGAGCCTGGTGAGCATATAGGGTTTTCAACCCACAAATAATAATAAATTTATTAAATTCATCAACCAAAAATAAATTTATTAATTTCATCAACCAACAATAACCCTGATTACCCATTCTCATTATCCTCACTTTACGTCCCTAAACACCTATCATAAGGGACCTCGTCTAAGGATTTTCATCGGGGTGACAACACTGCTTTAGGGATTCCTCAGCAATTTATGTCAAATAAGGCAACCATGAGGGGGATGGAGTACACCAGCGAACATATAGTTCACCAACACCTACAGGTTGTGAACCTGCTAGCGTTCCACTGGACTGTCTAGAAAGGTCTGTAGTCGTCATCTATACTCCGCTAGATGACAACAACAACAACAACAACATCGAGGCCTCTCATCATTTTAACACACATCAACTATTTCATCTACCCATGTTTTACCCAACATAGTTGTAGATAAAAATACATATACAGTTTAAAACTTGTATAAAACATCTATTCAACACCATCTCAAATAAACAAACAATATAATTACACATAGCACGTATTTTATAGAAAATACTTCATATCTATGTGTAAGATGAAAGTGACTACACACTCACCTCTTGATCGTTCGAAATTTTAATCGAAGACTTGTAACACTTTAAGCTATTTATAATTGATTTTGATATGCGCCGTCGTGCCGACTAACATGATCTCTCGATCTTATATATTTATGTTCTTCCACATTTATTTTTTTTTCTAATGTTAACAAAAAATGTATGCTTTAAAAACTCAAAAAAATGGTCTCTATTTATACAACTCCATAAAAGATAAAGATTTGAACAAAACGTGTCATTTTCGTTCACTGCACCATCTGCGTATGCTCTTCTTTTGGTTGACACGCACTATTCTAATTTATATGGCCACGTATTGTTGTTAGTTAACACATATCCATACCATGTAATTGTTTTATAAATCAAAAATATCATTCTGCCACTTTACATCAATTATTATATACATATAATATATATCTTGGGTTTAGAATGTAATCATAACTAGTGAACAAAGCGTGGCTACGCCGTTTTTGGTGAAAATCGAAAAAATTTAAAAGATATGTGATAAAAGTGTAAATCACAAAGCGACCGTTTCTGTAATTTTTTATCAATATATGGACCATTTCTATAAATTATAGGGACCATTTATGTAAACATAATTTTAAAGCAGGGATTGCTTAAGTAAATATTAAGACGATAGCAATCCAATGACCAAACTGTCAACCTCCCAAACTTATTGTGGTCAAAACTACAAAACAAAGCAATCCAAGGATTAAAATTGTCAATTTCCCAAACTTGTTGTGGCCAAAACCTAAAGCATGTAAAGTTTTATGGTCAAAACCAAAAACATGAAAAGTTACTATTCATAAGCTCCTTCAGATTTAATATATATATATATATATATATATATATATATATATATATATATATATCACGTTTTATTATTTTTTTTTTTTTCATTCAATCATATAATTACTAAATTGAATATTATATATAGTATATATTTAGTATCCAATGTATAACTTAAATAATTCAATCGAATTAATAAAATTTGTAGCTTACAAGATATATGCCAACAGAATTTATAATAAATGTTAGCTTACAACATATCAAAATTTATAACCGACGGGTTAATATTTACGAGAACATCAACTCTTGTTTATATTGTTTTGGTTAACAAGTCACCAATCTCAATTTCATAACTTTATCATACGTAGTTAAATTTAGGCGTACTTTATATCACGGGCTCGTGATTACAATTACTACAACTTTTGTTTATATTATTTATCCTTCATAATATTTTATTTTTTTAACATTTAGAGTAAATTACACGATTCGTCCCTGGTGTAAGTGTCAAATTGCACGTTTAGTCTCTATTTCTAAAAATTAACTCGGACCGTCCTTATAAAAAAAAATTTCCACTCCCATCGTCCCTGATGGACATGAAATGACTATTATACCCTTATCCATTTATTTTTGATTTTCTCTTATTTTTTTTTATCAATTTTAGTTTAAAAAAAACAAGGGTATTATAATAAATACCCCACCAACCAAACCACAATCCCATCTCCCCCTTCCTTATCCCGTTTTTATTTTACCTTCACTGGAAATAGGTTTACCGGACTATCATCGCCGGACCACTACTCTATTCAGCTCCGGTCATCACCACATTATCGGTGCTCTGCAACCATTGAAAACACCATCTGCTGTCGTATCCCTCTTTATCACCTACTCCCAATGCCACCCACTTGCCTCCGGTAATCACAAGCTGAAGTCAATCCTAACATCGACTAATGACTTGCAAACAAATACTCAACTCGGTTGTGAAATGGGGAGGTTTAAACATTGTAAACGCGGATATGAGGAAGATGGGGAAGAAGACAAAGACACCCAGCTGTGAAATAGGTCGTCGGACCACCACTTCCAGCGGCATCTTCGCCTTTCCTCTTCCACCATTGACAAACACACACACCCTCCTCTTTCTCGTGCTTTATTTTCTGATCACCGGTTAACCCAGCCAAAACCACCACCAATCACCTCCTAAAAACCTACCACATCTTCTCTCTGTTCTTTCCATCTAATAACCCTAGCAGCCGCTACCCACCTGCTTCTTGACAAACGATGAAATCAACGGTGGTGCTTGGGTTTTTGTCACCGTCAGGGAGGCAGTTGGTCGGTGTCGACCGTGTTGTTGGGTTGTCACATTGCCGAGCTGGGATTTTGTTCTTGCAAACAGGTTTTAGAGATTTTGTTCAATCGATTTTTGAAATGAATTTCAAAATCGATTTCGTTTATTTTCAGACTTTGTGTATTCTTGGTATCAGATTAATCAATCTGGGTTTGGATTTGTGTAGTTTATTTTCAAAAAATATTTCTTACATTTGGATTGTGGTTATAGTTGCAGGCTAGAGAAATCGTAGATGGAAGAAAGGTTCATGGGCACCGGAAGAGGAGAGCTTGAGGGGGGTGGTCCACATTTTTTTTTTACTTTTTATATTAAATATAATAAACAAACTACAAAGAAATAAAAAAGAAATGAGGAAGGGCAATATAGTCATTTTAGGTTAGATAGGGATGAAACGTGCAAGTTTAAATCAAACGAGGGACGGTCCGAGTTAATTTTTAAAAATATGGACTAAACGCGCAATTTAACACTTACACCAGGGACGAACCGTGTAATTTACTCTAACATTTATTTTAGCCATATTAATTATATAAACATAATATTTGTCCAATTTCCACACACATAATATATATAAACATATATACTCGAATAATTATCTTTCACTTATTCATAAAATGTTACAATCCCTGACCGACGTAAATACATATTTTATAATTATGTCAAGCAGGAAACGCGGGCGTTACAATTCTCTCCCCTTTAGGATGATTCCATCCCCGAAATCATGCATCAACAAACAAATGCGGATAGCGACTCATCATGTCACTCTCCGCTTCCCATGTGAGATTTGGTTCATTCGTATGTTTCCATCGCACAAGCACGAAATCGACCATCTTGCGTCGCAACTTCTTAGTCTTACGGTCAACGATTGCCTCTGGTTCTTCAATTAGCCTCTTGTTTTCATCCATTCTTAAGTCAGAAATTGGAATTATGTCAGGAACTTCTCCCGTGAACTTCCTCAAATAACACACGTGGAAAGTCTTATGAATACCATCTAGTTCTTCTGGTAGCTCTAGTTTGTAAGCTTGGTTCCCAATCCTCTGAAAAACTTTAAATGGTCCAATAAACCTTGGACTCAACTTTCCCTTTTTATCAAATCTTATAAGTCCCTTCCACGACGAGACTTTAAGTAAAATCGAATCTCCAACTTTGAATGTCATCGGTTGTCTTTTCTTATCAGCATAGCTCTTTTGACGATCCTGAGCTGCTAACATCCTTTCCCTAATCACTTTCAGCATTTTAGCAGTCTGATGAACTATCTCGGGTCCCATAAACTGCTTTTCCCCAGCTTCAAGCCAACAGGACGGCGTTCGACACTTTTTTCTATACAAAGCTTGATAAGGTGCCATCTTGATGCTCGAGTGGAAACTATTATTGTAGGAAAATTCTAGTAGAGGTAAGTGTTCATCCCGGTTACCTTGGAATTCCAGGGTACATGCTCGTAGCATATCCTCCAATGTTTAAATTGTCCGTTCGCTCTGACCATCGGTTTGCGGATGGTAAGTTGTACTTAGACACAATTTCGTACCCAATTCCTCTTGTAGACTTCTCCAAAACCTCGACGTGAAACGACTATCACGATCTGATACAATCGTTAAAGGAACACCGTGAACTTTCACTATCTCTTTCACGTAAACATTTGCAAGTTTATCCATAGACCATTTTTCATTGGCTGCTATGAAATGAGCGCTTTTAGTAAATCGATCAACGACCACCCAAATCATGTCGTGACCGCTCTTTGTTCTGGGTAGTTTAGTCACAAAATCCATGGTGATGTCTTCCCATTTAGCCATGGGTATAGGTAAAGGTTCTAAACTCCCATACGGTTTCCGATGTTGTGCCTTAACCTTCGCACATGTCACACATTCGGCCACATACTTTGCAACATCGAGCTTCATCGTCGGCCACCAGTAGTAGGGTTTCAGATCCCTATACATTTTCGTGCTGCCGGGATGAATCAAGTGCATGGTCTTGTGAGCTTCTTCCATCAGAAGATCTCTTATTCCTCCCGTCTTAGGTACCCAAATCCTATCTTGGAATACCTTCAGTCCTTGACCGTTTGTATTGAACACTAACGTTTTGCCCAAACGTTCTTCCTTTCGGTTATTTTTCTCTGAAGCTTCCTCCTGAGCTTTCTTTATGATTTCCACAATTGTCGAGACAACTTCAATTCTCAACGCTCTTGGCATTTTCTTTTCAAGGTTTACCTTCCGAGTGAGAGCATCAGCGACAACATTTGCTTTACCATGGTGGTAAAGTATCTCACAGTCGTAGTCCTTGAGTAACTCGAGCCAGCGTCGTTGCCTCATGTTCAATTCCTTCTGATTAAAGAGATATTGAAGATTCTTATGATCAGTGAAAAGTTTGCATTTAGTGTCATAAAGATAATGCCTCCATATCTTTAGGGCGAATACTACCGCTGCCAACTCCAAATCATGAGTGGGGTAGTTCTTTTCATGTTCTTTCAATTGCCTCGATGCATATGCTATCACCTTATCCCTTTGGGTCAGAACACAACCTAACCCAACTCCAGATGCATCGCTATAAACTGCGAAATCTTCAACTCCATTAGGTAAAGAAAAAATCGGTGCTTCACATAATTTCTTCTTTAACTTCTCAAAGGCTTTCTTATGCTTCTCACTCCAAGTATAAGTAGCTCCTTTGTGGGTCCAAGCTGTCAATGGAGCAGCTATCGAAGAAAAGCCTTGGATAAATCTTCGGTAATATCCAGCTAATCCTAGAAAGCTTCAAATCTCTGTGGGACTCTTCGGTTGTTCCCACTTCATCACAGCTTCAATCTTCGCTGGGTCAACCATTATTCCTTCTTGGTTAACCACATGACCCAAAAATTGGACTTCTTGAATCCAAAATTCACATTTAGAGAACTTTGCATACAGCTTCTCCTTTTTCAGAACTTCTAGCACTTCACGCAGATGCTTGCCATGCTCCTGCTTGCTTTTTGAATAAATCAAAATATCATCTATGAACACTATCACGGATTTGTCGAGGAATTGTTTACAAACCCTATTCATCAAATCCATGAATGTTGTTAGAGCATTGGTTAGTCCAAACGACATAACCAAGATCTCGTAGTGTCCATATCTTGCCCTGAATGTAGTTTTCTCAATATTCTGCTCTCTCACCTTTAGCTGATGATATCCTGACCTAAGATCGATCTTCGAGAAATAGCTCGAACCTTGCAGCTGATCGAACAGGTCATCAAATCTTGGCAACGTGTACTTGTTCTTTATTGTTGCCTTGTTCATCTCTTTGTAATCTATGCACATTCTCATGCTCCCATCTTTCTTCTTCACGAATAACACCGGAGCTCCCCAGGGTGATGAACTAGGTCTAATGAAATCGTTGTCCAACAACTCCTGAAGTTGCGTCATAAGCTCCTTCATCTCTGTAGGTGCTAATCTATATGGGGCTTTTGCTATCAGTGTTGTTCCTGGTAACAAGTCTATTCTAAACTCCACTTGTCTATCAGGGGGCAATCCAGGAAGATTTTTGGGAAAAACTTTCGGATATTCACACACCACTGGTATACTTTGCACATCCTTTTTCTCCTTCTTGGCATCGATTACGAATGTCAAGTATGAAGGGCATCCTTTAGATAAACATTTTCTGGCTTTCATTAGGGAAATGATTCCAGAACTTACTCTGCGCTTATCTCCGTATACCATAAACGACTCTTTTCCAGGCGGGTTTACCCTTACTATCTTTTTCTTGCACAGTATTTCGGCATCATTGGCGCTAAGCCAATCCATTCCTAGAACGATGTCGAAACCATTCAACTCAATGGGTAACAACTTCTTAAGGAATTCGTTTCCGTTCACGTTGATGAGGATATTCCTAATACAATCGCTAACAGGTATGAATTTCCACTAGCAACTTCTACAATTAGGGCATCATCAAGTTTTTCTATAGGCAATGCTAGTCTCTCACCAAATTTATGTGATATAAAGGAGTAATTCGCTCCGGAATCAAACAATAAATTGGCAGACAATCCATTTACAAGAAAGGTACTTGAAGCGACATCCACTGCATCCTTTGCGGCTTCCAGTGTCATCTGGAAAGCTCTGGCTTTTGGCTTTGGTGGGAGATTGGGCTTTGCTGCATCCTTCTTCTTCGGGCAATCCTTCAAAATGTGCCCCTCTTAATTTCACCCATAACATACTTTCTTATTGAAGGTGCATTCATTGGCGTAATGCCCATGCTTTCCACATTTGTAACAAGTGACTTCCTCACTACATTTCCCAATATGTTTCTTCTTACACTTGTCACACCATTTTGCTTCGGCTCCTCCTCCGAATTTCCTCGAACCAGACTTCGAGAACTTGTTCCTCTTATGTGAACCTGAAGTTCCTTCAAACTTTCTCTTTTCGCCAACGTCAACCTTGCTGGCGGCTCTCCCCTTAATCATATCTTCAATAGACTTGGCAGCCCAGATAGCTGCCTCCAAAGTAAGTACCTGACGCACTGGCACCGCATACTCCCATGGAAGTCCCTTTGCGTACACGTTAATTTTCGTCAGCTCGTCTGGGACAATACGCAAAGCAAACTCCATTTTGTCTGTGAAGTTATTGGTGTATTCATCGATAGACATGCTTCCCTTCTTCAGTGTCAGAAATTGGTTCTCTAGCTCAAGCAGATTTTGGGCCAAGCAGTACTTGCGCTTGAATTGTACCAAGAACTCTGCCCAAGTCAGTTGCAGTGGCTCATTAGGGCTTAGGGTCTTCCCCAGAGTGTTCCACCAGCGAACAGCGCCGCCTCTGAATTGACGCACTGCAAATGTGGTTTGTAACTTGCCTTGGCAACCACATGTCATGAAGGCCAATTTCATTTCCGAAATCTAATCCATTACTCGGACGGTATCTTCTTTTCCAGTGAAAGTTGATGGCTTGCAAGTCATAAAGTCTTTATACTTGCATCCATTTCTCTCGACTCCATCATCTTGGTTATTCCTCCTAACCACAAGCGGTTCAGTTTGACCAACAGATCTACTGTAATTCCCTTCCCCAAACTGACTGTCATTTAATTCAGGTTGTTCAACAGGCATTGAAGGTTCATTCCTGTTGTTCAGCAATAATTGTCTCATCTCCTCTCTTTGTTCAGCCATCATTGTCCGAATCATGGCTTGTACTCCAGCCATTGTAATTGGTTCTGGTGCGGCTTCTACTATTGGCACCAGTTCCATCACTTGGGGTTGAGGTTGCTGATTTCTATTTGCATTTCCAGCTCCACTTCGAGTTCTTGCCATTTTGATCTATACACCAAATTAGGCGAATTTAGATCTTTATTCACGATAGATTTTTAAATTCTCCTTATCACTCCGATACGTTACATGCTAGTTCTAATATCGTAATCGTACGCTTAGAATCCTAAACACATAAGGTTTCCAGATCCGGTCGGCAACAGACCATAGATCCGAATAAATAATATCATATATGGCAAACATATAGCATTTAGCACATAAAAGTATTTTAGGTATCTTTCCTAAAATATACTAGTGCTCGTGTCTAAAATATGGTAGACACTCATCTCACGATCATCACTTAGCATTCTAAGTTTAAGTCTACAAATCCTACAAATTCCTAGTTCGCTTAAACTAATGCTCTGATACCAACTGTGACATCCCCAAATTTCTCGGCCAGAAAAGACCGATTTAGTTTATGCTTTTAAAATAAAATTAGAGTAATCTTTTTAAAAGATGTTGCGGAATTTGTCCCCAAACAAAAACATGATAAAAATTTATCAAAACATTTCTTAAAGAAATATATATTTTCATTATATATCAAAACCTCGGGATGTCATGTTCCGATACATACCAAAAGCATAAACAGTACATTATAAGCCTTACAACAGATATATACACCTACTGGCCTATAATCCAAAAATCTCTCGTCATTATCCAACTATTCTCTGGGTCCACTACCTGTAATATAAAAAGCTGAGTGGGTCAGGGTTGTGAGCCTGGTGAGCATATAGGGTTTTCAACCCACAAATAATAATAAATTTATTAATTCATCAACCAAAAATAAATTTATTAATTTCATCAACCAACAATAACTCTGATTACCCATTCCCGTTATCCTCACTTTACGTCCCTAAACACCTATCATAAGGGACCTCGTCTAAGGATTTTCATCGGGGTGACAACACTGCTTTAGGGATTCCTCGGCAATTTATGTCAAATAAGGCAACCATGAGGGGGATGGAGTACACCAGCGAACATATAGTTCACCAACACCTACAGGTTGCGAACCTGCTAGCGTTCCACTGGACTGTCTAGAAAGGTCTGTGGTCGTCATCTATACTCCGCTAGATGACAACAACAACAACAACATCGAGGCCTCTCATCATTTTAACACACATCAACTATTTCATCTACCCATGTTTTACCCAACATATTTGTAGATAAAAATACATATACAGTTTAAAACTTGTATAAAACATCTATTCAACACCATCTCAAATAAACAAACAATATAATTACACATAGCACGTATTTTATAGAAAATACTTCATATCTATGTGTAAGATGAAAGTGACTACACACTCACCTCTTGATCGTTCGAAATTTTAATCGAAGACTTGTAACACTTTAAGCTATTTATAATTGATTTTGATATGCGCCGTCGTGCCGACTAACATGATCTATCGATCTTATATATTTCTGTTCTTCCACGTTTATTTTTTTCTAATGTTAACAAAAAATGTATGCTTTAAAAACTCAAAAAAATGGTCTCTATTTATACTACTCCATAAAAGATAAGATTTGAACAAAACGTGACATTTTCGTTCACTGCACCATCTGCGTATGCTCTTCTTTTGGTTGACACGCATGACACGCACTCTTCTAATTTATATGCCCACGTATTGTTGTTAGTTAACACATATCCATGCCATGTAATTGTTTTATAAATCAAAAATATCATTCCTTTAAAGTGTACCGCTTTACGTTCATTGCGTCAATTATTATATACATATAATATATATCTTGGGTTTACAATGTAATCATAATATATATATATATATATATATATATATATATATATATATATATTATTTGTAGTGACCTTTTTTTTATTATTATTATTATTATTATTATTATTATTATTATTATTTTCATTCAATCATAATTCCTAATATCACATAGTACTATCATGGAAGCAGTATTATGATCGGCATATCATAATCAGATAATAAAAAATAAAAAAAAAAAAAAAAAAAAAAAAAAAAGTCTGGAATGGAAAAAGGCAAAGTCGTGTTTTAGCCCGTTTTTGTGGCCACTGTGCTGTTTTAGGGCGTTTTACTCATTGACTCGCCTATCTCACCCAACTCTTTTTGTTTTTATTTTTCAAAGTTCTAAAAATTTTGTTATCTGTTTATGGTCCTGCTTGATTTTGTTATTTTCATTCAATCATAATTCCTAAATTGAATATTATATATAGTATATATTTAGTATCCAATGTATAATTTAAATAATTCCATCGAATTAATAAAATTTGTAGTTTACAAGATATATGCCAATAGAGTACAATGTACGTATTTAACGTATTACCAAATATATAATAAATGTTAGCTTACAACATATCAAAATTTATAACCGACGGGTTAATATTTACGAGAACATCAACTCTTGTTTATATTGTTTTGGCTAACAAGTCACCAATCTCAATTTCATAACTTTATCGTACGTAGTTAAATTTAGGGGTACTTTATATCACGAGCTCGTGATTACAATTACTACAACTTTCGTTTATATTATTTATCATTGATAATATTTTATTTTTTTAACATTTATTTTAGCCATATTAATTATATAAACATAATATTTGTCCAATTTCCACACACATATAATATATAAAAACATATATACTCGAATACTTATCTTTCGGTTATTCATAAAATGTTACAATCACTGACCGATGTAAATACATATTTTATAATTATGTCAAGCAGGAAACGCGGGCGTTACAAAGATGGTGTCCAGAACAATGTCTATGTTACGGAGTTGATGTTGTCCGAATATACTTTGTCCGTTTGTATTAATTGTATTTGTCACTTAACTTGATTTAACATATCATAGGACTAAATCTCTTTTGTCAACTTGGATAATCGGAGTGTCAGAAGTAACTCTATTATCCAGTCTTATGTATGTAAGTCAGTTTGTACGATGTATCATGTTCTCCTATTTATAGGAGTTTTCAATGACAAATCAACATACAGATTGTTATAACAAAGATAGCAATATCATGTTCTCACTTGTTATAACAATCCCTCTTAATTTATTTATTTCTACTCTGTATCCTAAATCATCATATATTTATCAGATATGCTCTTAACACGTATTTTCAGGCAATATCAAATATTTCATACATAAACATATAATTTAATACTTGTATTAAAATCATGTTCATGAAAGGTACTATGCACTCACCTTAGTAGCGTGATTTGATTAGAATTTAACTAGAAATGATCAGCGGTTCGTGATCATCGGGCTCGGGACGCGGAATGCATTCAGCAAACGAGAGAGAGAGAGAGAGAGAGAGAGAGAGAGAGAGAGGTAAGATATTGGTGTAAGGAGAGAAAGGGTCGAACTTGCTATTTATAGGCTTCCAAAAATATGTCCACGTCGTGGCCTTATAAGTCCACGTCGTGGCGGATGGCTTAATCATTTCGTAGGCTTGCCATCTGCGTTCTAGCTTCGAAAGGTGTCTGGATGACATTTCCACGTCGTGACCTTTATGTCCACGTCGTGGAATATTAACACATCACTCCCATAGACTTAGCACGTATTTTTCTAGCCTCGATTAGTGTCCTTGACTAATTTCACGTCGTGAATCATATGGCCACGTCGTGGAGCATGGCTGATTAGGGTTTCTGCCACGTGTCGTGCTCTTAGACTGCTATATCTTCGGAAGGTCATAACGTTTGCATACGAACTCCATTTTTGATGTTCTTTATATCCACGTGTAGGTGGAGGCGTACTCTACAGCTTTCTTTTAGATCACTAAGGCTAAAAAGTACTTTATCTTAAACTCACTTTTTACGATTCCCGGTGCCGTGTCGGTTTTGTCGCGAAACTTCGACAGGTCATAACTTTTTCGTTATAACTCGGATTTCGGCGTTCTTTATATGTATGGAAACCTTGTGAAATATACTACAACTTAGTTAAGATTACTTATTATAAATAATCTTCCATCAAAAAGTCATTTTTGACGCTTATTGTCTCTAAATTGGCTA
This sequence comes from Lactuca virosa, assembly GCF_052849685.1. Taxonomy (NCBI): domain Eukaryota; kingdom Viridiplantae; phylum Streptophyta; class Magnoliopsida; order Asterales; family Asteraceae; genus Lactuca; species Lactuca virosa. The sequence continues at coordinate 341,911,764 of NC_136433.1, forward strand.
GCCCGAATCTGCGGGCGTTACATTATGCCACGAGCCGTATCATGGTCTTCATTCCCAGGCCGGGGGACAAAAACCTGGGTCTTACAGACAAGTTCCAGGAGCCACCTACTATTCTTCCATGCAAGAATCACAAAGACAACTAGCATACAACCTACACTACTTAACTAATTTACTGCCAAAGTTCAAACTCTGGTTTTGCATATAGTTTGCCAGGAGCCGCCTCCTGGTCTTTCATACAAAATGCCAAGGGTCACCCCCGGGTCTTCCTATAATACATAAACCAAATGGGTCAGCATTGGTGCCTTCGGCCCACAAAATAGTGATAACACTCACCTCGAATGCTGGAGCTTGGGATGAGCATATGGACCGGGGAACCGGCCGGAACCGGTACCGGAACCGGCACCGGAACCGGAACCCGATGTAACCGGTCGGGCCGGGACCGGGACGTTATTTTTGTGGATTTTTGGAACCGGGAACCGGTAGGAACCGGAACCGATATAACCGGAACCGGTAGAACCGGCAAAAACCGGAACCGTATGATGCTATTTTTCGAGGACCGGTTCCAACATTTGAAGACACGACAAGAACCGGTAGGAACCGGGAACCGGTAGAACCGCCGGGCCGGTTCGGTTCTTGATTTTGGCCAAAGCCGGTTCCCGGGCCGGGTCCGGTTCGGGCCGGTTCGGTCCTTTTGCTCATCCCTAGCTGGAGCTCACTGAAAGAAATCCCTAGCTACTGCCCTGACGACTCCCCGAGCTATCAGTACAAAATAACACCCAATTAGCAATTGATTGACTGAGAACTTAAAAATGGCTCAACTTGATGGGAATTTTAGGGGTAGTGGTATTGAGGTTATGGAAATGTCTGTTGGATTAAGTGTCTAAGCCCATAACTATAATTTGTATGTACTTGACTCGAGAGTAGCATGATCCATTTCGGGTTGCCTTCATCAGGACAATTTGATAGGATGGATATCTGAGTAAGAGGTTATTTGTGATTTATTAATATATTATAAGTATAATATATTAATTGAGAAATCATATTATTTAATTAGTATTGATCAATAATTGATTCAGAATTAATTTAGTGATTAAAAGAGACTAATTAAATTAACGGGGACTAATTATGTAAATCAGTGAGACATATGGTTTGGACTAATGATCCATGATTAATTTGTAATGGGATAAGCTTATGTGAAAGTCCATAAATTATTAGTCCATATAAGTTATGGATCATAAGCCTAAGTGTAAGAATTAGGGTTACATATAACTCTTGGAATTCTACACTATATATGTGTAACCCCTTTAGCCAAAATGGGACCTGAGAGTGACATTGCAAGAGTATGAACGATTTTTGGTGCCTAACCTTTCTCTCAATTGTCTTCAAATTGTTCATGATGTTTGTGACTTGTTTGAGGCATAACACTTGGGGTGCTAAGCTCTTGAAAGGCCAAATTCAACAAGCTACAACAAGAGGTAATCTTCTAACTTACTTTTATGATTTATATGTCAAAATTGTATGCTAGTTGTAGGCTTCATGCTTCGGAAATTTTATTGCATGTATAATTAGAGAAAACTTAGATCCAAAGCTATTAGGGTTGTATGTGCACCATAGGAGTGTTATAGTACATAAAAACCCAACAGTGGTATCAGAGACATGGGTAGTTTTCTGTTATATTGTTGTTTGGTTAATTGTTCAAAGCTGGAAAAACTGAAAAATTGTTGTCTTCAAGGGGGACTCGATGACTCCATTCATGAACTCGACTAGTTCATGATGAACTCGACGAGTCCATATGCTGACTCGACGAGTTCAGCAGTCTGTTTGCAGTTTTTCGGGTTTTTAGCCAGAATTGAATTTTGATCATTACCTTAAACTGTTTTGTATCATAAAATCTGCTTTCTTTGACATGGTAGTGATTATCCTCATCCAATTAAATGATAAATTGTCAAATTATAAAATATTTACTAGATTATATGATAAACTAATTATTAGTGTAATTTGATTTGAAATTATCTTACTACAAAAGTTGTATTATGATCAAATTGGTAAAAGATAAAATGGTTATTTTATTAAGTTTAAAATTTGATCTAAATGTTGTTGGAGAGTTACAAAATTTGATTTTAAGTTTTGGAATTCTAAAAGTTTTTTTAAGGAGTTACAATATTTGTCATCAAATTTGGAACTCAAAAGTTTTTGAAGAGTTTCATAACTTGTCCTCAAGTTATGGAACATGAAAAGTCTCATTAATAAAAAAAACATTAACTCACATAAGTTATGGAATCCAAAAGTTTTCAAGAGTTACAAAACTTGCCCTCAAGTTTTGGTATTTGAGAAGTCACAAATTATGAAACTTTGAATTCAAAACTTAAGTAATTTGAAAAGTCTTTGAAAAATGTACCTCATGGGTTCATAACTTAAAATTAATTAAATAGTTTTAATTTGATGTTTTTTTTTAATAGTTCAATTAACTCTTATGGACTTTATTAATAGTTAATTAAATGTTTAATTAAAAGAGTATTATTAAATCCATAATCATATGGTTTAAGTTTAATTAAATTAAGAGTATAATTTATTAATAGATTAAACCATCAAGTATTTTAAAAGTTTAAAATACACCCTTATACTATATAAAATTAAAAGTCTAATATATTATATATGTATAATTAAAAGGTGAGTCTTACCGTTAGTAGGCCTCATTCACGAAGCCAATCTATAAGGGGGTATAAGGAAACTGGCTATAAAATGGCAGTTGAATGGGTGTCCATTCTCACCCACCGCTTCCTTGATTGGTGGAGGGTCGTTAGCCGAACGGGTAGGACAGGACACAACTTCCCACTATAAGTATAATGAAATACCAAGTAACTAAATGCTTAATAAATTCTCAATCTTAGTTACTTAGGAAAAATGTGAATTTGATGCTAACCCATGAAATTGCACTTTGCACCTTGTTAAGTCGTTAGTGGAGCGTGTGTGGTTAACCGGCATACTAATTTGGGACTAAAAATGTGTGGCAAAGGGTAGCTTGATGTTAATCATGGATCAATGGAGCGTGTGTGGTTAACCGGCACATTGATTAGGTGATATGTAACATTGAGAGTACCAAGATAATTTGCATGGTTATTCACACCTTGTTTTGTGATCCTCGGTATCCCAGTCACAAACTTGAAGGGCATAATCGAGATTAAACATGTCATTGAAAAGTTCAGTGAATCTCAAAGAATCTAGGGATTTCAATTCATTTAAAACCTAAAGTTCATTTTCGTTTTTCATGGTGGAAATTGGTAAATCGTCATTTACCTACCTTCAAATATTTTTCAATTGGATTACGGCATCCCTCTTCCGAATTGTAGAATATTGTTTTGGGTCCTAGCCTTAATATTTCATTTTGGGTGTTATATTAAGGACTTAAATAAACTAAACTTGAATTTCTGCCTTGTAGATGTCTATTACTGACAACTATGGTCTTCCCAAATCTTATGGAAAAAGCTTTCCACATGAAGATGATATTCCTCAATATCATACTTCACTTCCTCTGCCTCCTTCTACTATTCTCCCTGACCGAAAATTACATCGACTTGAAAAGTTCAAGGTCACTCAAGCCCTTTTGGCAAGCAAACATAAATATGGAAAGTCTGTGTGTGCACATGTCTTAGAGATGAAGTCACATATTGATAGGTTGGGAATGTTAGGTGTCGTTTTTCCAAAGAAGCTGGTTGTTGACTTGGTTCTTCAGTCACTTCCCGAGTCATATGGTCAGTTTGTTAAAGACTACTATATGACAGATCACGACGTGACCCTTATTGATCTTACATATTTGCTAATTGTTGCCGAATCAGCAATGATTTGGCGCACTGGTCAAGCAAATTTGATTGAAAGATCTGCTTCCCAAATTTCCATGGACATTGACAATGGAAACATTGGAAGTCTAGAAAAATCTTCACTTCCCAATGGGAAGGGAAAGGCTAAGTCTGGGATTGTCCCATGTACCATTCCAAAAGAATCTGTTTGTTTCTATTGCCAAGAGATAGGGCATTGTATGCGAAGCTGCCGTATCTACCTAAAGGATCGCAAGGATGGTAAAGTCAAAGTGTTTGACTCTACTTCAGGTAAGTCCACTATCTAACTCTATTAAGTTCCTATTTATATATTCTTAATACATGATGTGATAAGATTGCATTTTGATGTTTTGTAGGATCGAAGAAGAGAAAGCAAGCTTAAAGAAAGAGCATGCTTAGTCTGATCGCGAAGAGATGGATTTTGATCACATGGTTCGATGATCGGATTTTGAGTTGCTGCTTAGGAGTTATGATAAATTGCTTAGAAATATGTAGTAACATAGTTTTCATATGTACTTGCATTGTAAGAAAAAGTTTTTCCGCACTTTATAAATAAAGAAAATTTTGATTTTATATTTCCTTGCAATGACATTTGTGAAAAATGGTGTTTATCTATTTTTAGCAATATTGGAAAATGGATTGATTCTTTCGTTTGTGGTAGTGTCAAAATTTACAAAATAAGGAAATGATCTCATCACCAAAGTTTTAATTGGACAGAAACTTGGAATCATGCAACTTGTATTGTATGATGGATGAGAACTTTCGTCTTTGGAAAATTTAGACTAATTCCTTGTTCACATGAATATGTGAGTCAAGTGAAGGACTAGGGGATCTAGTACACCTTGTTGTGCACTGGTCAAGTCCACCACAAAGAACGATAAGACTATTCGTCATGATTTACTAAAGTTTAGTAAATATGGTTATGCTTACAAGACTAAGTGTAATTCTGAATCATTGGAAGACTTTCAATGTATGGAAGAACGAGTAAGAAGATTGAAATTAGGCAAAAAGATAAAATTTTCTTCAATCTGAAAGGAAAGGAGAGTACCTTAGTATCGTGTTTTATGATCATCTTAATGATTATGAAAACCATATAATAATTGATCCTCTAAGGACACCTTAGTGCATTTGTATGACTAAGAAGAGGAATCGGGAATTGTTGAAATGGTTAAATCAATTAAGGTGAGTCATACTTCGTTCCAAAATCAAGTCTTAGAGTCATACTCCAAGATTGTTCCTTGAGTGACATATCTTAAGTAGGTTTATAACACATTTAGAATTGGTAGTTGTGATGTCTTTAAGACAAAAGACAAACTAAGGCCAATTGTATGAAGTGTTTTTTTTTCTTGATAAGAATCCGCACTAACTCTTGAATATTTGTTTGTCAAGGAATGTTTCTTGACAAGAAGTCAGTGGGAGTCTTAAAGATCTTGAAAAGTTTCAAGAACTAATCAAGAATAAACCTATTGTTTATTACTAGCACACAACTTGAGGTTCATAACCTATCGTGTTGGCATATTCTTGTTTTTGTGCCCATTCCAGTTAAAGTTGACTATGCATATGAGTTCTATGAGTTCTCAGTTGTTTGCATAAGGCAATGCACCTTGATCAATGAAAGTTCATTGATTAGTAAGGGTGAGTTCTAAGCAACTTGGAAAACATGGTAGGCCCTTATGCTACCAAGTGACAAGAAATTAAGATTGAACAAGTTCAGTCCATATGAGTTTGAATTTTTCATAAACCTTGTCTTATGATAATGGTTGGGAATGACAGATTCACATGGATAGGAACATATACACCATAAAATCTAAGTGTCATAAGATTTCTCCCCAATTCATGAAAATGATTGTGAGGAAACGCTTTCATTAAGAAGATTTTAAGGAGATAGCAGTTGTGTTAATTACGTTCTCAAATTCGATTATGATTACGGAATCCCTCTTCATAGTTCGAATTGTGAGGAATTGCAAAAGGTTTAAACATTTGGGACTTATTGTTGTAAGTTCTAAAATTGTTTAAACACACATATGAGCCTTCTAATGAAAAGGTGTATGAGCTTAAGGAGCTTAGATAAAGGCTTATCGAAGCATCTCGTATCAGAAATCTGAACTTTGGTAAGAAAGTCAATAAGCATTGTTTTCTAGAAGTCTAACTTATTTCTGGGTACATGTAAAAGCTAGTAGGAGCATAAGTGTTATGTTATTAAAGAAATGATTGTTATGCTAGTGGGAGTATAATCATTATGGTAAGTGTTGCAAGTTAGCAATGTTAATTATAGAAAACAAAGGTTTAAATTCGCAAAGTTGCAGAGTTTGAAAAAGTTGTTTTGCTATAATTAAGGGAGAGGAACTCATACTTCATTTCAAATCTAAAAGCTTAGATTGAGATTTTAATCAAATTTAGTCAATGATATATATATATATATATATATATATATATATATATATATGAATACCATGTTGGAATGCTTCAACATTGGAAATTCTATATATAGAAATATTATAGCAAAAGACTGGTCAAGTATCATGTCTTTATGTAAAACATTATGAATTGTATCCCATATGCTTCGGTTATAGGATCGATTGCATATGCTATAATATTTTCGCGTGTTCTAATTTTCCAAATGGCTGGGGCATTAAGAGGGAAAAGGGAATACAACCGAATATGACTAAAGTTATTAAACAACTGTGAAGGACAATCTAAGGTTCGCCAAGGATTGGTCACTTGTAGTTGGAAGTATAGTAATGGATGGACCATATTGACATTATTATGAATAGATAGGACTCTATTAAGAATGGATTGTCATATGGCAAATATGGAAATGTTTCCATATTGGGAGTTGGATAATAGGAATCTATGTGGAAGTTAGAAGCTTTTATGCAAGAAGGATGTTCAAAGGAATGTACTTTGAAATTGATACTTCGGAAATGCAGAAATGCTTTGGTGCGCAAGGTGGCGTATAGGTTGGATCTTCCAGCCGAGCTTAGTCAGATTCATAGCACCTTTCATGTCTCCCAACTGCGGAAATGCTTGGTAGACGACTCTGCAGTGGTACCTCTCGAGGATATTCAGGTGGATGATATCCTGAACTACATAGAGCGACCGATAGCCATTCTAGATAGGAAGACGAAGGCACTGAGGAACAAGGAAGTAGAGCTGGTGAAGGTGCAGTGGCAGCACCGTAAAGGCTCGGGATGGACTTGGGAGCCAGAGGATGAGATGAGAGAGCACTACCCTAAGTTATTTTCAGCAGCGGCAACGGACTTCAAGGACGAAGTCTAATTCAAGTGGGGGAGATTTGTAGCATTCGGGATTTTCCAGGTATTATTATTGATCATCTTAATTGAAGTGTGGAATGGTTTGGTTTGGGCTTTAGTAGTGGGCTGAGGAAGCTTCGTACGCGGGGCGTACATTGCCATGTACGCCCAACGTACTCGTGAGAGTGAACCGCGGAGGCCAGGCACGTACGCCCAGCGTATGTGTGCAGCTCCTTAAACCATGAAATTTAGGGTTTACTCCCTATATAAAGAACATAACCCCTGTTGGTTCAGCCTCCCTTCACCCATATCTAGCCATCATGAAAACCCTAGCTCTCTTTTGTGTGCCTTTGTGTTCTAGAAGTCATTTGAGAGTGTTTGTGTGTTGTGTTAGTGAAAAGGGAAGAAAGAAGCTTGAAGAAGAAGCAAGGATCCACCAAGAGCTTGTAGATCCAGTGGTTTGACATCATTTCTGACTCTTTTGAGGTATCAAGTTCCATACTTGGACATTGTATGCTTAGGTTTGTTTTTGGGGGTGTTTAAGGTCACTTTTGGACCTTATTGTTAAGGCTTCTTGCATCTTTGCGATTTCAGAGCCTAAGAGCTGTCCTTTTGGGCTCTTGAAGGCACCTAAGGTCATAAAAATCAGACCATGATGGTTAAGCCACAACCATGCAAGTGTTTGATGTCCATTGAGCTTGTTAAAGGACCAAAATCATGTATTGAGAGCCAAACATGCATGCAAGCACATAAAGTTTATGACTTTATGGGTTAGGAGATCTTAGGGGGCCAGGATCTACAGTTTGGACGTAAGGGCTTACTAGATTAAGTCATGAATAAAGCCCCAAAGAAACTGGTCAGTACGCTGGGCATACTCCCTGGTACACCGTGCGTACTGCGTCAACTCCCCGTTTTGGTCAAGGCCAGCGTACGCTGGGCGTACGTGTCAAGTACGTCGCGCGTATGCATGCATAGTGGATGTTTTGGGCTTTTGGGCCTTAGGAGATTGGTCCTGGACTTTTGGGCCCCATAGCCCACTGTGAAGTATAATTTTGGACTTGGGAATCCGGAACTAAAGTATTGGGCCTATTGGTCCAAGATAGACCCCTTTGGAATTATTATATTAGGACTTGGAACTTTTTGGGCGCATTTGGGGGTTAAGGTCCAATTCAAAAATTAGGCTAGTAGTGGGCCCTTAGGGAGTCCTTGATGGGCCGTAGGAGGGCTGGGATTAATAGGCTAGAATTAGGACGTATGAATGTTCCAATTCGACCAAGGGGTAAAATGGTCATTTTACCCTAAGTAGCGTTATAGATTCTGATTGAGTATTATTATGATTATGAAAGCCGGGAGTCATCGGGGCAGCTGTTAGAGGTTACTTCCCGTGAGATTCAACACTCAACTTTACGAGGTGAGTTACCTTCCAGTAGAAGTGGGTCTACGACCACAATGTCGGCCCACTAGTAGGAGTTGTTGCTAGATGTTTGTCTTTGTGATAATTATCTAGGTTTGCTACTATCTGATATGCTTTATGTGCCATGATGCTCTGTTATATGTGTTAGTAGTAGTAGGGGTGAAATAGTCCCCAATAGTCGGTTGTGATAAAACCGACGGGTAAGTCAAGCACCCCATAATGGATTGACCAGGGTAAGTCAAGCACCCTAGAATGGCTTGACCAGGGTAAGTCAAGCACCCCAGAACAACTTGACATGGGTAGGTCGGGCACCCCATAATTGCCTGGCAGTATGTATGCTGTATGGTATGTGGTATGATGGGGGAACTCACTAAGCTTTGTGCTTACGGTTTTCAGTTTTGGTTTCAGGTACCTCTTCATCGAAGGGGAAGGAGCCGGCATGGTAGCAGCGCATCGCACACACATGATTTCCGCATTTTGAGATCCATGGGATTTGTACTATGACATTATTACTACTTTCTATTATGATTTTAGGGACATGTGATGACTTGAAATGATGATGATGTTGTTTTTTCAGTAAATGGTTTTATAAGTATTATAATTAAAAACGAAAATTTTTGGTCTTGAAAATTAGGATGTTACAAGTTGGTATCAGAGCCTTGGTTTGAGGGATTCTGACACACCTTCGGGGGTGTCTGGACTCAAATCGAGGGTTTGAAAGATTTTTACAAGAAAATCGTTTTCTAAAATTAAAATAAAAAGTTTTTGAGAAAGAACAAGGTGTGTGATGCGTGCGACCGGCCGAGCACAAGTAAGTTTTCCCCAAGATACCCATACATGTTATGTTACGATATGATATGCTTATGACAACTGCATGCTAGATTAGGGCTACGGGTCTAGGAAGGATGCCTTGTATGCCTATTATATGTGTATGAGAACTACATGCTAGATTAGGGCTAAGGATCTAGGAAGATGCCTTATGTGTCTGTTATATGTGCCTATTGAATTACATGCTAGAACTGATTAGTCAATAATATGATTGCCGGATAGGACATCCTTGGTATGGTTACTCAATGCTTGAATGCTGCTTGCTTTGTGCTTTTAGGAGTTCTAGTTATCTTTAACTAACTAGTAAACGAATATGTTAAGTTACATATTTCAAGGGTTAAATAATTTCAGAAGGTTAGGTCTAGCCCTATTTCACAGCTCTTGTTTGAGTCCAACCGTTGTAGGGTAGGACCTCTCATTCGAAGAATTATTTGGTCTTAGTGATATGTAATGGTATTCGCAAGCTAGTTAGATAAAGGTAGCAGGGATTCCTTATGCAGCTGATGGCGGAGAGTAGGTCGGAGAGTTACCCTAGGGTAAGCCTAGGATGAGATTAGTGCAGTAAGCAATAGTTGTGAAAGGGACTTGGTGAAGTCAAGGCAATCCTTGAGGAAAGTATAGATAGATGTGGAAGGTAGTATGGGCCCGTACTACTGAAAGCAGAGGATCCGTACTCGAGTCAAGGAGGGCCGAGATAGAACCAGGAAACTTGTAGTATGTGAGACCTCATGAGGTTATGTATAACCCTGACAATTATTTGTTTTGTTTCAGAATGGTGATGATTACGCGTCACGGAGGAGGATCAGGTTCAAGATCCGGTTCAGGATCAGGTTCAGGATCAGGTGTCGAGCCAGTTGATGAGGGACTACGTGAGTTTATTGCTTCTGAGATCACTAGAGGCATTCTTGATTCTACCCCGGTGATTTTCGGGTCGATCAAGGAAGGGATCATTGAGCTGATGGAGGATCGCCTCAGGGCGTTTAGGAGTGACTGGGCGGCTAGCCAGTCAGGGGCGTGCACACTGTCCTTTAAGGACTTCAGGGGATGCGGTGCGCCAGATTTCCACGGGGTGAAGGACCCCATTGTGGCCAGGAGATGGATTGAGTCTGCCTAGTTGATGAGCTTCTGCCCTGAGGGGTCGAAGGTCCGGTACGTTGCAGGATGTTTGAGGGACAGAGCCAGAGATTGGTGGGAGTCATTTGGTGATTCTTTGGGAGCCCCATCCATTGAGGCTATAAATTAGTCGGACTTTGTGACCAGATTTAGGGTTGAGTTTGCGCCGGCTGTGGAGCTTCAGCAGCTGGCAAGGGTGTTTCTTGATATGAGGCAGACGACAGAGACGGTGGCAGAGATCACCGCCAAGTTCAGAGAGAGGGCTTTGCTGGTGCCCCAGTATGCAGGAGATGAGGATATGTGGAGGACCCGCTATCATGATATGTTGAGGGCTGATATCCGGGAGCATGTCAGCTACTCGGCATGCCCGACCCTGGATTCAATGATTGTCAGGGCAAGGGAGAGGGAGATCGATTTGGATCACATCAGGAAGAGTAAGGTGGAGGAGGGACAGGTGACAGGGGTTTCGGGGAAGAAACCAAGGGATTCGACTCTAGGTCGAAGGGCAAGCCGGGCCAGAGCCGCTGCAGGAAATGCGGCAGACCGCATGAGGGAGCTTGTAGATCGGGGTCATTGGGCTGCTATAAGTGCGGCAAGACTGGGCACTTGGGCAGGGATTGTACTGCCCCTGCCCCCGCCTTTCATACATCAGACCTGATCTGCTTTCATTGCAATCAGAAGGGCCATAAAAAGGCCAACTGCCCGAGGTTGACAGCAGCAGCAGCAGCACCAGTGGTGGCGCCAGCTCTAGTGACCCTGCGGATTACTGATGGCCGGCAGGGCAAGTCAGAGGCTCCAGTGGTGAGGAGCCGAGCCTTCCAGTTGACTACTGAGGAGGCACACGCCGCACCCGATATGGTGACGGGTATGATTTCTTCTTTCTAGCTTTTATTATATGTTGTTTATGATATTTATGTGTCATGATATGTGTTTTGTTTAGGATCGTTCCATGTGAACGGCATTCCAATTCAGGTGTTGTTCGATTCGGGTGCTACCCGATCATTTGTCTCTCTTGCACTTAGCAAGAAGTTCTCTGAGTCTTCGGGCATGTTGGATTGCCCGCTAGAGGTCGAGATTGCTGACGACCGATCAGTTCGAGCATTAGAGGTCTTCAGAGATTGTGTGTTGAGGTTGTTCGAGGAGCGCTATTTGGTAGACTTGGTTCCCATACCATTGCGTGGTGTGACAACCCGAAATTTTTTTGCTTTGAAAGCACAGTCAGTCAACTCAACTGAGTGCCAGACTCATTGGTAATGAGTTCTAGCCTGGTTAAAGGTCATTCTAAGGAGTTTTAAGCCTAGTACACTTAAGGAATGTGTGATAGAATGTACCTGCTAGAGACACTGTACAACAAATCCAGCATTAACCTAACCATAAGGAGTTCACGGCCACAATGTCAATGAGTTTACGGTCGTAAACTCATGTGGCCGTAAACTCAAGACCATATATATGGCCCTCGATCATTTCTAGCCATTTCTTGCATTCCAACCTCAAGAACACTCCATTTCTCTCTCAACTATCATCCCGATCTTTATCCTAGATCTTCAAAAGTTGTAAGTGTTCTTCCTTGAATTGTTGATACATCTCCTAATCTAGTATCACCTAATGATTTCATCCATGGAAATCATCTTTTTCTTAGATCTTCAAGTTTCACCAAGAACACACACTAGTGTTCTTGGCCTAAATCAACCATTTCAAGCCTCTAGATCGTAAGTACTCTTCCCTATACTTGTTATCTAGTTAAGAATCATGCTTAGAACTTAGAAATCATCAAGAATGCAAGACCAAAAGGAGTTTACGGCCAAGCCATCTCTCATGGCCGTAAACCCCTTTAAGGGTGCCATTTTTGCCATAAACCCTCCTAGATGCAAAGCTTGTGACCTAGAACCCTTCCTTGATGGAAATAGGACTTTAAACTACTCTCAAATGCATAATGACCATGAGTTTACGGCTGTAAACTCCTTTGGGCCGTAAACTCATCAAAAGCCTCCATTGAGTTGGTCTTTCTCATCCTTGTGTAGAGCAAAAGTCCCTAAAACTTCTCTAGCCTTCAAACACACACTTATGCATGTTTGACCATGAGTTTACGGCCGTAAACTCCCTTTGGCCGTAAACCCATGGTAGTAAACTCATGGTAGTACCATTCCACTTTCCTTTGATGAATCACATGTGATTCCAACACTTGGTCAAAGTGTTTCCTAGTCCCGGAAGGTGTTTCCTTTCATATAGTTGCTTACACACACTATATTTATGTCAGTATATGCCATTATATGTCATTTAGGACTTGTTGTGTCTCGGGACTTCATTCGTGGAACTTCTCATCCTTACGCGCGTATTCGTTGAATCACCCACATCAGGTGAGTTCATACCCCGTAATGAATCTTTTAACTGTTTTAAATGCTTTTAAGGGGGGGGGGGGGGGAATACAAGTTGAACACAATGATAATTGTGTAATTGTTTGTTATAAACATCTTTCAAAATGTTGCTTATGTATTTTATAAGTGATCAAAACATTTCAAAAACTCTTTTAAAGTTATGTTACTTTATAGTTTAATCAAACTCCGTTTTTAAAGTACAAGCATAACTTAGTAGTAAAATGAGTCTTTTCAATAACAGTTCAAGTAAAACGTTAGTAAACTATAATAGGTATAGCTTAGGAAGATACTATTCATTACTTCTAGTATAATGAAGCATACAAAGAGTCAGTTCATACATGAGTCAAACATACTATGATGAGAAACAAACAAAACATACATACATACTAGACAGAGAGAACATACAATACAGCTAGTACATACTATACATTATACAAGAGAACATACTATGATGAGAAAAAAACAGAACATACATACATACTAGACAGAGAGAACATACAATACAGCTAGTACATATAAAACATATACAAGTATATTATAACATAATGTGAATCACTGTTTCGAGGCATGGCATCACCTGTCATGGTTCGATTTGCAGCCATAATCTCCTAGAGTGAGAGCGTGAATTTGGGTATAGAAATATACTGGATTGACTATCCTACACCTTGCTGTTAGCTACAGTGGGATTTGCAAGTCTACGGGTGCCAAATGTCATTCCTTCCGACGTCTTCCATCGTCGTGTTATTAGTCGATAGTATGGTGCAATCATATCACATTATACCTTAAATAGCAATTGGTTTAAGGTAGAAAGTACAACAATAGTTACTATAATACAATACTACAGTACTTTATTTATTTCCCCATTTCATTCATTGTGATCTTCTCACAATAAACAGTAATGTAAAAACTATATTTTTGGTTAATGATAGTCTCACTTGGGAAATTACACAACTCATGCAAGAGACAAACATAGATAACATTAGATGCCTTGGTAGAAGGCTACGTTTAGTAGAGGGGACCATAATGCTAACCTTATGATTCCTTAATGTATACATCAAAGGATATATATATCAATAGGATCCGACAGGTAATAGGATGTGTGCTCTCCGCTTCATTTCCTGTTCCTTGTTTGGTTGTGGGCTTGGAACGAATTCGCCCAATCTATTTTCTATTCGATTCTAGATATATATATGCTCAGTATACATTAAGTCATCATAAGGGTACCAGGTATGGGTCAAGTCATAGGACACAGAGTCAATGCACAGTTTTCTAGTACAAAACATACTTTCCAAATCAGAACTTTTGGTATACAAAACTAGAAATTTACCATTTAAGAGTTTAATCCATTTTATTAAACCAGTATAAACTTAAAGGACCTTAGGTGATTAACTCTATAATACCTGAGTTTATACATCATGGTTATATATCATTAATACCCAATAGGTAGTTGGATGTGTGTTTTCCGCCTTACTTCCTGTTCCTTGTTTGGTTGTGGGCTTAGGGCAGATTCACCCAATTAACTTTCTATTCGATATTAGATCATATATAGCCAGTATAAACTAAGTGATTATAGAAGTAATCACTGTGGTCACCATTTTATTATAAGAAATAAGGGTTTTATTAAAGAATCTTTTCATTAAATATAAAGGAACCATTACAATTAACTCCATGAGTAACAAGTGAATACACCAGGGTTATATACCACAATGATCAAACAAACAATGGGATGTGTGCTTTCCGCCTTAGGTCAGATGCGCACAATCGATTGTTTGTTTACTCTGAGTCTTACAAAAATTGTATCCATTTAGTACTCATAGAAAGGATTGTAGAGTCATTTTTACTTATCTTTCATTAAAGTAGGAAATATAGGATTTTCTAGAGGAACAGGCAAACTTTTCTAAACAGAACTTACAACTTACTACATTTTTACAACTACATTCTTCAACTACATTTTCAACAACATTTTACAAACAACTTTCTGTAACTTACTTACATCACTAAAATCTTATGAACTCACCAGCTTAATTGCTGATCAACTCTTTCAAATAACTTGTATTCTCAGGAGCCTAGTAGACAGGTACTCGTGCTGGGAATTCGGAAGATGGAGCATAATAGCTTCAAGTCTTGTTTTGTTATTTGCTTATGAATTCTATGTTTTGTGAACACACACATTGTAAACACTTTTTTTCTAATGAAATGGTTGTTCATTACTTGCTTACTATAATGCATATCTTGTGATACTAAACATGACGTCCTCCACCCCCGAACGTTTCTGCCGTTCCGGTTTTGGGGTGTGACACGTGGGAACAAGGTCATCATCGGTATGGATTGGCTGAGCTCTAATGGGGCTGTGATTGACTGCGCGCAGCAATTGGTGCGTGTCAGGACCCCAATTGGGGGAGAGCTGGTGATTCAGGGCGAGAGGCCACGGCGTGGACCAGCTTTATGCTCAGCAACGAGGGCTAGGCACTACCTTCAGCAGGGTTGTGTCGGATATGTCGCCTACGTCATGGATACCCGAAAGGAGGGTAAGGCGACTGTGAGTGATGTGCCGGTTGTGAGAGAGTACACGCATGTGTTCCCAGAGGAGTTGCCTGGGATACCTCTGGAGAGACAGGTGAAGTTTAGGATCGATCTGGTCCCTGGTGCGGCCCCGATAGCCAAGGCACCGTATCGGTTGGCTCCTCCCGAGATGCAGGAGTTGTCTACACAGCTGCAGGATGTAACGATCCAAAAATCAAGGGTAAAATTTTCATTTTTAATGTAGTCAAAACATAGATATCATTTATTCCAAACATCCAAAACATCGTTAATTAAAACATTTATCAGAGTTCATCCCAAAATCATTCAATGCGGAAAACATAGGTGTGTGCACTGTGATCAATCCGAGCCCTTCTTTTCCAAATCGATGATACCTGAAAACAATAAACAAGACTGTAAGCACGAAGCTTAGTGAGTTCCCCAGATCATACCCCACACAGTCCACATAATCTCATAATCCATATTAGCTATAAAAGCTACATAAACCATATTAATCACATATCCATACATATCAGCATATACGGATGCCGTGGGCTCGTCCCCAGGGTCTTACTCCAGGATGCCATGGGCTCCCAACATGGTCTTACACCTAAGTGCCATGAGCTCTCCCATGGTATTTGATAGGAAAGCCATGGACTCTCCACATGGTCTTACATCCATGTGCCATGGGCTCCCCCATGGTCTTCCATGCAAGTATCACAAAGACAACTAGCATACCACATACTCACTAGCATACCACCTATACATGCATACCAGACATATTAGTAGCGAATCTACAATAAACATTACTACATAATAGGAAAGCCATGGGCTCTCCACATGGTTTTACATCCAGGTGCCATGGGCTCTCCCATGGTCTTCCATACAAACATACCACATATACCACTAGCATACTTCCTAGCTCATACCAACTAACAAGTCACATAATACAATATCAGCTAGGATACTACATAACATAAAATGGGTCGGCCGTGGTGCCTTAGACCCATTGGTATGGTGAGGAGACTCACCTGGCTCTGCTGAAGTCCTGCGGATGCAACTCCAACTGCTGGTTGACAGATTCCCGAACTGCCAACATCAAACAATACCCAATTAATGTTTGGGTCCCAACACATAACCATAAGTTCTTGAAGTAACAGGCTACATTACCCCATCTTGGCTTGATTCAAGCCCAAGGCCCAAATGTCAAACTAGGAATCAAAGCCCAACATATGGCCCAATTTTCCAAATTGGGCCCAAACCAATATCATATAATCATTAAGGCCCAAACTATGGCCCATCTATGGCCCAATTTTCCAAATTAGGCCCAACTCCTCATATGGTCCTTACCTCAAAGCCCATTAATTATTCTAGTCCATTTGCTTGATCTTGGGTGGCCCATTAATAACCCAATCATCAAGGCCCAATCGAAAGGCCCACCAATAAACCCAAGTGAAATTAGGGTTCACATAAAATGATGATTAGGGTTAAGTGTCCCTACTTAACCCATTAAGGACTTAATCCATTAAGTCCCACCTAGCCTTAGGTTAATTGCAATTGGTTATTAATTAATATTTTAAGTTCATTAAATAATTCCGATGCGGTCCCGATAAGTCCCAAATTAGGGTTTCATTGCATTAGGGTTTTCCAAACCCTAATTAGGGTTTCCAACCCATCTTAGCCCAATGGCCCAAAATCAAGTCCTTAAGCCCATTAGGGTTTCCTTAGGTCAATTAGGGTTTTGCTAGGCCTATTAGGGTTTCACTAATCGGGCACCACCCACTACCACCTCGGGTAGTGGTGGTCAACGGTGGCTCACGGCGGCGGCCACCACCTCACGGTGGTGGTTAGGGTTTCTAGTCCAATCGAGTCCAAGCATCCCAAACGACATCCAAACACAAAATTACCCTCACTTATTCTCGCATTCTTAAATCTAGTTTCAAAAAGAATTTCGGGACGAAATTCCCTCTAACGGGGGGATGATGTCACAACTAGGAATTCTAATGCTTTGTAAACATTAAACAAGGATAACATTGTAACTAAAAATTGAAAGCAACGTATGATGCTTATTCAATGGCAACCAAATTCCATCAAACACTCTATTCAAAACACTCAAATAGTCAACAAAAGGTTGGAAACCCTAGAAATCCTGGTTTAAGTCCATTATGGACTATGTCACACCCCCAAACCAAGGATGGCGGAAACGTCCGGGGGTGGAGGACTTCATGTATAGTATCATAACAACAATTGTAATAGTAATTCAAGCAAACACAACCAACATATATATAATTGAAAAAGTTACATCATTGTATGAATTACATGTTTACGAATCAATTACAATATGTTGACAAAATATGAAATAGTAGACGCCTTAGCGTCCCATCCTCAAAAGCACTTGATTACCTGTTTAATGAGTTCCTGAGAATACAAGTTGTTTGAAAAAGTGTCAACACAAAGGTTGGTGAGTTCATAAGCTTTTGTTTGGTATTATTAAAGCCTTTCGTTTGTGAAAGTAGTATTTGTGTTAGAAAATCCAATATTTTCCTTAATGTGTAAATGTAGTCTTAAAACCCAAAGACCGAAACGTACAAGTAATTTGTCATATTTATAGTAAAACAATGCAAGTTTAAATCGACATAAACTCGTTAAATTTTAATGAAGTTCACGTAAATTCCAATGTTTATTAATACTTTATGTGAGTTATTATAACCATGCTATGACCTAGTTGGCCTGAAACGACGTTCTTCAGGCGTCGAAAATGTTATGACATTTGTCACCCCAGACCTGCCGGTCTAGCTGTTGCATGCAGCTTAGGTGTGGGTTTGTCAAACCCAATATAGATCTATACACAAGTATCACGCTCTCCCTCAAGGAGACTCTGGTTACAATACAGGACTTAATGGTAATTTGAAGTAAATGTCTCACAAAGTAATTAACGGAATTACGTGTTATGAAAACTTGGTACCGTATGGCCGTACCTTGCTTAATGAAAATATCCTTTGTATAAATGTACCATTTTTTTTAAATGTATGTGTTATGTAATGTATCATAAACTATACCTATTATAGTTTATCAACCAAGGGTAGTACGTAGTAATGTATGCAAACTATATTTAAAATAGTTTATTAAATGTTTGAATATATCGGTTGTACTTTGATTATAATCACTTGTTATTCTTTATATTCAATATGTCCAAATCCATTTGTAAACTGATGTGTGTCCATATATTAAGATAAAATGACATATATTGCAATAACATATAATCATATAAAGATATACACCTTGCTCAACATGTTACAAGGTGAAATGAAATTGACAGCAACTTTTTGTTGAAAACAGTTTCTGTTACTGTTTTTAGAAAATTTATAGAAAAATCATCAAAGCTCCAAATCCAAATCCGAAAATTTTGAGAGTTTGGAATATGAGTCTAGTTTGTTTGTAAATTTTATCAAGATTTTTAGTGATCTCTAACAGAGGTGAAAATGTCCATAATCACAGACTGGTCCGGGTTTGCCTCTGAAATGACAGACAGTTTTGTAAAAATCACCATAAATTGTAGAAAAATCATATGGAGATGTGCAAGTATCCATTTTAAAGCTAAGAGTTTGAACTACTTGCACCTGGAACAGTTTTGAAAACTAAAATATTTAAGTTGACCAAAACAGTCCGTGATTAAAGTCCATCTTTTCTGATGTAATCTGTTAGAAAAAGTTTAATTGTGTTCTTGATGATTTTACTTGTATTCCCCCCTTAAAACTTAAGAAAAACATGTAAATGTAGGGGTATGAACTCACCCTTGAAGCGTGAGTTCGATTCGCACGGTATTCGGGTTCTTTTGGGAAACTTGTCGTGAGATTTGTTACGTGACATTCTTCGTTCGTACCACGATTCACCGTGTATCTTTATATTTCAGTCGTAGCGTGAACTCGATCCCGGTTCTTTTTGGTGAAGCTTCACGTGAGAATCGTAATTTAGTAATTCTTGAGCTTTGAAACACTCTGGGGACCGTTTGTATTAATTTTTAACAAAAAGGGCAGTTTCGGTATTTCTTGACAAGTGTAGGGTTGTTTAGGGAAGTAATTTGACAAATGGGGGTTGTTTAGTAATTTCCTTAATCACCGGTGACCAGATTTGATCAATTTTTACAAATGGGGGTTTATTTTGATATAACTTGGCATTTGTAGGGGCTGATGTGGATAATTCTCACAACAAAAGAATTTGGGGCTTTTGCCCTTATTTTGCCCGATCGATTCCAAAAGAGAGAACCAGTCGGGAGCTTCGGGTGCACGGGACTGCAACATGGAGACAACATGAACGGGAGTGGAGGCGACCGAACACAGAAACCGAAAACATCGGAATCACCACCATCGCCGCCCGGCTCCGACGTCCCTGTGAAGGATCTACCTCCATCGTCGGAAATCTCGGCCCGAGGAAACGAGGCAGCAGCCGCAGACGAGGTTCAAGGAGACGGGGAAAGATCGAGCAAATCTCATGTAGGGGCGCTGGCCGATGGCGATCGTCGACGTCTTCTTTCTTTTGTGCGTGTGGTTGGAACGGACGGAAGCAAGCAGCGACTAGGTAAGCGGTCACCGAAAGGAAAAGGGCAGGGGTTGAATCGGAGAGTTATTATCGGTACTTAATTTGGCCGGAGAAGGGAGGAGATCGGCGAAAAAGGGAGAACACGAGGATAGCAATCTCCGGCGATCCGTTAATTTGATTGAGCCGTCGTCTTCGTCTGATCAGGAAGGAACACAAACTGAAATTGAAGGCGACAATCGGGTGGGGTCTTTGATCCATCATCTGATTCGAGAAAGGATAAGTATAACCGATAGTAGCAATCCCTTCCTTCCTCTTCTCTGGATGCAGTAGACCGGAAACAACCCGCAACAGCAACAGTCGACGGTGGCTAACAGGTAAAAGAAAGTTCTTTTTCTCTTTTCCGTTGTGGATTGAAATCGATGGGGGGGGGGTATTTGAGATGTTTGTTCTTGGTTATTTTTATTGAAAATTGATGAATGGGATGATTATTTTGATAAGAATCGATGTAGGGAAAAATGTTTGGGTTTGGTTGTTGACAGGAATTGTTAGGTTGTTTGGGGTTGGGTGATTCAAAGAAATTGAAGAAGGGAAAAACAATTGTTTTGTTGTTTCATTTGACAGATAAGTTGAAGTTATACACGAATTTAAGAACCAAGTGTTCTTACTGGAAACGAGTTATAGAAAGAAAAGAATATGAATTGGGTTTGTTTGATGGTTTGCAAGAAACAAGGAGAAAAAGAATTGAGTGTGCTGGAATCACGGAAGATGATTTACAGTTGCCTCAATTTGACAGCTCACATAATTGCTATATATTTGAATACTTGTAAATTTGTTAAATATTTGTTAGTGTATAATGATAATGGTTATATATTTGAATAATTGTAAATGGTTATATATTTGAATAATTGTAACTTGTTATATATTTGTTAGTGTATAATTTATTTCGAATATATATACATCATATATCATACTTGTATTTAGATATTTTGCAAAAGTAATTAACACACACATATATATATATATATATATATATATATATATATATATATATATATATATATATATATATATATATATATGTATTTGAACTTATATATATAATGAGGACGTAACATTTATTAATTCGTTAAATCTCGGTTGGTTAAATTAGAAATACAAACACATATACTTAATAGACCCCAATTTACGTGCCATTGGTCTTTATTGCATAACGGCTCACGGGGGTTTGATCGTCGAACTCTGACCGAATTTTACCGGTTTTTACATTATCCCCCTGTTGAAGGGAATTTCGTCCCGAAATTTAAGAAAGGAGTACCTTAAGAGAAAAGTTGTGGGTTTTCGGTACCAGTTTTAATTTATTACGATATTAGATACATATGTTTGGACTAGTTTTGTGAAAATTTGCCCCATTGGGTTTGCTAATTATTTTCAAACTATATGACGAGTAATATAAAATTTACAAATATGTATAGGTTCAAAAGGATTTTATCAGATTTGAGGAATTATTTCAACCAAATGAGTTGTGTAAATTAAACTTAGCTTTGCTAATTTTATCGGTGAAATTAAAATTCTTAGTTTACTATACGAAAGATTTTGATTGATCATCAACCGTCAAAACCACTTAGGATGTTAATGATGTATACCGTCGTGGTGAACATACGATGCTTTGATTAGGGATAATCGACTACAAGATAAGTTTTGTATGGATGAAAAATATATATGGACTTGTTTATGGTTTACAATATTGTTAGGTTTTCACATTTAGTGGAATGAAGTTGTTTGATAGCGATGAGAATGATTGATTTATTCTACTTTGCTGATATGGGAATTAAGGGTTCAATCATTTCTTCGTAAATTTAAAATGCTAAAGCATGACAATGTTAGAATTATAACAGAGAAGGGAACTGAATACAAAACATGTTTCTCTTCCAGATGTTATATATGTATGATAAAACTAGATTGTCTTCCTTAATGAATCTGCAACTCACTAAACCTAATTCTTACTCAAACATAAATTTAAAATTCTGAAACACAAAAGAAATTTACATAAATATTGGTAGTAATGTCAAAGTATGATGTTTACAAAGAAGTTATATGAGACGTAACTACTAATGATGTCAAGTTTATTTTATTACAATGACTTGTTGTTATCATGAGAGATGAAGTATGTTGCCCAAATGAGATGCAACTGTCATATTCTCAGGGGAAACAAAGTTTGTTGCTAAAACGTGATACAAGATTTGTTGCTAAAATGAGATACACGATTTGTTGCTAGAATGAGATACCAGATTTGTTGCTAAAATGAGTATACAAGATTTGTTGATAAAACGTGATGTAAGACTCGTAGATGTACCAAGTCCCCATTCATGAGTTCATAACCCCAGCCTAATGACCGAATTGTGCCCTAGTGACTACTATGTGTATCAAAAACATAGTGTATAAAATGGTAAAATGCACTCAAGCGAATCGTGCAAGTGAGGAGTTGTCTACTTCTGGCTAGCGTTATCCATGATGACCATATACTCAAATGAGTTAATGATTAGTGTGAACTGATTCCAGGGACTTAAATGTGATAAGACCTCATGAATTGACACTAGCATACACATACAAAGCAGCTTATAGCAACCAAGTTTATACGAGTCAAATAATTATAACGAACGTAAGTAGTTTAGCTACGACAAGTCATGTTTTCTTTTGCATGATTGAAGACTTGTAGTATGCAGTGAAAAGAATTTAATCTGAGGTATATGGGAACTGATACGTCGCTTCAAAGTCAAGGATTTGCAGGGTAGACATGTGAAGCATTAAATGCATGCGGCACACAAGTCAAGATTTTAGCAGTATATACTTATACGTGTGTGAATGGAAGAAGAAAGTTACGGCTCAAAGAATATATATATATTCATTTTCTCTTCATTTGTTAGATACACAATAACCATAACATCATAGACTATATATATTCTATTTCATTTGTAATTTTCACTAGTTTATATTCCGCGAGTGTTACCGAAATCATTTATCAATTTTTCAGAAGTGCTTAACTTGTTTTGTTGCATTCCCAACAATTTGCTTATTAATTACTTCTCCCACTTTACTTATATAAATCATCACATTCTTACCGCGACTTTTAACTTCTCCCTCACAAATGGATCCACCTGCAGATCATTAAAACCCCATAGATGACCTCGATTGGTTTCAATACTTTGATCATCAAGATCTTTTCAGGTATATATAAACGTCACTCATTACACCATCTTACGCACAGAAAAGTGATTTTGTCGACATTTATCAAAACATGGTTTGGATTTGTAGTGATCAAAAAGAGTATTTCATCGTGTTGGATTTGATTATCTTGAGTTTTTTTTTTTTTTTTTTTTTTTTTTGGATTTTTGCAGTGGTGACATGCTCAACCATCATGATTACGAGTTGTCGGAAAAATTGCATGAAGGGCTCGATCAGAACGTTTCCACAGTACTTAACAAGGATCAAAACATCATTTCTAGAAATGAGTTTCACGATCTTGATCCCCTTGAAGATATAAGCTTATGGGATTGTTGGGAGGATGGTAATTTACCATTGGTTAGTTTCAGTGAAGACTATAAATCCGGTGGTGAGGCTACATGTAGTGCTAGTGCTGTCACCACTGATCACGGTGGCCGGAAGGTAACAAAGAGATTGAGACCATTGGAGTTTGAAGAGATAGAGAAGTACTTTGAGATGCCGATAATCATGGCAGCAAAGGAACTAGGGATAAGTTTAACAGTGTTGAAGAAAAGATGCAGAGAGCTAAACATAAACAGATGGCCTCATAGAAAACTTAAGAGCCTTCAATCCCTCATTGAAAATGCCAAGGTAAATTATGATAATAACCTTCTATACATTACTCATGCACTTGGTAACCAAAGTAGTTTTGGTATTTTCTAAAATTTTAATCGTTAGCTTCTTTATAACTAAACATAGGTCCGAGGCATATGCCACATCAAATCAATTGATTTACTACGATCTCCTGATTTATATTTATATAAACTTAACTCATTGTAAATTTTGTGAACTCACATGAAAAATATATTGTACCTACCTTTAAAAAAATTTAGGAGTTGGGATTAAACGAGGAGATAGAGACGTTAGAAGGGCACAAGAAGATGATGGAGAAATTGCCAGGTATGGAATTGACAGAAAGAACAAAGAAGCTTAGGCAAGCTTGCTTCAAAGCTATTTATAAGAAGAGAGGACTTAACAATCCTTAGCCATTTTGTTATCATTCGTGGTTTTTAATCTACATTGTATGTGTTTTTCTCTTGATAGTTTGATACTCTTTTTTTTTTAGTTTCATTTTATGTATTTGTCTATTGATTTTTAATGCAGAAAATTTTGTATAATTTGGGTATTATAGTTTGTATTATGTATTTAGCCATATTTTAGATTGCCGACATGACTACGCCGACGACTCTATACCAGAGGTCTATATAAATAGACTTATGAATTTAGTAGGAATAACTTGATTATAATCTTGTGATTTGTTCCATGTCTGATCCACTCCTAAGATTCACTTGACATGCCCCCAGTTATGTGTAATTAAAATTTTATTAGACTGTTGATCCTAATGAGTCTACCCTAAGTCCACAACCAAACAAGGAACAGGTCCTAAGGCGGACTCACCATTTCTGGGTCAATCATTCCTTAATTACACATAACTTCGAGGTACACCTAAAGAATCTTAGAGTTACCAGTTGTAAATTGTTTGTAATACCAAGTAGTGAGATTCAATGAAATAAAATGCATGCCCATTTCATTGATAAACCTTTTAGTAAATATTCTTACCATTTATATACACATGTATAATTTCGCACTTTAGTGAACTATTCTTGGTGTTTCTGTTAACGTCTTGGAGATGGAGTTATGGTAGTGGGTAGAAGTAGGTTTTGTACGGGCGTTAAAATTTACACATCATGTTACTCTTGCGAGAATAGGGGTAGAAGAGATAATTAATAGACGCCTAATCCTATAATTACTTATAGGGGTGATCCTTATTAGTTACGTCTATAATCACGTAGTGCATATCAGTTATACATAATTTGAGATAGAATAGACTTTCGAATAAATGACTCTACTCTAAGTCCACAACCAAACAAGGAACAGGAAGTAGAGCAATAGTCATAGATTCTGAGTCTATAATATCTTTAATTATGCATAACCTTGGCGTATGCACTCAGTTATCATAGGCCTACTAATAGAGGTCTTTAGTTTTCACATAAGTTGGTTATAGTATCACCAAATACTCCTATAGTATTTTTAGCTGTTTAGATTCGATTCTTAAAGTATTCTCTGTAGGGTGTAGTTAGGTTGATAGATTTGTTGCCCATTATGACTATCCCCCAGTATATGCAAGTCACTCCTCGGACAGATATAGTTGATCAGGCTATATCCTTCCCAGACTTGATTTACATATACCAAGGCATACCCATAATGTACAACTCCTCTTCTTTTATTTTATGTTCTTCTAGTTATGACACTATATGAGCATGTATGCATGTATTTATACTTTTAATAAAAAAAATCATTTATTTTCTAAAAGTATATTTATTTGAAAAATGCACAAATCAGAGACTATTAGTCCCAATTGTGTTTATAGTTTGTATATCTTATGTGGTTTGATATACTTAATTCACTATAAACTGTGCTCTAATACCAATCTGTCACACCCCCAAACCAAGGATGGCGGAAACGTCCGGGGGTGGAGGACTTCATGTATAGTATCATAACAACAATTGTAATAGTAATTCAAGCAAACACAACCAACATATATATAATTGAAAAAGTTACATCATTGTATGAATTACATGTTTACGAATCAATTACAATATGTTGACAAAATATGAAATAGTAGACGCCTTAGCGTCCCATCCTCAAAAGCACTTGATTACCTGTTTAATGAGTTCCTGAGAATACAAGTTGTTTGAAAAAGTGTCAACACAAAGGTTGGTGAGTTCATAAGCTTTTGTTTGGTATTATTAAAGCCTTTCGTTTGTGAAAGTAGTATTTGTGTTAGAAAATCCAATATTTTCCTTAATGTGTAAATGTAGTCTTAAAACCCAAAGACCGAAACGTACAAGTAATTTGTCATATTTATAGTAAAACAATGCAAGTTTAAATCGACATAAACTCGTTAAATTTTAATGAAGTTCACGTAAATTCCAATGTTTATTAATACTTTATGTGAGTTATTATAACCATGCTATGACCTAGTTGGCCTGAAACGACGTTCTTCAGGCGTCGGAAATGTTATGACATTTGTCACCCCAGACCTGCCGGTCTAGCTGTTGCATGCAGCTTAGGTGTGGGTTTGTCAAACCCAATATAGATCTATACACAAGTATCACGCTCTCCCTCAAGGAGACTCTGGTTACAATACAGGACTTAATGGTAATTTGAAGTAAATGTCTCACAAAGTAATTAACGGAATTACGTGTTATGAAAACTTGGTACCGTATGGCCGTACCTTGCTTAATGAAAATATCCTTTGTATAAATGTACCATTTTTTTTAAATGTATGTGTTATGTAATGTATCATAAACTATACCTATTATAGTTTATCAACCAAGGGTAGTACGTAGTAATGTATGCAAACTATATTTAAAATAGTTTATTAAATGTTTGAATATATCGGTTGTACTTTGATTATAATCACTTGTTATTCTTTATATTCAATATGTCCAAATCCATTTGTAAACTGATGTGTGTCCATATATTAAGATAAAATGACATATATTGCAATAACATATAATCATATAAAGATATACACCTTGCTCAACATGTTACAAGGTGAAATGAAATTGACAGCAACTTTTTGTTGAAAACAGTTTCTGTTACTGTTTTTAGAAAATTTATAGAAAAATCATCAAAGCTCCAAATCCAAATCCGAAAATTTTGAGAGTTTGGAATATGAGTCTAGTTTGTTTGTAAATTTTATCAAGATTTTTAGTGATCTCTAACAGAGGTGAAAATGTCCATAATCACAGACTGGTCCGGGTTTGCCTCTGAAATGACAGACAGTTTTGTAAAAATCACCATAAATTGTAGAAAAATCATATGGAGATGTGCAAGTATCCATTTTAAAGCTAAGAGTTTGAACTACTTGCACCTGGAACAGTTTTGAAAACTAAAATATTTAAGTTGACCAAAACAGTCCGTGATTAAAGTCCATCTTTTCTGATGTAATCTGTTAGAAAAAGTTTAATTGTGTTCTTGATGATTTTACTTGTATTCCCCCCTTAAAACTTAAGAAAAACATGTAAATGTAGGGGTATGAACTCACCCTTGAAGCGTGAGTTCGATTCGCACGGTATTCGGGTTCTTTTGGGAAACTTGTCGTGAGATTTGTTACGTGACATTCTTCGTTCGTACCACGATTCACCGTGTATCTTTATATTTCAGTCGTAGCGTGAACTCGATCCCGGTTCTTTTTGGTGAAGCTTCACGTGAGAATCGTAATTTAGTAATTCTTGAGCTTTGAAACACTCTGGGGACCGTTTGTATTAATTTTTAACAAAAAGGGCAGTTTCGGTATTTCTTGACAAGTGTAGGGCTGTTTAGGGAAGTAATTTGACAAATGGGGGTTGTTTAGTAATTTCCTTAATCACCGGTGACCAGATTTGATCAATTTTTACAAATGGGGGTTTATTTTGATATAACTTGGCATTTGTAGGGGCTGATGTGGATAATTCTCACAACAAAAGAATTTGGGGCTTTTGCCCTTATTTTGCCCGATCGATTCCAAAAGAGAGAACCAGTCGGGAGCTTCGGGTGCACGGGACTGCAACATGGAGACAACATGAACGGGAGTGGAGGCGACCGAACACAGAAACCGAAAACATCGGAATCACCACCATCGCCGCCCGGCTCCGACGTCCCTGTGAAGGATCTACCTCCATCGTCGGAAATCTCGGCCCGAGGAAACGAGGCAGCAGCCGCAGACGAGGTTCAAGGAGACGGGGAAAGATCGAGCAAATCTCATGTAGGGGCGCTGGCCGATGGCGATCGTCGACGTCTTCTTTCTTTTGTGCGTGTGGTTGGAACGGACGGAAGCAAGCAGCGACTAGGTAAGCGGTCACCGAAAGGAAAAGGGCAGGGGTTGAATCGGAGAGTTATTATCGGTACTTAATTTGGCCGGAGAAGGGAGGAGATCGGCGAAAAAGGGAGAACACGAGGATAGCAATCTCCGGCGATCCGTTAATTTGATTGAGCCGTCGTCTTCGTCTGATCAGGAAGGAACACAAACTGAAATTGAAGGCGACAATCGGGTGGGGTCTTTGATCCATCATCTGATTCGAGAAAGGATAAGTATAACCGATAGTAGCAATCCCTTCCTTCCTCTTCTCTGGATGCAGTAGACCGGAAACAACCCGCAACAGCAACAGTCGACGGTGGCTAACAGGTAAAAGAAAGTTCTTTTTCTCTTTTCCGTTGTGGATTGAAATCGATGGGGGGGGGTATTTGAGATGTTTGTTCTTGGTTATTTTTATTGAAAATTGATGAATGGGATGATTATTTTGATAAGAATCGATGTAGGGAAAAATGTTTGGGTTTGGTTGTTGACAGGAATTGTTAGGTTGTTTGGGGTTGGGTGATTCAAAGAAATTGAAGAAGGGAAAAACAATTGTTTTGTTGTTTCATTTGACAGATAAGTTGAAGTTATACACGAATTTAAGAACCAAGTGTTCTTACTGGAAACGAGTTATAGAAAGAAAAGAATATGAATTGGGTTTGTTTGATGGTTTGCAAGAAACAAGGAGAAAAAGAATTGAGTGTGCTGGAATCACGGAAGATGATTTACAGTTGCCTCAATTTGACAGCTCACATAATTGCTATATATTTGAATACTTGTAAATTTGTTAAATATTTGTTAGTGTATAATGATAATGGTTATATATTTGAATAATTGTAAATGGTTATATATTTGAATAATTGTAACTTGTTATATATTTGTTAGTGTATAATTTATTTCGAATATATATACATCATATATCATACTTGTATTTAGATATTTTGCGAAAGTAATTAACACATATATATATATATATATATATATATATGTACATAATTTATATATATATATATTTGAACTTATATATATAATGAGGACGTAACATTTATTAATTCGTTAAATCTCGGTTGGTTAAATTAGAAATACAAACACATATACTTAATAGACCCCAATTTACGTGCCATTGGTCTTTATTGCATAACGGCTCACGGGGGTTTGATCGTCGAACTCTGACCGAATTTTACCGGTTTTTACAGACTAGGATTTCTTTATTGGGCCTAAAGGGCCAATAAACCTCCAATGTGACTATCTTGGGCTTAGAACTCTTAAATGGGCTCTAATTGGACCCACTCTCATAAGACTTAACCTTTTTGGGCTTTATAAGTCTAAAATGGACTAGTTTACCTTTAATGGGCCTTATTGGGCCATAATAATCCAATAAGCCCTAAAAAGCCACAAATCCATTCTTGCATGCACGTTTGGGCCGTAATCCACTCCAAAGGCCCAAATGGGCCGAAAACTATTAATTTGGGCTCCATAATTTGGACTCTGACATCAAGGCCCAAATCTTTTTCTCTCCTCTCTCTCTCTCTCTCTCGGCCCAAGTAAAACAAAAAAAAAAAAATAAGAAAAGAATGGATAAGGGAGGGTTGACTTTTGATGGTGCCACCTCATAATTACCCATGGGGTATCCATGCATCAAATCTCATACTTCCATGCACCATCACCTCAAGACTCTCCCCTCTCTCTTCTCTTCTTGTTTTGGCCGAGGATCACCAAACACACACACACATCTTCAAACTCTCATCCTAAACACTCTCAAGCACATCCTATTCTCCATCCAAATTTTCGAGATCTTGGAGCATTTCAAGGAGTTTATTCCACAAGAATCATCACATTAGGTAATTTAAATGCTTGGATCTATAATCTAGTCTCTTTATTTCATCAAGAATCTTTCTAAACTCACACAAACTCATGATCATCATCTTAGAGAACTCTAAGTTCGAGATCCACCCAAGAAGGCTTACTAGGACCAAAACTCTTCCATTTCCTTCTTCAAAACCGAACCCACAAACCTAAGGTGAGTTCATACCCCTCTATTTTCGGTTTTCATATGTTTTATGGGGGAGAATGCAAGTAAAATGTGAAGATCTATGTGTATTTGTATGTTATGTGTGATTTCTTGTGATTTTGTGATATATTTGTGCTAAAGATGAAAGATATTTCGAGATCTATAGTTCAAAAAGGAAAAATATGTGATCTAGTTCATATTTCACTCAACATGTCAAGATAAACTAATATACAAGCTTTAAATTAACATACTACAACATCAAACTCATTTTTGGACTATTTTTGTCAAATAAGTAAAAGTTTGGGAAAAAGTTGTCATTTGCGGTTTTTACAAGGTTCAAAATGCCAAAACAGTTAAAATAGAAGTTTCTATGAACATTATATTTTTCAAAGGACTAAAAATGAAATTTTATGACTTATTGGGCTAAATTTTGGGCTTTTCAGCCCATAAGCCCAAAGTTGCGAAAAATATGTTTCTTAAGGGGCTGAAATGGAAATTTCTCAAAACAGTGGGTAGAAAGGTAAATAAATCTATTTCTGGGGTTTAAAATGATCATATTTGTTAAAAAGGATTTAAAATGCAAAGAATTTGGATTTTGGGTAAAAAGTGTAAAAGTTACGAAAAAGGTGGGTTAAAATGCAAATCTTTTAACTAAAGGGGTTGAAACTTTCAAAAAGTCACTTTTGGGCTTAAAACATTATTTAAATAAGTCTTTGGGTCAAAGATGTCAAGAAAAATGGTTCAAGGACCTAAAATGTCATTTTTTTATAAAAAGGGCAAACAAAATAAGGGGGCTGAATAGTTCAAATTAATGTTTTTGGTCAATTATGTTAATAATAATAATAATCGGGCCAAAATATACAAAACTTTATAACTTATGGGTTTTAAATAGAGAAATAACTATTTTATAAAGCTATAAATCGTTATAAAACAATTTCGTGATTTATACGACATATCGATTAAACAACTCGCAACATTAGTACTATACAAAACAAGTAAACGTTCAAATGGTTGGGCTTGAGAGATTCTAATCATGCTTAATGGGCCTTCGTGACTCATTAACATGGCTTTTGGGCCCAACTTAAATAATACATGGTATTGGGCCTCCTGTGACCCAATTACATGCTTAATGGACCCTCAATGGTTTTTACATGCTATTGGGCCTCAGTGGCCCATTAGCATTACTAGTAAGGTCCAAATAAATTATATGCGAAATGGGCCAACGCGCTTTTCGTATACTCGACAGCCTTAAATAACATACAAAATTAGTAGGGCCTAGTAGTCCTCTTCTCCTCGTCTGTTAGGCTTACATTCTCTTCATGTAAAATAAAATTTGATCATTAATCAAGGTTAATCAAATTCATGTGGATTGAGTGAGTAATAACGGGTGACACCAATAAGTGTCGGTCGTAGTCTGTAGTTGTAATCAAAGTCTCCTAGAGGGAGAGCGAGAGTTTGTGTATAGATCTATACGGGGGTGACTCCCCCACACCTAAATTGTTCGCTACAGTTAGACTCGGCCAGTTTAGGGTGACAAAGTCTTAAGATCAAATTTCGGTGTTCATTAGAGTACCAAGACAGACGAACTAGTCATTATCATGCATGGTTATAACGACTCACGTAGAAATCCGACATCATTAATCAGGGGAAATCATTAATCAAAGGAAATCATTAATAAAGGGAAATCATTAATCAAAGGAAAAATCATTAATCAAGGGAAATCATATTCATTCGATGTAATGATTCAATAAAGCAAAAACAATCATAACTTTTATTCAGAAGACATCGGGTTTTCCAGGGAAATCAATCTTACTCACTGGTACTTTCAAACATTATAATGCAAAACTTCTCATTTATTCATGTTTTGAAATCATTCACGCATATACTTACAGGATCATCACAATAATTTCAAGAAAAGTTTTATTACAGAAAATATTGGATTTTCTGGGTTTTACCAATGACATAAACTACTTTACATCAAACACACTTATGAACTCACCAACATTATATATGTTGATCGTTTTCAAAATAACTTGTATTCTCAGGTAATCATTAGACAAGGAGGCATCCGGTGTGTTGAAAGTTTTCTTTTGTAGTAGCTAATCACCAAACACTTTATATTTTGAAATCATGTAATGTAAACCTTGTACTTGATGTAAACAATGCTAGTTGTACTATGTAATGGTTAGTGATGCATGTGTTATGTTTCATATATATTCATTGTGATGATATTTCAATTTAAGTCACGCGAGCCCTCGGACGTTTCCGCCGTCTGGTTCGGGGGTGTGACATATGCTTAGATTTGTTTTTGGGGGTGTTTAAGGTCACTTTTGGACGTTATTGTTGAGGCTTCTTGCATCTTTGCAATTTCAGAGCCTAAGAGTTGTCCTTTTGGGCTCTTGAAGGCACCTAAAGTCATAAAAATCGGACCTTGATGGTTAAGCCACAACCATGCAAGTGTTTGATGTCCATTGAGCTTGTTAAAGGACCAAAATCATGTATTGAGAGCCAACCATGCATGCAAGCACATAAAGTTTATGACTTTATGGGTTAGGAGGTCTTAGGGGGCCTGGATCTACAGTTTGGACGTAAGGGCTTACTGGATTAAGTCATGAATGAAGCCCCAAAGAAACTGGCCAGTACGCTGGACGTACTCCCTGGTACGCCGCGCGTACTGCGTCAACTCCCCTTTTTAGTCAAGGCCAGCGTATGCTGGGCGTACGTGCCAAGTACGCCGCACGTACATATGTAGAGTGGATGTTTTGGGCTTTTGGGCCTTAGGAGATTGGGCCTGGACTTTTGGGCCTCGTAGCCCACTGTGAAGTATAATTTTGGACTTGGGAATCTGGAACTAGAGTATTGGGCATATTGGGCCAAGATTGGCCCTTTTGGAATTATTATATTAGGACTTGGAACTTTTTGGGCCCATTTGGGGGTTAAGTCCGAATTCAAAAATTGGGCTAGTAGTGGGCCCTTAGGGAGTCCTTGATGGGCCGTAGGAGGGCTGGGATTAATAGGCTAGATTTAGGACTTATGAATGTTCCAATTGGACCCAGGGGTAAAATGGTCATTTTACCCTAAGTAGCGTTATAGATTCTAATTGAGTATTATTATGATTATGATAGCCGGGAGTCATCAGAGCAGCTATTAGAGGTTACTCCCCGTGAGATTCGACACTCAGCTTTACGAGGCGAGTTACCTTCCAGTAGAAGTGGGTCTACGACCACAATGTCGGCCCACTAGTAGGAGTTGTTGCTAGATGTTTGTCTTTGTGATAATTATTTAGGTTTGCTACTATCTGATATGCTTTATGTGCCATGATGCTCTGTTATATGTGTTAGTAGTAGTAGGGGTGAAATAGTCCCCAGTAGTTGGTTGTGATAAAACCGGCGGGTAAGTCAAGCACCCCAGAATGGCTTGACCAGGGTAAGTCAAGCACCCCAGAACAGCTTGACATGGGTAGGTCAGGCACCCCTGAATTTCCTGGCAGTATCTATGTTGTATGGTATGTGGTATGACGGGGGAACTCACTAAGCTTTGTGCTTACGGTTTTCAGTTTTGGTTTCAGGTACCTCTTCGTCGAAGTGGAAGGAGCCGGCACGGTAGCAGCGTATCGCACACACATGATTTCCGCATTTTGAGATCCATGGGATTTGTACTCTGACATTATTACTACTTTCTGTTATGATTTTAGGGACATGTGATGACTTGAAAATGATGATGATGTTGTTTTTCAGTAAATTGTTTTATAAGTATTATAATTAAAAACGAAAATTTTTGGTCTTGAAAATTAGGATGTTACAATATATTAATTGAGAAATCATATTATTTAATTAGTATTGATCAAGATTTGATTTGGAATTAATTTAGTGATTAAAAGAGACTAATTAAATTAAGGGGGACTGATTATGTAAATCAGTGAGACATATGGTTTGGACTAATGATCCGTGATTAATTTGTAATGGGCTAAGCTTATGTGAAAGTCCATAAATTATTAGTCCATATAAGTTATGGACCATAAGCCTAAGTGTAAGAATTAGAGTTACATATAACTCTTGGAATTCTACACTATATATGTGTAACCCCTTTAGCCAAAATGGGACCTGAGAGTGACATTGCAAGAGTATGGACGATTTTTGGTGCCTAACCTCTCTCTCATTTGTCTTCAAATTGTTCATGATGTTTGTGACTTGTTTGAGGCACAACACTTGGGGTGCTAAGCTCTTGAAAGGCCAAATTCAACAAGCTACAACAAGAGGTAATCTTCTAACTTACTTTTATGATTTATATGTCAAAATTGTATGCTAGTTGTAGGCTTCATGCTTCGGAAATTTTATTGCATGTATAATTAGAGAAAACTTAGATCCAAAGCTATTAGGGTTGTATGTGCACCATAGGAGTGTTATAGTACATAAAAACCCAACAATGTCAAGGTATGATTGGAAGGTCTTGAGTACTGAATGGACGTGATAACACTTTATGTTGTTGGTGGTGGTACTGTTAGTGATGCTGAGAGGACAACTCACCACTGCATACAACGGTGGCCGTGATTGTGGAGGTTTCCTTGTGTGTTTCATTAATCAACTTGGAAGAAGAGGTGTCTTGAAACAAGGTGAGAATGAAAAAAAAGTTGAAATGATGATGATGGGAAGTTGTAGAAATTATAGAGTCAAAGCTTTTGGTGGTGGGTTTGTTGAAAATGTCACTGTCACGTGGCTTTGTAGACTTGGATCACATGGAGAGTTGACCGATCTTTACGATATGGTAACCGGTAAAACCGATAAAAATATATTATTGGTATAATTAACAGGTCAAATGTAATTTTAGTGATTTGAACTACCAAAAAAATACATCAAGGACCTTTTAAACCAAAACTCAATAGTTAGTTGGGTTACAGTGACAATAACCCTTAAATAAACAATCCCAATTGGATAAATTAGCTTATAGCGGTGTGAGAAATCAACTTTTGCAAAAGTGTTTTGATTAGAAATAAGTTATAAGCAAAAGGATGCTTTTTAAAATTAGCTTATTTAGTTTATCCCACCACAATAAATTAATTTTTAAGTGTTTGGATTAGAAATAAACTATAAGCAAAACGATACTTTTTAGAGAAAATTGCAAATTTAGCCTAATACATTAATTACTTTGTGGAAAATAGCCAAAAAAAACCCAAATTGCATTTTTAGCCACTAAAATCGCAGATGCGTATAAGCCATCTGCGATTTCGCCATGCCATCAGCGAACGTACAAGTGGCTAAAGCACAGATGTGCTTTAGCCACTTGTACGTTCACAGGTGGTTTTTATTATTTTATTATTATTTTTATTTTTCGCTGTATATATACCCCTTTTCCAACCTAAAATCGCAGATGAATTATGTCTATCTGCGATTTCCTCTCGTTTCACCTGCGATTTTATGATTTTTTTTGTTTTTTTTTCTTATTATTTTTTTTACTATGAAGTTGATAGGGTTTGACTACGAAATAACCTTATTTATGGTTCTGGTTTAAGATGTTACCATATTTTCGGGATTGTTGAAGAAATCGTCCATTATGACTCTAACACCCTGCTCCCGAGTTGAAGCAAAGAAAAGAAGAGAAGAGAAAAGAAAGTAAAAAGAGAAAAGAAGAGAAAAGAAAGGAAAACAAATTTGTTTTTTGTGCTCCCGGGTTGGAGAGAAATGGAAGAAAAGTTAAACATTTTATTCTTTCTTTTCAAATCCTCCCAAATCGGAAGGAAAGTTAGGAGGGAAAATGATCCTTCCACTTCCTTCCTTTAATGAAACTCGGGAGCATCAATCTCTCTTACTTTCCTCTCATTTCCACCTACTTCCTTTATTTTCTCTCCTTAAGTTGAACTCGGGAGCGGGGTGTAAGGACATCGTAGAGAGAGAGAGAGTTTCTCTAAAAAAGATAGTGAAAAATGAAGAAAAAAAACTTTTTATACTAAAACTCTATGAAATCACAGATGGAAAACACCAAATCACAGATGGATTGTTCCATCTGCGAACGTTCGCAGATGGAAATGCGAAATCGCAGATGGACTTAATCTATCTACGATTTTAAGGGCTAATTTTGTAATTTGATTTTTTTTTTGCTATTTTCTACAAAGTAATTAGTATATTTGGTTAAATTTATAATTTTCTCTACTTTTTAAAATTAACTTATTTAGTTTATTCCACCACATTAAATTAATTTTAATTTTTAATGTATGAAATCCAAACACCAATAAGCCCTCTTTTTTTACCTATCCGAACACCTTCTGATCTCTGCTACAGAGGTTTATGATGATGATTGATGGGGTTTTAAGGCTTACTTGTGCTCTATCCAAGTGTACAGAGTGTTGTTACAAATGGAGACGCAGTCGATAAGGCTTCGTTTGGTGTTCGAGGATGGTTCGCTTCTTAGCGAAACACAACGATCCGACGGTATGAACCAGAGTTGGCTTCTAGTTGAACCAAACCAACATCAGAAAATCTCCGACGTCTGCAATCATCTTCTTCACAATTTCAACCTTCATGATTCGTGCCCTAATGGCATCCTCCTCTACGTAATTCTCTTTCCCTATCTACCCCAATCTATCAATGCTAATGCAGAAATGCACAAAACCTAATTTCACTCTAAATTGCATATCAACGAAGGTGATGAGTTTTTTTTTCAAAGCTAATTTGGCGTAAAAAGTAAACATACTCTTCTCAGTTTCATTTAAAAAGATAATAATAAATAATCAGAGAACCTTTCTTGATAATAAATAATCCGTCGTTTACAATTCTCAGAGCTCTTTTGTTAGCATCTGTTTACAATTCTAAGTTATGCAAGCTAAATTCTTCTATTGAACATCAAACCAGTGTAAATAAGCTTCAAATACCTAAACCCTTTTGAGCTTTGAACAGAAACTAAAACTATCTCCTCATAATTTACAGGTTAAGCTGAAAGGCATCTAACAAAATCAAACCTAATCTCTCATACCATATGTAATGAGGATGCTGAATTCTTAAACTGCAAATGGGCCCAAATAACCTCCAAAACAATTAAACTAATGGTGGGAAAATGGTTTATAAAGGGAT
Organism: Lactuca virosa; assembly: GCF_052849685.1. Classification (NCBI taxonomy): domain Eukaryota; kingdom Viridiplantae; phylum Streptophyta; class Magnoliopsida; order Asterales; family Asteraceae; genus Lactuca; species Lactuca virosa. The sequence continues at coordinate 341,948,822 of NC_136433.1, forward strand.
CACAGTTGAGAATCACAAGTAATTTAGGATGTGAATGTGATGTTACATCCAACCTAGTACTTTACAAATGGAGATGAAAAAAGATACTGTAATGAACGTTAACCTTTTGCTGTTGCAGATGGATGGCTTTGTGTTACCACCATCCGAGTCAACTCGAATCCTGAAGGACAAGGAAATTCTTTGGTCAGCTTAATTTTTTAATTTTGTACTAATTTTTTTTGACATAAACATGTAACTGGTTCTTTAACAAGTGGACATATGTTTGTTACTTCAGTGTAAAAAGGAAAGGGATGGGTTTGGCTGAAGCAATAGAGGGGGCAGATGCAGGTAATTTGGTTGACTATGTGGAAGTCAACAGGAAGGAACCTGTAAATAATGCCATGCTTCTTCTACCAAATGAAGAGTTTAATAAGGAAAATTTGGAAGATGAATCTTCATCCGTAGAAACGATTTCCAAGAAAAGAAAACTTCAGAGTTCAAAGTAAGTCATGCAATCTTTTTTAAAATTTATGATACACTAAAGGGTCTGTTTGGTTGGATGGAATGGAATAAAGTGCTTTTTCTTATGAACTATATATCTATTCCATCTAAATACAAATTCACTATTACAAAACTAAAAAAGTAAGCATAATAAAAGCTCACTAAAACCAAATGGGATTATAATAAAAAAGTATTGTCTAGTTACTTTTAGAAAATAAAATCGTAATTTAATTAAAATATTGAAATTGCAAGAAAGTCCCTTATTAAATTTGTTCTTTGCCTCTCTTTGGGAATCATAGGTTGAGTGGTGCTGAAGGTGAAGTTGTGAGATTGCTTAGCCAAATGGATTCATCATCTTCTTCATCAAGTTCAGATTTTGCGTATTCTTCATATTGGCATTTATCTTCATCATCAAGTTCAGACAATGGGTCCTCATCTAATACATATGTGTGTAATAGTCACATTTTGTCAACAATTGCTCAAGCTACATTCCTTCTTTTTCATGATACTGCAAGTTCAAGCGAGCCAATAAATACAACAACAGATCGTGAAGCTTCACATGATCGACTCGTGCAAGATTATTTCGGTGAGAATCCTGTATATGGTGATGAGATGTTCAAAAAAGGATTCCGAATGCGAAGAGAATTATTCCTACGAATAGTTGATGATATGGAGAGAGAATTTCCATATTTTAGATTATCATGGGATGCTAGAGGCAAAAGGGGTTTTAGTCCGTTACAAAAATGCATATCTGCGATATGTCAACTAGCATACGGGACAATTCCTAACGAATATGATGAATACTTGAGTTTGTCCGAAAGAACTTCACGTGAAAGTCTGCAAAACTTTTGTACAAGTATTATTCAATTGTATGGACAAGAATATTTGCGTAAACCGACTGTTAGTGACATCCAACTTTTGTATGCAGCACATGAATCCAAATATGGATTTCCTGGAATGCTAGGGAGCATTGGTTATACACATTGGACTTGGAGGAATTGCCCAACACTATGGCGAAGCCAATACATGAGAGGTGATCTTGAGTTCCCGACGATTATGCTCGAAGCAGTAGTCTCGCAAGATTTATGGATTTGGCATGCATTCTTTGATGTCGCTGGTTCCAACAACGACATCAACGTTCTCAATCAGTGGCCATTATTCAATGAAGAATTAAATGGAACCGCACCCACGTGTCCTTTCCAGGTTAACAAAGTACAATACAAGCATGGTTATTATCTTGCCGATGAGATTTACCCCAATTGGGCTACTTTTGTGAAAGCATTTACCTATCTAGATGAAGATAAACGAAAAAAGTTCAATGCAACACATGAATTAGCAAGGAAGGACATGGAACAAATTTTTGGTGTCCTTAAAAGTAGTTGGCGTGTATTTCGAAACCCTGCACGGGCAATGGATCCTAGAAAAATTAAAAATACAATGTATGCTTGCATTATATTACACAATATGATTTTAAAAGATGAAGGTCTAGCAATATGTTCGTTTTTAGAAAACGATCGTCCAACTGATCAAAAAGGTCTAGAAGTAAATCAAGATGCTATTGAGGAATTGCGTTGTCAAGAAACTCACAACAATCTTCGATTAGATCTTGTGGAACATATTTTAAATACTTACGTACCCAACTTAGACTACTAGTTGTATCTTTATAGTATTATATTATTTATTTAGTTGTAATGTTTGTTTCTGAGTTATTTATTTAGTCTCCATTTTTAAGCATTTTAATAAAAAGAAAATGTATCAGATGTTGTGAGATAGAAAAATTGTCATTTTCATAGTTTTGGGATGGAGTAGGAAGAGAAAAAATCGATTTGTGGCTAGGAATGGAGTTCCCTCCGCCGTAACACATATGACAGATGGAATAAAAGATGAAGGGGGAATGATAGAGTTGCAACGAAAATGATTCAAATTCAATCATGTTATCTTTATTATTCAATGTTTGATCTTAAAATTATACAACGTTTTCTATATATTTTTCCAAATTTTATTATTTTTATCATAAATAAAAACAAAATCATAGTTATGGTAATAACAAGGTTTTAACGTCATTAAGAAGTAGTTATTACGATTTGTAACTTACATTGTGTGTTTTGGCAAAGAAAGAAAAAATAAAGAAGAGAAAAGAAGAGAAGTTCTCTATTTCAACAACCCTAAGTGACATTTTGATTTGAGAAAGGAGCTACTTTGATAGCAATGATGTTTTAAAAAATGAAACATTAGGTCATCATATTGAGATGACTTTTCTTAGTTTGTGTTCTTTATTTTAAATCCAAAAATAAATCAATATTATATAATAAATAGATAAAATTGCAAAAATAGTATTTTGGTTGTCAAAAATATATGTTTTCGGTCCAAAAATATTTAAAACATTTAGTGTTGTATTAGTGGTATAATTTTGGATATTTTTAATGATTTTGGTCCCTATCTACTTTGAAAAGACTATTATGCCCTTATAACTTGTTTTTCATTTTTATTATCTATTTTAATATTTTCAACATTAAAAAAAAAACACCCTACTACTTTTCTCTTCCCCCATTCACTCCTCTTTGCCCATTCCCAAATTACAAGACCTGTTTATCATCCACAACCTTCATCAGAAAACCATCCAACATCATTGGTGCGTCTACACTCACCTTCCATTGTACGCAATCCCTCCCTCCCACCTCCCCCCCCCACCACCACCACCACCACCACCACCACATCTCCCTTCCACCTTTAACCCGTCGACGCCTTCTCTTCCTAACGTCATCGGTGAGTCCAGAGTTGCCATCCCCGACATCTTGTCGCCCATGCCACTTGCTCTGTGTAAGGAAGCCAGGCAACATTCTGTCCTCTAAAATCCTTATACCCTAATCTGAACTCAATGACAAAGGTCAATGGTGGATTTGAAATCACGAATAAAAATCGATTCACCGTCGTGAAAAAGCTGATTCACTATCTCCTCCGTTGATTCATCATCTGTAAACTCTCATTTTGATTGGGGAATTGATATCGAAACCATTTTCAATTTTTGGATCCAGAGGGGGACGATTTTTGGATCTGGAAACATTTTTAGGTTTTGATATTGGTTGCAAGTTCTTCGTTTGTTCTTGATTTTGGTTTGGTGTTAATTACAATTTTTAATTTTGATTTCATCTGGTTTACGATTTGTTTTTAATTTGGTTTGTCTTTGTTTTTTCATGATGGTTCAATTTCAGTTTAATTTGTGGATGAAAATTCGTGGTTGTCGGAGATGAAACATGAAAAGTGGTCTCAGATTGTAACATCCAAAAATTTACGCCAAATTTAAAATTTTCCAATCATAAATAAAATCAAATAGTATTTGTTTACAAAATGTTTTCAAATCAATATTCATCAGAGTGTCCCAATAACTAGATCAAAAGGATGAGGAGCGGTACGGTCACGCCTTCGCCTTGTCATGATCTCCTGAAGTACCTAAAACAATAAACTGAAAACTATAAGCCCGAGGGCTTAGTGAGCTACCCCCAATATACCAATACCACACTGATAATACCATGTCAGTAACAAACAATCAATAACATGCATACTGGGCCATCAGCCTGACTGGACCGCCCTGCAGGGCCTACAGTCTATCTGATCCTATCCCGAGCCTTCGGCATGACTGGTCCGCCATGTGGGCCTACAGTCTCCCCGGACCGCTCATAGGGTATGTTGGCCTTCAGCACAAAGCAGGACCGCCTCAACCCAACCAACAAGCAAATAACCATGTGCGCATAACTATCATATACTGGAATATGCAAACATCAAACATATCTATCTCATTGATCATCAATAATAGAAATCTCTCGTAACTAGAGCACCGACCTAGCAGGTCACTAACATACCAATCCCTACGGATCATAAGAGCATAACATACTGTCTATCCTGATTCCGATCTAACAGATCATAACCACATGTAGCATACCATAACAATAAGAACTAAAGGGCCGGCCTTGGTGCCGTAGACCCTATCGATATAGTGAGGATAACTCACCTTGCAGATGTCGACTCGGTAAATGAACTCCAACTCTCGGATCGCTGTCAACAACTCCACCACCTATTACCATAATATAATCATACCCATAAGTTCCCAACCTTTCAAGGTACCCCATAAGTCAACTAGTCAATCCCTGGTCAAAGTCAAAGTCAACAGTCAAGGTCAACAGTCCATGTTGACCCTAACTCGTCGAGTACCCTCGGCTACTTGCCGAGTTCCTTGAGATACTTGACCACTCGCCGAGTCACCGGGGTGGCTCGTCGAGTTCCTAAGGTTCGCGATCGAAGCTCTAAGGCCACTCGTCGAGTTTTCCTTCTTGCAACTCGATAAGTTCACATGCATTCATCAATTGGGGAAACCTTAACCGACTCGCCGAGTTGTTCATCCAACTCGTCGAGTCTACGACAATCTTCATCGGACTCGCCGAGTTGTTCATCCAACTCGTCGAGTTCAATGCATATCTTCATATGACTCGCCGAGTCGACTATGAGACTCGCCGAGTCCCTTCAGTCATTTCACCATGCAGACACTTTTAAGCCATGGCAAGGCCCCAAATTGCAGATCCAACTTCCTTAGGCATGCTTATCACGTAAAGTTGCAAACTTTACGTGCATGCAAGGCTCTATTGACTCAAAATGCCAAAACTAAGCTTGAAATGGGGTTTTACACATAGGGAGGGGTTCATACTTGCCACGGCTGAAACCTTTATGGTCTTACAATTCACAGAGAGTTCAGATCTGAAGTTACAACTTCAGATCTGATCTCATACCCCAAAAATAGCTCCATGACCAAACCAAAAACCCTAAACTCCATCCAAGGAGATCTAGAACGAAATGGGATTAAGATAACAGCTTAATACCTCCCCAAAAGATGCCAACTGAAGTAGATCTTGATTCCCCCGAGTTCCTTGCTTCAATCCACTTGTTTCCCCAAGCTCTTCTCACCAAGAATCCTCTTCCAAAGCTTCAAACACACAATGGGGCACACACACGTAAATAAAGAGGATTTTGCTAAGCTCTCAAGGGACTATAAAGAGGATGAAGGAGGCTTGTGCTTCTTTAAATAGGGTGCAAAACCCCGGGATTTAGGGTTTCATCTGCCAGCTCCTACTCGTCGAGTTCCCTTATGGACTTGGCGAGTAAGCCACTAAACACGCGATCCCACCCCGCTGCTACTCGACGAGTAGGGCAACCAACTCGTCGAGCAGGTCTTAAAACCAAATAAACTTTCATTCAAATCAATACCTGCGAATCGGGGCGTTACAATTCTCCCCCACTTGAACTAGACTTCGCCCTCGAAGTCCGCTGGAGTAAACAATGTCGGGTAATGCTCGCGCATCTCCGCCTCCGGCTCCCATGTCCACTCGGATCCCCTCCGATGTTCCCACTGCACCTTTACCAAAGGTATTTCTTTGTTCCGTAAAATCTTCTTCTTCTTCTCCAAGATGGCCACAGGCCTCTCCACGTAATTCAGGCTGAAGCACCTGGTTCCTGGTATGTAAATTTATCTAAGTATTTTGCATTTTTTAGCCTTGGACTCGGCGAGTTGTAGGCCCGACTCGCCGAGTAGAGCCGGGACATGGAACACGTTTAAGTTGGCGACTCGGCGAGTCCATATTCTGGACTCGGCGAGTCCCCGCTGTCTGGTGAAACCCTAATTCCAAGGGTTTGCACCCTATTTAAACCAACCTTATGCGCCCCAAGCTCGCCCCCATTCACCCTCAGAGCCCCCTATATCGTTCTAACATCGTTCCTTGTGAAATTGAAGTGCTTGGTGTGAGTTCTTGAAGACTTTGAGAGAGAAAGGAGAGTAAATCAAGAGGAGAGGAAGGAGGCCAGGCATCTTGGTGTTATTTCAGAGATTTCCTTGAGGTATAACTCAGTTTCCCTCTGTTTTCATGCTTATAGTCCCTTAGAGCTCCATTAAAGTCCTTCTTGAGCCATTTCCAAGCTGGGGTATGAACTAGGGTCTGTGATAAGCTGATTAACCTTTAGATCTAGGCATGATTGAGCTCCAGGAGCTCGGATCCACTGCCTTTATGAAGCCATATTGCATGAAAGCCCTAGATCTACTCTTTTAGTGCATTTTGAGCCCTAAAACCTTCATTGGTTTTTATTTACACGTAAAGTTGGAAACTTTACGTGTTAATCAAGCCCTAGGAACCTAGATCTACGTATGGAATGAGTTGGATCCAAGCAAAATCGAGTATATAATAGTGGCATGTGGCCGACTCAGCGAGTCGTTCATCGGACTCGGCGAGTCGAGTCGCGAGTCCTCGAGTTTTCCCCTTTTCGTGTTGCTGAGTGGAGTCGTGAGTCATGGGGGGGGGGGGGGGTGACTCAGTGAGTCGGAAGCCAGACTCACTCATGGAGGAACTCGGCGAGTCAATGCCCTGACTCGGCGAGCCTCAAGAACAGACTCGGCGAGTTGTTCATACGACTCGGCGAGTCTCAGCATAGAATGTTCTTCGGTTGAAGATGAACTCGACGAGTTGTTCACACAACTCGACGAGTAGGATGAAGGACTAGTGGTCATCGGTTTAGAAGGAAACTCGTCGAGTCAATGCCTAACTCGACGAGTAGAGACGAGATTATGGTCAATCGAGTGGATAGGGACTCGGCGAGTTGGCAAGCCAACTCGGCGAGTCAGGTCAACTGGAAGTTGACTTTGATTTTGACTCTTGGTTTAGTTAGGGGTAAATGGTCATTTTACCCTGAGGTCGGTTAGCAGTATTTGACTGAGTGTTTTTGTAGGAATTATAGCCGGAGGATTTCCGGAGCAGCAGCAGCAGAAGTCAGTCAGTTCCCACGCAGATCAGCAGCCACTTTGAGGTGAGTTACCTTCCAGTAGCGGTGGGTCTACGGCCACAATGCCGGCCCACCAGTAGGAGTTGCATGATAGATGATTGTCTCTGTGATATTCATCTAGGGTTGTTACTACCTGTGATATGTTTATATGCTAAAATGATATGATGCTATGTACTAGTGATAGTAGGGGGAGATAGTCCCCAGATTACCGGCCGATAGGGTCGAAGGGGCGGTCGTGCCCAGACATGCTAGATAGATTATGTGATAAATGTGTTATGTGGTAGTAGTAAGGGGGTGAAATAGTCCCCAGTACCCGGTCGAGAGGACCGAAGGGGAGACCAGCACCCAGATATGCTAGCCAGTACCCGGTCGAGAGGACCGAAAGGGAGACCAGCACCCAGATATGCTAGTCAGTACCCGATCGAGAGGACCGAAGGGGAGGCGAGCTCCCAGATATGCTAGACAGTATCCGGTCGGGAGGACCGAAGGGGTAGGTCGGGCACCCAGATATGCCGGACAATATATGTATGTTATGTAACTGTATGGTATGTGGTATGATGGGGGAACTCACTAAGCTTTGTGCTTATAGTTTATAGTTTTGTTTTCAGGTACCTCTTTGTCGAAGGGGAAGGAGCTGGCGCGGTAGCAGCACATCATACACACACATTGGTTTCCGCATCATGAGTTATTATGGGATTTGTACTCTGACATTATTATGTTTTTATAAAATGGTTTCCGGACACGCGACATTTTTATGAAATGATATGATCAGTGAATGTTTTATTTCTAATGTTTTGCTAAGTATATGTTTCAAAAATGAATTTTTTTGGCTCGTATTTTGGGATGTTACAAGTTGGTATCAGAGCGCTGGTTTGAGGGATTCGGACACACCTTCGGGGGATGTCTGGACTCAAATCGAGGGATTAAAAGATTTTTATAAAGAAATGATTAAAGACTGAGTAAAAGAGTTTTGAGAAAGAACGAGGTGTGTGATGTGCGCGACCGGCCGAGCTCAAGTAAGTTTTCCCCAAAGTACCCATACAAGTTTATGTTATGATTATCAGTTTCAATTTCAGTAGAACAGCATGCTAGAATAGGACTAAGGATCTAGGAATGATGCCTTATGTGCCTGCTTTATGTGTTCCAACTTTATGAGAATTGCATGCTAGTACCGAGTAGACAGTAGTAGGATAGCCTGTTTAGGTTATGCCTGATAGTATGAGCTTAGCAGTGTATGCTAGTACCGATCAATCGATATGATAGCCAGAGTAGTATATACTTGACTATGTGTACTCAATGTCCGAATGCTGCTTGCTATGTGCTTTTAGGAGTTCTAGTTATCTTTCACTAACTAGTAAACGAATATGTTAAGTTACATATTGCAAGGACTAAATAATTTCAGAGGGTTGGGTCTAGCCCTATTCCGCAGCTCTTGTTTGAGTCCAACCGTTGTAAGGTAGGATCCCTCATTCGAAGAATTATCTAGTCTGAGTAATATGTAATAGTATTCGCGAGCTAGTTAGGGGAAGAAAGCAGGGACTTCTTATGCAGCTGAGGGCGGAGAGTGGGTTGGCGACTTCCTAGGGCGAGCCTAGGATGAGATTAGCATGAGATCAACAGTAGTAGTAGTAGGGACTTGGTGGAGTCGAGGTAGTTCTTGAGGAAAGTACGGATAGATGTGGAAGGTAGTATGGGCCCGTACTACTGAAAGCAGAGGATCAGTACTTGAATTAAGGAAGGCTGAGGCAAGACCAAGAACCTTGCAGTAGACGTGATCCCTTTAGATGTATCAGTACCACTGACAGTTGTCGTTATGTATTGCAGAATGGTGGTACTACGCTCGAGGCCAGCAGTTGGCAGTTCAGGAGAGGGATCGGATTCGGGATCAGGTTCCGAGCCAATAGACGAGAGGCTACGCGAGTTCATCGCGTCAGAGATCACCAGAGGCATCCTTGATTCAACCCCCATTATCTTCGGGTCGATCAAGGAAGGGATAGTGGAGTTGATGGAGGATCGCCTCAGGGCATTCAGGAGCGACATGGCATCTGGCCAGTCGGGATCTCGCACACTGTCCTTCAAGGACTTCTGGGGCAGTGGTGCGCCGGATTTTCACGGGGCGAAGGACCCCATAGCTGCCAGGCGATGGATTGCAGACATTGAGTCTGCACAGTTGACTAGCTTCTGCCCCGAGGGGTCGAAGGTGAGATTTGCAGCAGGATGTTTGAGAGATCGAGCTAGGGATTGGTGGGAATCCGTTGGTGACTCGTTGGGAGCCTCGGCTGTCGAGGCTATGACCTGGTCGGACTTCGTGACCAGGTTCAGGGCAGAGTTTGCGCCAGCTGTCGAGCTTCAGCAGCTGGCCATGGAGTTCCTAGATATGAGACAGACGACGGAGACTGTGGCGGAGATCACCGCCAAGTTCCGGGAGAGGGCGTTACTGGTGCCCCAGTACGCGGGTGATGAGGATATGAGGAGGACCCGCTATCATGACATGCTACGAGCTGACATTCTGGAGCATGTCAGTTTTTCAGCTTGCCCTACCCTGGACTCTATGGTTGCCAGGGCAAGGGAGAGGGAGATAGACCTGGAGCACATTCGGAAGAGAAAGGCAGAAGAGGGGCATGTTATGGGGGCTTCGGGGAAGAAGCCCAAGGGACCAGATGCGGGGCCGAAAGGCCAACAGGGGCGAGGCCGCTGCAGGAAATGCGGTAAGACGCACGAGGGAGCGTGCAAGTTGGGATCGTCAGGCTGCTACAAGTGCGGCAAGTTAGGGCACTTCAGCAGGGATTGTACCGCCCCTGCACCCGTGTTACAGACGTCAGAGTTGCTGTGTTTCCACTGCAACCAGAGGGGCCACAAGAAGGCCAATTGCCCCCAGTTGACAGCAGCAGCGCCAGTGAAGACGCCAGCTCCAGCGACCCTGCGGATTACCGATGGCCGGCAGGGCAAGGTAGAGGCTCCAGTGGTGAGGAGTCGGGCATTTCAGCTGACTACCGAGGAGGCACGCGCTGCACCCGATGTGGTGACGGGTATGATTCTTTCCCTCTGGTTTATTTTTATGATGTTTATGTTATTGATATGTGCTCTGTTTAGGATCGTTCCATGTGAACGGTATCCCAGTACATGTACTGTTTGATTCGGGTGCTACCCGATCATTCGTTTCTCTTGCGCTTAGCAAGAAGTTTTCTAAGTCTTCGGGTATGTTGGATTGCCCTCTAGAGGTCGAGATTGCGGACGACCGATCAGTGCGAGCATCTGAGGTCTTCCGAGATTGTGTGCTGAGGTTATTTGAGGAGCGCTACTTGGTAGACTTGGTTCCCATTCCATTGCGTCGGAACAAGGTGATTATAGGCATGGATTGGCTCAGCCCTAATGGGGCAGTGATTAACTGCGCGCAGCAGTTGGTGCGGATCAGGACCCCAAGTGGGGGAGAGCTGGTGATTCAGGGCGAGAGGCCACAGCGAGGACCAGCCTTATGTTCAGCAGCGAGAGCTAGGCGTTACCTTCAGCAGGGTTGCGCAGGTTATGTCGCGTATGTTATGGATACCAGGGAGGCGAGTAGGGCGACGGTGGGCGATGTGCCCGTAGTACGAGAATTCGCGGATGTATTCCCCGAGGAGTTGCCAGGGATACCTCCGGAGCGACAGGTGGAGTTCAGGATCGACCTAGTCCCTGGTGCGGCTCCGATAGCCAAGGCACCGTATCGGTTGGCTCCTCCTGAGATGCAGGAGTTGTCTACACAGCTTCAGGAGTTGTTAGACAAGGGTTTCATTCGACCGAGCAGTTCACCCTGGGGAGCCCCGATTCTGTTTGTGAAGAAGAAGGATGGGTCGCATCGTATGTGTATAGACTATAGGGAGCTGAACAAGGTAATGGTGAAGAACCGTTACCCACTCCCGAGGATTGACGACCTCTTTGACCAGCTTCAGGGAGCATCTTGGTTCTCCAAGATAGATTTGCGTTCAGGGTATCATCAGATGAGGGTCAGGGAGGAGGATGTGCAGAAGACGACGTTTCGGACGCGTTATGGCCACTATGAGTTCGTGGTGATGCCTTTCGGGCTCACCAATGCTCCTGCCGCGTTCATGGACCTCATGAACCGCGTGTGCAGATCGATGTTAGACCGGTCTGTGATAGTGTTTATTGATGATATCTTGGTTTACTCCAAGACGCAGGAGGAGCATGAGGAGCATCTGCGAGAGGTTCTAGAGACCTTGAGGAAGGAGAACTTGTACGCCAAGTTCTGCAAGTGTGATTTCTGGTTGCACGAGGTGCAGTTTCTTGGGCACCTTGTCAACCAGAACGGGATTTCGGTAGATCCGGCCAAGGTAGAGGCCGTGATGAGATGGGAGGTCCCGAAGTCTCCATCTGAGATTCGGAGTTTCCTGGGATTAGCTGGCTACTATCGGAGATTCATCCAGGATTTCTCCAAGATAGCATTACCCCTGACCAGGCTAACGAGGAAGGCTGTGGTCTTTCGTTGGGGGCCTGAGCAGCAGGCAGCGTTCCAGACACTGAGACAGAGATTGTGCGAGGCGCCAATCTTAGCCCTGCCAGAGGGCATGAAGGATTTTGTTGTGTATTGCGATGCGTCCATCTCAGGTTTGGGCGCAGTATTGATGCAGAGAGGGCACGTCATCGCCTACGCGTCGAGGCAGCTGAAGCCTCACGAGGCAAACTACCCGACGCATGATTTGGAGTTGGGGGCTGTTGTGTTCGCCCTCAAGATGTGGCGACATTACCTCTATGGGGTTCGATGTACGATTTACACGGACCACAAGAGCTTGAGGTACCTCATGGATCAGCCGAATCTGAACATGAGGCAGCGTCGGTGGTTGGACGTGGTAAAGGATTACAACTGCGAGATCCTTTACCATCCGGGAAAGGCCAACGTGGTGGCCGATGCGCTTAGCCGCAAGGCGGCACCGATCAGGGATATCTGTCTGAGGATGACGATGGTGACTCCGCTTTTGGAGCGGATCCGGGAGGCTCAGCAGGAGGCTATGAAGGAGGAACATCGGAAGAGCGAGCGGATTGTGGGACAGGTTTCCTCCTTCGAATATGATAGTCGAGGGTTATTGACACTACACCGTAGGGTGTGGGTACCGTATCACGGGGGTGTGCGTCAGGTTCTGATGGAGGAGGCGCACAAATCCCGATTCTCCATTCATCCCGGGGCAACGAAGATGTATAGAGATCTTCGTCTAGACTATTGGTGGCCCTGCATGAAGCGGGATGTAGCATGGTACGTTGAGCGGTGCTTGACCTGCAGGAAGGTCAAGGCCGAGCACCAGAGGCCACACGGCAAGATGCAGCCGTTGGATATCCCGCTGTGGAAATGGGAAGACATCACGATGGATTTTATCACCAAGCTTCCCAGGACCGCATGGGGAGTGGATTCTATATGGGTCATCGTGGATCGGTTGACCAAGAGCGCTCACTTCATACCGATCCAGGAGAGTATCTCGGCAGAGAAGTTGGCCAAAATCTACATCCGAGAGGTGGTGGCGCGGCACGGAGTGCCAGTCTCCGTGATTTCAGACAGAGATGTACGGTTTACTTCCAGGTTTTGGAAGAAGTTCCATGACGAGCTGGGTACTCGTCTACATTTTAGCACGGCTTTTCACCCGCAGACCGATGGTCAGAGTGAGTGGACCATCCAGACTCTGGAGGATATGTTGCGGGCGTGCGTACTAGACTTTGGTGGTAGCTGGGATACCTATCTTCCTCTAGTTGAGTTTTCGTATAACAACAGCTACCACACGAGTATCGACCGACCTCCCTTCGAGATGTTGTACGGGAGGAGGTGCAGGACCCCGATATGCTGGGGTGAGGTAGGCCAGAGGGTCATGGGGAGCACCAAAGTGGTGCTCAAGACGACCGAGAGGATCCAGCAGGTTCGGAGCAGGCTTCAGACTGCACAGAGTCGGCAGAAAAGTTATGCTGACAAGCGCCGATCAGACCTGGAGTTCCAGGTCGGGGATATGGTCCTCCTGAAGGTGTCACCATGGAAGGGTGTCATCTGATTCAGGAAACGGGGCAAATTGGGCCCCAGGTACATTGGACCCTTCAGGGTTCTGGCCCGGGTGGGCAAGGTGGCATATAGGCTAGATCTGCCAGCCGAGCTCAGTCAGATCCACAACACCTTCCATGTCTCCCAGCTGCGGAAGTGCCTAGTGGATGATTCAGCGGTGGTGCCGTTAGAGGATATCCAGGTTGACGACAGCCTGAATTACATTGAGCGCCCAGTCGCAATCCTCGACCGGAAGTCGAAGGATCTGAGGAACAAGAGGGTGGAATTAGTGAAGGTGCAATGGCAGCACCGAAAGGGTTCAGAGTGGACTTAGGAGCCGGTGGAAGAAATGATGGAGCATTACCCCGAGCTGTTTCAGGACCGAGCAGCAGACTTCAAGGACGAAGTCTAAAATAAGTGGGGGAGATTTGTAGCACCTGGTTCCTGGTATGTAAATTTATCTAAGTATTTTGCATTTTTTAGCCTTGGACTCGGCGAGTTGTAGGCCCGACTCGCCGAGTAGAGCCGGGACATGGAACACGTTTAAGTTGGCGACTCGGCGACTCCATATTCTGGACTCGGCGAGTCCCCGCTGTCTGGTGAAACCCTAATTCCAAGGGTTTGCACCCTATTTAAACCAACCTTATGCGCCCCAAGCTCGCCCCCATTCACCCTCAGAGCCCCCTATATCGTTCTAACATCGTTCCTTGTGAAATTGAAGTGCTTGGTGTGATTTCTTGAAGACTTTGAGAGAGAAAGGAGAGTAAATCAAGAGGAGAGGAAGGAGGCCAGGCATCTTGGTGTTATTTCAGAGATTTCCTTGAGGTATAACTCAGTTTCCCTCTGTTTTCATGCTTATAGTCCCTTAGAGCTCCATTAAAGTCCTTCTTGAGCCATTTCCAAGCTGGGGTATGAACTAGGGTCTGTGATAAGCTGATTAACCTTTAGATCTAGGCATGATTGAGCTCCAGGAGCTCGGATCCACTGCCTTTATGAAGCCATATTGCATGAAAGCCCTAGATCTACTCTTTTAGTGCATTTTGAGCCCTAAAACCTTCATTGGTGTTTATTTACACGTAAAGTTGGAAACTTTACGTGTTAATCAAGCCCTAGGAACCTAGATCTACGTATGGAATGAGTTGGATCCAAGCAAAATCGAGTATATAATAGTGGCATGTGGCCGACTCGGCGAGTCGTTCATCGGACTCGGCGAGTCGAGTCGCGAGTCCTCGAGTTTTCCCCTTTTCGTGTTGCTGAGTGGAGTCGTGAGTCATGGGGGGGGGGGGTAACTCAGTGAGTCGGAAGCCAGACTCACTCATGGAGGAACTCGGCGAGTCAATGCCCTGACTCGGCGAGCCTCAAGAACAGACTCGGCGAGTTGTTCATACGACTCGGCGAGTCTCAGCATAGAATGTTCTTCGGTTGAAGATGAACTCGACGAGTTGTTCACACAACTCGGCGAGTAGGATGAAGGACTAGTGGTCATCGGTTTAGAAGGAAACTCGTCGAGTCAATGCCTAACTCGACGAGTAGAGATAAGATTATGGTCAATCGAGTGGATAGGGACTCGGCGAGTTGGCAAGCCAACTCGGCGAGTCGGGTCAACTGGAAGTTGACTTTGATTTTGACTCTTGGTTTAGTTAGGGGTAAATGGTCATTTTACCATGAGGTCGGTTAGCAGTATTTGACTGAGTGTTTTTGTGGGAATTATAGCCGGAGGATTTCCGGAGCAGCAGCAGCAGAAGTCAGTCAGTTCCCACGCAGATCAGCAGCCACTTTGAGGTGAGTTACCTTCCAGTAGCGGTGGGTCTACGACCACAATGCCGGCCCACCAGTAGGAGTTGCATGATAGATGATTGTCTCTGTGATATTCATCTAGGGTTGTTACTACCTGTGATATGTTTATATGCTAAAATGATATGATGCTATGTACTAGTGACAGTAGGGGGAGATAGTCCCCAGATTACCGGCCGATAGGGTCGAAGGGGCGGTCGTGCCCATACATGCTCGATAGATTATGTGATAAATGTGTTATGTGGTAGTAGTAAGGGGGTGAAATAGTCCCCAGTACCCGGTCGAGAGGACCGAAGGGGAGACCAGCACCCAGATATGCTAGCCAGTACCCGGTCGAGAGGACCGAAGGGGAGACCAGCACCCATATATGCTAGTCAGTACCCGGTCGAGAGGACCGAAGGGGAGGCCAGCTCCCAGATATGCTAGACAGTATCCGGTCGGGAGGACCGAAGGGGTAGGTCGGGCACCCAGATATGCCGGACAATATATGTATGTTATGTAACTGTATGGTATGTGGTATGATGGGGGAACTCACTAAGCTTTGTGCTTACAGTTTATAGTTTTGTTTTCAGGTACCTCTTCGTCGAAGGGGAAGGAGCTGGCGCGGTAGCGGCACATCATACACACACATTGATTTCCGCATCATCAGTTATTCTGGGATTTGTACTCTGACATTATTATGTTTTTATAAAATGGTTTCCGGACACGCGACATTTTTATGAAATGATATGATCAGTGAATGTTTTATTTCTAATGTTTTGCTAAGTATATGTTTCAAAAATGAATTTTTTTGGCTCGTATTTTGGGATGTTACACAGGCGCTCATCGACCTGAATATCATCCAGCGATACTACCGCCTCCTGGTCCATAATGCACTTTCACAATTGCGAAACATGGAACGTGCTGTGAATTCGGCTGAGCTCCTCCGGTAACTCTAGCCTATAAGCCACTTTGCCAACCCTGGCAATGATCCTGAATGGCCCAATATAACGGGGACCCAATTTTCCCCTTTTCCTGAAGCGGATCACACCCTTCCAGGGCGAGACCTTCAGAAGTACCATGTCACCCACCTGAAACTCCAAATCTGATCGGCGTCTATCCGCGTAACTCTTTTGTCGACTCTGAGCGGTCTGCAGCCGCTGTCTGATCTGCTGGATCTTTTCGGTAGTCTGCAAGACTACCTCCGTCCGACCCATCACTCTGTGTCCAACCTCACCCCAACAAACTGGGGTTCTACATCTCCGACCATACAACAGCTCAAAAGGCGGGGCGCCAATACTGGAATGATAGCTGTTGTTGTAGGCGAACTCTACAAGCGGTAGGTGGGAATCCCAACTGCCACCGAATTCAATGACGCACGCCCTCAACATATCTTCGAGGGTCTGAATGGTTCGCTCACTCTGTCCATCGGTCTGCGGATGGAATGTTATGCTAAAGTGCAGCCGCATACCCAGTTCCTCGTGGAACTTCTGCCAAAAAGGGAAGTAAACCTGACATCCCGATCGGAAACAGTGGTGACTGGAACCCCATGGCGAGAGACAATCTCGCTGACGTACATGTCGGCTAATTTCTCAGCCGACGAACTCTCTCGTATGGCCAAGAAATAGGCACTCTTGGTCAACCGATCTACGTGATGGGTTTGGAGCACTACATCATTCCTATGGTGTACATGCAAACCCTAATAGCTTTGGATCTAGTTTGTCTAATGAACATGCAATCGAATCATCCAAAGCCATAAACCCTAGATCTAATAAACTATAACTGAAATTAGGGTTTAGATCTTACCTTTGATTGTTATGTAGCAATAACAATCTATTCCTTGGCTTCAGAAAGCTTAGTGCCTCAAGTGTTGCACCTCTAATGGAGTCACAAACACCACTAAGCAACTAGATGAAGAAGAAAGAGAATGGGAACTCCAAAAAACGTCCAGGAAACCCTTCATAAGTGTTAACCACGTATTTTGGGTCTCAAGGGTTCTTTAAATAGGTAGGCAATTAGGGTTATCTAACAAGGAAACCCTAATTTGACTGCTTAAGCCCTAAGCAGCCCATGGACTCCCTCTTTACAAGCCTTGGACGAATTCTTATGGGCTTCCCCATGTAATTCGTGCATTCCACCTTCTATAGAGTCCATTAGCCCATCTATGTAATTATCTTATAATTACACAATTAGTCCCCTAAGTTTAATTAATATCTTTTAGCCACAAAATTAATTCTTAATTAATTCTTGACTAATATTAATTAAACAATATGATTTCTCTTTTAATATATTATACTTATAATATATTAATAAATCATAATTAATCCTTTCTCTCCATAATTCATCCTACAAGTTGCTATGGTGAAGGCAACCCAAAAGGACCATGCTCATAATCGGGTCAAGTACATCCCAGAATAGTTATGGACTTAGACACTAATCCAACAGTCTCCCACTTGGATAAGTCTAATAACTATTTTTCATGACTTTAGAACCTAATCAGCAATCGTAGCTTTCAAAAGCTGCTGTCAACTCTGATCTTATCAGATAGCGGGTCCTCTAGATAAGGGGTCGTATATTCCTCCATTATAGATATCATATAGACTGAGACATGTATTTAAATCATTCTCTCTGTCTATAAGTTGTTTCCCGACTTCTGATTTATGACGACTGACAACAGACTGCAATTGAACACATCAACTTAGTCCCGGCTTGGCCAAGCGCTTAGGGTGTCATCACTAAATCATCGAGGGGCCCACATATATCACTTTTATCCCACTTTGGGTAAAAGGAATGAATAAACTTCGACTCAAATGCTCGCTTGCTCTTACTCATCAAATCACACACAACAATATGTTTTATAACACCAAGTTACTGTTGCATTTACATATTATCAATGTGCAACCGAATCGTAATTACAACTCACACGCCTCAGTTTCAAGAATATACAATATTATCATCTCACAATCACTTGTGATAAATCCATGAAGTGATTCAAGTGAGCGTGAGTTTAATCCAATACTTTAATCTTATCAAAGCACTCATGAACTCTGCAGCAAACTTGTGCTATGTCTAAACACTTTAGACAATCTACAGACAGATTCATGACAGTCTTCCTTCATACCTACTTCCAACGTATGACCGACTGTGGAGGTTTGAATAACCCAGTTATTCTGGAAGTCAAAACATGCAAAGTGAAACACAACGATAATACTTAATCCTATATGGCCCCAAACTTTTGAGTATAAATAAAACACCTTTTATTTAGTCACCATATTGATTACTCATTATTCATTGTTTAATGTTTCGGAAAATCAACTTTGTTACTCGGATTATAACCACAATTGTTCCATGCTCCAAGCTTGCACACTTTGGTTTCCTATGGTCCATACTTTGTGAAAATAGATCAATTGAAAAACTTTTCCAATGAAACTCATTTCACAATCCCCAA
Source organism: Lactuca virosa (assembly GCF_052849685.1). Lineage (NCBI taxonomy): Eukaryota > Viridiplantae > Streptophyta > Magnoliopsida > Asterales > Asteraceae > Lactuca > Lactuca virosa. The sequence continues at coordinate 341,967,355 of NC_136433.1, forward strand.
TCTTTATCATTAGTGTAAGAATACCAAATTCTTGCCACTTTTAGAATATGTCAGATTCTAACATTTTATGCAATGATCCTTTCATGAAGTCACAGCACAAAAATCACAAAGACTCGCCCAATGAAATCACAAGGTACTCTATCAGAAATTGTTACCAAACAATTCTATAGATGTGATGTCTCTCACTCAAAGTACAATCCTTTGAACATCCTTTTTGCATAAAAATTTTCTAATCTAGACATAAATTCTTAATTTCCAACTCCTAATTATGGAAACATTCCATATTTTCCATATGACAACTCATTGTAAATAAAATCTTGTCTATTCATAATAATGTCGATATGGTCCATCCAATACTATACTTCCAACTACTCATAAGCGACCAATCCTCAGCGAACTTTGGATTGTCCTTTGATAGTTGTTTAATTATTTTAGTCAAAACCGATTCTAGTCCCCTTTTCCCTCTTAATGCCCTAGGCATTTGGAAAATTTTAGAACGGTCAAATATTATAGCATATGCAATCGATCCTATACCCGAAGCATATGGGACACGATGCATAATGTCTCACATAAAGACATGATACTTTACCAGTCTTCTGCCATAATATTTTGTTAGCCATGTTCTCACAATTCGAACTATTGAGAGGGATGCCGTAATCATAATCGAATTTTGAGAACGTGCTATGTATCCTTGACTAAATTTTATTAACATTTCTCGATCTAAGCTTTTAGATTTTGAAACGAAGTATAATATTCTCTCCCTTAATTATAGCAAAACAACTTTTCAACCCCAGCAACTTTGCAAAGTGAAACTTTGTTTTCTATAATTAATATTGCTAACTTGCAATACTTAGGATAAAAATCATGCTCCCACTAACATGATGACTATCTCCTTACAAGCATAACATTTATGCTCCCACTAGCTTTGACATGTATTCAGAAAACAGCTGAACTTCCAGAAAACAATGCTTATTGAATTTCTTAAGTTCATATTTCTAATACCTGATGCTTTGATAAGCATTTATCTAAGCTTCTTAAACTTATACACCTTTCCTTAAATAGCTCACATGTGTGTTTAAACAATTCAGAACTTATAACAATAAGTCCCAAATGTTTAGACTAATTGCCAAATCTCACAATTCGAACTATGAAAAGGGATGCCGTAATCATAATCGAATTTGAGAATGCAATTTCTCACAAATGCTATCTCCTTAAAATCTCTCTTAGTGAAAGCGTTTCCTCACAATCATTTTCATGAAGGAGAGAAACCTTATGACACTTAGATTTTTCTGGTGTATGTGTTCCTATCCATTTGAATTTGTCATAACAATAATCATAAGACAATGTTCGTGACAAATCCAACTCATATGGACTAAACTTGTTCAATCTCGATTTCTTGCCTCATGGCAGCACGAATGCCCACCATTGCTTCCAGATTGTTAAGCAGCTCACCCTCACTTATCAATGTACTTTCCATTGACCAGGGTGCCTTGCCTCTATGTAATCCAATTGAGAACTCATAGAACTCATATTGCATAGTTAATTTAAACTGGAATGGCACAGAAAACAAAAATTGTGTCAACACGACAGGTTGTAATCCTCAAATCGTGTGCTAGTGATGATCATCCAGGTTTATTCTTGATTTGTTCTTGAAACTTTTCAAGATATTTAAGACTCCCACTGACCTCTTGACATATATGATTCTCTTGTCAGGAAACTTTCCTAGACAAAACAAATATTCAAGAGTTAGTGTAGTTCTTATCAAGACAAAAACACTTCACATAATTGGTCCTAGTTGGTCTTTGTCTTATCCAAGACAGCACAACTTACCAATTTCAAATGTGCAAGAATAAGAAAACCTTTTCCAAACTCCACATTTGATGAGTGTTATAAACCTACTTAAGACTTGTCACTCAATGTCACAATCTTGGAGTATGACTCTAAGACTTGATATTGGAACGAAGTATGATTGGCTTCTTGATTTAACCATTTCCACAATTCTCGATTCCTCTTCTTAGCCATACAAATGCACTAAGACTCACTTAGAGGATCAATTGAGAAATGGTTCTTAATCATTAAGACTTATCATAAAACACAATAAAAGGTACTCTCCCTTCTTCTTAGAATAGAGAAACTTTTATCTTTCTGCCTTCTTGATTCTTCCTATTCGTTCTGCCATTTATTGAAACATTTTCAATCAACTCAGAATTACACTTTATCTTATAAGTATAATCATATTTACTAAACTTTAGTAAATCATGACGAATATTTTATCACTCTTTGTTGTGGACTTGACCAACGCACAACCAAGTGTACTTGATCCCTAGCCCTTCACTTGACTCTTTGTCAAGGAATTAGTCTAATTTCCAAATATGAAAGTTTTTCATTCATCACACAATGCAGGTTGCATGATTCCATGTTTCTGTCCAATTGAAACTTGCGCGATGAGAAACTCTCCCTATTTGGTAAATTCTCGACATTTCCACAAATAACATAATTAAGAATCAAATCCATTATTGCTAATAGTAGAAACATTCAAACATCAATTTTTCATACATGCCATTGCAAGGATAAATAAATAAGACAAAATCAAATTTTATTTTATTGCAGAAAAACTTTGTCCTTACAATGCAATTCAACTGAAAAACTATGCTATTACATATTTCTTAGCAATCTACCCTAACTCTAAAGTAGCAGCTCAAAAATCCGATCCTCGAATCCATGCGATTGAAATCCATTTCTTCATGATCAGATTCAGCACGCTTCTTCCTTAAGCTTCCTTTCTTTTCTTTGATCCTTCAAAACATCAAAATGTAATCTTATCACATCATGTATCAAGAATCAAAATAGGAACTTAGAGAGTTAGTTAATGGATTTTACCTAAAGTAGAGCCATACGTCTTGACTCTCCCATCTCTTAGATCTCTCAGGTAAATAGGGCAGCTTCGTCTCCAATGCCCCTTCTCTTGGCAATAAAAGCAGATTGATTCTTTTGGAACAGCACATGACACTACTTCAGACCTTGCCTTTCTCTTATGGTCAAACCTTTTGACCATGGCATGCCTTTCGTTGCCATTTCCTATTTCCATGGAGGTTTGGAAGGCAGATCTACCAATCAGCTTTGCTTCTCCAGTGCGCCAAATCATTGTTGATTCAGCAGCAACAAGCAAACATGTGAGATCGATGAGTGTCACGTCATGCTTCCATCAAATAGTACTCTCTTACGAACTCACTATATGATTCAGGAAGCGACTTAAGAACCCAGTCTACAGCCAACTCCTTGGAGATGACAACACCCAACATACCCAACCTGTCAATGTGTGCCTTCATCTCTAAGACGTGTGCACACACAGACTTTCCATCTTCGTGCTTACTTGCCAATAGGGCTTGAGTGAGCTTGAACTTTTCAAGCCTTCGATCACGTGGGTTAGGGAGAACAATAGGAGGAGGTGGAGGAAGTGAAGCATGACCTCAAGTACCTCGATCGTATCGTGGAATGTCATCTTCATTTGGAAAGCTTGTTCCATGGAATTTGGGAAGACCATTGTAAGATTCAGACATCTACAAAAACGGGAGAAAATTCAAGATAGTTGATAAGAATCCTTGATGTAACACCCAGATGAAACATCAAGGCTAGGATCCAACACAATACTCTACAACCTAGAAGAGGGATGCCGTAATCTAGTTGCAGAATATTTGAAGGTAGATGAATGACGATTCACCAGTTTCCACCATGAAAAGCAAAAATGAGGTTTAAGTTTTAAATGAATTGAAACTCCTAGATCTTTTAAGATTCATTGAACTTTTCAATGGCATGTTTAATCTCGATTATGCCCTTCAATTTTGCGACTGGGATGCCGTGGATCACAAACAAGGTGTGAATAACCATGCAAATCAACATGGTGCACTCAATGCTACTATCACCTAATCAATGTCCGGGTTAGCCACACACGCTCCATTGATCTATGATAAACATCGACCCACCCTTCGCTACCAATGTCAAACCCAAATTAGTGTGCCGGTTAACCACGCACGCTCCACTAACGTTTGACAAGGGTACGAAGTGTAATTCCGTGGATTAGCATACAATTTCACATTTTGCCTAAAGTAACTATGATTTGGGAATCTGTAAAAGCATTTAGTTACTTTGTACTTCATTATACTTATAATGGAAGTTTTCGTCCTATCCTACCCGTTCGGCTAACGACCCTCCACCAATCAAGAGTGCGGTGGGTAAGAGTGGATACCCATTCAATCGCCATTTTATAGGCAATTTCCTTTAACACCCCTTATAGACCATCTTCGTGAATGAGGTCTACTAACGGTAAGACTGACTGTTTACTTATACATATATAATATTAGACTTTTAATGTCATATATAATATATATATATATATATATATATATATATATATATATATATATATATATATATATAGGGTGTATTTTAAACTGTTAAAATACTAGGTGGTCTAATTTAATTAATTATACTTTTAATTTAATTAAATGTAAACCAAAACTTTATGGATTTAATAACTCTCTTTTAATTATACACTTTAATTAATTAACAAAATCATAAGGGTGTAATTTGAACTTTTCAAAATACTAGGGTTTTAGAATTTAACATTTCAAAATTAAACTTTTAATCAACTTTTAAATTCCAAAACTTGAGGGCAAGTTTTGAAACTTTTCAAAACATTTGGGTTTAGAATTTAAATATTTCAAAATTAACTTTTAATCAAAAATTTAAATTCCAAAACTTGAGGGCAAGTTTTGAAACTTTTCAAAACATTATCGGGAATATTTTAGATCACAAATTCAAATAAAGCAATTAACAATTAATTGGTGATTATCTAATTTTGACCTAATCCAATTTCTTGCAAGATAATTCACCAAATAATTCAAATAATTAAATTTTATCATATAAGGAAATACTTATTCAATTAATATGAAATTATCCTTTATTTTGGCAAGGATAATCACCAAATATCAATGAAAATCGGATTTTATTGATTAAAAACGTTTTTGGTAATTATCCTAAGCCAAAACAGCAAGAAAATCGTGAAAATAAGTTGGCAGACTCGCTGACTCGTCGAGTCAGCACTGGACTCGTCGAGTACCAAGAGGACTCGACGAGTTCAGTCATGGACTCGGCGAGTCCAACCCTAAAAGCTCAAAATTTTCATTTTTCAGTCAATATTCGATCAAATATGCATGTTATTCACTAACATACAGCCCTAGGCTCTGATACCACTGATGGGTTTGGAGCACTACATCATTCCTATGGTGTACATGCAAACCCTAATAGCTTTGGATCTAGTTTGTCTAATGAACATGCAATCGAATCATCTAAAGCCATAAACCCTAGATCTAATAAACTATAACTGAAATTAGGGTTTAGATCTTACCTTTGATTGTTATGTAGCAATAACAATCTATTCCTTGGCTTCAAAAAGCTTAGTGCCTCAAGTGTTGCACCTCTAATGGAGTCACAAACCCCACTAAGCAACTAGATGAAGAAGAAAGAGAATGGGAACTCCAAAAAACGTCCAGGAAACCCTTCATAAGTGTTAACCACGTATTTTGGGTCTCAAGGGTTCTTTAAATAGGTAGGCAATTAGGGTTATCTAACAAGGAAACCCTAATTTGACTGCTTAAGCCCTAAGCAGCCCATGGACTCCCTCTTTACAAGCCTTGGACGAATTCTTATGGGCTTCCCCATATAATTCGTCCACTCCACCTTCTATAGAGTCCATTAACCTATCTATGTAATTATCTTATAATTACACAATCAGTCCCCTAAGTTTAATTAATCTCTTTTAGCCACAAAATTAATTCTTAATTAATTCTTGACTAATATTAATTAAACAATATGATTTCTCCTTTAATATATTATACTTATAATATATTAATAAATCATAATTAATCCTTTCTCTCCATAATTCATCCTACAAGTTGCTATGGTGAAGGCAACCCAAAAGGACCATGCTCATAATCGGGTCAAGTACATCCCAGAATAGTTATGGACTTAGACACTAATCCAACACTACGATGACCCATATAGTATCGAACCCCTTCGCCGTCCTCGACAACTTTGTAATGAAGTCCATCGTGATCTGCTCCCATTTCCACATGGGAATCTCCAAAAGCTGCAGCTTACCATGCGACCTCTGATGCTCAGCCTTGACCATCCTACAGGTCAGGCACCTCTCAACATACCAAGCGATTTCTCGCTTCATACCGGGCCACCAGTAAATTAAACTCAGATCACGGTACATCTTGGTGGCCCCCGAGTCTATAGAAAAGTGAGACTTATGAGCCTCCTCCATCACTGTCTGCCGGACCCCTCCGGACATCGGAACCCAAACCCGACCGTGTCGGGTCAATAATCCATGGCTATCCTGAACAAACCGGGCGCTCTCGCCCTTAATCCTTTCCAATTTCCAGTTCTCTGGTTTCATGCCCTCAACCTGAGCATCCCTAATCAAGCTCACAAGCGGGGAATCCACCGTTATCCTCATACACCTTGCTGGGGTAGAAGACCCAACTGACTTGCGGCTCAAAGCGTCCGCAACCACATTGGCTTTACCAGGATGGTAAAGGATCTCACAATCACAGTCCTTGACTACATCCAGCCACCTACGCTGCCTCATGTTCAGGTTCGGCTGATCCATGATGTGTCTCAAACTCTTGTGATCCGTGTATATAGTGCAACGGACCCCGTATAGATAATGCCTCCAAATCTTGAGAGCGAATACCACCGCTCCCAACTCAAGATCGTGCGTAGGGTATCTCGTCTCATGCGGCTTCAGCTGCCACGATGCATAGGCTATCACTCATCCCCTCTGCATGAGGACGACCCCCAAGCCCGTGATGGATGCATCACAAAATACTACGAAATCCTCTACTCCCTCGGGAAGCGTCAACACTGGCTTCTCACATAAACACCGCCGGAGGGTCTCAAACGCCCTCTGCTGCTTAGGGCCCTACCGGAAATCCACCCCTTTCCTCGTTAGACGAGTGAGGGGTACCGCAATCTTGGAGAAATCTCGAATGAATCTCCGGTAGTACCCTGCTAATCCCAAGAAACTCCTGATATTTAGGGAGATTTCGGAATCTCCCACTGCATAACCGCCTCGACTTTGGCGGGGTCGACCAAAATCCCATCCTGGTTAACGATATGTCCGAGGAACTGGACCTCTCGTAACCAAAACTCACACTTCGAGAACTTGGCATACAACCGTTCTCGCTGCAAAACCTCCAACAGCTCCCTGAGGTGCTCCTCGTGCTGCTCTCGGGTCTTGGAATACACCAAGATATCATCTATGAACACAATGACCGAGCGATCGAGCATCGGTCTGCAGACTCGGTTCATCAAATCCATGAACAATGTCGGCGCGTTGGTGAGCCCAAACGGCATCACCACGAACTCTTAATGACCATAACGAGTCCGAAACGCGGTCTTCTCCACGTCTTCCTCGCTCACCCTGACCTGGTGATAACCGGATCTCAAATCGATCTTGGAAAACCAAGATGCACCCTGCAGCTGATCGAAAAGATCATCTATCCTCGGGAGTGGATAACGGTTATTCACCGTTAACTTGTTCAACTCCCTATAGTCAATGCACATCCTGTGCAAACCATCCTTCTTCCTGACGAAGAGGATCGGTGATCCCCAAGGAGAACTACTCGGGCGGATAAACTGCTTTCCCAGCATCTTCTGCAACTGAGATGCCAACTCCTGCATCTCTGGCGGTGCCAGACGGTACGACACCTTAGCGATAGGGGCCACACCCGACACTAGATCAATCCTGAACTCTACCTGCCTCTCTGGAGGCACTCCATGAAACTCCTCTGGAAACACATCCGCAAACTCTCTAACCACTGGAACCTCTGAACTGAAGCATGATCCCCAATCTGCGTATCTACCACATACGCTAGATAACCAGCACACCTGTGCTGAATGGACTGCCGAGCCCTGGCGGCTGAACAAAATCCTGCTCCCACTCTGGTGCCCTCAACATACACCACCAGTTCTCCCCCACTTGGGGTTCAAACTACCACTCGCTGCCCCTCACAGTCGATCATGGCGCCAAACCGACTGAGCTAATCCATCCCTACGATCACACATACTTCCCCCATGGGAATAGGAATCAAATCTATCGGGAAGGATACCCCGAAAATCTCCAACTCGCATCCCCGGTAGACCGAAGAAGCAGAAACCTCGTGCTCGTTGGCGATCGAAACTCGCAACGGACACTCAAGCTCATCTATCGACACACTGAACTCTTTACTGAAAGTTTGAGATACAAATGACCGACTCGCCCCCGAGTCGAATAAAACCAAAGCAGGCAAAGAGTTTACTAAAAACGTACCTAAACACAGGTACGACTGATAAGCATAACACATATACAATAACTGAAACAGAAAATAGGAACATACCAGCAACCACATCCGGTGCTACCTTGGCCTCCTCGGCCGTGAGCTGGAAGGCGCGTCCCTGAGCCTTCGGAGGCTCCACCTTGACTGGCCTCCCATCCCCAATCCTAAAGGTAGCCTGTGCGGATCCCTGCGCCGGCTTGGCGACGAGCTGCGGACAGTTGGTCTTCACGTGACCAACCTGATGACAATGGTAACAAATCCTCATATCTGCTGGAGGGGCGGACTGGCGACAGTACCTGGCATAGTGCCCCTCCTTGCCATATTTGTGGCAACCACCTCCTGTTCGATAAACCCCAGAATGAACCTGACGCTGCTCCTTCAACTGCAGCTCTATCTCCAACTCACGCCGCCTCGCGGCTTCCTGAAGATCCAAAAGAGTCTCACAACGTTGCGTAGCAACAAACAGTCGAATATCAGTCTTGAGCATACTCAGATAACGAGTCATCTGAGACTGCTCTGAAGCAAACTCCGGGAAAAACATAGCCTCAATGTCAAAAACTCCTGAGCAAGCCGCTCCCGCTCAACGCGTGGAACGTAGCGGGTGTGGAACATATCTCGGAACTGCTCTCAAGTAACAGCAGCCCACTAATCATCAGTGTACAACCCTGTCGTCAATCTCCACCAGTCCTTTGCCCCAAGCCTCAGCAGGTTCAGGGCACACCTGAACTTTTGGTCAGCAGGACATGAACACGTGAAGAAGCAACCCTCCACGTTATATAACCACCTCATAGCCCTGATCGCATCCTGTGTACCATCAAACGTCGGGGGCTTCGTGTTATCGAAGTCCCGGTACTGGAAAGCCCTGTCGGCTCCTCCTCCAACCCCTGCCGCGGTTACAGCCGATGTGGCTGCAGTGGCAGCTGTCTCTGCTAGAGCTGCATATCGCTCATCAAAGTACTCAACCATCGCGGTCTTAATCGACCCAAACATCTCCGGCAGCTGCGCTCGGAACGCCGCAGCAATCTCGTCGTGCAGAATCTCCCGGATCCTGGCATCCAACTCCTCTGTCCCTATCTGTACCACGGGCTTAGGTGCTACCGGCACCTCCGACCCTCCGTCTCCCAATCATGATCCTGATCCTAACCCTGATCCGGATCCGGATCCAGTAGTAAAACGTCTCGTCACCACCATACTGAAAAATATAACCAAGACGTCAGATAAACGACATAATATCGGGAAACCGATTCCCATAACCCTAGGGGTTGTGACTTCCTTGCTACGCGTATGGGTCCTGTGCTTTCAGTAGTACGTGCCCATACTACCTTCCACACCTACCCATATTTGTCTCAAGTATCACCACAACACCCTAACACTATCATCAACATACTATGCGCTCAACCCTCCCTCCTAGGGGAATATCGACTATCTCGCAACTGGTCTCACAACTTCTCACAACTCACACATCCATGAAACTTTCACCAACCCTGCAGCACTAGTGTATGCTAGCCACACATAACGCTGGACCCGATAGACTTTCGAATATCCAATCCTACACTAAGGTCGAATCAGACATTCTCAGGCTATAAGATCTTGATTATACACAGCCGTGATGCATACACTACACATCTACAGTTATGATGTCAATTCCATATACAAGAACCCTAGGCTAGTAGGAATCATATAATCAGGCAAATCTTATCCTGCGATTCCTGAAGATTCCTAGCCTAGCACTAGCATGCTGTTCTATCATATCATAATATCAAATAACTGTATGGTATTTTGGGGCTTACTTATAGGCTTCGGCTGATCGTACCCTTTGCATCCTCCATCCTTTATTTTGAAAACCATTTTAGTATTTATTCCGAAAGTTCCCTTGATTTGAGACTGGATTCACACGAGTGTTCCTCCAATTCACTCAAACCAAGGCTCTGATACCAACTTGTAACATCCAAAAATTTACGCCAAATTTAAACTTTTCCAATCATAAATAAAATCAAATAGTATTTGTTTACAAAATGTTTTCAAATCAATATTCATCAGAGTGTCCCAATAACTAGATCAAAAGGATGAGGAGCGGTACGGTCACGCCTTCGCCTTGTCATGATCTCCTGAAGTACCTGAAACAATAAACTGAAAACTGTAAGCCCGAGGGCTTAGTGAGCTACCGCCAATATACCAATACCACAATGATAATACCATGTCAGTAACAAACAATCAATAACATGCATACTGGGCCATCAGCCTGACTGGACCGCCCTGCAGGGCCTACAGTCTATCTGATCCTATCCCGAGCCTTCGGAATGACTGGTTCGCCACGTGGGCCTACAGTCTATCCGGACCGCTCATAGGGTATGTTGGCCTTCAGCACAAGCAGGACCGCCTCAACCCAACCAACAAGCAAATAACCATGTGCGCATAACTATCATATATTGACATATATAAACATCAAACATATCTATCTCACTGATCATCAATCATAGAAATCTCTCGTAACTAGAGCACTGACCTAGCAGGTCACTAACATACTAATCCCTACGGATCATAAGAGCATAACATACTGTCTATCCTGATTCCGATCTAACAGATCATAACCACATGTAGCATACCATAACAATAAGAACTAAAGGGCCGGCCTTGGTGTCGTAGACCCTATCGATATAGTGAGGATAACTCACCTTGCAGATGTCGACTCGGTAGATGAACTCCAACTCTCGGATCGCTGTCAACAAATCCACCACCTATTACCATAATATAATCATACCCATAAGTTCCCAACCTTTCAAGGTACCCCATAAGTCAACTAGTCAATCACTGGTCAAAGTCAAAGTCAACAGTCAAGGTCAACAGTCCAAGTTGACCCTAACTCATCGAGTACCCTCGGCTACTCGCCGAGTTCCTTGAGATACTTGACCACTCGCCGAGTCACCGGGGTAACTCGTCGAGTTCCTAAGGTTTGCGATCAAAGCTCTAAGGCCACTCGTCGAGTTTTCCTTCTTGCAACTCGACAAGTTCACATGCATTCATCAATTGGGGAAACCTTAACCGACTCGCCGAGTTGTTCATCCAACTCGTCGAGTCTACGGCAATCTTCATTGGACTCGCCGAGTTGTTCATCCAACTCGTCGAGTTCAATGCATATCTTCATATGACTCGCCGAGTCGACTATGAGACTCGCCGAGTCCCTTCAGTCATTTCACCATGCAGACACTTTTAAGCCATGGCAAGGCCCCAAGTTGCAGATCCAACTTCCTTAGGCATGCTTATCATGTAAAGTTGCAAAATTTACGTGCATGCAAGGCTCTATTGACTCAAAATGCCAAAACTAAGCTTGAAATGGGGTTTTACACTTAGGGAGGGGTTCATACTTGCCAAGGCTGAAAGCTTTATGGTCTTACAATTCACAGAGAGTTCAGATCTGAAGTTACAACTTCAAATCTGAGCTCATACCCCAAAAATAGCTCCATGACCAAACCAAAAACCCTAAACTCCATCCAAGGAGATCTAGAACGAAATGGGATTAAGATAACAACTTAATACCTCCCCAAAAGATGACAACTGAAGTAGATCTTGATTCCCCCCAGTTCCTTGCTTCAATCCACTTGTTTCCCCAAGCTCTTCTCACCAAGAATCCTCTTCCAAAGCTTCAAACACACAATGGGGCACACACACACACGTATTAGGGTTTTGCTAAGCTCTCAAGGGACTATAAAGAGGCTGAAGGAGGCTTGTGCTTCTTTAAATAGGGTGCAAAACCCCGGGATTTAGGGTTTCATCTGCCAGCTCCTACTCGTCGAGTTCCCTTATGGACTCGGCGAGTAAGCCACTAAACACGCGATCCCGCCCCGCTGCTACTCGACGAGTAGGGCAACCAACTCGTCGAGTAGGTCTTAAAACCAAATAAACTTTCATTCAAATCAATGCATGCGAATCGGGGCGTTACAGGGATAGTGGTTGGTGGGTAGAGGTTGGTCAGAGGTTGACCGACTGTCTTCTTCGACGATAATCTTGACGTGCTTAAATATGATATATATATATATATATATATATATATATATATATATAAGAGAGAGAGAAAGAGAGAAACAAAGAGAAAGAGAGAAGGAGAGAGAGGGAGAGAGAGAGTGTGTGTGTGTGTGTGTTTGTGTGTGTGTGTGTGAGTGAGTGAGTGAGTGAGTGAATAAGTGAATGAGTGAGATAGAGGGGAGGGGGGGCTAGAGGAGATGACAAAGGTGAGTGGGATTCTTTTTGTTTTTTTAAATAAAATAATAAGAAAATAATTAAATGAATTTTAAAAAGAATTATTTAAGGGCGTATTCGACATTTCAAGTTAGATATGGACCAAAACCACACAAAAAATGACATCATAAGAATCGAAATTACATAAGATATCTAAAATTGGACCACTATACACCACCAAATCTTTTGAAATCAAAACTATATATTTTTACCAACCATTGAGACAACTTTTACAGTTTTTTCAAATAAATATTAGGGATAAAAACTTAAAAGGGTAATATACTTTTCGATTTGTATACATCTGTCACTTAGAATTTTTTTCGTCTACATTTACCCCTTCAACTCGTTAAATTTTACACATGCAGTCCTTATGACCGGTTACTCCAGGTAAGCCGAAAAAAAATGTATTAATAGGATAATATATTTCTCACTTTGTACGCATTTAGTCCATAATATTTTTTTTTGCATATTTAGTCCTTAATTTTTTTATTGCAAAATAAGTCAATGTTGTTTTTGTACACATTCAATACTTATGACCGGTTTTTTTAGGTTTTTCTTATGACATTCTACGTGGGACAATCACTAATAAGCCTTTTGGGGTTATGGCCAATGCAACTTCGGCTGCTTGGTTGCTTAGATCTTATTTTAACATCCCAAAAATCATAAAAATTTAAAATTTTCGAAAACAGCCATTATCCATAATTGTTTTACAAGAAAAGTCATTGTTTCAAAAGTAAAATCATATCAGAGTGTCCCAAAAGTCATTATCATGAAAATATGAAGATGTGCACTATCAGACATTTGCTTTCCTATGATCCTCAGAAGTACCTAAAATAATAAACTAAAATTCTAAGCCAAAACTTAGTGAGTTCCCCCAAAGTACCATCACACCACATAACAATCAAAGCATGCAAAGATGAGCCTTCAGCCTGACTGGACCGCCTTGCAGGACCTACAACCTATTTGGACCGCTTTACAGGCATTCGGCCTGGACCGCCTCGTAGGGTCTATAGCCTATCCAAACCGCCTTGGGTGTCTTGGCCTTCAGCACAAAGCAGTACCGCCTCAACCCATCCACAATATGTCGAAATATGTAACAAACAAACATAAACATAGAGCTAACAAATATAGATAAACATGCAGATCTACTAATCAATCATATACTAGCATAACATTATCCTATAACCAGGATACATAATCTAGTGGGCCGACATTGATGCCTTCAACCCACAAGTACAATGAAGAAAAATCACCTCTCAAACCGAACAAAAGCTGAATAAATCTCTGCTTTAAATACCGGCTCTACCCGTCACCTTTTATCCAAATCATTGCCCAACTTAAAATTAATATCAAATTACCCAAAATACACTTTAGTCAAAATTTGTCAAACTCAACAAACCAGCCAATTTAACCCAGCCGAGTACGCGGAGATGTACGCTGGCATACTCCGTTTGACCAAAGAGTCGGGACTTAGACCACGTACACGCAACGTATGATTTGGTACGCCCATCGTATGCACCTGGTCAGCTACCCTTCTCAAAAAGAGCTTAATACATTAATACTTTTTGTCTAAAACCATATCTATGCCCAAAAATAACATTATAAGTCATAAAGTTTCCAACTTTATGACTTTGCATGGCTAGAAGTGCTTAATTCCGACAAACCCTAACTTCTTAATCCATTAGGACATCTTAGCACATGTATGGGGAAGAATTAAGATCCAAGATCACATTTTTATGCTTCTATAAATCTCAAAATGTCTGAAAGGACAACTTATATGGGCTAGAGTATGCCATACTCATAAATGTCAAGACTTGGGACCAAAATGCTCCATTAATCAAGACTAACAAGATCTAAGGAAATGTAAGCCAAGTTCAAGACTTTATACCTCCAAATGATGCCAAAAGATGATGTTATTCTGGATCTAAAGAGTTCCCATCCTCCAAGGTGATCTTCTCTTCTTCCTTTATTCTTCAAGACTACCAAGATACACACACAAACCTCAAAAAGGCTCTAGATGGATTAGGGTTTGCTTTGGAAGGGAAAACTAGGTTAGAGGCTGATGAGGGAATGAGCCTTGGGGAGATAATGTTGTATAAAAAGGGTCCAGACCCTAAAAATTAGGGTTTGTGGATCAGGCAAGTACGCCCTGCGTACGCTTTGTATGCTCAGCGTACGTGAGTTCGGTCTAAAATTACAAAAATGCCACTATGGGCCATTTTGCAACATTTCTCATACACAAGGGCTAATGCAATTTATTTTCATACTTAGGGTTAAAATTAGAAATACATCATCATCGAAATGTTACACTTATGGTTTGGCTTAGGTCTTGTGTTCTGAACGTCGTAACTTCTTCGGATCTCAGATGTTAACAATCTTTATATCCACGCGTTCATATTTGAGTCTACTACAAGGGTTTTTTTTCAAATTAATCTCATTAAAAAGTAATATATTTTTACTTAGGATTTTATAAAAAACTTACATACATATATTCATAAAGAACCCATGGATATAAAAAACGTAAGTAAAAATATATATTACTTTTTAACGAGAGTAATTTAAACGAAAGTTATAGTAGAATCAAATATGAATGCATGAATATAAAGATCATTAAAATCCAAGATCATATGAAGAAGTTACGACGCTCAGAACACAATACCTAAGTCAAACCATAAGACCTAAACAACCAAGCAGTCGAGGCCGTGGTGACCATAATCATCAACAACCCCGAACACCTTACTAATTATTGTCCTACATAAGATGTCGTGAGAAAAACCTAAAAAAATTGGTTGTAAGTATTGAATATATATAAAAATAACAAAAACTTATTTTGCAATACAAAAGATATTAAGGACTAAATATGTATAAAAATATTAATGACTAAATATGTACAAAATGAAAATATCTTATCCGGTTGATATTAATGACCTAAACCCTTAAATAAATAAAGGGGAAAATACAAATCTAGCCAAAATCCTTAATTATTTATCAAAAAATAGTAAAAAAAACCACTTAGCCAAAAATAGCCCACAAAAGAGTAGTCAACTGTAGGTTGACTACTGTTTCGCCAAATCGTCTACTGTTTCGTGTTTTGTATAATTTTTTTTTATTTTTAGGATACAAAACCGTAGGTTTTTTAAAACCTACGGTTTCCCTTTTTTGTAGTTAAAAACCCTAAAACAGTATATTTAAAGAAACACACTAAAACCTTTTTTGCAGTTCCCTTTTTTAGTGGTCAAGTGTTTTTGGCCTCTATATGATGCGTGAAGTTACGCAAAAACACACTAAAACGGTATTGTTTAGTGGTTGGTTGGAATGAAAAAGTAAAAATAAACACACTAAAACCGGAGTTGGTCTAAGAACGAGAATTTGATTGGACGTGTTTTTCATTTGGGTTATTTCCAAGTTGAACCAATCAACAAATTCTACCTAAGTTAGAAAAGGGAACAGGACTAATTAAGGTAATTAACTTTTCAGTTTGTTCACATGTAGGTAACTATCTTTTTTTTGTACACATCTAGGTAACAAACTTTTTGGAATTGTTCACATATAACCATTATGACCTGCTGTAGCCGGATACATCCGGCTACAGTATGTCATAATGGTTATATGTGAACACTTTCAACAAGTTCGTTACCTAGATGTGTACAAAAAAAAATAGTTACCCAAATATGAACAAAACCAAAAGTATGAGTAAATTACACGAATGGTCCTGTGGTTTGGGGGAATTTGTACGTTTGGTCCCTAACTTATTTTTTTAATTCGGATGGTCCCTACTGTTTTTTTTTGCGCTTATCCTTGTCTTACCTAAAAAGACTATTGTGCCCTTATTAATTTAATTTTTTTTAATTAATTTTCTTATTTGTGTATTTTTTTTATATGTTTAAAAAAGCTAATAGACCCTACATATTTGTATCTCCTCACCGTCCCATCTCTCATCATCCTTAACTTCTATTGCTTTTCCATCTTTAGTGATATCGGCGTCTTCATCATCCATTCTTTTTTGGTCCTTCAACTCCAGCGAACCAACTCCACAACCCACTAAAGTGAAGAGACAGTGAGTTATGATGTATGTTCGCCAGAGTTGAAGAACAAAAAAAAAAGGATGGTGAAGACTTCCATGTCACTAAAGATGGAAAGAAAATAGAAGTTGAATAGGATGAGAGATGGGATGGTGACCGGTGGGACCCAGATTAAATTTCTCAAATGTGGTTTCAGGTTTACGGTGAGGAGATACATATATGTGGGGTCTATTAATTTTTTTAAACATATAAAAACAAATACATAAATAAGAAATTTAATTAAAAAAAATAAATTAATAAGGGCACAATAGTCTTTTTAGATAAGACAGGGACTAAGCGCGCAATAAAAATAAACAATAGGGACCAGCCGAGTTAAAAAAAATAAGTTAGGGACCAAACACACAAATTCCCCCAAACCATAGGGACCATTCGTATAATTTACTCTTACTTTTGGTTTTGTTCATATTTAGGTAACTATTTTTTTTGTACACATCTAGGTAACGAACTTGTTGAAAGTGTTCACATATAACCATTATGACCTGCTGTAGCTGGATGTAACCTGCTACAGCGGGTCATAATGGTCATATGTGAACAGTTCCAAAAAGTTTGTTACCTAGATGTGTACAAAAAAAAGATAGTTACCTATATGTGAACAACCCGAAAAGTTAATTACCTTAATAGGTACTATTCCCGTTAGAAAATTATAGATTTGCCGATAGAAACCAGTAAAGACAAAGTTTTACTTGTTTGGCAGAGGAAATAGAAAATGATTCACACTTTCACTTTATCCGTTGGTTCTGTCGATCAAAACTTTACAGGTGGATAGGACAAAGTTTACTTGTTGGCGGGCGCTATTTCATCAGCTTGTCACTATTTACTGACAACTATTGGACGGACGCAGGAATACATAGTAGGTGTTGCCGGGATGAATAGGTGTTGCCGATACATGAAAAATAGTTAAAAACAATCGAAAAATCGAAAATTTTTACATTGCGGCCAGAAAAGTTAGGGGTTGCCGGTGCCACACCGGGAACCCCTTAAAACCGTCCCATATCATCATACACCACGGCCACAACCAAAGTAGATATTGGTTATTTGACTGTGGATGTTGCAATTAGATGAAAACTCATCAACTCATGTTTCACCAACTCAACCCAAACCCGGATATGCTATTTCCGGGCAAGCAAAAGAATACACTGAAACTAAGTAGAAAACTAGTGAAAAACAAGACCAAGCTAAGAATATTGTGTCTCTAGGGAACATGAGAGAGAGAGAGAGAGAGAGAGAGAGAGAGAGAGAGAGAGAGAGAGAGAGAGAGAGAGAGAGAGAGAGAGAGAGAGAGAGAGAGAGAGAGAGAGAGAGAGAGAGAGAGAGAGAGAGAGAGAGAGATGATTTCATAGCTCTACATGCTTTAGTCCCCAAAAATTTGAAGGCTATTACTAGACTTTATGAAATTTTATTTGGTTGTTGGTGTATAATCTGAAATCTTGACATATGGATAAAGTTTCCACAGTTTGAAATGCCATTGATTATATGAAAGAGTTGCAAATGAATGTTCAAGAACTTAGTATGATTTTTGAAGAATGATAACATTATAAATACTATAAAATTCCATAGCATAAACATTAAACTCAAATGCATAAAAAGTAAATGGTAACAACAGTCTTGGTACATGTTGAAGTCCAAATTAATATTCAATTACAAAAACGTAAATTGAACGGGTGAATGGATGTTAGTCCATCGTCCATCACAAGGGGGTTGAACGTATCACTTTATTGGGCCTTTCAATGGTCGAATGTAGTTTAGAAATGTCCAAATATGCAGATTATTAGACCAAACAGGAAAATGCAAGCAAACTAGTTATCTATTAAAAGAAAAGTATCAAGCACTCGAATGGTTTACACGACCACCTATGGGAGTAATGAAAATAATCTGGAGGGATAATAAAGTCTGATTCTGGTTTGTATGAGACTCCTACAAATGGGGCAAAGTTAAGGGTCTGTGCCACATTTGAAACATGTCTGAAAAAATTAAAAGGAAATAAAGGAGTTAATTCTTAAATGTTTATTTATTTGTATTTTGTAGGTTTATATGTTTGTGGAAAATGTACCTGATGCCCACAACCGAAGGCCATGCCCTTTCCGACAGTTATGTGGATGGGTCAAAACTGCAAAGAATGTATAAATAAAAGTTTAATATTATGTGACTTTATAATTCTATAAAGTTAATTCACTAATAACTTTTTTATGTATTTAATCCTATATTTTATCGCAAAAGTGTAGGATATATTTCATACTCTAAGTTAGTTGTAACATAAAAAATTTACATTACGTTGTACTCAATATTTTAGGAAACAAGTTATAAAAAGTGAAAATGTTTACTTGTTTTTTAGGAGAATAGAATAGAGAGTATGTTTGTATTATATTAATATAGATTGTGAGACTTACATTATTATTCGAGGTAGAAGCTGAATCATAACGTGGTGGTGGAAGAGAAATCCTCTCAATATCATTTCCTCGACAAGCACTGAAGAATGTACCAAAAATTGCAATTTTGTTTATTATAACATGCGACTATTATTTCTTTCTATTCCCTTATTGTACTTTCAGTTTTTTTCTTGACATTGTACTTCGAAAATATATACTTAATTATAGCATTGTACTTTCAAGTTTTTTCTTGTCAATGCAATAATGTACTTTGAAAAACCTAGTAAATTATAACATATTAGAGTGAAAATTACTTTGTATTCATATGATATTTCTGCCTATGATTGGGTAGAATTTTCAAAGTATGATGTTGTAGGAAGAAAAGAAAATAGGATGCTATAATAAAAGAAATAAATGAAAGCACGTTTGCTTTTTCTTGCATACTTTATTTATTAAAACAAAGTTTTGAGAATTCACCCTAATATGTTGAGCTCTAGTATTGCCTTATATTGTGAAGGTATCTCCATCCAGACTGAAAGAGAAAACTCTGCTGTCTTCCTAGACAAATCAATGTTCTTCGAAATAATTTCTGTACAATTTACAAACTAATATGGACAAAAAAGTCAATTTAGATGTTAACAAATATTGAAATTCAAAATGGTAAATGGCCAATGAATTTCAAAAGCATAAGGAGCCTGGATAATTAAATGTTTGAGAAAATGACGGCAAACTTGGGGAAGTCAATGGAAGGAAAAAAAATGAGAAGAAATTCGTAAGAACTTAGGACTCACTTATTTCACTAACTCTATTTATTAAGTCATTATTTCTCTATTAAGTAAAAAAGAAATATATATATATATATATATATATATATATATATATATATATATATATATATATATATATATATATATATATATATATATAACTTTTATAAAGAGACATCCAAATCAATATAGTTCAAGATAAATCATTTATCTTGAATGTATTTGAAACTCCAATCTTTTCAACTTATTCTAATTAAAAGCTGAATTAATTGAAATGTTTACCTATATAAAAAGATTAAATCATGTTCACTTGCTCACAATGAAAGAAAATGGTGAATGATGAAATATGTTGGAGAAAACTAAATATAAATATGATAATCGAGGTTTTTGAAAGACTAAAAGTTATTTAGGTGATTTTCCCAATTTCCATTTGTACTCACATCTTGTTCGTTCTTTTTTTTATATATATTTCAAGAATGTTTATGGTTGTACGTTTGGAGCC
This sequence comes from Lactuca virosa, assembly GCF_052849685.1. Classification (NCBI taxonomy): domain Eukaryota; kingdom Viridiplantae; phylum Streptophyta; class Magnoliopsida; order Asterales; family Asteraceae; genus Lactuca; species Lactuca virosa. Next base: position 341,987,689 of record NC_136433.1, read on the forward strand.
AAAGAAAAGAGATGAATCTATTTAAATATATTTGTTACAATTAGTTGAATATCTATGCTCATAGTTTTGTAATATCCTATACTTTTTGTTTGATTGAATTTTGCCATCCGATATATAATAATTAGAAAAATATAAGTATTCATGAATATTTCACTTAAATATATATGATTGAAATTTTTTGACAACATGATGAAGTACTCAACTTTAATGTAATAAAATGAAAATGTAAAGAAAAGAAAATTGATTTTATTTATAAAATCATCTTTATTATTTTGTGTTTTCTGTTATATATATATATATATATATATATATATATATATATATATATATATATATATATATATATATATATATATATAGGGTGATGTTCAATAGAGAACCATAATTAACCAAGGAACCAAGAAACCAATCTTTTTTTCAACTTTTAGAACTTATTTTTTATTAAAAAAAACAAAAAAACTAAAAATACAGAAATTCATAACTTTTTATCCTTTTTCCAATGATATCAAATTCGAAAAAAAAAAAATCGTCAAATTCACAATGTGAATCCGGATTCACACGGTAAATCCGAAAAATAATTTTCATATTCACAATGTTAATATATGAATTTAGATATTTTTAGATTTTTTTTTCGATAAAAATAAGCTTTAAAACTTGAAAAAAAGATTTGGTTCCTTGAAGAACCAATAATTATCGTTCTCTGTTGAAGTTTTCCATATATATATATATATATATATATATATATATATATATATATATATATATATATATATATATATATATATATATATATATATATATATATATATATATATATATATATATAGAAGATGGTTTGATTGAGTTTTACCGACGGGTATATAATTGTAACGCCAGTTTATAGGTATTTTCATTTCTAGCATTTTCCTTAAAAGTTTACAAAAATGGTCCCTACGTCGGGCGTAGATCCTTGAAAGTAGAATGTGGATTCCCGCACGTATGTCGGGCGTACGCATGTACACGCCAGACGTACGCACGCAGAGGGCAAACCCTAATTTTTAGGGTTTGGACCCTATTTAAAGAACTTATTGGCCTTAAACCCTTTCTTACCTCCACCATCCATCTCGAAACCATAATCCTTGTGTGCAATATTTGAAGCTTTTTGTGATATTTTGGTGTTCTTGGTGGTGAAGGAAAGCCCTTGGAGTTGTGGTGTTGCTCTCAAGCTTTTTGATCTGGACTTTTTGCACCTTAGTGCATCTTCAGGAGGTATAAAGTTGAGATCTTGTTGATTGTTTTGATAGATCTTGATTAAGCTTAGATTAATGACCTTTTTATCCCAAGATTTTGATCTTTACGAGTATGGAATACTCCATAGTTTTGAGTTGTCCTTTTAAGCATTTTAGAGTGTTTAGGATCATAAAAATGCAAGCTTGGACCTTGGTACTCTTCCATACAAGAGTTATGGAACTTTAGAGAGTTAAATGGGTTAGGATTTTGGTGCTGGGCTCCTTGTAGCCATTCAAAGGCATAAAGGTTGCAACTTTATGGCTTTAGACATTTTATTAGGCTTGGATCTGAAGTTTGGACATTAGGTTTTAACCCATTAAGACCTTAGTTTAGAATTTGGAACTCGGGGGATTACACCGGGCATAAACCTGAGAAAGTTGGGCGTAGTGGGTACGTCAGGCGTAATGCGGAATACGTTGGGCGTACTTCCAGAAAATCCATTGGGCTGATTTTAGGCCTTGGGCCATTTGGAGTTTTGGGCTTTGATTAGTTGGATTATGTGTGTATTTTTCTCTTAATATGATAAAGGATGAAGTGGACCATTGATTATGGGTTAAAACTCTAATTAATAATTAGTGTCGTTATTGGGTTATGTTTAGTGTGAGGATCCGTGTTCGCAACAGCTCGAGTGTGTGATTCAGTCATCTTCAGTTAGAGGTGAGTCATCTCATTATAATTGTGGGTCGAAGGTACCAATACCGCTCCACCATATGGTTTATGTGGAATAACATATGTTACCTGATCCTTATATGCTTGTATGTTTGGGTTGAAATAGACCCTAGGGCTAGGCCCATTATTGCAGGATTGGGTTGCAATAGACCCAACGGTTGGGCCCATGAGTATATGATGGGTTGGAAGAAACCTCAGGGCTGGGCCCTAGGGCTAGGCCCATATTTGTGTATTAGGTTGGAATATACCCTAGGGCTAGGCCTAATTGTATGTTTGGTATGTAGTTCTTTGGGGAACTCACTAAGCCTTGTGCTTACAGATTTGTTTATGGTTTCAGTTACTTCCGGTACAAAAAAGGAAGGGCCCGACGTGATGGCACAACATCCTCTCCTCATGATTTCCGCACTTTTTGGAAACTTTTACTTTGATGTTTTAGGTATTGTACATTGTAATTGACTCACATCTATTTGATGATTGAAACTATCTATTTTAGAAATGAAAAATTTTATCATTGTTTTTGGGTTGTTACAAGTTGGTATCAAAGCCTTAGTTTGAGGGATTCGGGCACACTTTCGGGTGTGTTAGAACTCAAACTAAGGAAATGATAATATTTTCAAAGGAAAGAGAAATTGAATTTCCGAAAAGATTTTTACTAAGTAAAAAGGGGGTGTGATGCGTGCAATCAGCTGAGCTCAAGTAAGTGGTTCCTAAATTATCATACCTATGTATTATGATTAGTATGCCTGATATGTGAATTACATGCTAGATTAAGGCTAAGGATACCTTCAAAAATCATATGATAGAATTACCTGATATGTGTGCTGCTTTATAGCTTATGAGGATTGGGTGCTATGTTTTACTTGGGATTGATACCGAATCAGTTACTTGCTAAGTGTATGCTTAAAAAGTTATATACTGTTAGGTTCATATAGCCCTAGAATGATTGGTTTAGCCTCATTTCATGTTCCTTATTTGGTTGTGGATGTATGGTAGAATCATTATTCGACAGTCTATGATATCCTATTTTGTGTACAACTTACATGCATAAGGCAACCAACGGTGTTGATTGAGGTTCTCGGTATTGCAGGCAGTTGAGTTGAGAATTCCTAAGAAAGTCTAGGATATATGATGGTGGGATATGTACGATGTTTAACATAGGATTGGTATATAGATTTAGTGTCGTGACTTAGAGGGATCAGGACGGCTCTTGAGGAGGGTACATATAGGTGTGAAAGGTAGTCTTGGGCTCGTACTACTAGAAGCACAAGATTTGTACCCGAGACAAGGACAGACCTGGGGATTCTAAGGAAACATGTATATTGAGAGTTCCCTCGAGTTTTATGTTGATCGTTTATATGTTTATATTTCAGTTTAAGTATGGTAGTGATCACTCGAGGAGGTTCTGGCTTTGGTTCTGGTTCTAGTTCTGGCTCAGGAACATAACCAATTGATGAGAGGTTGCATGAGTTCATTGCGGTCGAGGTCACTCGCGGTATCATGTATGCTACTCCTATGATGTTTGGTACCATCAATGAGGGGATTATGGAGTTTATGGATGAGCGGCGCAAGGCCTTTCGAGCCTAGATTGTTGCGGGTCAGTTAAGAGCATGAACTCCCTCATTTCAGGAGTTCAAGGCGTGTGGAGCTCCAGAGTTCTTCGGAGCTAAGGACCGCATCGCTAGCCGAGGCTGGATCGCTGATATGGAGAATACTCAGCAAACAAATTTTTGCCCAGAGGGGGAAAATGTAGGGTTTACATCCTGCCTGCTGAGGGACCGAGCACGTGACTGGTGGGATGAGGTTGGCCGAGCTATGGGGACTGGGCGGTGGCAGCCATGACTTGGGAGGAGTTTGTTATGATATTTCAGAGGGAGTTTGCACCGGCGATCAAGGTGCAACAGTTGGCGAGGGAGTTCCAGGACCTTCGCCAGACTACCAAGACTGTGGCAGAGATTACTGCCAAATTCCAGGAGAGGGCTCTTTTGGTTTAGTAGAACATTGCGGATGAGCAGATGAAGAATATGGGATATAATACCATGTTGAGGGATGAAATCAGAGAGTTCGTGAGCTTTTCAGGGTGCAGGAACCTGAATGACATGATTGAGAGGGCCCGCGAGTGGGAGATGTAGAGCTTCGGATGAAGCACAAGCCGGAGATGCAGGAGCTACTAGACAATGGATTCATTCAGCCGAGCAGCTCACCTTGGGGAGCACCAATCATGTTCGTGAAAAAGAAGGATAGTTGACACAGGATGTGTATTGACTACTGGGAGTTGAATAAGCTAACAGTGAAGAACCGTTACCCACTTTCAAGGACCGTCGACTTATTTGACCAGCTTCAGGGTGCCTCTTGGTTTTCCAAGATCGATTTGCAACCATGTTACCATCAGATGAAGGTTAGGGACGATGATGTACATAATAGGACTTTCAAGAATCGTTATGGTCATTATGAGTTCGTGGTGATGTTGTTTGGGCTCACCAATGCACCAGCAACGTTCATGGATCTCATGAACCGGGTTTGTAGACCGATGTTGGATCGGCCGGTGATAGTATTTATAAATGATATTTTGGTCTACTCCAAGACCAAGGAGCATCACGAGGAACATTTGTGAAAAGTATTGGAGACCCTGAAGAGAAATCGGTTGTGTGCCAAATTCTCTAAATGTGAGTTCTGGTTGCGCGAGGTGCAGTTCTTGGGGCACATCATCAACCAGAATGGTATATTGGTCGATCCGGCCAAGATCGAGTCTGTGATGCAATGGGAGGTTCCGAGGACCCCATCTGAGATTTGGAGCTTCCTAGGTCTCGCGTGGTATTATCAGAGATTTATCCAGAATTTCTCCAAGACTACAGTGCCATTAACACGCTTGACGAAGAAGAATGTTGCTTTTCGGTGGGGGCTTGATTGGTAGTTGGCTTTTGAGACTCTGAGGCAGAGATTATGCGAGTCCGTGATTCTTGAACTTTTCGAGATCATGGATGATTTCGTGGTTTATTGTGATGCGTCTATCTCAGGTTTGGGAGTTGTCCTCATGCAGAGAGGACATGTGATTGCTTACGCTTTGAGGCAGTTGAAGCCTCATGAGGCGAATTACCCTACGCATGATTTGGAGTTGGGGGCCGTGGTTTTTGCCCTCAAGATATGGAGGCATTATCTATATGTGGTCAAGTGTACTATATAAACTGACCACAAGAGCTTAAGGTATATGATGGATCAGCCGAACCTGAATATGAGGCAATGAAGATGGTTAGATGTGGTAAAGGATTATGATTGTGAGATCCTGTACCACCCTGGAAAGGCTAATGTTGTGGCTGATGCCCTGATCCGTAAGGCAGTGAGTGCTCCTATCGGGTGTATTTGTCTAAGGATGGTTATTATTTTTCCTTTGTTGGATATGATCAAGAAGGCTCAGGTTGAAGGATTAAAAAAGGAAAATTGGAAGGCAGCGCGGATCTGGGGGCATATTCCTTTATTCGTCAAATATAGTCGGGGTTTGTTGACTCAGTGTGGTAGATTTTAGGTTCAGACTATTGGTGGGGTGAGGCAAACAGTTCTAGAATAAGCTCATAAGTCAAAGTTTTCGATCCATCCAGGGGCCATGAAAATGTATAGGGATTTGAAGTTGAGCTATTGGTAGCCCTGTATGAAATGGGAGATGTCATGTTTGTAGAGTGTTGCCTGACTTGTCGGAAACCAGACATCAGAGACCCCACGACAAGATGCAACCATTACCCATTCCCATGTGGAAATGGGAGGAAATCACCATGGATTTAATCACGAAACTGCCAAGGATGACGCGTGGAGTTGACTCGATCTGGGTCATTGTGGAAATGGGAGGAAATCACCATGGATTTTATCACGAAACTGCCAAGGACGGCGCGTAGAGTTGACTTGATCCGAGTCATTATTGATAGTGTAACATCTTATTTTCCAGGTAATTTCTAATTAGGCCCTTGATTTAAGTTTGGTTTGCAAATTTAGTCCCAAAGGGCATTTTCATAATTTCGGGCAGGACCCTCGTATGCTGGGCGTACATAGCCAGGGTGCAAACCCTAATTTTTAGGGTTTGGACCCTATTTAAGCATCTTTATGGCCTCATGCACCCTCTTCTATTCAGTTTACTTACTCATTTCGAAACCCTAAAGTGTGTGAGTGCCTTGTGAAGCTTGAAGAGCCTTGATTGTGTCATTTTGGAGCTTTTGGAGAAGAAGGAAGAACCTTGAGGTTGTGGTGTTTCACTTAAGGCCTTGGATCCAACATCTACTTCCCTTTGTGCATCTTTTGGAGGTATAAAGCTCCAAACTTGATAAGTATTTCATTTAGATCTAGTTTTAGCTTAAAGTTGTCACCTTTTGTCCCAAATCTTGATCTTTGTGAGTATGGAATGCTAAAATACATTTGAGTTGTCCTTTCAGATGTTTTAGGGTGTGTTATGTCATAAAAATGTGATCTTAGACATTGGTTTCTTCCCATGCATGGTCTAGGTTGTCTTAATGGGTCAAGAAGCTTGGTTTTTTTTATTACAGTCCTAATAGCCATGCAAACCCAAAAAGTTGGAAACTTTATGGTTAAGATCACCTTTTGGGGTCTAGATCTGAATTTTGGACATAAGTGATTAAGGATTAAGCACTTAATGGATAAAGTTGGGGGTAGCCACGTACGCTGGGCGTACCAAGGGGTACGCTGCGCGTACGTGGTCAGCTCCCCGATTCTGGTTAACCTAGTTGTACGCCCCATGTTTATTTTGTGTACGGCTAGTACTCAATGAGTCAAATCGGTTGACTCAGTTGACTTTGACCTGGATTTTGAATAGGGTTTGACCTAGGGGTATTTTAGGTATTTTGATCTGTATGCTGAGATTGTGTCATTGAATTCATTAAGGTGGCTGGTAGAGTTGATCTTGGAGCGGCGTGCTATTCATTTTTCTCATCTGTATGTGAGGTGAGCTTTCTTACTGTATCCATGGGTGGAAGGCACCAATGTCGGCCCACCTAGATTTGTTATATTCTAACTGTCTTTGTGACACTTACATGTAATAGTTTTTGTTATGTGATTTATATGTGTTGGAATCTTCTGGTTGAAATAAACCCCAAAGAGAGGCTCCAGGGCGGGGGCCCATATTTACTATTCGGGTTGAAATACAGCCCAGAGCGAGGCTCCAGGGCAGGGGCCCATGTTCGATTATTTGGTTTGAAATATACCCCAAAGCGAGGCTCTAGGGCGGGGCCCATATTTGCTATTTGGGTTGAAATATACCCCAGGGTTTAGCCCAGTTGTATGTTTTGGTATGTGGTACTTTGGGGAACTCACTAAGCTTTGTGCTTACAGTTTACGTTTATGATTTCAGGTACTTCTGATTCGAATAAAAAGGGCTTGACATCATGGCACATCATCCTCCCCCCCCCCCCCAATGATTTTCACATTTTGAATAATTGTACTATGATGTTTTGGATATTATGATTTGGTAATGAATTTTGAAACAATTAATGAATGAATTGATAGTCTTTCAATGAAAAAAATTATTACTGTTTTTGGGCTATTACAAATAGATTGACCAAGAGTGCACACTTTATACCGATTTTCGAGAGCATATATGTTGAGAAGCTAGCTGACATTTACATTCAAGAGGTGGTGGTTCGGCACGGGGTGCCAGTTTTGGTGGTTTTAGACCGAGATGTTCACTTCTCTTCCAGGTTTTGGAGGAAGTTTCATGAGGATTTGGGTACTCAGTTGCACTTCAGTACAACATACCACCCTCGGACCGATGGACAGAGTGAGTTGACGATTCAGACACTCGAAGATATGCTCTGAACATGCGTGCTAGATTTTGTAGGGAGTTGGTATACTTATCTTCAACTGGTCAAGTTCTCTTACAACAACAGTTAGCACGCCGGTATTGATCGACCACCTTTTGAGATGTTGTATGAGAGGAGGTGCAGGACCCCGGTTTGCTGGGGGCGAGGTAGGGCATCAGGTCATGGGGAGTACTAAAGTGGTTCTTAAGACCACAGAGTTGATTCAGCAGGTGCGCGACAGGTTGTGAGTCGCATAAAGCCGGAAGAAGAGTTATGCAGATCGGCAACGTCCATACCTCGAGTTTTAGGTGGGGAACTCGGTGCTTCTGAAGTGTCACCTTGGAAAGGTGTCATCCGGTTTCGGAAATAGGGCAAGCTGCCTCCTCCCCCCCGGTTTATTGGTCCTTTCAGGATTACCGCCCGGGTGGGCAAGGTTACATACCGGTTGGATTTTCCCGATGAGCTTAATCAGATTCACATCACCTTCCATGTATATCAGTTGCGGAAGTATGTAGCTGATGATTCGGCGGTGATTTCTTTGGATGAAATTCAAGTTAATGAGCGCCTGAACTATATGGAGAGGCAGATTGCAATCCTCGACAGAAACACCAAGACTCTACGTAATATGGTGGTGAACCTGGTAAAGGTGCAATGACAACATCGAAAGGGCTCGGAGTAGACGTGGGAGCCTGAGGTTGAGATGAGGGAGCACTACCCAAACTTGTTTGTAGTAGGCTAGTAGTAGACATCGAGGACGAAGTCTAATTCAAGTGGGGGAGATTTTTAATGCCATTTTATAGGTAGTTTTTCATTTCTAGCATTTTCTTTAAAAGTTTGCAAAAATGGTCCCTACGTCGAGCATACGAGATGTGTACGCCAGACGTAGATCCTTGAAAGTGGAACGAGGATTATCGCACGTATGTCGGGCGTATGCATGTGCATGCCGAGCGTACGCACGCAGAGGGAAAAACCTAAATTTTAGGGTTTGGACCATATTTAAAGAACTAATTGGCCTTAAACCCTTTCTTACCTCCAGCCTCCATCTCTCTTAGCCTCCATCTCGAAACCCTTATCCTTGTATACAATATTTTAAGCTTTTTGTGATTTTTTGGTGTTCTTGGTGGTGAAGGAAGGCCCTTGGAGTTGTGGTGTTGCTCTCAAGATTTTGGATCTAGACTCTTTGCACTTTAGTGCATCTTTAGGTGGTATAAAGTTCAGATTTGTTGATTGCTTTGATAGATCTTGATTAAGATTAGATTTATGTCCTTTTTGTCCCAAGATCTTTATCTTTGTGAGTATGGAATACTCCAGAGTCTTGAGTTGTCCTTTCAGGCATTTTAGAGTGTTTAGGATCATAAAAATGCAAGCTTGGACCTTGATACTCTTAAATGCAAGAGTTGTGGAGCTTTAGAGAGATAAATGAGTTACGGTTTTGGTGTTGGGCTCCTTTTAGCCATGTAAAGGCATAAAGGTTGCAAACTTATGGCTTTAGACATTTTATTAGGCTTGGATCTGGAGTTTGGACATTAGGTCTTAACCCATTAAGACCTTAGTTTAGAATTGGGAACTCAGGGGATTACGTCGGGCGTAAACCTGGGAACGTTGGGCGTAGTGGGTACGTCGGGCGTAATGTGGAGTACGCCGAGCATAATACCAGAAAATCCATTGGGCTGGTTTTGGGCCTTGGGCCATTTGGAATTTTGGGCTTTGATTAGTTAGATTATGTATGGGAATGGCAAAATGGTCTTTTGCCCTTAATGTGATAAAGGATGAAGTGGACCATTTATTACGGGTTAAAAATCTAATTATTAATTAGGGTTATTATTGGGTTATGTTTAGTGTGAGGATCCATGTTCGCAGCAGCTCGAGTGTGTGATTTAATCATCTTTAGTTAGAGGTGAGTCATCTCACTGTACTTGTGGGTTGAAGGCACCAATGCGGCCCCGCCAGATGGTTACGTGGAATAACAGATGTTATGTGATCCTTATATGCTTGTATGTTCGGGTTGAAATAGACCCTAGGGTTGGGCCCATTATTGGACGATTGGGTTGAAATAGACCCCAAGGCTGGGCCCATGAGTATATTATGGGTTGGAAGAAACCCCAGGATTTGTATATTAGGTTGGAATATATTCCAGGGCTAGGCCCAGTTGTATGTTTGGTCTGTGGTACTTTGGAGAACTCACTAAGCATTGTGCTTACATATTTGTTTATGGTTTCATGTACTTCCCATACAAAAGGGAAGGGCCCGAGGTGATGGCACAATATCCTCCCCTCACGATTTTCACACTTTTTGGATACTTTTACTCTGATGTTTTGGATATTGTACGTTGTGATTGACTCGGAGCTATTTGATGATTGAAACTATCGATTTTAAAAATGAAAAATTTTGTATCACTGTTTTTTGGGTTGTTATGGTAATAATTAAAAATATATATATATAATTATGCATGAATATTTCCCTCAAATATACATGATTGAAATTTTTTGACAACATGATGAGATATTGAATTCTAATGTAATAAAAAGAAAAAGTAAAGAAACGAAAATAAAGTTTAACTATAACATCATCCTCATTATTTTGTGTTTTCTGTTATGTTTTAAGAATTTGTTAATAATGAGTTTCATATAAATAGAGAAAATGCGAGTCGACTACAATGTTAAAAACATTTATAAAAAAACACAAATAACAGAATCTTAAGCTTAAAGAATTAAGTATAACAAAATAACACAATCGATAACAACCTAAAATCATGAAACTAGAATGAATAAAAAGAAATAATTTGCATTTATCAAGCATTTTCATTTATAAACAAATGTAAACTCTTCATGAATATGTTATTATAAAGCAATAAATAAATACATGTACACTTATAAATATTATACTCTGCATATCTATATTTATATATCTATATATCCGCCTACATCTACTTGCACCACATGCATTTGAAACATCCATGGCTTTTCAATTTTTTTTATAATTATTATAAATTGGTTAATATTTTACTTCTATTCATAAAATTATAACTTGAACTTTTTAACATATTATAGTTAAATTATTGATGCAAAAACTAAATTCTAATCATAAATTAACTAAACTACAATATTAAAATGTCATATTTTACTTCTATTTATAAAATTATGAGTTAACTTTTTAACATATTATAGTTAACTTATTAGTTTAGATATGTTGTCGTACGTGAGCAATTGTCGTTTTAAAGTCACAATTTTTGTATAATTTATGATTTTCTGAAAAATAGTTAAATTATTAATTTCAATATAATGTTAAATGGTTAACTTAAATCAAATTTTAGTAAAACTTGAAAAAATTTGAGAGACTATTTTATAAATAGTTAAAAGGTATAAATTATAGTGTTAAACCTAAATTGTAATCGTAAATTAACAAAATGAAAACCATGAAACTATTTTTTATAATCATTGATAAATTTCAAATAAGTAGCTTAAAAATAACTTACAACAAGAATAATTAAAAATAATATTATAAAAAATTATAATATTATCTTTAAAAACAAAAACAATATTTGTTGTTTTAAATAATTACAATCAAAGAAACTCATATTCATTAAATAAGTTTTAAAAGGTTCAATATCTGAAACCAAATTAAAATAATTAACAGTTTCCAAATATATTATTTTAAATAACTTACAACAACAATAGTTAAAAGTAACATTATATACAAAAACTATAATATTAACTTTAAAAATAAAAAATAATGTTTGATATTTAAAATAATTACAATGATAAAAATTAAAATCTTAAGCAGATAAACTTTTAAAAATTAATTAATCATAACAACAACTATACATATCATTAAGCCATATATTATTTTTAATATTATTCATGAGTAACCGGCAAGTAGAGGCCATTTAGATAATTGAGATTATAGAATTTTAAAAGATGTTTACATTATTATATAATTAAGTACAAACAATGTTTATACCAACTTATTATAAGATTTATTATATAAGAGAGCTAACAACGACGACATTGATATATTTAAAAAACATATATTTGTAAAGATTTCAAATATATTGTTGTATTCTGCTTAACGCACTGGTATTCACGGAGTATCTATTATAATAGAGGTCATGATGTTAACACCATATTCATTTGAAACCCATAAAACTTTTCAACTTATTTAATAACTACTACACCTCAAAAATATTTTTAACCAATTAAATACTACAACTCAAGAGTTTTTTTTTTTTTTACTTATGACGTTTAATTGATACTTATGGCACTTAATTAATTTGAAACTTACAAAAGCTTTCAACTTATTTAACAACTATTACAACTCAAAAATATTTTTAATCGATTAAACATTGCAACTCAAAAGTTTTTAACTTATGATGTTTAATTGATACTTATGACGCTTAAATGGTTTCTATATATATATATATATATATATATATATATATATATATATATATATAGAGAGAGAGAGAGAGAGAGAGAGAGAGAGAGAGAGAGAGAGAGAGAGAGAGAGAGAGAGAGAGAGAGAGAGAGAGAGAGAGAGAGAGTGTGTGTTAGGTTCATATGTAACCTTTATCTATTGTATGAATTATTGTATGAATGTATGAACAATTCTACACCAATCAATAGATAGGGGCACTATAGTAAAATGACTAACTAATTGATTAAATACCCAAAATTGTTAGACTATATTTATGGAAATAAATTGATATCCTTTACGTAAAGATTAATTTGACAACAATTAGAAGTCGTGCAAGCTCATATCCATCTACTACCATCTTCTCCATCTTACCACCGGGAATCACCCACAGAACACTACGGCAACCATTATCATGTTCATTAGATAGCCAACATAAACCCACCCAAAATAACCTTAGAATAACACCATCGACCCCCATCACCAGATTCATCAATGAAGAAGCAATAACCGAAACAAGCCCTAGTTAACTAGGGTCCGGATCAGTCAAAATATCAAGTATAATTGAAAAATCAACCATTTCCTTGATATTGAAAGACGTAATTGAGGTTGCCGATTAGAGCTTAAATCAGAAGAAAGATTAAGATGTGGTGTTACACCCAAATCGACATCAGATGGATTTTCTTCAATTTCGACCTCTACAAAGTGCCAATCTTGAATCCCAGAATAGAAGTCGAAATTGACGCCATTCAAGAAGAATCAAGGTATGATTTTAATGCTTTAACAAAAACAACTTTCTTTGCTTTGCTTTTCATGTATATTACACTAGCCAAACTTACTTTTGCTTCAACCTTTTTTTGAGTGTTTATGTATATATTTAGAGGCTATTAATTCAATTACAGTTGTCTTTAGTGTGTATATATATTATTGTATGGTACTTGATTCCAAATGTTCATCTTAAAATAAACTTCGGATGCATAGTATATGATTACAAATGGTCATCTGAAAATTAGCTTTTTAGTTTATCATAATGATCTTGATTGAAAATAGGGTGTAGGATTACATTTGAATGTTTAGTTTCTGATTAGTTGACAACAGTGAACTATACTACTATATGCTATGATTATTATCACATAAAATGAAAACAATTCAAAATCAAATGATCAATCTAAAATGAACTTGTATTTATCTTCATGATTAATTTATTTTCAACAATAACACACTAGAAATGTGTTAACTACTTGACTGCTATTTAAAAAATACAACGTAATAAACCATTGTTCCTTTTGTAGGATTTAATTTCAACAAAACATTATCATATTCGTTAAGAATTAGGCAATCATATTCTTTAAGAATAAAACATGTAAAATTCAAGTCTCATTCTTAAATTTGTGTAAAAATAGGTATTCCATTCTTAAATAAGTTACAATGAATTCTTAAGAAACGGTAAATGAGTTAATAGGAAAAACGATTTATATGCTTGTAATTTGTTTGTACATCAACCAAAGTAGAATATCCGTTGATGATGATGCAATCTAATTGTAATAATTTTTTTATATTAGTTTGATTGAAATAAGGAAATTTAAAATAATTAAATTTTTATATTCTTAAAGAATACAACATGTCAACTCTTATTCTTATCAGGTTGCATAAATTATTAAATAATTCAGTCTCAAATAAGTCTGCAGCCTACGCTGTGAACATAAATTGTAAAACTAGTTTCTTAAAGAATGGTATATGTAGTTCTAAACTTATTATAAATTTAGATAATGAGTAAATATCTCATTCCTAAGCAATTTGTATAAATTCTTAAGAAATGGTATGAAAATAAACCGTGAAAATGATATTTATGGGTAATGAGTTATTATTTATTTGCATTTCTGTAATTTTCTTTATGATAGAAAAGTTTAAGTCTAATATTATTCTTAATGCTTTTTAAGGAACGACAATGTTGTAAATAATGATGTATGTACATATGAATTCTTTGTATCTACTAGAGCTTTAACCTTTCATGTTTAAATGAATGTATTTTTTCCTCAGATGTGGCTTTTTTTTTATCTCATTCTTAAAGAATATGCTCACATTATTGTAGAATATGTTTAAAATTTTAAATTCTGTTTCACATTCTTAATGAATCTAATAATGGATATAATATTGTTTCCGATTTTTTTTTGTTCATGCAGAAGAATGGAACACATAATGAAAACTAATTCTCGAATGAAATGCATAACAATGGAATACCAAATGGAAACTGATTCTTGGAGAAAAAAACACTCAGTTGGAAGTGATTCTTGAAGAATGAAAGACAAGATTGAAGTTAGTTTTTGAAGAAAAGAATATATAATGCAGAAGATCGAAATATTAATTTGGATTTGAAATGTTACTTTTCAACAATGTTAATTAGTATTTTTAGAATTTGATTTAAATTTTTTTCTGAACTGTTGGATTGCATCATTGATATTTGCATTTTCCTAATATGTTATAAAACAAAATGTCCAATTTACCCTTATTAGTTGTTTTTAACATATAAAAGAATTAAATGTTTTCCAATTAATTACCATCATGTCATTCTTCATCCTAACCACTCATTTTTCTAATCTAATGGACCAAAAATGGTCATACATTCACACAATAGTTACGATTCACATTTAATCCTAGCCCTATATATATATATATATATATATATATATATATATATATATATATATATATATATATATATATATATATATATACACACACACACACACATACACACAGTTTGTTTATTTTATTTTTATTATTATTTCATTTTTAATTATCATTTTATAATTTGAACAATTTAACTCATTTTTATATCATAACTTCAATATATAAAGTTTGGTATATCAACATATACTGTTAACACCGTTTAAGTTTTATCAACCTTCAAATCTAACATTCTATTGCAATAGAACATACACAAACTACATATTGAAACAATTTGTTTGTCTTAAAATGTCATTTATTTCATTAGAAAGTAACTTTTGAGCATATATTCTTGATAATATATACTAATTGTATGACCTTCATCATAATATTATTATAGCACATTCTGTTGGGGTGCAAACCCAATCCCACATTGGTAAAATAAGAAATTAGATGCTAGCATATAAGGTAATGGGTAGTCCCTTCTATCACCAATTGGTTTTAGAAAATGGAACATCATTTTTCTTCAATGTTGAGCATGGTTGGGCTAGCAGCGATCCCAACAACTAGTATCAAAGCTTTGGCTGAAGATTGGAGAGTTAAGATTAAATTTAATGGTCATGATTTTAGTTTCTAGAAAATGCAAATCGAAAACTAACTCTACCAAAAGAACTTACATGAACCATTGTCCAAAAGTAAACCAGAAGAAATGAAACAGGAGGATTGGGAATTGTTAGATCGGAAGGTACTTGGTGTGGTGAGATTATCCTTGGCAAAGAATGTAGCTTACATTGTCAACGTGAAGGATACTCATGAATTGATCAAGGCACTATCTAACATGTATGAAAAACCCTCAGCAACAAACAAGGTTCATTTGATTCGATAATTGGTAAATCTGAAGATAAAGGAGGGTGGCTTAGTGACAGATCATGTTAATGAATACAATTCAATCTTATCAAGGCTGATGTCGGTTGAGATTAAATTTGAAGATGAAGTCATGACATTACTGGAGGAGCTAAGTTGACATTTGAAGGCATTCTCGATTTAATCCTTGGTGAGGATGTATGCAGACGTAGTACTGGAGAAGCTTCCACTAGTGTTCTGAATACTAAAGACGGAGGAAGGGAGTCCGACAGAGGGTGTAGGGGTAGTGAAAGATTAAGGTCTAGAAGGAGAGGTGGACAGAACAACAGGAGGAACGTGACATGTTAGAACTGCAAAGAGAGTCATCATGTAAAATTCAGTTCCCAATGCTCATAGCAGATATAAGCCAAAAGGAGATGAATATGATAGAAGATTTTGAAGGTGATGCGCTCATTTGTGCAGTTGAAAACTCAATAAAATCCTGTATCTTAGATTCTGGTACGTCATTTCATGTTAGTTATTCCATTGATGTGATGTAGAACTTCAAGAATTACCAAGGGAAGGTCAAATTTTCAGATAAAAAGTGTCTGGATATCATGGGTGTCGGAGATGTGGTTCTCAAGACGACTTTGGGTATATATTGAACTTTGAAGAATTTCAAGTTCATTCCAGATCTAAAAAGGATTTTGATATCAGTTGGACAACTTGATAATGAAGGTCATCATGTTACATTTGGTGATCACACGTGGAAAGTTAATAAGGGTAACTTGATTGTTGCTAAGGTTCAGAAACATGGTACATTATATATGATGGAGGTTTTTGAAGAGAAAACAAGCATTGTTGAAAGAGTTTGAGCATCCACTCTATGCCACAAAAGATCTGTTTATATGAGTGAGGAGAGAATGAGGAAGTCTGTATCTAGTGGGAGGATGTTATATTCGAACATTATGACATATGCTTCTAAGTCATGTTCTATTGGCAGACAAAAGAAAGTCAGTTTTGCAAAGATAAGCAATCCGCCTAAGTTTGGGAAGTTGGGTTCAGTTCATTATGGTGTTTACATTCCAACTTCATATTCTTCAATGAGAGGATCCCATAATCATGCAAAACCTATCTATGTTCAAAGGATAGGCAGATGTTCAGGAAGCAATGGGAGCTCTGATAAACCTGGAAATAGTGGGAGCTCTGGTGATAATGGTTATAAGGGTGGAGTTGTAGGTGTTTCAAAGATCAAACCACATATTATCTTGAAGACCACCAAGCAAAGTACTCTAGTGAGGTGTTCTCCATCAACCAATGACACGTTGATGTATGAGAATGGGTCAAAAACAGAGGCCTTGAGGATGAACTCCATATAGTGGGAAATGGCTATGGATGGCAAGTTGAGCGGATTGTAGAACAATAGATGCTTCAGGTTAAGGATGAGATAGATGGCGGTAAAACTAGAAAGGGAAGATTGATGGTCAAGGGAATCCAACAAAAGGTAGAGGACGATTCTCTAGTTGCGACGATGACTACAATCACTTCTATGTTGAATGCAGTGACCTCTGAAAATCTCCATCTAGAGCACCTATATGTGAACACAACTGATCTCCTTGATGTTAACCTGGGCGGAGACATCTTGAAGGCACATCCAGAAAGTGCTCTTACAGCTGGTAAGAAAAAGCTGGTGTTCAAGAAGAAAGAAAACATGTATGTCATGAAGCAAACTTCTAAGCAGTGGTACTTAAAGTTTGATAACTTCATGAAGAGGGGTGTGCCTAGAAGACGTGAGGTTGATCACGGTTGTTACTTGAAGAAGTTAAGCTCCTCATACATCATCCTCGTATTAAATGTTGATGTCGTGCTAATTGTTGGTTCCAACATGCAGAAGATCAATGAGCTTAAGATGCGGCTGACCAGAGAGTTGAAGATAATGAACCAATTGGCTACTAAACTGAAGAAAGTCCTTAGTATGGAGAACTCAGCAGATGAATGTACTAAGGTGTTCACCACTAAAAAGTTGAAGCTAAGCATGGCTTCAACTGCCCTTCCAAGATTTTAAGGACGGGGTGTCGTAGAGAGAGAGAGAGAGAGAGAGAGAGAGATTGAGAAGAATGACGAAGACTTTGAATGGCAGATGAAGTTGTTCATTCCTTCAAGTGGGAGATTGTTGTGGTATGAAGTCTTTTCCAACATGGAGCACTTGGAACTCAATGGAGCACTTGGGATTCATGGAGCATGTGAAAAGGAATGGATCATCTGAGAAGGGAATGGATCTCTTGAAAAAGGAATAGATCTCCTGACAAAGGAAAGAATGTTATAAAAGGGGGTATGGAGCACCTGGAAGTGGAACGGAACATCCTGGTGCATGGATGCGCCATATGTTATCAATTTGCGCCATCTTATGCTTGGATGTGCCACTTTGGAATCAAGATATGTCACGAAGTGGCTTGATATGGCACAGAGTGACTTGATATGCCACCAAGTGACAGGATATGCCACAGAGTGACATGATATGCCAAAGTGACAAGATATCCCACTAAGTGACTTGCTATGCCACCAAATGACAGGAGATGCCAAAGTGGCAGGAGATGCCACAAAGTGACAAGATATGCCACCAAGTGACAAGATATGTCATTCATGAGGTGGAAACGCCATTATGGATGAAGAAGTGTCATCCATAATGTGAAAGTGCCACACATTATCTAGATATGCCGTTCTGGAGGAAGAAGTGCCACTTGAAGGTAGATGCACCACTTATGTTCCTTGATGAGCTGTATGTTATGAAGTCCCATATGATTCTCAAGATTGTTCAAGGAAGCTCAAAAGTAGAAGATGCACAAGGTTTATTGCTTGATGTGCAACCATGAAGGGTGATATGCCATGATGATCTTGATGTACCACTCTTGCACCTTGTTATGCCACTATAGATCATGATTCTCCATCATGTGTGTTGTTGATGCTCATACAAGGATGAATGTTCCAGAAGATGTTGCATGGTGGATTGTGATTAGTAGACATATTTCATGGGCCTATGGGCCAATATGCTTGGCCCATTAGGGTTTTAGGTATGATCCATCAGGTATAAATAGGCTCATATCCCCATCATTGAAATGAGCAGAAATTTCAAGAGAGTAATCATTGTGAGGTTAAGAGCACTCCTTTGGAGCAGATAGTAAGCAAGATAGATTCTTTTGTTTTGAGAGCTCAAGTGAGGTGTAACATTTGTTTGTGATTGTAATTGTTCTTGGAAGTTAATAAAATCCTCTCTCTCTCTCTCTCTCTCTCGCCCGTGGATGTAGGTAACCTTGACCAAACCATATTAAATATTATGTTCACTTGATTTACATTTTTCAGAAGTTTTATTTCCATAAGTTCACCGAAGTTTGTTTTGATATTTATCTAAAGTGTTTAACTTGTTTTGTTGTCATCCCAACATATCCATCGTTTATTTATGAACGGATACATTACACGTAATATCATATCTTCAAAAATTAATTAAATTATTGTTTAGTCAGTTTTGTTGACATAGACATGTTTATAAAAGTCCTTGATAACAATATGGAAAATAACATAAAAACGTAGGTAAAATGTAAATTTTAACAACATAGTTGCTATCCTCCGCAGCACGCAGAGATTCAGCTAGTAAATAAATAAAACTTACCTGGAAATTGTCAAAAGCTCGAGTAGGAATATTGTCATCAAATTCCTTCATCATGTCCCATGGCCCATCTCCAACCCCAACTAATATTATTGACAACGGATACTCGCTATAAATTAAAAAAGAAATGTTTAGTACTTGTCAAAGAGTTTCCATATGTGAAAACCTAAAAAATGGATTGTCTTAAATTTACCTAGCTTTCACAATCGCATCAAGTGTTCTCCTTTCATGCAGACTAAGTTGACCACGATCAGTAACAACACTTCTTGTGACCTGTGTACAAAGGTACATTTTAGCAATGTAGATAGGTACACAATAGAGGGAACCAAATAGTTAAAAGTTTGAAAATGAGCATCTTTTTGTAATTAAGATTACCTGCCCATCGGTAATGATAAACAAGACATGATATCGACCGCCACTTTGTTCAATATTAGTAATTGCCATTTCAATTACAGGGGCAAAAGATGTAGGTTCTGTTTTGGATGAGAAAGAAACAAAGACAAACCACTAAATTTTTACAAGAAAGCTTTGAAAAAATAATATAATTTGGGGTTGCTGTGTTTGATGGAATGGAATGAGCCATCACACACTCATGATCATATTTGGTTGGTTGGCCTCTAGTGATAGAATGAACTTTCATAAGAAATTTTTATATTATATGCAAAGACAAGGTGTATTTTTAACATTATTCTATATAATAGTTATATAATTTATTTTTAACAAAACAAATAAATTAAACATAGTAAAACCCAAATAAGATTAAAAATATTCATGTCATTAAAAAAGTTATAAATAAAAAAGGATTATATCAACAACTTTCCATTGCATTCCATGATGAAATGAACCCACCCTTCCTTCAAGATTGAAAAAATAACAAAATGGAAGGAATCAGATTCCTTCAGAAATGGTTCATCCCATTCCATCGGGAAATCAAAATGTAAGGAATCACTACCAAAATGTAATTTTAACCTGCAAGCTGCAATTGAGGTACTAATTCTCTATACCGTCTCAAAATATCTTCAAATCCATTACATTCTCCATTTGGGTAGAAACTAAAGACCTCTTGATCATGAGTTGAAGCTGTCAAATTACAAAATCAGATAAATCGCAATAACTTTAAATCATTCAAGCAATTTAACCATAAATTTCAAATGAATACCGTCTCCAAACCCAAAACAAGGAATCATTTGATCCTTATACACCGGTCTTATTATCCTTCCAAGCATTGATATTACTTCTTCATAAGGGTTCATATCAATTCCAATGTGATGTAAGCTTCTTCGATGGAAAGACCTTGCACCTAATATAAATAAAGGTAAAAATATTATACTACACGGAGTCCCAAAATGTATATAGTACATGAAGAATTTCAAGATTGAATTCAACCTGTCCACTCATTGCTCTTGGTAAAATCTACACCAACTATCAATCTTGCATGCTCAAAACCAACATGTATTAGAGCATCTTTAACCTGAGGAAAGTAAAACAATATGTTAATTAACAACAAGACAAAAATAGTATTTTTTTTGTTCACCAATTTGAAAAACATTGTTGGGAAATTGTAGGGAAATAAGAATATACTTTACCCTCACTACCATTATAGGAATGTACATGCAATTTTTAACCGATAATAGCAATGTATAAACATTTTTAGTCATAATATCCATGTCCTTATATTTTTAACCCTTACTCAATGTACTTTTATTTCGCTACCAATATGCGCAATATACTACTTGTTATGAATAGCTATATCGTAAGTAATGAGATGTAAGTACCTTGTTACTATTGGTATGGAAATGTATGTATGTTGCTATTATGTGTAAGTACATTACTATTATAGGTTGCATATTGTTAATATAGGTAAAAGCAATAGAAGTATGTTGCTATAATGGGTAAAATGTAATTATAATGCTATTATTAGTGAAAAAAGTACATTGCCTATTGTGGGTACAAGAGTAAACTGTGTTGCTATTTCCTGGAATTTAGCCTTATTTGTTTCAAACTTAACTAAAAAGGTAAAGAAACATATCAGTCCAACTCCAAAAGTTATCATGCATTTTTAGATAGGCAAATCGGCTACATTTTTTACTTTTGGTAATTAACCCTAAAAGGAAGCAAGCAAACATTTTGAATTTTCAAGAATTAAATGAAAAGGATAACATAAATATAATCGTAAAAGAAGTCAAAGATCATAGATATGTTTACTATAGACGCCCAAAACTTTCGAAACATAAAATTAATGCTATCTTTGGAGTGAATTTAGACCTTAGAAAGGCACTACCATTGTTTAATGTGAACTAAATGTTTTAACTTATATATTTCTAAAAGCATGGACTTTTCCTATTCTAATGAGAGTGAGATAAGTTTGACTTAAAATAATGATAATGTTACCTGACGTAAGTTGTAGTAATAATCATCTATGCTGGAGTATTTTCCCTCGAGATTTCTCTTATCTATATGAGCCTGATCAGGACAACTTTGATAAGGTGGAGGGTAAGTATATGATTGGGTCATTGGTGGTTGAGGATCTGGTGATTGTTGATAATCCCATGAATTTGATGGTGAGGCATATGATGAAACAAGTGTTAGAGAAAGCAATAGGAATCAACTGAAAAAGAATCATTGTTAAGTTATTGTAATTGGTAGAAAAAAGTAAAGTGCCTATTGAAATCTAGAAACTTAACTTTCCTATAAAAAAGGTATCACTGCGTTAGAATTTCTAACAATGTCAACAAATGGAACAATATGGTGTCCAACAAATCCCTATCAATTCAACTTTCTAAAATCCAATTCAGAAGTCAAAGTTTTCGTTATTGTGTTCTGATAAACTTAAAACGCTCATGGAGTCATAAACACAAAATTAAACACAAAATTGAGAATCATGATCAATAGAATAGTAAAGCATACATCAACACAAAACTAATCAAAGTTCATACATAAAGACATTGATCCAACTAGAAACTTCCTCGATCTTGAACTAAAAAAATATACATAGGAATAAAATAGATTTGCTGCTATTGTAAAACAAGAAATGAATATTGAAATGAGACAATTGTTAAGCTTTGTTATCTTCCAGTTAAAACCATTATATACAACCCAGCTTCTATTCTAATTACTAACATGTTGTCGTGTTCATTAAGTAACTATGACTTACTGCCAGTAACTAATTTAACTGATAGAATAATTACAATTCCAATATCCCCCTTAAGATAGACTCTCGAAGATGTTTTAGAGAGACATCTTGGAACACAATAGGTAAAATCTTGGATTGTGGTAATGGCCTCGTGAAAAAACAACTAACTGATATTGAGTTCGTATAGGCATAAGTTTGATCTAGGATTTTGTCCCGAACAAAGTGACGATATATATATATATATATATATATATATATATATATATATATATATATATATATATATATATATATATATATATATATATATATATATATATATATATATATATATATATATGCACAGGGCCCAATATTTTTAGGGGCCCATTTTTTTTAATGCTATACTCTTATGGGCTGGCCAAAGGTTGAAGGAATGAAGACGACCACCCACGAGACGCATCGCCAGAAGTGAGAAGAAGCACCAACAGAGGCGGAGCTACTTGGAATCTCAAGTAGTGCCTCCAACCTACAACTTTAATACGTCGTATCCTTCCCTCCTGTGCCTCCTGTGGCTGACAATTTTTTTCTTTAGAATACGTCCCCTGCCATTGTCGATCTCGACTGCACCACCTCCTCTAGTCCCCTTCCATTGGCGATTTTTTTATGAGGTCGTTATCTCTTCACAGGCCCCATCACATATTACTTACGGTCACAACAAGATTGTTGTCATCAGTTCTCCTCTCTTCCACTGCTTTGCTCGTGATTTTTAAAAGTTTATGCACCACACTTTTTGTATGGATTTCTTTCTTACCCGCTCTCTGTTTTGTATCATATCCCAATAATCGACTCAGTTTTTATTGTGTATAACTGTACGAGTTAAGCAAGTCTTTATATGGCATAATTTCATGCAAATTAGGTGTTTGATAAAATGTCTGAGTGAATCCCTGTTTAGAAAGAACTTGAAGTTGCATTTTTTTTCTTAATAGATTAGAACTGAAGGCCCTTGGATCATGTTTTTGAGTAGTTGTTGTTTGTGCATCAACTTATCTGATAGTTCTTGCCCTCACAGAACTATTGAGTTGGTGTTGTTTTGTTGCTTTTGTTTAGGCCTGCTCTGGTCTGGACCTTTTTGCCCCTGTCTTTTACTTCTTTTGGTCCTCTGATACCTTTATGTAGGTGCAGCCCCTGTTTTGATCAAAAGAGTATACCCAAATAAAGCAAAGCACAGAGCTGCAGGGAAAAGATTCCCAGATCTTCTTCTTCTTATTTCTGATAATAAAACAAGAAACTTACAAGGCTTTAAATAATAAGCAAAGGAAAAACTGCTAAGCTAAAAAAACTGAAAAACGTGGGCTCCTAACTAGGTGGCAACTAAGCCACTTATTCCTATTGACAAGGTTAATAAAAGACCATGTCAGAATTACTTTTTCCTCCACATACTTCCCCTTAATTCTGAACTTTGTCCTCAAGTCTTACGACTCCCAAAAGGTTTCTCATCTCTAAGAACTTGAGTCTTGGCAAAGCTTTTGTCAAGGGATCTGCTCTTTGTTCTTCACCACTGATGTGTTTCACATCAATTTGTTTCCTTTCAATACAACCCCGTATGAAATGGAACTTGGTGTCAATGTGCTTACTCCTCCCATGGAAAACAGGATTCTGCATAAGAGCTATGGCTGACTTGTTGTCTACATACATCCTGACACATTCTTCCTTCCAACCGGTCAATTCTTTGAGGAGACTCCTTAGCCAAAGTGCTTGGCATGCTGTTGCAGTTGCTGCCATAAACTCTGCTTCACAGGAAGATAGGGCCACAATGTGTTGTTTCTGGGATGACCATGTGATTGGATTACCTGATAGATAGAAAATCATTCCTGTTATACCCTTTCTACCATCGATATCCATTCCATGGCTACTATCACTGAATCCAATAAGCCTTTTATCACCACCTTTCTTGTACATTAGACCAAAGTTGGTTGTCCCCTTTATGTACCTCAAAATGTGTTTGACTGCTTTGAGATGGCTCTACTTTGGTGATTCCATGTATCTACTCACTACTCCAACTGAGTAGCTCAAATCAGGTCTTGAGTGGATGAGATAGCGAAGACTTCCGATGAGGCGTCGATACTCGGTAGCATTGACTGGTATTCCATCTTCGTCTTTTGTTAAACCCAATCGGGGTTCCATTGGATATTGAGATGGGTTGCACTCTCCCATGCCTGCTATTTGCAAAATCTTCTTAGCATACCCTGCTTGACCGATTGTGATGCCATCCTTGTCTTGGTGAACTTCTATCCCTAGGTAGTAGGATAAGGTTCCCAAGTCACTCATATCAAAAAACTTCAACATCCTTCTTTTAAACTCAACAACTAATTCTTCACTTGAACCTGTCACAATCAGGTCGTCCACATAGACCCCGACAATCAACGACCTGTTTGACTTTTGGAGTTTATACACAGCATATTCCTGTGGACATCTCTGGAATCCCATTTCTTTCAATGTTTTATCAAGCCTATCGTTCCATGCCCTTGGAGCCTGACGTAGGCCATAAAGAGCCTTGTTCAACCTGTACACCATGTTCCCCTTTCCTGCGATAACAAAACCGGTTGGTTGTGTGACATATACTTCTTCTTGCAGAATCCCATTTAAGAAGGCTGATTTTACATCCAAATGATGAACCTTCCATCCTTCACTTGCAGCCAAAGCCAACAAGGTCCGTATTGTTTCCAAACGTGCCACTGGAGCGAAAGCTTCATCGAAATCGACACCTTTTTGCTGTACATTTCCCTTTGCTACGATTCTTGCCTTGTATTTGGTTACTTTCCCTTCCGCATCCTTCTTCAATTTAAACACCCACTTCAGCCCTATTGCCTTATGCCCTTTGGGGAGGTGGGTTAGTCTCCAAGTTTCGTTCTTTTCAACAGATTCCAGCTCCTGTTTCATTGCGGTTCTCCATTCTTTGTCACCTGAAGCTTCTTCATACGTGGTGGGTTCTTCACCTGCATACATCAAGACTTCTGACTCTTCTTGCAGGGCTTGCGTTTCTTCATATATATCGGTCAGGGACCGAAAACCATGAATTGGCGTGTCGTCGTATGTTTCCCTGGGAACTTCGTCTGATGATGGAGATAAGGTATCCGCAATTGAGCTTGGTGATTCGTTTCCAGCTTGTAATTAACCATGTGATGTCGATTGTGAATGACTTTCGTTTGACTGTGGATTAGGGCTTCCAATCTCAACTTGGGTTGGATCGAATTCTCCCACATTCTCTTGGGCTACTCCTTCACTGGGAAATCTAACCCAATTGTTGCTTAAAATTGGGCCTTCTTCTTGGACCTTAGCCCAATCCCACTTTCTCTTCTCTTCGAATACGATGTCTCTTGATACACATATTTTGTTTCTTTCAGGGCAATATAAACGGAATGTGTTGCTTCCTTCCTCGTTTCCCAAATACACCAGTTTCTCACTCCTATCGCTCAATTTTGTGAGCTTGTTTGATGGCACCTTTGCGTGAGCGACACAGCCAAACACTCTAAAGTGTTCAAGTGTGGGTTTCTTCCCCTGTATGCCTTCATATGGAGTCACATCTTTCACTCCTCTTGTCGGGACTCGATTTAGAATCTGTACGGCGTGGCGAACGGCTTCCCCCCAAAGTGTTTCTGGGACGTCCATTGCTTTCAACAAAGAACTGGTGACCTCAAGGATTGTGCGATTCCGGCGTTTTACCACCCCATTCTGTTAAGGGGAGTAGGGTGCAGTTAGTTGCCTCTTGATTCCTTCCTGATTGTAGAACTCAGTGAATTCATTTGACGTGAATTCACCACCACGATCAGTGCGCAACATTTTTAGCTTGTATTTCCCTTCACCTTCTACTCGATTCTTGAACCTCTTGAAGGCAGTGAGAGTTTCACTTTTGGCTTTAAGCATCGACACCCACATGTACCTGCTGTAGTCATCTACAATGAGGAGAAAGTATCGATTGCCAGCTAGTGTTTGGGGAGTTATAGGACCGCACAAATCTGCATGAATCAATTCAAGTGGAGAGCTTGCACGCCACTCTGCTTCTTTCGGGAACGGATATCGGGTCTGTTTGGCAACTAAACATCCCTCACAAATCTGTGTGGGATGGTGAATTCTTGGCACTCCCCGCACCATGTCCTTTACCACCATAGACTCGATCACACGGAAGTTTACGTGACCCAATATTGCGTGCCACAGCCATGCCGTATCATCTAAGCTCGCACTAAGGCATACAGGTTGTGTTGTATGCAAGACAATCTTGTACAACCTGTTCTTTGAACGTTGTACCTTCATTATCAACCTGTTGCTAGCATCATGAACCCTTAAGAATTCATGAAGCATCTCGATCTTGTATCCCACTTCTATCATCTGTCCTAGGCTAAGTATATTACTTTGTAAGGCTGGGATGTAATATACCTCAGAGATGACTTGTTGCTCTCCATTTTTGCATTCCAAGAGAATTGTACCCCTTCCTTTGATCTGAACTTTGGACCCGTCCCCAAAACGCACCTGCCCTGTTACTCTTTCATCAAGTTCTGCAAAGTACTCACGCACCCCTGTCATGTGGTTACTGGCCCCATTATCCAAGTACCATGTATCCTTCTCATTTTCTTTTGTTGCTGGGAACACTTTGTCTTCATTAAGCAATACCCAGTTATCTGTATCTTCACCCCAGACAGTTAATAAAAGAGCATGTTCTTCTTCATGTACCTGTGTGAGATTGACATCAGCCTCCTTCCTCTTAGGATTGGGGCATTCTGATGCATAGTGTCCAAACACATCACAGTTGAAGCACTTTATGTGACTCTTGTCTCTTCCCTTTCCTTGACCATTGTCTCGTGATTGTTGGTGATTACCCCGACCACCTCTACCCCTTGAGCCTCCTCTTCCTCCACGATGACCTCCTCGACCTCCCCTCTCGCTGTGAGATGAGCCACGGCCTCTTCCTGCTGAGTTGGTGGAGTTTTTGTTTGACTTTTGACCCATTTGCCCCTCTGATCAGGTGAGCAGCAGACCAGCTTCAGCATTAGTGGTTTCGGTACGACTTCTCAACCGATCCTCATAAGCTTTGAGTCTTCCTATAGCTTCTTCAAATGGCATGGTATCCAAATCTAAATATTGTTCAATGGAGGCTACAAGTTGTAGATACTTTTCTGGGATAGAATCAAGCAACTTCCTCACCAAAGTGTTGTCTTCTATTGTTGCACCGAGACTAATGTATTTTGAGTTAATCCCACTCAACTTTCCTGCGAACTCATCTATTGACTCTCCTTCTTTCATCCTCAGTGCATCAAACTCACTCTTGAGTGAGTGCAATCTTGCCTTTTGCACTCGATCTGCACCCAGGTACCGAATTTTCAAAGATTCCCACACTTCTTTTGCAGTTTTCTTCTTGGCTACCTGCATGAGAATATCCTCTGGTGTTGCTTGGAAAATGTAGGCCCGTGCCATCTTGTTCTTCCTCTCATCCACAGTCACTCCGGCTGTTGATTCTATGGATTCCTAAACACCTTGAGCATCCATAATGGCCTCCATCTTGATTGCCCATGTGGTATAGTTTGTTGAAGTCAGCAATGGACACTGGAACGACACCCCACCGTTATCTTTTGTGACCTGATGGCTAGAACTCGTCATGTTACTATATCTAATATATTTGGGCATAAAATGGAAGGCTCTGATACCAAGTGTAGGTGCAGGCCCCTGTTTTGATCAAAAGAGTATACCCAAATAAAGCAAAGCACAGAGCTGCAGGGAAAAGATTCCCAGATCTTCTTCTTCTTATTTCTGATAATAAAACAAGAAACTTACAAGGCTTTAAATAATAAGCAAAGGAAAAACTGCTAAGCTAAAAAAACTGAAAACGTGGGCTCCTAACTAGGTGGCAACTAAGCCACTTATTCCTATTGACAAGGTCAATAAAAGACTAGGTCAGAATTACTTTTTCCTCCACATAGAGTAGGTAATCTTTATTGGTTTCTTCCTCATTTGTTCATTTTTGAGTGGTTTCACTCTTAGACTTTTTTAGTGTTTCTTTTTGTTTGTAGTTGTATTGTTTGTTTATTCAATCTCTAGCTGGATTTTAGAGTAGGTTGCCTTTGTTGGCTTAAATCTGCCTTAAAATTTTTTGGTTTTTCAATATTTGTGTGAAAAGGGAAAGCAAACAAGTTAAAATTATGGAAAAAATAGTTTTATTTATATAAATTATAGAATTGCTCCATGTGTTATGTTAACATTACAGAAATAATACATAGGTTATACTGAATTACAAAAATTGTCTCATGTGTTATATTAATTGCAATTTCAACATTACAGAACTTGCAATTTCAACATTATAGAACTGGTCCAATGTGTAAAAAAACTTTAGTTTATAAATTTAAATCCTCAGGACCGGCCCTATATATATATATATATATATATATATATATATATATATATATATATATATATATATATGTGTGTGTGTGTGTGTGTGTGTGTGTGTGTTTCGTCATTTCATGCAATGTGGGATGAGATGCTTATTGAATTGCATAATTATTGTCGCAAAAGATTAAGGTTGGATCTTGAGAAGAAACACCAAAGTTGCTTAAAAGATATTGAAGTGATATGTTCTCACTAGTAACTAAAGCCATATGATCTCACTAGTAACTGTAGAACAATGTGACGATCGAGTATAAGAGAAAAGCACATATAACCTTTCTGAAGGAGAGAATATCCAAGGAAAACACACTTGAGGGACTTGGGATATAGTTTGCTAATCTGAGGTCCTAAACAAAACAACTATAATCAAATATATTAGGTTCAACAGAGAACACAGGTTTATTAGGATACATAATAGTATATCAAATATCATCACCAAGAATTGCAGATGGCATACGGTTGATGAGAAAGCGGGTAGTAGAGACTGCATTAGCCCAAAATGGTTTTGTAACAATTATATAAAATATATAGTAGTGCTTGAGCTACTTAATAAAGGTGGACATTTTTTCGTTCAACAACTCCATTTTGGGTAGGTATGTCAACATAAGACGATTCATAAAAAATACATTGTTAAAGATTCACATGTAAGACCGAAATGTTTCAGGGGTGTATTATTTTTCACTATCACTACGCAAAGTTTTCACACATACACTAAATTATGTTGTAATCTCAACAACAAATGAACAAAAATGAGTGAATACCTCATAGTGAATTTCATCAAATATAGCAAATTAAAATAACAAGGGAATAATTATCCACAAAAGTCACAAAATACTTTAACTCCGATTTTACATGTAATAGGACAAGGAAACCATATATCACATTTCAAATGGAGATGCATCTCGTTTATTAACTCATGACTCGAATAAACATGCAGATGTTTGGCAAACTTATACGACTCTCAAACATTTACTATAACTGCAATTGTCTAATTAAGCAAAAATGGTAGTCGACACATGTGAATTTCCGTATCCAAAAATTCGAACATACTCTTCCAAAAATATAGTAACATAATCAGAAACAAGAATTCTTGACCACCCTAGATGATCACAACGTGAACAATACACGGGATGAACAGTGATCACAGCGTGAATAATACTCGGGATGAACAGTGCATGAATGGTCGTGAACCGTCTTAGATGAACAGTCGTCCGCACTCAAAGGGTGCTCAACACGAAAAATACTTACCCTAAACTAGCTAGGTTCTGTGTAAAATGCAAAGAATATTTGTATTTACTCAATCTAAAGACTGAAACTAAACCCTACGAGTCCGTTAGGTCTATATTTTAGGCCTGACTCCTATATAGACTTCAATAATTATAACTAAATTAAGTTTTTGTAAGATTATACACGTCAACAATTATCACTGAAGTTTTTGTAAGACTGATGAACTTCAACAAGTATCACTAAAGTTTTTGTAAGATTGATTACCGGATCGAGTCCTTGAAGCGTTAATGACATTGCTGCTTTGGACATCAAAGGCCGTAGGAGAGTTTATGGATTGAGTAATGTTGATTTCACGTTGACGTTCTTCTTGAATAACAACTGAAAATACAAGATTAAATGTGGGAATCGGATCCATAAGCAGTATCTGTCCACGAACTTGAGCATAGTTGTCATTTAATCCCATTAAAAAGGACATAGTATTTTCAATCTCTTTGGCTCCACCACAGATGCATTGCCCACATGTGCAATGCTCATTAAAATCTGATAATTCCTCCCAAAGAACTTTCAATTTTGTAAAGTAAGTACTTAGAGAGTCTTGTCCTTGCTTAATGTTCATAAGATCGCGCTTGATTTGAAATATACGACGACCATTGCTCCGTTGAAATCGTTCTTTAAGCTCATTCCAAATAGCAGAAGCAGTTTCCAAATAGATCATGGAAGCAGCGATTTCTTTTGAAACTGAATTTAAGATCAACGACATGACTATGCTGTTGTTTCGGGCCCAAGCTTTGAAACTAACAGCATCATTAACTGAAGGTTGAGGAAGAGATCCATCAACAAAATTGAATTTATTCTGGACTGAAAGAGCAATAGTCATAGAGCGATTCCAGGAAGCATAATTTTCTCCGGTGAGAATTTGACTAACTAAAAGAGTACCAGGACTATCCGAATCATGCAAATAGTATGGATCATCAGTCGAATTTGAATTAACAGCATTATTGGATTCATCAGATGTTTGAGACATGATTTCAAGAAAGAATAAAATGAAATCGGAAAAGAAAGAACGAAGAAACAAAGAACAAATTCAATGATTTATGTGAAAAAGAAAAAGAATCATGAATAAATGCATGACGAACAGCGATGATGCAGATGCGAAGAGATCTCTGAAGAATCAATGCTAACAAAAGCAGGACGAATCAATTGAAGAAGAATCAATGTTAGGTTGTTGTAATCAGTAGAAAATTGAGTAACCTACTCAGGAATACAAGTGGCAGGGTTGGTGGTTGCACGTTGCAGGTGAAAGAAAAAATTAGTTGACTCACCACGTTTCGCTATGAAGTCAATGTGTGTTTAGGTTTTCGTGGGTTAATTTGTTCCCAATCACCGCGTTGGTAAGATAATAGATTGAGGTTAAACTGAAATACATAAGAGACCTAATCTAAATCCTAAACGGTTTGAACCTAAACCATAATAGACATAATCTAAACCCTAAGGAGGTGTTTGGTATAGGGAAATAAGAGAAGAGAAATGGAATTGATTCCATTTCTCTTGTTTGTTTCGCACTAAAATATAGACACTAAAATATAGAGAAAAGAGAAAAAATTGAATTTTATTTCCATTCTATCATTCTCCTTTTTTTATAAAGAAATGGAGAGAATAGCCTATTAGAGAAAACTAGAAAAAAAGCGGAGAATTGATTCCCAGCTTCAAGTCATGACTTCGAACCTTACTAGGACGTGCTACTTATTTTGCTAATGCATTGAAGAGATAATACTGCATACGAATTGACATTAAATAATATATAGTGTGTTAACCGACAATTGTAAATAATAATTAATAATTCGAATTGCTTAGATAATTGCTAGAAGTTTTGTTTCTAAGATCAATATTTTTTGTTTATATTAAATAATATATAAAGCGTTGTTAATTGACAAATGTAAACAACAATTAAGGGCTTGGGCCTAAACCCTAATCACTAAGAACCCCCCCCCCCCTCGGGCGCAGTTTGATTGGGAGGGGACGATTAAACTAGAAAAACAAAAACATAAAACACAACATAAATGAAGACCGCGACAACAGCGGTGACAAAGCTCTTACAATGACGCTAACAACATTTGCTCGTTGGAGAAGGAGAAAGAAGAAGCGCCGGCCAGCGGTGGTTCATTTGTATAAGAAAGAGGAGCGGCGGCGGCGGCGACGATCATCGTGTCGGCGACAGAGAAGTCCAGAGAAAAACAGCGAGAAAGAAAGAGGGCTCGAGCTGCGGCGGACGGAGCCTATTCCAACTGATTCGGAAAATAGATCTGAAAAGGAGGCAAGTTGAGGAGAAGACAGAAAGCTTAGACGCAGAAGCCATCCAACGAGAATACATAACCAAACGAGGCAGTAGAAGAAGTCGAGGCAAGAGCTCTGGTTTGTTGCCAACATCTGTTTTATTATTTAGGCAGAGAAGAGAAGAAACGGAAAAATAACGAACATAATGAAGGCACCTCCGACGACTTTTTGAGAAGGTCACCAGAGATGGAGGGCGGCAACTACGGGTTGTACCTAGAATTGTGATACCATGTAAGATAATAGATTACTTGATTGATAAATAGTGAGGTTAAACCATATATAAGTAGGGATATATAAGAGGCATAATCTAAACCTAAACCATAAAAGACCTAATCTAAACTCTAAAGGGTTTGAGCCTAAACCTTAGTTTGGGCCTAAACCATAAGAGACCTAATCTAAACCCTAAATGGATTGGACCTAAACCCTACTAACTACCAAACCTACAACATTGACTAATTGCAAAAGAAAAAAAGGTTGTATCTAACTGTATTTTATTTCATTATAATACAATAATTTATTGGGAGAAAAAAATCATTTTTATTATAATTTTCACAAAATATTTGTTTCTCTAGGAAAAGCTACCAACTACGTAATAAGTAATTGCCAACAAAGAAATTAACCATCATATTTTGTTGTTTTTATGGTTTAAAAACTATGCTTTATTTCTTATTTTCTTTCTATTTAGTCCACTTAATTTTGAAAATAAAAATCATTGCGACCTACGTGAGTCCATGACCCCGGTGGTTTAGTTTAGGAATAATGACTTGAAACGGTAATGAACTTTCAACTTTGTTTATATGTAGTCATTGAACTTTTTTCTGTGTTTGATTTACTTCTGAGTTATTTGAATTTGTTCATATTTATCTTTATGGATGGTTAGAACTGGACATAACGGTAAAATATGAACAATTTCATATAATTCAGAGAGAAATCAAACACGAAAAAAATTCAGTGTCTAAATGTGAACAAAGTTGAAAGTTTGTTACTCACATTCTTATGTTCTCCCTTTTAGGACTTTTTAATAAATTTCATTATATTACTTTATATGGGTGTAAAGTTTATTTTTAAGATTTAAAAAATACATTTACTTTCACTACAAGATTTAAGGGTATAATAGGTGGCATTTGTCGCCGCCGCTAAAGGTAACAAGATTTGTCACGATTACTTTTAGTAGTGACATGCCACAACTAATATGTTATTAATAACGCTTTGTTGGAACTCTCTCGTACTTATATATATTGATATAGTTTTAAACATATGTTTTGTATATAATGCGCACATGTAGTGTTATGTTCATAACACTTTGTCGTAAATATTATAATAGTTTGTAATATATATATATATATATATATATATATATATATATATATATATATATATATATACTCTTTAGTATGCAAATTTGGTCAAATGCTGAATTTTAAGAGGTACAACCTTTAAAGCATCATATACAACCAATTTATGCATACAAAAATGTAATTCTTAATTGGTCAACAAAAAAGTCTATTGTCTTATATCGGTGGAATGGGCCTCGCTTGACCTGTTCTTTCCCTTCATCCGCCCAATTTATAGTTTAAAACACTGAAATACCACCTTCAACTACGAGTCAGTGTTCAACTCCACTTGAATCGGTCAAAGGCCCTACTTCTCCTTTATCTTTGTCACCATTGTTCACCACCGTTATCTCCATCCCGCATAGATCTTTTAATTATGGTTATTGAACTCGGTGTATGTTGAGTCTTCTCATGTAGGTTGAATCAATGTTATTTTGGATTATGCCAATCGAATATTCCAACTCTGCTTTCTCCATCGCCTACTTTAGATGCTTAATCACTATGGACTTCAAAAATGGTATAAAAAATCCCACCCCACAGTCTCTTCCTCCGAATTCGGTATCAGGTTTGACTTGTAGGTAAGATCCATAGTAAAGAAGAAGAAACTTATTTAACATTTGCACATAAGGTGTTTGATGTAATTACTCAAAGAGTTATTTGTTTCTAACAGGATAGTAACGTCTTTGGAAAGAGGTAAGTTTTTTCTCTCTTTAATACAAACTCAAATCATGATAATCTCCTTCCAAAATGATCTTGATGACTATAATTTGGTTATTTGAAGCAGAGAATGGAAAATGTCTTTGGTCATTGCAACTATCTGATATGAATTGCATCATTTGTGGTGAATACATTATATGATATTATTGTTTAGTGGTGACTTTGTTCATGCCAGATGTCAAAACGAGGTGCTTGGCAGCTTCAAAATTTGACAATGAGCTAATGTAATCTATTTTCCCATAATTAATTAATGTAGTTTACTTTTGAGATGCTTATCAACATTTTGGCCAACTAATACATCCCCCAGGAGGTTCACGAGAAAAAAAATGGTGTTGTACAACCATATCTCTCTCTCTCTCTCTCTCTCTCTCTCTCTCTCTCTAACTATGTGTGTGATTACAGGTCCTGAAAGCAAAAACCTTTTTATTGATTTTTGTCTTGGATTTTTTTGGTTACATGTATGATATCAATCTCTCATGTTTATGTTTTTTCTTCTTACAATGTATTTATTCCCCTGATTTCTGATCTACTTCACTTGGATCAAATCTCCCAATTCAAATGGTATCAACCAATTGAGTGCCTTTCCAGGTTCTTACTTTGTACTAATGTTTTAAAGTGGGCTAAACTAACTTTTTACTTTTTTTAAAGCAACAAAAGATTTTTTTTACTTATATAGATTATGTATTTGTTTCTTCATCTAATGGTCTTCAAAAGCAATTATGGTCTATATCTTATAATCTTTCTGAATGTAGTTGTGGCCCTTTTATCAGGTCGTATGTTACACCCTTCTAGCTATAAAATTATCTTTTTCTATTTATTTTTCATTTTTTCAAACATTATTGTAATAAGACGTGGTGTTCTATCTGATACAATACCATAGAAATTGCTTTGGGATCCGATATCAAAACTGCTTTCAGAAAAGCATTATTTATAGGTATTTCTTATCATTCTGATTATCAGGTCTTTTAAATAAATGAAAATTTTCAAACATTTTGGTGCTTTTTTTAATAGAAAGATCATTTTGATGGTTTAGTTTATATGAATGGGGAAATTCATAATTTATTCGAAAATAGAACATGTTATAATCTTTTATAATTTAAAGTAAATAAAGTTCTAAGAGTTGTCAAGTAGCCTGTTCTAATAACGAAGTCATTGTATTTTAGAATTTCACAAAATAACAACTCATTGTATCAGTTTTTCTTTTCATCTTTTTTTGAAAAATAACATTGTGTTCAGTTCCCATTTTATGATCATTAAAAATATTAATTGCCTATTTTACCCCTAAGTTTTAAGTTTAAAATCAACTATGAGCATAAAAAGGTTAATAATAATGAATCTATGTAAAACTCGAAGTTTATTGCTTGATACTTTAGTGAACTTTGATTTAAATTCGTTCTAAACTCATTTGTTTCGGTATCCTGACAATGAGAAGCATTGATATTCACTTATGGTTATGACTGATGTAGAGAAGATTTATTAATTGATCTCTAAACTTTGGTGCTTAAATTGCTCAAAAGGATATTGTCAAGTAAGGGGACGGGTAGGTCCAATCTGATTCTTGAGGTATAAAGAAACAATTACTTTAGTAATAAGTGGTTAAAACATATTGTACTCTCACGACTAATATATATCAAATATTGGATACTATATTGTTGTTGAGTACATGGAAAGAAATTTATTGCCAGCTAAATTCCAAATTACTATATCATTTTTTTCCATAGAGTACTAAATATTATATTATATCTAAATTAAAAACCTAAATGCCTTCAAATAATCAATAAAAATTCCTGTTAAGGCTAAATGCAGGAAATAACAACATACTTTCGTTTTCTTTTGGTTTTATTTTTCCCTTTATTAGATTATGTGATTTGTGAGTTATTTTTCTTATACATGTTATGTAATTCGAAGCACTTTTTCACATGGTTTTTTGTTGGGATTACAACAAAACAGGTTTAATGCAAAATGTAGCAACACAATTTTTTTATTTCTATATTATAGCATTCTACTTTCTTCAAAGTTTTTTGTATAATGTATAGATTTATTATGTAACATCCCAAAAATCAAGACCAAAAATTTTGTTTTTAATTATGTTACTTATAAAACAGTTTACTGAAAAACATCATCAATATCATATCAATCCATAATCCCATAAGTCAAATGTCATAAAACATATCGTGGAATAATAATAATGTCAGAGTACAATCCCAAGAATCTCATAATGCGGAAATCCAGTGTGAGTGTGATGTGCAGCTACTGCGTCGGCTCCTTCCCCTTCGCTAAAGAGGTACCTGAAACAAAACTGAAAACTGTAAGCACGAAGCTTAGTGAGTTCCCCCATCATACCATATACCACATAAGGCCTGTCCCTCGGTATCTAGCTGGCACGACTGGGAGCTGGACTTCCCTTCGGTATCTTTCAACCGGTAGCCGAGAGCTAACCTCCCCTTCGATATCTTCCAACCGGTAACCAGGAGCTAACCTCCCCTTCGGTATCTTTCAACCGGTAATTGGGGACTATTTCACCCCCTACCACTACCACATAATGACATATCATGAACATATAGTTAGGCATGCATGGGTGCTGTCTACCCCTTCGGTATCTTTCAACCGGTAGTCGGGGACTATTCTGCCCCTACTATTACTAACACATATAGCATCCTAGCACATAATCACAACAGATAGCAACATACCAGATAATTATCACAAAGACAATCATCTCTACTATAATCGCTTACTAGTGGGCCGACCTTGGTGCCTTAGACCCACTTCTGCTGGAAGGTAACTCACCTCGTAAAGCTGTGTGTCGAATCTCACGGAAAGGAATCTCTAACAGCTGCTCCGATGACTCCCGGCTATCACAGTCACAATAACACTTAATCAGAATCTATAACACTACTTAGGGTAAAATGACTATTTTACCCCCTTGGTCCAATTTGAACCATTCAAAAGGCCCAATTCTAACTTATTAAACCCAGCCCACCTATGGCCCATCTAAGGCTCTCTAAGGGTCCACTAATGGCCCAATTTTCTGAATTGGGCCGTATTCCCCAAATGCGCCCATTACGAGTCCAAAAGTTCTTAGCCCAATAATAATTTCAAAAGACCCAACATGGCCCAATAGGCCCAATGCTCTAGTTCCAGTTTCCCATGCCCAAAACTATACTCCACAGTGGGCCACGGACCCCAATAGTCCAGGCCCAGTTTCTTAAGGCCCAAAAATCCCAATGTAGCCACTCTGCATGCATACGCGCGGTGTACTTGGCACGTACGCCCAGCGTACGCTGGCCTTGACCGCAAAGGGTAGGTTGACCCAGTACGCGCAGCGTACCAGGGTGTACACTTAGCGCACTGGCCAACTTTCTTGGGACATCATTTGTGACTTAATCCATTAAGTCCTCACGTCCAAAATATAGATCCATGTCCTTTAAGACCTCCTAATCCATAAAGTCACAAACATTATGTGCTTGCATGCATGTTTAGGGTTCAAAACATGATTTTGGTCCTTTAACAAGCTTTATGACCATCAAACACTTGCATGTTGTGGCTTAACCATCAAGGTCCGATTTTTATGAATCTTAGTGTCTCTAAGAGCCCAAAAGGACAACTCTTATGGTCTGAAATCATCAAGGTACAAGAAGCCTCAACAATGGAGTCCAAAAGTGGCATAAAACACCCCAACATCAAATCTAAACATGCAATGATCAAGTTTGAAGCTTGATACCTCAAATAGGTCGAAAATGGTGCTTATCTTCTAGATCTACAAACTCCTTTTGAATCATTGCTCCTTCTTCAACCTCCTTTTCTTCTAAGACACCAAAATCACACAAAGAAGCTCTCAAATGGCACAAATACACAAAAGTGGGTTAGGGTTTTCGAGATGACTGCTTAAGGGTGATAGGGAGGCTGGTCCAAGGACATAAGGTCCTTTAAATAGGGATCAAACCCTAAAATTTAGGGTTTAGGACCTGCGCGCGTACGCTGCACGTACCCTTTGGTACGCTGCGCGTACGTGCATGGCCTCCCCGTCCCATTCGCATGAGTACGATGAGCGTACTTGGCATGGTACGCCCCGCATAATGCTCTTCTCAGCCCAATTCTTGAAGCCCAATTACCTTGGCCCAAACCAAACAACCCATAATTCAATTAAGATAAATAATATTAATACCTGGAAAATCCCGGATGTTACATATTATCTCATGATGTAAGTAAAAAAACGTAAAGTTTTTTATTTGAAAGGGTTGGTGTTTTTGCGTCTTGCCTCATTGGAAGAATGTAATGTTTTGTTATGCAAATGTTCGTTGACTATTGTGGTCAATCATAATATTTGTTGAGTTTACCGGTAATATGTCTTTTGCAAATTAAACACTAACATGTTACATATTTATGGTATTCGTTACATTTTTTCATTCCATTTATTCAAGTTCCAAAAAGTTGCAATAGATCCATGTATATTTTCACAAAGAAATTATATATTTGTCTAAAACTTCAAACCGTGTTACAATAATCAATCAATGTTTAAAAACCATGTCAACTACGAGGAACCCCTCATTTAGTCTTACATAACTTTTAAGAAAAAATCGTTGAAGTTTACCATGGAATTACATCAATTTAATAATTACTCACCACTAAATGGAAACGAACTTTTCTAAATCATTAAGAAAACTATCGTTATTTGATTTTCAATGACAACTAACTAAATTAATATATTATAATCAACAAAGCCTATCAATTAAATTCAATGCTCTAAGATTAAGAGATACTAAATAATCAAAATTTTAATATCTATTTGTAAAATATCAAACATATGATTTCCATCAATGAAAATAGTTTGTTAACACTAAACAAATTACAAATTGAAATGTTTTTAATCAAAAATATCAACACTAATTTTGCTAAAAAAAATTAGAGGTTACTACATAAAAAAAATATATTCAATGTTTTTTTGCATTTTGGTTTACTAAATGTAACTAGAAACATAATTTCAATGCCAAATCACATCACAATATGAATATATTAGTGAACCCTGAAGAAAAAAAAAGTACAACAATGACAAAGTCCATACCTCAAATTTGGTGTATAAAAAGTTTTGCACGATTAAATATGAACAGTTAATCGTTGGTAATGACATGTATTTTATGATAATGACATGTAATTTATGATAATGACAGTTCGTTATCAAGGATTTCGTCAATATTTTTGTTTTCAATACAAATAAGCATGTGTTAAAAAAACAAATGATAAGTTTGCATATATAGGTTTCTAATATTTTTATCGACTTTATTTCATGTTAAAAATTTGATGGTGTTTACAATTAAACATGGAGTTTTCATTGACATCTTGATCTATTTCCAAGTCATGTCAAAGTACACTTTGAGATCATATATTTGTAATGTATTTGACAGAAGAAAGATAGTCAGATAGATTTTTTATTTCTCATTTACAAAGGAATTCTTTTTATTATAAAAATATTTAAAATCACCCAATTAAGGTAATAAACTTTAAATATTCTTAATCCTTTTTAGAATTAACTCATACACTTTTTATTATTCTTAAATATGTACAATTTATTGTTACGGAGATTTTTAATTTTTACTATGGACAATAATCTGACAACACTTAAGGTGTTATGCCTAAAGCCATTTGATAATGAGATTTTTAATTTTAACTATGGACAATTATCTCACAACATTTAAGAGGTTATGCCAAAAACCCTTTGATAAGGAAATTTTTATTTTAACCGGATAATAATCCCAAAATACTTGAGATTGTTATGCCAACGAACATTTGATAATATTATCTATCTAAGCTTATGATTTCTCATAACGATTATTTAATGTAACCAGCTTTAAAATATTATGAATTGGTTTATTTATTGCCCTCACTTGAATCTCACTAGATGCTTATTATCAAAACCTCTTTTGAACAAATTGAGTTATTTTGTTTAACAGAACTCATAAAACATCTTATTTTAATTGGTTTATTTAATGCTCTCACTTGAAGCTTCCAGATGTAGCAAACTATTTGCACAAAAAAACTAATCGTCTCTACAAACTAATTTCTAGAAAAAATATTTGCACTCGGCGCTTGGCGCGGGTAAACGGCTAGTATATATGATACATGAATTATTGTAATATGTGGTTGGATAAAGAATGTCCCATTATAACTTATAAATTTATAATTATAAATAGAAACATAAAATATGAAATTAATAAAAAACATAAAATATGAAATTAATAATAAAAAAAAACTTTAGTTAAAAGTTATCTTTATGGAATATGACTAAATTCATGAACTACAAGTGGTACACATTCTATTATGTAACTCTTCTTACAAACACAAAACAAACTTAGTCATTAAAAAATAAATTATTAATTTAAGTAATTTTTTACCAATACGTAAAATAAACTAAAAGGTGATTAAAAAATGATAACTCTTTTTCGTGTTTAATTTATCTTTAAATTATTTAAAATTGTTTATATTGTATCTTTAGGTTGTAACCGGCCACAAAGTTAAAATTTGAGAAAAAGATTAAAATTTGTAAAAACGAATATTGAAAGAATGCGATATTCATTTTAAATTTGACATAAACCAACTCGACGAAGAAACTATCTCATGTAACACCCATAAAATCATGCCAAATTTCAAACTTTTAAAAACATTTAAAATACCAATAGTTATTACAAAAAGGTTTCCAAAACAGTTTCATATCAGAGTTCCCAGAAATCATAATCATAAATCGAGGAAAGTGTACGGTCACGCATTCGCCTTCCCGCGGTCATCCGCCGAACCTGAAACAATAGTCAATAAATGTAAGCTCGAAGGCTTAGTGAGTTACCCCCAAAATACCAACCTTATATAACCATAAAATATCATATAACAAGCACAGAACAGTCATGCATCTCGAGTCTACAGAGTGACTGGACCGCCCGCACCGGGCCTTCAGTCCACCTGGTCCACTCTCTGAGTCTACAGTATGACTGGGACCGCCCGCACCGAGCCTTCAGTCTATCTGGTCCACTCTCCGAGCCTCGGCACGTCTGGACCGCCCTCGTGGGGCCTTCAGCCTATCCGGACTGCTCGTCGGGCCTTCGGCCTGACTCTGTGCCCTCCTGGGTCTGCAGTCTATCCGGTCCGCCCTGGGTATGTTGGCCTACAACACGAAGCAGGACCCGCCTCAACCCAACCTCATACCAAACAATCATGTGCACATAAACAGATAATCACATAACAGTCCATATATAAACAAACCGATCTAACAGATCATATAGCATAGCAACATCCTAACCAGGAAACCGTCCTAAACCAGGTCACTAAACATAGCATCATCCTATATACCAGGATACCGACCTAACCAGGTCACTAAACACAATACTGTCCTAACTACCAGGACGCAGATCTAAAAGATCAATAACATATCAAGCAAATACCAGTATACAATCCGAGAAAGGGCCGGCCTTGGTGCCTTAGACCCTATTGATATAGTGAGGATAACTCACCTCGCAATGTCGATCCGAACTGAAGTGATAGGCTCAAACTCCCGAATCACCAACACGAACTCCACCACCTATAGTCACCACAGAACCCTTTTCCATAAATTTCCAATTAACCAAAATACCCCAAGAGGTCACTGGTTAACCCCTGGTCAAAGTCAAAGTCAACAGTCAAGGTCAACAGTCCATGTTGACCCGACTCGTCGAGTGCAGTTCACCGACTCGTCGAGTCCTCTCTGAACTCGAGAAGTCGTGAAATCCTTGATTGACTCGTCGAGTTTCCCTACAACTCGTCGAGTTCATACGTGTCCAAAGGTTGGGAAAACCCTAGCCGACTCGCCGAGTCATCCGACTGACTCGCCGAGCCCAAGGCAATCTCCATCGGACTCGCCGAGTTGTTCATCAACTCGCCAAGTCCATGACCATCTTCATATGACTCTCCGAGCCGACCTTGCGACTCGCCGAGTCCCTTCAATCCCTCACCCATACCGATGCTTTTTAAGTCATGCTAAGGCTCCATATTGTAGATCCAACTTCCCAAGGCATGCTTATCATGTAAAGTTGCAAACTTTACGTGCATGCAAGGCTCTAATGACCCAAAATGCCAAAACCAAGCTTGAAATGGGGGTTTTACACATAAGGAGGGGTTCATACTTGCCAAATCTGATAGCTTTATGGACTTACAAATCAAAAAGAGTTCAGATCTGAAGTTACAACTTCAGATCTGAGCTCATACCCAAGAATAGCTTCATAACTAAGCCAAGAAGCCCTAACTTCATCCAAAGAGATCTAGAAAAGAATGAGGCCAAGATCATGAATTAATACCTCAAATGAAGCTAGCTAAGATAGACTTCAGACCCACAAACGTTCTTGCCACCAACTTGTTGATCTTCAAGCTTCTTGCATCAAGGTCTTCTTTCCAAGCTTGAAATTTACACTAATATGGAGCACACACACGAATTAGCGTTTCTGGACTCTCAAGAGGCTGCAAAGGAACTAAGGGAGGCTAATGATCCCTTAAATAGGGTGCCAAACCCCAGAAATTAGGGTTTCACCCTCCAGCTCCAACTCGTCGAGTCACTCTTCCGACTCGGCGAGTTGGTCACTTAAACACGTGGCCCAAACCCGCTGCTACTCGACGAGTCAGGCAACCATTTCGTCGAGTAGGTCTTGAATTCATGAGAATTTATAACCATAAATTGGTATTCGAGAATTGGGGCGTTACATCTCAAAAGAAGGAAAATCACAACTTTGAAACTAGACCCGGTCCATAAAAAAACAGAAAACCTCATGGACTATTTTTTCAGTTATATATATATATATATATATATATATATATATATATATATATATATATATATATATATATATATATATATATATATGAAAAAACATCATAAATGGTTCGTGTGGTTTCCACAAATCTGAAGTTTAATCCCTGTAGTTTAAAAACATCATAGATGGTCCCTGTGCTTTCAAAACTTTTGACGATTGGTCCTTATTGCTAACTCCGTTAAGTTTTGTCCGTTAAGTGAAGGGTATTTTCGTCATTTCACTACCACGGAACCATTTATGATGTTTTTTCTTATTTAAAAAAAAGAAAAAAAAGAAATATA
Source organism: Lactuca virosa (assembly GCF_052849685.1). NCBI lineage: Eukaryota > Viridiplantae > Streptophyta > Magnoliopsida > Asterales > Asteraceae > Lactuca > Lactuca virosa. The sequence continues at coordinate 342,031,274 of NC_136433.1, forward strand.
ATAATATGCAAAGGGGTCCTCTCTCTCTCTCTCTCTCTCTTACCTGCACCTTCAACCCGTCTCCACTGCCTTTCTTCCTGGATGCAACAATCTTTCTACCTAATCGCAATCCCTAACCTTTGAAGCTTCATCTACCACCAAATCCTCCAAAAACGAAACCCACCTTCTTCGTCTTCTCCATCAAGGTCTGCTACCAGGCGCCAATCGCCGCTCCTTCTCTTCTCTAGTACTATCACTAAAATCTGTACATCAAAGACTCTGGAAGATAGTTGATCAACACCTCATGGAAATGTTTCCAGATGCAGTCATTAAAACCCCTATGAAAACCATCTTCCAACCGGATTCCTGGTTAATTTCTCAACCCTTGAAGAGATTTGTGTTATCTGGGGGTTATTTATAATGACTATAAACTCCAACTTCTATGATAGATCAACACAGTAACCATTATGAGGAATCAAATGGTAATACCAAATCAAATTGGCAACAAAATTTTCCAAATGAATCATAGCCAAATCAAAACCCTGAGCAAAATTGGGTAATCACAAAGCCTCGCTCTGTGGTATTCCTATTTCAGAGATGGATATTTTGCACAAAAGGTCACCATCAGCTCCTCAACGCCTCTCTCTCTCTCTCTTTCTCTCTCATATCTGGAACGTTGTCTACTTTTGCCGAATGTCGCCGCCTCACTGAACGCAAAGTCATACGATAGCTCGACAACAAGCCCTACGACATCTCCACCAACTGTTGTCGTTCCTGTTCCAGAGCCAGTGAGTTCCCCACCTAATCTCGTCTCCTCCAATGTACTACTAAATCCTTCCAGTTCCATAGGTGGTGAAATTACTACAAATATAACGATTGTAGGTGCACCACAAACCACCATCTCTCTGATTGCTTCCATGAATGAACACAAATTAATAATTAAACTAATAGAGGTAACCCTAAGAAACAAAGTTTTTGGTGTTTATAACTTACCAGCCTTCAACGTCATCTCAAATCCCCAAATAGATTGTATCAAAAGGTAACACAGTGAATCATGAACGAAGTGTGAGAAGGAGAAAGAGGACCTTTATCAAGTAGCTGAAGCGAATCATGATGATAATGAAGTAATTGGGTTTACTTTTTAAGTCAATCACCGAAAAAGAGGATTTGGCTTTATAATTAATAAAAAATAATTCTATTTGGCCTGATTTTTATGTCAATTCAGAGAGAGAGAGAGAGAGAGACCCCTTTGCATATTATTACATTAAAAAAATGAGAGAAAACATCATAAATGGTCCCTGTGGTAGTGAAATGACGAAAATACCATTCAGATAACGAACAAAACTTAACGGAGTTAACAATAAGGACCAATCGTTAAAAGTTTTGAAAGCACAGGGACCATCTATGATGTTTTTAAACCACGGGGACTAAACTTCAGATTTGAGGAAACCGCAGAGACCATTTATGATGTTTTTTTCTATATATATTTCACGAACCCAAACTGCAATATAAAGGAACTAAAATGAGCATGTGCAAAAAACTCAAAATAATAATAATAAACTTGTGTCAAAACTGCAATAGAAGGAAACTATGAGGACATTATGTGCAAAACATTCCAACAGTTGGAGTAAAATTGCAACGTTTACCAAACCGCCAAGACAATAAGACTATCCCCATTGGTGAGCAGCTCACCATGGCTCACCCAAAAAAAATAAATAAATAAATTAAAAAGAAAAAAAATGGTGTGAGCGGATTGCCCCCACAACCTAGCTCACCATAGTTCACCATCTTTCTCTCTCCTTTTTCTTTTTTATATTTCATTTATTTTATAAAAAAATAGACGTGATATTATTTTTAAAAATAAATAAAATATATTAAAATACATAAAATAAAATTATCTATAAAATGAGTCTAATGTTGATATACTTTTTGATAATTTTTTAAAAATAAAATAGAAGATTTGGTTAGGTTGTTAATTTGGATAAAAGTTCATGGTTAGTTAGGTTGTCTACGTGGAAGATAGAGAAAATAGTTTTTTAATAGAGAAAAATACAAAACTAGCCATTTTTCCTAATTACTTATCAAAAAATAGCTAAAAAAACTCACTTAGCCAAAAATAGCCCACAAAAGAGTAGTCAACTTTTGGTTGACTACGGTCAATAGAGGATGACTACGGTCAACGCCCGTTGACTACTTTTTTCCCCTAATGGGCTAGTGTTTCAAGGGGCCGTTTACTTTTTCGTGGCCCATTAGCCCAAAGTATATAATGAAAAAAATTTCAGATTAGGTCATTTTCCTATTGTTTTCTTTTGTTTGGCTACTTTTTTCTCTCAATGGAGCACCCGAAGAACAACCAGGTTTGTCTACTTTTCTTAAAAAACTTACCGTGTTTGTGATTAGGAGTAGGTTTTGTTTATGGGGATAAACTTTTTTTTGAAAAAAATTGAAAAAAAAATATAAAACCGTAGGTTTCATATGAAACCTACGGTGTACAAGTGCCCAATGCACTATTTGTGCAGTGTCGACTTGTACATCGTAGGTTTCATATGAAACCGAACGGACGTTTTTTTTTCATTTTTTTAAATGGTATCAATAGAACAGGAATTGGATGTATTTTGTTGTGGTATAATTTTTTTATATAAAAAAAAAAAAGGAAACCTTAGGTTTTTTAGAAACCTACGGTGTACATCTATTTACTGCACAGTTTGTGCAGTAAACACTTGTACACCGTAGGTTTCACAAATAAACCGTTTTTTTTTATTAAAAAAAATTAATAGCCAATAAACATTTGTATCCCCTTGTATGTATCTTATGATTTTTGTTTGGAAAAAAAAATTGTAGGTTTCCTAAAATGTATGGTTTTATATATATATATATATATATATATATATATATATATATATATATATTCAATTTTCTTAAAAAAAATTGTTTAAACGTATTTGTAACGATTGTATCCCCTTGTATGTATCTTATGATTCAATGTTTTGCATGTTGTTAAAATGATGTTATTTTCTATGTCTCAATTATAGCATACAATAGCATTGTACTATCTATTTGAAGAAGTTTTTATGTGTATAATGTGTAGATATGCTGTATTGATAAAATAACATTGTGTTTTGGTAGTTTCGGGTTTGTTATCAAATATGTTATTGTCACACCATTTTTAAAGTACAATGCTATTTTTTGTATACAAGTAGTATAGAAAAGACAAAAATTTGTGTAAAATAATTTACTTTGGTATTTTATAGAAAGTAAATAGATTATATGAAATGTTTAACTGTTTTATTGTGTGATACTCCAACACTGTTTTTTTTATAAAACCTTATTTAACTTTATTTTTTATTTATTTTGTAGCTTCCTAACAAAAAGATGACATGCAACATATATGTGAAAGCTTCATGTCACAAGTTGCATGAAGTTTTGAGTCGGTTGAATGGGCCGGTTCGAAAGATATTTTCAAGGACTAGCTTTGGTTACCTCTTGGATCTACCGGCTCAGTCCGGAGACGGACTACTTATTCATGGCCTATTACTTCACATGCTGCGTCCTACCCCTGAAAGTGATGCAGCTGAGCGTCTACATTTCATGTTTTCTAGACGTTCTTTATCATTTGGGCCGGAAGAGTTTTGTATTGTCTCGGGACTTTACATGGGTCGTTGTCCTACTTCAAGGATCGAATTTTCAACCATGTATAATCACGGATACGGTGATAATACATTTCGGTCCAGAGTCTTGAACCGACCGTGCGATTTTGCTATATATCCTCAATCAAGGTTTTTTGGGAAAAGAACCCAAAGACAAAGTCACGAAGGAATTTATGTGGGTGGTGGTGAACCTGGATGAATGGAACAGGTATTTATCAATTTAATATTATAAAAAAATACTATTTTTTATACGTTTAACTAATAGTTTTGAATATAATATAGGTTCTCGTGGGGGAGTTACCTATGGAGTAAAACATACCCTAGATTGTCGGGTATGTTTAAGAAATTTGAGGATCATATGTCCAAACATCCCACAAAACCTTGTGTGTATACACTATCCGGTTTTGTTATTCCGTTGAAGGTAATAATATAATTTTAAACTTTTTGGTTTTTATTTTTTCATAATCCCTGTTAGTTATTGCTAACTCTTATATATTAATGTATATTTATTACAAGATATGGATATGGGAGATGTTCCCACTAGCTCGGGGGAATGCTGCGTTCCGACGAAACAATTTATATCCTCGTATGTTGCGGTGGTTTCACCTTAGGAGGTTAACATGGGAGAAAGTTTGCGATCTTTTCGATGTTGACCAGGACGAGGCACATCAACCGAAAAGAAAGATGATTGCCTCAGATGTCGAGTCATCTACTCCACATTACTTGACATATATTACTAGTCTGAATCCTGAATCGCCCGAAGTCCCTTCTTCTGTACGCTACAACTTTAGAAAAGATGTAAGTAAAATGCTAAAAGTAGTATCTAGTATATTAAAAATTTTCAACTATTATTTATATATCAAAAAATTTATGTAGGGAGCATCTTCATCTGATCCATCTTGTGGAAACAGCCGATCTACCCAGTCGACCGGAGAAACTCATACGGTGGGAATTAATAGGAGAACAGCCCGAGAAATAATGGCAATACTTCAAAGCTTGGAGGAAGAAATCCGAGGAATAAAATGTAAAGAGGGATTTGAAAAAGGGGATGACAATAATGAATTTTTTGACGCAGCGTTTGGGGTAAAATATTTCATTTTATAAATTTACTATCAATTCTTAATGAAGGTTTCGAGGTAAAATAATTATTTGTTAAATTATTTTTCCTTTAAATGTAGGGGAATGAAGATGTGGGAGGTAGTTATCGGATGACAAGCCCGGTAAACGAACAATTCGGTAGTCCACCGAATTCAAATCGAGTAAACGAGGATGATGATGTTGGTCGTAGAAAACAAAAACAACCAGTGAAGGAGGTTATAATTTTTTTTTTGTATATTAATTTTTATATTTTTTCAAAGTATATTAAATAAATTAATATGTATTTTGTAGAAGAATAAAAAGAAGATTGTTGCCAGCAACATCGTGGATGCGGAAAATCATATACACGTGCCTCCTGTAGCAAAATCAGGTCGTCCGGTTAGGGTATTGAAACGGGATGACAATAATGAATTTTTTGACGCAGCGTTTGGGGTCAAATATTTCATTTTATAAATTTACTATCAATTCTTAACGAAGGTTTCGAGGTAAAATAATTATTTGTTAAATTATTTTTCCTTTAAATGTAGGGGAATGAAGATGTGGGAGGTAGTTATCGGATGACAAGCCTGGTGAACGAACAATTCGGTAGTCCACCAAATTCAAATCGAGTAAACGAGGATGATGATGTTGGTCGTAGAAAACAAAAACAACCAGTGAAGGAGGTTATAATTTTTTTTTGTATATTAATTTTTATATTTTTTCAAAGTATATTAAATAAATTAATATGTATTTTGTAGAAGAAGAAAAAGAAGATTGTTGCCAGCAACATCGTGGATGCGGAAAATCATATACCCGTGCCTCCTGTTGCAAAACCAGGTCGTCCGGTTAGGGTATTGAAACATTCTCAATATCTTAGCTCTCCATATGTTTCTGTAAGTTTGTTTAAAATTATATTTACTATAAAAAATTTAACTATATGGATACTTATTGACTACGTGTATACTGTAGGTTCAAAATGCTCCCCGATATCGTCCGGGTGGGGTAATACGCAATGAACCACCACCCCCCGTTTCTTTTAGCGATCCCCCGGAACTTTTATTGGAGCCGTATGTCATTCCTGGATGTGCCGCCCCTTCATTATACGTGGGAAACAAACCGGCTGTTTATTTGAAACATCGGTTGTACAATGAAAGAATCGAAGCAAGGTTTTGGGATCTCCTTTTTTATTCAATTGACTTGGGATATTTAGATGAAGCGGTATGAAGACATTTGTTTATATTTAAAATTTAAATAATTGATAAGGTCCGTGTGTTTAAATTAGATTTAAATGCAGCATGTTGACTTATGGGGAAGGCTTTTGAATGAGCGGAGACCGAACGATGCTCGCTGGACAATCATGTTATCTTCATTTTTTGCTGCATTTGAGACGTTCGAGTGGGTAGGAAGTGCATTGGGACATCCGTTTGACCCGTTAGATGGATGTAAATCTTGGTTAGAAGCTAACCGTGTAAGTAAACAAATATTATTGATTAATCACTTAAATTTTGATATTACACTAATTAAACGATGTAACTAATTCCAACGGTTGTGTGGTAAAACATGTTTGTTTTCCAATTTGTATAAACCCACATCATTGAGTACTTGGGGAGTTATGGATGGACACGATGTCGTTGAATTTGTACGACAGCTTGCGATCTTTTGGCGCCGTCACCATGATTGATTTTGTGCGGTTTGAAGAGCTTGTAGACCGCATTCTTGTTGACATTAATTATTGGAATCACATGGGTTTGCCTGTTCAGAAAGCATCCATTACTGTTACGGATGTTACGGACGTGCCCGAACAGGAAGGGATGTTTGGAGAGTGCGGTGTCTTTATGTTGATGTTCATGGAGCAGCTTGTTTTTGGACGGGCGATTGGTATATCGACGGCACCTGTTTTTGCAGCTACTAACTTTCGCAATAGGATGGGCATGGTATACTATGGATCAACTGCAAAGGCGATTTTGTAGTTAGTTTGATTAGTAATTTTTTAGTAACAAATTATGTGTAATGTTTCATGTCGAAAGATAAAGTTGTATTTTGGTTTATGTTATCAAAATGTCCCGTTATTATGAAACATACAGAAAGTATCATATCGAGAGAAAATTACATATTATATAGATTAATCATAATAAACAAGCAAATATAATACAATACATATTACATACATAAACTCATAAATAATGCATACACTTACTAGTTGATTAATCAAGAATTATCAAATTCAAACATTTTGAAAATCATTTGGAAACTTTTTTTTTTCTTGAATCACCCAGTCGTATTTTTTTGTATGTTTTTGATAATCTTTTCCATCTTAACATCTTCTTTGTTGGCGTAGTCTGTTGCATCTTGTACCCAAACCCGTGCATCTTTAATGTCGCGTTCTTTGTCTTGGATCGACCTCATTTTAGACCAAATATCGACTTGTAACTTATCCAATCATTTCCTATCTTCTTCAATGCGTTTAATCTCGTTCTTGATCTCTTCTTCTTTTATTAATAGTTGTGATCGCTTCTCTTGTGGCATCAACCACCATTTTTCTTGTAACGACCCAAAAATACAGTCTGAAAATTTCGTTTAAAAACATTACTTAAACCACAGTTGTCAATTCATAACATAAAACATAACATAAAATCAGAGTGTTAATTCGAACATATTCTTATTATCAGAGTAAAACATCCCAGGCTGACTAACTATAGTGTGTGCCATGCGATCATCCCGAGCTCTTCCCTCCGCTACAGGAAGTACCTGAAACCAAAACTAAAAACTGTAAGCACGAAGCTTAGTGAGCTCCCCCAAACTACCACATACCATACAATAACATATAAAACACATACTGGGCCTTGCCCACTGCATCGGACCGAGGTCCGGACTAACTGGGGCCTTGCCCCCTGCATCGGACCGAAGTCCGGACTAACTGGGGCCTTGCCCCCTGCATCGGACCGAATTCCGGATTAACTGGGGCCTTGCCCCCTGCATCGGACCGAAGTCCGGACTAACTGGGGCCTTGCCCCCTGCATCGGACCGAAGTCCGGACTAACTGGGGCCTTGCCCCCTGCATCGGACCGAAGTCCGGAAAATGACTGAACATAGCATAGCATAATCATAACTACTAGCTGTAATACCCTGTTTATTTTTTATAATAAATAAATTAATTAATGATCGTAATATAGCCCTAAAATCAATAATTATTAAGCAAGGTGTAATTTCGACGAACTAATTGTAAAGATTTGAGAAGTCAAGGGTTAAAAGTGTAAGTTTCGGATGGGTTCCGTAAAGAATTATGAGGGCAGGGATTACTTGGTAATTATTGGGACTTCTTTTGAAAATAGTTTGTAGGGGAGGGGCTATTTTAGTAGAAACCGGACCTGAATTGTTAAGGATTTAATGCTGTGGGTTTAAAGGGTAAAATATGGGATTTAATTTGAAAAGGTAATTCTGGAGAGGGGCCATTTCTGCCATTATGGCAGCAACTTTGGAAAGGCATCGGGTATATATTGTTTAAGGAACCCTAACCCTAAATCATATTACAGCTGTCACCCCCTCACCCTTATATCTCCCATCTCCGGCGCCACCTCCTTCCGATGCTCCTCAGCCGCCGACGACGATCAGATGGAGTCTCGAACGACGCCGCCTGCTGCCTCAGCATCAAAGAAGCCATCGTGGCTTTGATGCCGGCGACGACATGCTTGAAGACCGAGACCGCGACTGCTATTGTTGATTCCGAATCGCTGCCCACTTCTTCTTCCGAGTCGATCGTCGCTGGGATACGTCGCCGCCGCTAACCGCCACCTGTTGGCGCCGTTGTGCGTTCCACAGCTCCGCCGTCGCCATTCTCCTCCTCTTGTCTTCTTGAAAGCATTTTTGGTTCGACACTACCGTGAAATGGAGGCTGGATCATGGGTTGGGATGTAGTTGCGTGGGTGTGTGTGACTTTCTGTCGGCTGGAGCTCATGAAGAACCACCATGGCCGCCGGCCATGGTGGCTGACGCAGACGACGATGTTGTTGCCGTGAATGGCCGCTGCTGCCGCCCGTTTCTTGTGCTGCCGCCCTCGCCACCCACTACAAGTGGGTGTTGGGTTCGTTTTCCGAGCAAGGGTTGCTGGTTGGTGTGTGTGTGCTTGATTGGAAACCACAAGAAATCACCACCACCACCGTGAGGTGGTGGCTGCCATCTTCTACCACAACCGGCCACCATAGGGTGGCTGTGTGTGTGTTTATTTCGAGTTTTAGCATTGTAACATGTAATTGGAAATGGAATAATGAGAAAGAAACTCAAACCACCACCTTAGGGTGGTGGCTGCCGCCACCGGCCGCCGTGTCGGGTGGCGGTGTGCTTAGTTGTGTTGGGATTGCTAGTTTGGGGATGTTTGGTCAAGGGGCTAAAACCCTAATGGGCCTTGAAACCCTAATGGGCCCAATGAGGCTTAATGGGCATAGAAGCCCAAACATGTGTCTAATGGGCTTAATGGACCCTAATGGATCCAAGGACTTAACTAATGGGCCTATTGGGCTAAGATGGGTTGGAAACCCTAATTAGGGTTTAGAAAACCCTAATATTGGATTTATGGGCTTGGACTTATTGAGACCCACTTATGGGCCATTGGAATAATGGAATTGTGTGATTAAGCCCAATCACACCATATGATTTATTTAGAAGAATGATGGACTTAATGGATTAAGTCCTTAATGGGTTAAGTGAGAAACACTTAACCCTAATCGTCATTTTATGTGAAACCCTAATTTCGCATGGGTGTATTGTTGGGCCTTCTATTGGGCCTTGATGATTGCGTTATTAATGGGCCATCCAAAGTCAAGCAAATGGACTAGAATATTTAATGGGCCTAGGGTAAGGCCCATGTAAGGGGTTTGGGCCCAATTTGGAAAATTGGACCATAGATGGGCCATAGTTTGGGCCTTTATGATTATGTGATATTGGGCCATTAGAAGGTCAAATGTTGGACTGAACTTTTGGTTGGGCCTTATGGTAAGACCTTATAAAGGTTTGGGCCCAATTTGGAAAATTGGGCCATATGTTGGGCTTTGACTCATAGTTGACTTTTGGGCCTTTGGATTGGGCCTTGGGCTTGAATAAAGCCAACCTTGGGGTAATGTAGTAATTATCCAAGTATGTATTTATGGTTATGCGTTGGGACCCAATTATTAATTGGGTGTTATTTTGGTGTCGACAGTTTGGGAATCTGTCATCCAGCAGCTGGGGCTGGGTCTGCGGGACTTCAGCAGTGTGGGATTGAGTCTGCGGGACGTCAGCAGTGTGAGGTGAGTTACCTTCTAGTAGGAGTGGGTCTACGGCCACAATGCCGACCCACTAGTAGGAGTTATTTGTTAGATGATTGTCTTTGTGATAATTATCTGGTGTGTTGTTACCTGATATGCTTTATGTGCTAGGATGCTATGACATATATGTTAGTAGTGGTAGGGGTGATATAGCCCATAGTTACCGGTTGAAAGATACCGAAGGGGCAGATAGTACCCATGCATGCCTAGCAGTATGATCATGATATGTTATTATGTGATAGTGGTAGGGGGTGAAATAGTCCCCAGTTACCGGTTGAAAGATACCGTAGGCAGTTACCGGTTGAAAGATACCGAAGAGGTAGACAGAACCCATGTATGATATACTATTAAGTGACCAGTATGGTTATGATATGCCATTATGTGATTCAGTATGTTTATGTTATGTTATCATGGAACCAATATGATATTATGTGATAGTGGTAGGGGGTGAAATAGTCCCCGATTACCGGTTGAAAGATACCGACGGCGGTTACCGGTTGAAAGATACCGATGGCGGATACCGGTTGAAAGATACCGATGACGGATACCGGTTGAAAGATACCGAAGGGGTATACAGAACTCGTGCAATGCTTATCTGTTTGTTTATGATATGTTGGTATGTGATCATTATGTTATGATGTTAGTATGTGATCGATATGTTATGATGTTAGTATGTGATCAGTATGTTATGATGTTAGTATGTGATCAGTATGTTTATGATATATTATTATGTGATGGTGGTAGGGGCAAAATAGTCCCCGGTTACCGGTTGAAAGATACCGATGGCAGATACCGGTTGAAAGATACCGATGGTATTATGTGGTATGTGGTATGATGGGGGAACTCACTAAGCTTCGTGCTTACGGTTTACAGTTCTAGTTTCAGGTGCTTTGTTTTCCAAGGAAAGGAGCCGACTTGATCGCAGCGCATCACACTATGTTTTCCGCACATGAGATCTTTGGGATTACACTCTGATATGGTTTTATGATAAAATGCTTTGATTATTGACACTTTGGTTTGACATGGGATATTATTACGAATGTTTTTATACTAATGGTTTTATGTAATAACTATTTAAAAATGAAATTTTTGGCCTTGAATTTTGGGATGTTAGAAGTTGGTATCAGAGCCTTGGTTTGAGGGATTCAGGCACACTCTTGGGTGTGTCTGGGCTCAAACTGAGGGCTTGGTATGAAATTTGTCAAAAGAAAATCATTTTATAAAAAGAATTTGAAAAGAATTTGGACGGAGAAAAGAACTTTGAAAAGAACAAGGTGTGTGATGCGTGCAATCAGCCGAGCTCAAGTAAGTTTTCCCCAAGATACCCATACATGTTGTGTTATGATATTATATGATTATGAGAACTGCATGCTAGATTAAGGCTAAGGATCTAGGAAGATGCCTTATATGCCTGCTGTATGTGCTTGCTGAGCTGCATGATAGTACTAATCAGTTAGTGATAGGATAGCCTGTTTAGGTTATGCCTGATTGTATGAGCCTTAGAATCGCATGCTAGTATAGATCCCTAACAAGAGGATAGACTAATCTGATTGGAATATGTAGGTGAGATTTTCCATTGTCTGAATGTTGTTTGCTTGGTGCTTTGAGGGACTCTTAGTAATGTGAGCTAGCTACTAAGTGAATATGCTAAGTCGCGAATGGCTATATTCATGAGGTAGCTAGTTGACATTAGTGGGAAGTTCTTTAGCAGCTGAGGACTGGGTGAGTACGGGAACCTAGGAAAGCCTAGGATATGCTCAGTGGGTTAGTAGTGAGGTTCAGTGAGACTTGGGTGTACCAGTTGAGGAAGTGACTTGGAGGATTCGGGAGGATTGCTGAGGAAAGTATGGATAGGTGTGGAAGGTAGTATTGGGCCCGTACTACTGAAAGCACAGGATCCATACTCGAATCAGTGAGAGTCTTGGAGAATCTAAGAAGCTTCAGGGAAGAGTTTGTGACCCAGTGTAGGGACAGAGGATGTTCCAGTTGTTGCAGCTTAGCCATTGGCAAGCGAGCTAGTAAGCGGGACAGGGTGTCAGACCCTGAAGGATATGATTTCCAAGAGTTGCAGATGCGGGATCGATTTGGGAGCACCCTGGAAAGAGAGGTGCGTGCCAGGTGCGTATAGTAGAGGGTCCCGGGAAGAGACCCATGACTTCTGATCATCGGGTGAAAGGCCAGCAGGGCCTGGGTCAGTGCAGCACGTACGAGGAGGTACACGAGGGAGTTTGTCACTCCAAGGGTTTGGGCTGCTACAGGGTAGCAGGGTCGCTCATGTCAGCAGAAGGGGATCAGATTTCAAGAGTACTCATCGAGATTTTCGAGGATGGGAGATCTCAAGGTTTAATCGGTGATTAAACGCTAGCATGGGCAGGCACAGGTTGTCATCAGTAGGATATTAGAAAGAGAGGAGGATTGGGAATCCTTCAATTCTCATGTAATGTGAAGACTTAGTCGAGTCTAAGTGGGGGAGAGACTTTTTATAAAGTTCTCCAACTGTGAGTTCTGGTTGTGCGGGGTGCAATCTCTTGGGCACCTTGTCAACCAGAAGGGCATTCTCGTTGATCCGGCCAAGATAGAGGCAATGATGCAGTGGGAGATTCCGAGGTCTCCATCTGAGATTCGGAGTTTCCTGGGTATAGCGGGTTATTACCGGAGATTTTTACGGGACTTCTCCGAGATTGTGGGTCCTTTGACCCGACTGACTAAGAAGTCGGTGGCCCTTCGCTGGGGGCCTGGACAACAGGCAGCCTTCGAGGCTCTCAGACAGCGGTTGTGCGAGGCACCGATTCTCACCCTACCAGAGGGTGTAGATGATTTTGTGGTTTACTGTGACGCTTTGATCACGGGAATGGGTGCGGTATTGATACAGTGGGGTCACATGATAGCAGGTTTCGGGAACCAGGTTAGAGTTCTGGTTAGGACTCAATTTCAGTAGAGGGTTAGGTCGAGTGCGTGTTCGACCCGGTTTGGAAAGTGTTGTAAGACTGCGGGGGTAGCCGTAGCATTCACTAACGATCAGGTAGTATGGAAAGTGTTGTAAGACTACGGGGGTGGCCGTGGCATTCACTAGCGATCAGGTGGTATGGAAGGTGTTGTAAGACTACGGGGGTAGCCGTAGCATTCGCTAGCGATCAGTTAGTATGGGAAGTGTTGTAAGACTGCGGGGGTAGCCGTAGCATTCACCAGTGGTTAGTTAGCATGGGAAGTGTTGTAAGACTACGGGGGTAGCCGTAGCATTCACTAGCGGTCAGATAGTGATAGAGTGTCATGAGACTGCGGGTGTAGCCGTAGCATTCACTAGGTTGGTAGATGGCATGAGCGTGTTGTTAGAACGCGGAAGGAACAGTAGTACCCACCAGTTCGGGTGCAGCAGTGAGGATATGGAAATCCACTGATTGGATTTCGGATTTACCCAGATGGATTAGCTCTGGTTGAGCCAGTGATAAGACTGTAGGAACGTCACTACAGTTATGAGATCAGGGAAGCAATGGATTGCTTAAGGTCGTTGTGACAATAGGCTACTAGTGGTTAGGTGGCAATCACTTTTAGTCTTGGATTTGATGATGACAGGATTCGACGCTTGGACCCGATCGGTTGGATCAGGAGGTTGTTAGAGCCGTAGTGGCATGATAACTAGTGACAACTAGTTCCAGGGAAGGATTTCGTTCAGGAGTCGGGTGAGACGACTAAGTGTGAGTCATTTGGCTCCACAGCCGGGCAGAAACCCGACATTGCAGATGACTGATGGATGAATTGAGACCATAAAGGTCTCGGTAGCTTTTGGGAAGCAACCGTGTGGCAGCATACTGCTTCAGGCAGTTCAGTGTTCAGGCAGTTTCAGTGTCTGGGCAATATTAGTATTTGTGTTTCAGGTTGCTGGTATGGACATAATAGCTGGCTGATTGGGAAGTGACAAGTCACTCACAGCAAGAGTATCCGAGCCTTGGCCAAGTATTAGTGGTCTGCAAGGATAATTGGGTATGTGACCCTGTTTTATAGTGGGAACCACATGTTATCAGAAGTTGAGTAGTCAGTTGAGGGATAAACAGACTAGATTCAACGATAATGATTTAGTATGAGTGATCTACCAGGGATTCAGACCATCTCGAGACGGCAGATTTCGAACAAGAGTACATGTGGTCTTGTTGCAAGGAATTCGGCACCTGCGGATTTTAGGGCTTTACGAGGATTGGTCATGGCTACCCTGGGAAGGCTAGGGTGTGCCCAGATTGGTGACCATGCTACTACAGTGGTTGGGCGAGCAAGAAATGGTAAGGAATGATTTCGAGGACGAAATCTAATTTAAGTGGGGGAGAGTTGTAATACCCTGTTTATTTTTTTATAATAAATAAATAAATTAATGATCGTAATATAGCCCTAAAATCAATAATTATTAAGCAAGGTGTAATTTTCGAGGAACTAATTGTAAAGATTTGAGAAGTCAAGGGTTAAAAGTGTAAGTTTCGGATGGGTGCCGTAAAGAATTATGAGGGCAAGGATTACTTGGTAATTATTGGGACTTCTTTTGAAAATAGTTTGTAGGGGAGGGGCTATTTTAGTAGAAACCGGACCTGAATTGTTAAGGATTTAATGCTGTGGGTTTAAAGGGTAAAATATGGGATTTAATTTGAAAAGGTAATTCTGGAGAGGGGCCATTTCTGCCATTATGGCAGCAACTTTGGAAAGGCATCGGGTATATATTGTTTAAGGAACCCTAACCCTAAATCATATTACAGCCGTCACCCCCCTCACCCTTATATTTCCCATCTTCGGCGCCACCTCCTTCCGATGCTCCTCAGCCGCCGCCGACGATCAGATGGAGTCTCGAACGACGCCACCTGCTGCCTCACCATCAAAGAAGCCATCGTGGCTTTGCTGCCGGCGACGACATGCTTGAAGACCGAGACCGCGACTGCTATTGTTGATTCCGAATCGCTGCCCACTTCTTCTTCCGAGTCGATCGTCGCTGGGATGCGTCGCCGCCGCTAACCGCCACCTGTTGGCGCCGTTGTGCGTTCCACAGCTCCGCCGTCGCCATTCTCCTCCTCCTGTCTTCTTGAAAGCATTTTTGGTTCGACACTACTGTGAAATGGTGGCTGGATCGTGGGTTGGGATGTAGTTGCGTGGGTGTGTGTGACTTTCTGTCGGCTGGAGCTCATGAAGAACCACCATGGCCGCCGGCCATGGTGGCTGACGCAGACGACGATGTTGTTGCCGTGAATGGCCGCTGCTGCCACCCGTTTCTTGTGCTGCCACCGTCGCCACCCACTACAAGTGGGTGTTGGGTTCGTTTTCCGAGCAAGGGTTGCTGGTTGGTGTGTGTGTGCTTGATTGGAAACCACAAGAAATCACCACCACCACCGTGAGGTGGTGGCTGCCATCTTCTACCACCACCGGCCACCATAGGGTGGCTGTGTGTGTGTTTATTTCGAGTTTTAGCATTGTAACATGTAATTGGAAATGGAATAATGAGAAAGAAACTCAAACCACCACCTTAGGGTGGTGGCTGCCGCCACCGGCCGCCGTGTCGGGTGGCGGTGTGCTTAGTTGTGTTGGGATTGCTAGTTTGGGGATGTTTGGTCAAGGGGCTAAAACCCTAATGGGCCTTGAAACCCTAATGGGGCCAATGAGGCTTAATGGGCATAGAAGCCCAAACATGTGTCTAATGGGCTTAATGGACCCAAATGGATCCAAGGACTTAACTAATGGGCCTATTGGGCTAAGATGGGTTGGAAACCCTAATTAGGGTTTAGAAAACCCTAATATTGGATTTATGGGCTTGGACTTATTGAGACCCACTTGTGGGCCATTGGAATAATGGAATTGTGTGATTAAGCCCAATCACACCATATGATTTATTTAGAAGAATGATGAACTTAATGGATTAAGTCCTTAATGGGTTAAGTGAGAAACACTTAACCCTAATCGTCATTTTATGTGAAACCCTAATTTGCATGGGTGTATTGTTGGGCCTTCTATTAGGCCTTGATGATTGCGTTATTAATGGGCCATCCAAAGTCAAGCAAATGGACTAGAATATTTAATGGGCCTAGGGTAAGGCCCATGTAAGGGGTTTGGGCCCAATTTGGAAAATTGGGCCATAGATGGGCCATAGTTTGGGCCTTTATGATTATGTGATATTGGGCTATTAGAAGGTCAAATGTTGGACTGGACTTTTGGTTGGGCCTTATGGTAAGACCTTATAAAGGTTTGGGCCCAATTTGGAAAATTGGGCCATATGTTGGGCTTTGACTCATAGTTGACTTTTGGGCCTTTGGATTGGGCCTTGGGCTTGAATAAAGCCAACCTTGGGGTAATGTAGTAATTATCCAAGTATGTATTTATGGTTATGCGTTGGGACCCAATTATTAATTGGGTGTTATTTTGGTGTCGACAGTTCGGGAATATGTCATCCAGCAGCTGGGGTTGGGTCTGCGGGACTTCAGCAGTGTGTGATTGAGTCTGCGGGACGTCAGCAGTGTGAGGTGAGTTACCTTCCAGTAGGAGTGGGTCTACGGCCACAATGCCGACCCACTAGTAGGAGTTATTTGTTAGATGATTGTCTTTGTGATAATTATCTGGTGTGTTGTTACCTGATATGCTTTATGTGCTAGGATGCTATGACATATATGTTAGTAGTGGTAGGGGTGATATAGCCCATAGTTACCGGTTGAAAGATACCGAAGGGGCAGATAGTACCCATGCATGCCTAGCAGTATGATCATGATATGTTATTATGTGATAGTGGTAGGGGGTGAAATAGTCCCCAGTTACCGGTTGAAAGATACCGAAGGCAGTTACCGGTTGAAAGATACCGAAGAGGTAGACAGAACCCATGTATGATATACTATTAAGTGACCAGTATGGTTATGATATGCCATTATGTGATTCAGTATGTTTATGTTATGTTATCATGGAACCAATATGATATTATGTGAAAGTGGTAGGGGTGAAATAGTCCCCGATTACCGGTTGAAAGATACCGATGGCGGTTACCGGTTGAAAGATATCGATGGCGGATACCGGTTGAAAGATACCGATGACGGATACCGGTTGAAAGATACCGAAGGGGTATACAGAACCCGTGCAATGCTTATCTGTTTGTTTATGATATGTTGGTATGTGATCATTATGTTATGATAATAGTATGTGATCGATATGTTATGATGTTAGTATGTGATCAGTATGTTATGATGTTAGTATTGTTGGATTAATGTCTAAGTCCATAACTATATCTGGTATGTACTTGACCCGACCCGGCATAGTCCATTTGGGTTGCACTTCACCGACACAATTTATATGGATAGTCTTTTGAGAATAGTATATTTATGATTTATATTAATATATTATAAGTTCTAATATATTAATATGGAATCATATTATTTAATTAGTATTGATCAAGACTTAATTTAGAATTAATTAAGTGATCAAAATGAACTAATTAAATATGGACTCTTATATATATGGAATGGGCCAAGTTCATTTAGCTTGGGCTAAGCTTTCATGGATAGTCCATGGAGTGTGTAACCCATGGATCATATGAAATGAAAGGTCATGGGTTTAACCCTAGTCTCCACACTATATAAAGATGTCCTTGGTTGGTGAAATTGGCACTAGTGTGGGTACACTAAGAGGGCTAGCCAATTTCACTAGAGAGAACCAAAGTATTCTTATTCTCAAAGTCTTCCAAGGTGTTTTGGTGATTTGTGATTCCACTTGAGGCTTCCACACTATTGGGGCTAAGCTCTTAAAGCTTGAAGACATCAAGCTACACCAAAAAGGTATGTCATCTAACTAGTCTTTGTAGTATAGTTGCCTCATAGTATGCTAGTTAGGATTAAAGCCTTGGAAAGTTCTTATTTGCATGTATAATAGAGAAAACATAGATCCAAGGTTTATAGGGTTGCATGTACACCATAGGAGTGTTAGAATGCTCAAAACCCAACAGTGGTATCAGAGCCTAGGCTTGTTTTCTTGTTACACTTGCAAAAACTGCTTAAAAATCGAAGTTTTTTGCTGTCTGGACAACGGACTCGGCGAGTCCATCAGGGGACTCGACGAGTCCATGCCTTAAAAATGTTCAAAACGATCCAACTCGCCGAGTTGGTTCATGTACTCGACGAGTTGGACCCCCAGACAGCATATATTCGACTGTTTTGGCTAGAAATGGACTAGGAACATTACCCTAAGTTGTTTTTGAACTTATAAACCTATTTTTGATGTGGTAATGTTCATGCTAATCCAATTTCAAAGATAATTGTCAAAAGATTCATGTTTTGTATTAGTTTAAGAGTATTGCTAATTACATGGAAAAGTTTGATATGAATTATCTTTGTTCATATGAGTTGCTTAGATTAATAGAAAAGTTAATTGAATAGTTGTTTTCAATCCATTTTAATCTAAAAGTTGATTCTAAAATGTGTTTGTGTAACTTGTCCTCAAGTTACATGAAAAGTCACATTTAAGTTTCTTAAAACTCATAAAAAATTGTCATAGGTTACAAAATAAAGAGTCTTGTTCTCATTAAATGGTTTTATGACTCCATAACTTGTCCTCAAGTTGTGGAGGTTCAAGAGTCTCTTCATTAAATAAAATATGTGTAACCTTAGTTAAACTCATAAAGTTTCCATAAGTTATGAATTATGAAGAGTCACTTTCTTAATTAGTTTAAAGTCTTCCATAACTTGTCCTCAAGTTATGGAACTTGAAGAGTTTTTTAATTAAAACTACTTTAAACACATAAGTTATGGAATAGAAAAGTTTTGAAAGTTACAAAACTTGCCCTCAAGTTTTGGAATTTGAAAAGTTTTCTCTTATGAATACTTTAATTCCAAGTTTAGCCCTTAGAATTTTAAAAGTTAAAATTCAACCCTTATACTTTATAATATTATAAGTTAATAATATATATATATATATATATATATATATATATATATATATATATATATATAAGAGCAAGTCAGTCTTACCGTTAGTAGGCCTCATTCACGAAGCCGGTCTATAAGGGGGTATAAGGTTACTGCCTATAAAATGGCAGTTTAATGGGTGTCCACTCTCACCCACCGCTTCCTTGACTGGTGGAGGGTCGTTAGCCGAACGGGTAGGACAAAGACTATAAATTCTCCCTTCATTAAAAGTATTAATGATAAATACTAAGTAACTAAACCTTTTATAAATACCCAATCTTAGTTACTTAGGAAAATGTGAATAAGGTGCTAATCCATGAAAGTATACTTTTCACTTTGTTTAAGTCGGTTAGTGGAGCGTGTGTGGTTAACCGGCACACTAACTCGTATTTAACAAGGTAGGCAAAGGGTAACTTAATGTTTATCATAGTATCGATGGAGCGTGTGTGGTTAACCGACACATTGATTGAGGGGTAAACACTTAAGGGTACCAAGTAATTTGCATGGTTACTTCACACCTTGTTTTGTGATCCTCGGCATCCCAGTCACAAAACCTGAAGGGCACACTCAAGATTGAAACATGCCTTTGAAAAGTTCAATGAATCTCAAAAGAATCTAGGAGTTTCAAAACCAATTAAAACCTAATAATACATTTCGTTTATCTTGGTGGAAATTGGTGAATCGTCATTCACCTACCTTCAAATATTCTATAGCTTGGATTACGGCATCCCTCTTCCAAGTTATAAAATATTGTGTTGGGTCCTAGCCTTAATATTTCATATTGGGTGTTATATTAAGGACTTTAAATCAATTATCTTGAATATCTCCCAAAAGATGTCTAGTTCAGACATCTATGATCATCCCAAATCTCTTGGAACTTCACTTCCTCCACCTCCTCCAATTATTCTCCCTAACCCACAAGTTCTTGAAAAGTTTAAGGTCACTCAAGCCCTATTGGCAAGCAAAGGTCTATGTGTGATCACATCTTGGAGATGTAGTCACATATTGACAAGCCGGGAGAGTTGGGTGTCAAAGTCTTGAGAAAGTTGGTGGCTCAACTACTTTCTAAGTCACATAGTGCGTTCCTTTGGGACTCCTATGAAACAGACTATGACAAGACCCTTAATGATCTTATCTATTTGCTAAGATCAACTTCCTAAAACTTTATGGACATTGACAATGATGACATTGGATATCCAGTAAAGCTCTCTCTTCCCAATGGAAAGGGATCGGTCATAGTCAACTCGGTTGACCAAATGGTAAAGAGAGAGGCTAAGTCTTAGATAGTCCCATTATCAAGGGTCCATTGCCAAAGGAAGGGGCATTGGTTGCGAAGCTGCCAAATTTACCTAAGGATGTTAAAGTCAATAAGTTTGACTCTACTTCAGGTAAAGTCCATTGTCTAACTCTATTAAGTTCCTACTTGGGGATTCTTATTACATGATGTGACTGGGTCACATGTTGATGTTTGAAGAATCAAAGAAAAGTGAAGAAACTTAAAGAAAGAATATGCTGAATCTGATCGCGTAGATGGATTTCTATCGCATAGTTTGAAGATCGGATTCTTAAGCTACTTCTTAGGAGTTATGATATATTGCTTAGGAATAGATAACAACAAAGTTTTCATGTGCTTTTGCACTGTAAGGATAGTTTTTTCCGCAAAGTTTTTAAAATAAAAGGAAAATTTTTGATTTTATTTATTTTAAAATATCCTTACAATGGCATTTATGAAAATCTTTGTTGCTTATAAGATTCCATTAAGAGCAAGAGTGGAAATATGAATTTGATTCTTTCATTTGTGGTAGTGTCCAAATTTACCAAATAAGGAAAGATTCTCATCACCCAAGTTTCAGTTGGATAGAAACTTGGAATCATGCAAGTTGTATAGTATGATGAATGAGAATTTTCAACTTTGGAAAATTAAGACTAGTTCCTTGTTCACATGTATATGTGAGTCAAGTGAAGGACTAAGGGATCGAGTACACATTCTTGTGCACTGATCAAGTCCACCATAAAAGATCGATATGACTATTCGTCATGATTTACTAAGGCTTAGTAAATATGATTATACTTACAAGCTTAAGTATAATTCTGAGACATTGGAAAAGTTTCAATGTATGACAGAACGAATGAGAAGAATCAAATTACGCAGAAGGATAAAAGTTTCTCAAATCTGAAAAGATGGGAGAGTACTTTAGTATCATGTTTTAAGATCATCTTAATGATTTTGAGACCTTATCACAATTCATCCTCTAAGTGCATTCTGATAGTTAAGAAGAGGAGTTATGAATTGTTGAAGTGGTTAAATCAAGAAGATGATTCATACATCGTTCCAAAAACAATTCTTAGAGTTATACTCTAAGATTGTAACTTGAGTGACATGTCTTAAAAGATATTTAAAAACACTTGTCAAATGTAAGAGTAAAAGTTTTCTACTCTTGTACATTTGAAATTGGTAATTTGTGATGTTTTGGATAAAACAAAAATCAACTAAGGCCAATTGTGTTAAGTGTCTGTCTTGATTAGAATCCACACTATCTCTTGAATATTTGGCAAGAAAGTCTTATAGGTCAAGGAGACAGTGGGAGTCTAAAAGATCCTGAAAGGGTTTCAAGAAGTAATCAAGAATAAAAACCTGTATTTCATCACTAGCACACAACTAGAGGTTTATAACCTATCGTGTTGACATTTCTGTGCCCATTCCAGTTAAGTTGGCTATACATTTGAGTTCTACAAGTTCTCAATTGTTTGCATAGCTACTTGGAAGCAATGGCAGGCCCTTGAGCTGCCAAGTGGCAAGAAGTTAAGATTGCACAAATTCAATCCATATGAGTTAGGATTTGTCACTAACCTAGTCTTGTGATTATGGTTTGACAAATTCACATGGATAAGAACACATACACCATAAAATCTAAGTGTCATAAGGTTTCTCTCCGATTCATGAAAATGATGGTGAGGAAATTCTTTCACTAATTAGATTTTAATTAGATAGCAATTGTGATATTTGCAGTTCTCAAAGTCATTAGTGGAGTGTGCGTGGTTAACCGACACACTAACATTGACTTATGAGAAATGGCAAAAGGTCTAAACAATTGAGACTATGATTACGGCATCCCTTTTCATAGTTCTGAAATTGTTTAGACACACATGTGAGCTATCTAAGATAAGGTGTATGATCTTGATAAAGTCTTATCAAAGCAATCTAGTATCAGAAATCTGAACTTTGGTAAGAATGTCAATAAAGTATTGACTTCTAGAGGTCCAGTTGTTTTCTGGATACATGTCAAAGCTAGTGGGAGCATAAGTGTTATGCTAATAATCATCATATTAGTGGGAGCATGATAATTATGATAAGTATTGTAAGTTAGGACAATCTAAGGTTTACCAAAGATTGGTTGCTCAGGGACAGTTGGAAGTATAGTGTTAATTTTTGGAAGGACCATATTGACATAGTCTGAAAAGAGGCAACTCTTGTTCAGATGTGGTAGTCAGAATGGGAATATAGAGTTGTCTTCATAGGTGGAAACAATCTGTGTAAGGTTAAAGAAACTTAATGCAAGAAGCATGTTCAAAGCAATGCGCTTTGAATCTGAGACATCGTTTCCATGGAATTGCTCTCCATTGGGATACTCTGTAATGATTGTTGCCAAGCCTTTGTGGCTTTGTGCATAATCATTACAAGAGGAACAGTGCATATAAGTTTAAAATCTAAACAGATTTCGATAAATGATAGGAATTTGGAATTCTTACATTTAAGACAAGGAATTGGGAGTGTGAAAAGAGAATCATTGAAATTATGTTCAATTGATCTAATTCACAAAGAAAAGGATCATAGACAAACATAGAGTTCATACTTGGTATATGGCAAAGCTATTGTTTAGAAAAAAACATAGTGTACATGCTTGGAGCATGGGACAACTAGTGTTTTTAATTCAAGTATAAAGTTGATAAAACCGAAACAATGAATAATGAGTAATCAGTATGGTGATAAATAGAAAGAGGTTTATTTATATTCATAGGTTTTGATACCATATTAGATTCATTTATTCTTGTGTTTCACTTTGCATGTTTTGACTTCCATAATAACTAGGTTATTCTTTCGGAATGACTAAGTCATTCAAACCATCCACAGTCGGTCATATGTTGGAAGTAGATATGAATCAAGACTGTCATGGGTTGGCTTGTAGAGGTCCAAGTTGGTGGACAAAGTTGTGCTACAACACTCATGAGTGCTCATAAGTTCTGAGTATTGGATTCAAACCGCGCTCATTTGAATCACTTCATGGATTTTATCACGAGTGATCATGAGACAATAATATCTTATATTCTTCAAACCTAGAGATATGAGTTGTTACTATGAGTTGATAGTACATTGATTGCATGAAAACGCATTGGTAACTCGATGTTATAAAACGTGCCTTTGTGTATGATTCAACAAGTAGCAGAACAAGCCATATGAGTCGAAGTTTATCCGTTCATTTTACCTTCGGGATAAAAGCGATATCTATGGGCCCCTCGATGATTTAATGATGACACATGAGTGCTTGGCCAAGCCAGGACTGATTTGATTTGTTCAATTAGTCAGTCGTCATAAATCGGAAATCGGGAAACAACAAATGGACAGAGAGAATGATTATAATCCATGTCTCAGTCCATATGATATCTAGAATGGAGGAATATATGATCCCTTATCTAATGGACAACTCATTCACAAGGTCAGAGTTCGACAGCGGCTTTAAGAGCTACGATTTCCAGTTAGGTTTTGAAGTCATACTCAATAATAGTTTTAGACTTATCCAAGTGGGAGACTGTTGGATTAATGTCTAAGTCCATAACTATATTTGGTATGTTCTTGACCCGACCCGGCATGGTCCATTTGGGTTGCACTTCACCGACACAATTTATATGGATAGTCTTTTGAGAATAGTATATTTATGATTTATATTAATATATTATAAGTTCTAATATATTAATATGGAATCATATTATTTAATTAGTATTGATCAAGACTTAATTTAGAATTAATTAAGTGATCAAAATGAACTAATTAAATATGGACTCTTATATATATGGAATGGGCCAAGTTCATTTAGCTTGGGCTAAGCTTTCATGGATAGTCCATGGAGTGTGTAACCCATGGATCATATGAAATGAAAGGTCATGGGTTTAACCCTAGTCTCCACACTATATAAAGATGTCCTTGGTTGGTGAAATTGGCACTAGTGTGGGTACACTAAGAGGGCTAGCCGATTTCACTAGAGAGAAGCAAAGTATTCTTATTCTCAAAGTCTTCCAAGGTGTTTTGGTGATTTGTGATTCCACTTGAGGCTTCCACACTATTGGGGCTAAGCTCTTAAAGCTTGAAGACATCAAGCTACACCAAAAAGTTATGTCATCTAACTAGTCTTTGTAGTATAGTTGCCTCATAGTATGCTAGTTAGGATTAAAGCCTTGGAAAGTTCTTATTTGCATGTATAATAGAGAAAACATAGATCCAAGGTTTATAGGGTTGCATGTACACCATAGGAGTGTTAGAATGCTCAAAACCCAACAGTGGTATCAGAGCCTAGGCTTGTTTTCTTGTTACACTTGCAAAAACTGCTTAAAAATCGAAGTTTTTTGCTGTCTGGACAACGGACTCGGCGAGTCCATCAGGGGACTCGACGATTCCATGCCTTAAAAATGTTCAAAACGATCCAACTCGCCGAGTTGGTTCATGCACTCGACGAGTTGGACCCCCAGACAGCATATATTCGACTGTTTTGGCTAGAAATGGACTAGGAACATTACCCTAAGTTGTTTTTGAACTTATAAACCAATTTTTGATGTGGTAATGTTCATGCTAATCCAATTTCAAAGATAATTGTCAAAAGATTCATGTTTTGTATTAGTTTAAGAGTATTGCTAATTACATGGAAAAGTTTGATGTGAATTATCTTTGTTCATATGAGTTGCTTAGATTAATAGAAAAGTTAATTGAATAGTTGTTTTGAATCCATTTTAATCTAAAAGTTGATTCTAAAATGTGTTTGTGTAACTTGTCCTCAAGTTACATGAAAAGTCACATTTAAGTTTCTTAAAACTCATAAAAAATTGTCATAGGTTACAAAATAAAGAGTCTTGTTCTCATTAAATGGTTTTATGACTCCATAACTTGTCCTCAAGTTGTGGAGGTTCAAGAGTCTCTTCATTAAATAAAATATGTGTAACCTTAGTTAAACTCATAAAGTTTCCATAAGTTATGAATTATGAAGAGTCACTTTCTTAATTAGTTTAAAGTCTTCCATAACTTGTCCTCAAGTTATGGAACTTGAAGAGTTTTTTAATTAAAACTACTTTAAACACATAAGTTATGGAATAGAAAAGTTTTGAAAGTTACAAAACTTGCCCTCAAGTTTTGGAATTTGAAAAGTTTTCTCTTATGAATACTTTAATTCCAAGTTTAGCCCTTAGAATTTTAAAAGTTAAAATTCAACCCTTATACTTTATAATATTATAAGTTAATAATATATATATATATATATATATATATATATATATATATATATATATATATATATATATGTATAAGAGCAAGTCAGTCTTACCGTTAGTAGGCCTCATTCACGAAGCCGGTCTATAAGGGGGTATAAGGTTACTGCCTATAAAATGGCAGTTTAATGGGTGTCCACTCTCACCCACCGCTTCCTTGACTGGTGGAGGGTCGTTAGCCGAATGGGTAGGACAAAGACTATAAATTCTCCCTTCATTAAAAGTATTAATGATAAATACTAAGTAACTAAACCTTTTATAAATACCCAATCTTAGTTACTTAGGAAAATGTTAATAAGGTGCTAATCCATGAAAGTATACTTTTCACTTTGTTTAAGTCGGTTAGTGGAGCGTGTGTGGTTAACCGGCACACTAACTCGTATTTAACAAGGTAGGCAAAGGGTAAATTAATGTTTATCATAGTATCGATGGAGCGTGTGTGGTTAACCGACACATCGATTGAAGGGTAAACACTTAACAAGGTGACCCGACCCGGCATGGTCCATTTGGGTTGCAC
This sequence comes from Lactuca virosa, assembly GCF_052849685.1. Lineage (NCBI taxonomy): Eukaryota > Viridiplantae > Streptophyta > Magnoliopsida > Asterales > Asteraceae > Lactuca > Lactuca virosa. Next base: position 342,057,234 of record NC_136433.1, read on the forward strand.
TTCACCAACACAATTTATATGGATAGTCTTTTGAGAATAGTATATTTATGATTTATATTAATATATTATAAGTTCTAATATATTAATATGGAATCATATTATTTAATTAGTATTGATCAAGACTTAATTTAAAATTAATTAAGTGATCAAAATGAACTAATTAAATATGGACTCTTATATATATGGAATGGGCCAAGTTCATTTAGCTTGGGCTAAGCTTTCATGGATAGTCCATGGAGTGTGTAACCCATGGATCATATGAAATGAAAGGTCATGGGTTTAACCCTAGTCTCCACACTATATAAAGATATCCTTGGTTGGTGAAATTGGCACTAGTGTGGGTACACTAAGAGGGCTAGCCGATTTCACTAGAGAGAACCAAAGTATTCTTATTCTCAAAGTCTTCCAAGGTGTTTTGGTGATTTGTGATTCCACTTGAGGCTTCCACACTATTGGGGCTAAGCTCTTAAAGCTTGAAGACATCAAGCTACACCAAAAAGGTATGTCATCTAACTAGTCTTTGTAGTATAGTTGCCTCATAGTATGCTAGTTAGGATTAAAGCCTTGGAAAGTTCTTATTTGCATGTATAATAGAGAAAACATAGATCCAAGGTTTATAGGGTTGCATGTACACCATAGGAGTGTTAGAATGCTCAAAACCCAACAAGTATGTGATCAGTATGTTTATGATATATTATTATGTGATGGTGGTAGGGGCGAAATAGTCTCCGGTTACCGGTTGAAAGATACCGATGGCAGATACCGGTTGAAAGATACCGATGGTATTATGTGGTATGTGGTATGATGGGGGAACTCACTAAGCTTCGTGCTTACGGTTTACAGTTCTGGTTTCAGGTGCTTTGTTTTCCAAGGAAAGGAGCCGGCTTGATCGCAGCGCATCACACTATGTTTTCCGCACATGAGATCTTTGGGATTACACTCTGATATGGTTTTATGATAAAATGCTTTGATTATTGACACTTTGGTTTGACATGGGATATTATTACGAATGTTTTTATACTAATGGTTTTATGTAATAACTATTTAAAAATGAAATTTTTGGCCTTGAATTTTGGGATGTTACACTAGCATAAACACATATATTGCATACTGCATAGGACCGAAGTCCAGAACACATAACACAAAGACATGCTTGAATCACAAAGACATCAAGCACACTGAACTATTGCATCGAACCGAAGTCTGGAACTACTGCTAACTAAACGGGCCGGCATTGTGGCCGTAGACTCGTTCCTACTGGAAGGAAACTCACCTGTACTGCCGAACTCTGCTGATAACCCTCTGGCTGCTATCCGAAAACTCTTCGAAACGCTGCCCCTCTAGCTCCCTGAGCTCCATTTGGTCTGAAATGCTACCCCAACTCTGGATCTAAAGCTCCTTCTTGCACCACCAAGGCCCTTATTCCTTCTCCAAGCTTCAATTCACTCACAAGACAAGAAACTAGCCCAAGAATGAGGTTGGGTGGCTAGGGTTTCGAGTTTTGGACTATAGGGCCACAAATGAACCCTAGGAAAGAGAATGAGATGCTTAAATAGGGTACCAAGTCCCAGAATTAGGGTTTCCCAACCCAGACCAGACTCGCCGAGTCCACTAGCCGACTCGTCGATTCGGTCAGTTAATCTTCCACACGGAGCCCGCTCCGACTCGTCGAGTTCTTCCTTGGACTCGACGAGTTGACTCCTTCGACTTAGGCTTTTCTTTCTTTTCTTGGTCTTTCTGATTCTGGGTGTTACAACTCTTCCCCACTTAAACTAGACTTCGTCCTCGAAGTCCGCCACGGCCAACCGTCCTGCAATCTGCTCACAACCTTCCTGCACGATGCACACTTTATCTGCTCGGTCCAGCCCTCGGGGAACCGCCTCCAATGGCCTTCTGCCCTGTCATTCCGGCTAAAACTAGTTCTTGTAGCTAATAACCTTGAGTGCACTCTAATCCCCAACCATCCTGAGAACACATCTTACCCAACTGACCATCCATCTGGTACTTCCCGAGTACTTATGTTGAACTTCCTAGGGGCTCACCCCCTTTTCCTTGCGCATTATCTGGCTTTCCCAAGGAAACTCCCCATAACTTTCCATGAAATTCCAAAATAGCATTACCGTTGGAGACCCAGAACTGTCTAAAACACTGATCTGCCTGAAAATACTAAACTGCCTGAAACACTGACTGCCTGAAACACTGAACTGCCTGAAGCAGTATGCTGCCACATGGCTGCTCTTCCAAAATCTAATGAGACCTCCCTGGTCTCAGTTCGTTCACCAATTATCTGATATACCTGGTTCCCGCCCGATTGCGGAGCCAAATGACTCCCTACTTAGTCGCCTCACACAACTTCTGACCGAAATCCTTCTCTAGAACTAACTGCTATTAGTTATCTTGTCACTGTGGCCCTAACGGCCTTCTGATCTAACTGATCGATTCCATACGTCGAATCCTGAGGTTACCCAACCGCGGCTAACGCGATTGCTACATGGCCAATTGTAGCCTTATATATCAAGCACCCTTAAGCAATCCATTGCTTTCTTGCCCTCATAGCTGTAGTGACGTTTCAACTGTCGTATCGCTGGCTCAACCATATCTAAACCATTTGGGAAATTCCTAAATCCAATCTGTGGATTTCCAATCTTCACTGCTGCTCCCGAACTGGTGGTTACGACTGTTCCTCCTGCGCCCTAACAATGCGCTCGTGCTATCTACCAACCTTTGTATGATACAGCTACACCCGCAGTCTCACACCACTCTACCACTATCTGGCTGCTAGTGAATGCTACGGCTACACCCGCAGACTTACAACACTCTAACACTATCTGGCTGCTAGTGAATGCTACGGCTACACCCGCAGACTTACAACACTCTAACACTATCTGGCTGCTAGTGAATGCTACGGCTACCCCCGCAGACTTACAACACTCTAACATTATCTGGCTGCTAGTGAATGTTACGGCTACACCCGCAGACTTACAACACTCTAACACTGTCTACTATTCTGAGGGCATCCTGACTCACCCGAGTCCTGCTAGCGATCCTCCGATCTGATTTACAAAACCAGCCCTCAGTCATCAAATGCTACAACTGCCTTGGTCAACTAGCTGCTCGCACCCAACTCCTCTTAACATTACTCCCTCTGACTGAGAACCCTGCTATCTCCTTATCCGCCCTCCGGATAAACCGAGACCACCCTTGTCTCGACTAACCTGCCATTAACTAGATTACCGGACTCCCACCAATTACCACACCCAGCGCAATCTCTTAGTCGCTTTCGGCGACTTCCGAAGATACTTCGGCTATCCATAAATGCTTCATCTACTCTGCCAACAATAAGCCTCCTCAGAGGAGATGAAAAGGATCTTGGCAAAATTTAATTGGCCATCAACGTCCAATAATAAGCCTCCTTTGGGGACAAGTTCCAATAACGTGTCAACCAATCCCCCTCCCAACGTTAATCCTCCTATAGTAGGAGAGAAGATGGATGAGGAAGTGAAAAAATTGTTGTTACAAAGAGAAGCTGAAGTGGATAAGGCTTTTAAAGATTATCGTCTCCAAAGAGACCTTCTAGACATCTATTGTGATGAAATTGATCGTAAAAAGAATTGGATTATAAGTACCAGGCAAGAAATCCAATCTACCGAGAGTTCGATCCGTTCCAGTGAAGAAAATTTGCGAAAGCTTAAGAGTGAATTAGCACTTCGTGAGTACTATTTGGAGAAAAAAAAGGAAGTCATTGCTATGAAAAAAGAGTATCCGTATGAGTTTCCGATGTGGGAAGAAGATGAGTAGTATTTTAATAATGTTCTTGCTTGTTGTAGTAATATAAAGGTAGTATATGTCCAAGTATGTCTTTCATTTTTAATTTTAAGGTAGTATATCTGCAACCATGTTTTTTTTATTAGTGGTTGGTTAGGAGCTGCAAAATCTGTAAGATTTTTCGGTTTACTTATGTTTAGTAATCTAATTATGTTAATGTCAACTTTGTTTTAACAAATACTCAACGAAATGGTTATGTCTTCTATTTTTGACTTTTTTATTTGTAAACAACATGTGTTGTATAGTCGAATGAATTAAGAATAAATATATATTACAACATGTATAGTACACAAGCAATATAGAAAATTAAGACAACAAATTCTCATACATGGAAATACAAACCATTACAAATAAAAACATACATTAGTTTACTTATGTTTAGTAATCTAATTATGTTAATGTCAACTTTGTTTTATCAAATACGCAACGAAATGGTTATGTCTGCTATTTTTGACTTTTTTTATTTGTAAACAACATGTGTTGTATAGTCGAATGAATTAAGAATAAATATATATTACAACATGTATAGTACACAAGCAATGTAGAATATTAAGACAACAAATTCTCATACATGGAAACACAAACCATTACAAATAAAAACATACATTACTACATCTTACGTACTTTTACTACTTAGTGGTACATACAGCCTGCATAATCGAGATTTAGACTACAACTTATACACAACAACACCAAAAAAGAAAATCCAACTACAAAGTAACGCTATCTTCAAGTGCAGTACTTTGCTTTGAAGCTTCTTCTTTGATCGAGCTAAGTTAGCGACTATCAACGAATTATTGTCTTTCGTTTCATCCAGCCAACAAATAAACCCAGACTGTGGTGGCTGATAAATAAATATCAAAAAAATTATGTGTATTCTCTAAATATTCAATCATAAATAACAATATATATAATTAAGTGATAACGCAAATACCTCTTTAGGACAAGCATAAAATAGTCGTCCAGGGTTGTTTGAAGTCCTTGATGTCCTTATAATACCTTGAGCCCCACAACTGCAATTTGCCATTTTCATTGGTTACTGAGATGAAATTTTTATTAGTGTAGCCAGGTAAATCTCTTCATTTATAAAGTGCCATTAAGCTACATATTCGGGCACATGATTGTAGCTTGACTACTGTCTTATAGGTTTGGACTATTGCCTTTTAGCATTTGACTACTATTTTATGTGTTGTCTTATCGAACAATGAATTTCGGACACAGGATTGTAGGTTGACTACTGTGTTGTACGTATTGACTACTGTCCACTTGCAGTTAACTACTGGTTTATGTGTTGTCTAATCTAACTGTTAGTTTCTGACACAGGATTGTAGCTTGACTACTGTGTTATAGGTATTGACTACTGTCTACCAGCATTTGACTACTACTTTAGGTTTCGAATACTGCTTCGATTCTTTAAAAAGGTTTTGAAATAATTTAAATCATCCTTATTGATATATTTTACAAAGGTTCATGTTCACCTCCCTAACGTTAAACATGAGTTTCTCATACAATGACTATGAAGACAGCTTTACCAACTTGCTTGTTTACCTCCACAACATTCAGCATGCAAATCCCCACAGTTACACTTACATCAAAACCGATGTTATGGATCGGTTCGAACTATGTTTTGTTGCTATTCGATGTGTGGTAATGTAGTATCGATTTGTTTTTTATTTTGCTAAACCAATTTAGATTAGTCTAAAAACTAATAATTATGTTATATAAAATTTGAAATAGATCAACGCATTTATAGGATGCATGCTTCCGGTCATCTTCATAAGCAATGTCCGTATTAGAGGAGAGTATGTTAATACAATGTTCGTAGCAGTTGCTATTGATGGAAACAACAATACTATGCCAATAGCATTTGGTATCGGGGTGGCAAATAGTGTTAACTCTTGCAGTTGGTTCCTTATGAGGTTGAAGGATGCTATCGGAGCGGGTACGGAAGTTGCGCTCATAACCAACATGGGTGATACCATTGCTTCTTGCATTGGTCAAGTATTCCCTGATGCTTATCATGGTTATTCGTCTAACAGTGTTTTGAATTATTGTCGATTAAGAATTGGTCAAAGCAGAAATTTAGACTACTTGTTCATCCGTGTATGCAAAGCATATACCACGCAAGACTTTAAACAAACATTTTCTAAGTTAAGTCATGGTGCATAGGAAGTTCTTCACAACATCGGACATATGAAATGGGCACGGGCCTATTTCCCTAATATACGTTGGAATGTACTAAACATTAATATTCCAGAATTCCTAATGGTGTTATCGGTTATTCAACGCAATGTACCGATAATAACGCTAATTGATGCAATTGTGCAGTACATCCAACAGACGTTTGCAGAACGTTGTGTCATGGGAGGTAATATAGGAACTTTTTATAAATCACTTAAATGCCGGTAATTTATTATCCTTTGATTTTTCAGGAATGTTGAGCACCGTATTCACACCTTACGCAGAGATCGTCCTTCAAAGGAGGATGCAAAAGTCTCGGCAATGGAAAGCAACGAAAATCCCATCTGAGATCCCGTCTATGTTACCTTCAGATATTTTCCAAGTTTTTTATTTCAAACGTACATGTGTTGTGGATCTGAATCGCCACACATGTTCTTGTGGGAAATGGCACAGTCTTGGTATAGCATGTGGTCATGCTCTTGCTGCAGCACGTTATACAAACAACACGGAATTAGCCCATATGGTTCAAATATATTATCGGGCTGATGTGTTTCGAACTACATACCAGGCTAGGAATGTGAATGTTGTTCCCCCTCCATCTGAATGGGAAATACCAGAGCCATTGCCAGTCGTTTTAATCCCTATGTAATAGGTTGTCAGATGTTCCTTTAATAAATAAAATTTCCATTGTAGATAACGCTACCTTCTAATCCCTATGTAATACTAGAGGCATTGATGGCCGTTTTAGTCCCTATATAAAATGAATTCATCTGACTTCGGTGTTTGGCATTGCGAAGACGAAGACTGCTATGTTTGTTGTCACACCCCAAAACCGGAACGGCGGAAACGTTCGGGGGTGGAGGACGTCATGTACAGTATCACAACAATGCAAAGTAGTAAACAAGAAATAACATCATTCATTGCATTAATAATATAATTTCATACAAGTGTGTTCTGTCAAGTTATATAGACACCAAAATATACGAATCAAAATAAAAGATGAGTCTTGAACGAGCTCCATCTTCTCAAAACCTGGCACCGGTACCTTTCTACTGGTGACCTGAGAATACAAGTTATTTTGAAAGAGTTTATCAGCTTTAAAGCTGGTGAGATCATAAGTATTTTAGTGTCTGAATTTGTATGAAAGCATTTGTAAGATGTTTGTAAGATGTTTGTATATGTTTGTAAAAGTTTGTAATTGTTTGAACTCTCCTAGAAAACCCTATGTTTCCTACTAAAAGTAGCCTTCTACCAAGGCATCTAGTATCTGTGTGTGTGTCTCTTGTAAGAGTATGTATTTTCCCAAATCTGACTATCATTAACCAAAAATATAGTTTTTACATTACTGTTCATTGTGTGAATGTTCACAAAGTGAATGTAATGGGAAAATGAAATAGTATTGTAGTGTTGTATTAAGTAACTACTGCTGTACTAACTACCTTAAACCAATTGTTATTTAAAGTACCATGTGATCGGCCTGTATCCTGCTACTGACTCATAGAAAAACGACGATGTAAGACGTCGTAAGAAATGACGTTTGGCACCCGTAGACTTGCAAGTCCCACTGTAGCGAGCAGCAAGGTGTAGGATAGTCAATCCAGTATAGATCTATACACAAACTCATACGCTCCCCACTTAAGAAGATTCTGGATACAAAACGGTCATGGCAGGTAGTGCCATGCCCCGTTACGTGGCTTACATAACTGTAGTAATGTATATGTAATGTATGTGCTAGCTGTATTGTGTGTTCTTCCTCTGTCTAGCCTGTATGTACGTTCTCTCTGTATGGTATTGTTTGTTTCTCATCACTATGTATTATGTTTGTTTCTCATCACTATGTATTATGTTTGCTTCTCATCACTATGTATTATGTTTGTTTCTCATCACTATGTATTAGGTTTGTTTCTCATCACTATGTACTACTCATGAATGAACTGACTCATTGTATGTTTCATTGTTCTAGTTATAGTATTAGTATCTCCCTAAACTATACCTATTATAGCTTACTAGTAATGTTGTTTGTGTATATGAACATGTGTGTATACCTTTGCTACCCAAAGGTATTGAACTGAATGAAAGAAGTAGCCTTTTATATCTATATACATATACATAATATATAACTAGGATTCAAACGACCTTCGGACAAATAACCGATACCCTAAGTCCACAACCAAACGAGGAACAGGAGGTAAGGTGAGTTATCAGTCCTAAGTCCTTTCAATCCTACTTATATAACTATATCTATAAAGATATACATTTAACAGAATATAAGTGTAAAAGAGTTTACTAAAAGTAATTGACATGTAAAAGAGTTTGATAAAAGTATTTGATATGTAAAAGAGTTTACTAAAAGTATTTGATATGTAAAAGAGTTTACTAAAAGTAATTGACATGTAAAAGAGTTTGAAAAGTAGTTTGTTTGATAACACAGTTTGAAAAGAAAGAAATTCACTTGTTTGGTAGTTATTAATCACATGTGATTGATATAATAACTATAATAGTTCAACTTGTATCCCCCCCCCCCATAAAAGCATTTAAAAACATTTAAAAGGTTAATTAAGGGGTATGAACTCACCTGTAGTGAGTGGTTTGGATGAACGGAATGTATAGGATGCTAAGTGTCAAGTGAAGACTTGTACACACACAATGATCCTATTTAACATATAATAACACATATATGTATTCAATTAGTCATAAAACAACTAATTAACCAAGTTTAAGACATCCTAAGACAAGTAAAACACTTGATTTAAGTGCTATAAGTCCTAAGGATTGCATCTAAGGGTGGTAGGACCTTGCATTTGAGTTTAGGGTTCAAGGGTAAACTCCTTTGGAGTTTACGGTTTTGTGACCATCACCTCTTGAGTTTACAGTCGTAAACCCATGAGTTTACGGCCGTAAACTCATGGTACTTTTACCATGTTGTGTTTTGAAGCTTTACAAGTCATTAGAAGCATTCCTACTTCATGTCTAAGCCTTTGGAAGAGATTAGGGCACCATTTCACTCCTTTGTGGAGTTTACGGTCCTTGGACCATTTCTCTTTGGGTTTACGACCGTAAACCCAAATGGTTTATGGTCTTTTTGGTGTTTTAACTCCTAAGCACATCAAGGATGGTATCTAGACTAGTTTCCAAGGCTTGGTAAGGGACTAGGGCACACTTTGGCCCCTTTATTAGGGTTTACAGTCCAAGAACATCTTGGACCGTAAACACCTTTGATCCTGTGTTTCTTTGGTGTTTTCTTGATGATTAGAAGTGTAACAAGTCTTATAATACACTAGGGTAGGAGTACTTACTATGTAGAAGCTTGAAAAGGTGCTAAAAGTCCAAGAACACTAGTGTGTGTTCTTGGTGTTCTTGGTGAAACTTGAAAATCTACACATTTGGAATGATTTCACGGATGGAATCATGTAAGATCACTAGATTATGGTAGATATCAACTTATTAGGGTAAGAAACACTTACAAAGTTGAAGATCAAGAAGAAAAGTTGGATGATACTTGAGAGGATTTGAGTTTGGATCTTGAAAATGTGAAAAAGTGGTAAATAATCACTAAGTGTCATATTTATACTCCCTTTAGGGTTTACGGCCGTAAACACCTTTGTTTAGGCCGTAAACTCCAAACTCTTGGAGTTTTGGGACTTTATTGTTGCACAATAAACCCTAGGGCATCCCCTCTCCTGATATCTCCCGAAGTACTAACTTTAAAACACTCAAACTTATTCCAAAAAGCTTGAAAGTTAGCAGAAACTGTTCTGACTTCTATTGAATTGAATGGTTGTACAGAATAGAAATTTTGGGTTGTCACATCATCCCCCCGTTAGAAGGAATTTTGTCCCAAAATTAAAATTTAAGCAAATAAGTAGTTACAAATAACTAAGTAAAAAGACGAGGATAATTCAGTTTCATCTGATCCTCTAGCTCCCAAGTGAATTCAGGTCCTCGCTTGGCGTTCCAGCGAACCTTCACTATCGGGATACGGCTTTGTTTCGTTTGCTTGACCTCCCGGTCCATGATCTCTACAGGTTCTTCCACGAAGTTGAGGCTCTCGTTGATCTCGATCTCGTCGAGTGGGATTACAAGAGTCTCTCGGACAGAAACTTTTTCAAGTTCGAGACGTGGAAGGTAGAATGTACGTTACTGAGTTCGCGTGGTAAGTTAAGTTTGTAAGCTACAGGGCCGATTCTAGCGAGAATCTCGAAATGCCCTGCGGAACTTCTCTGTCGGACACTAGAGGCTTTTAATCGTCCACTAAACTGAACGATCCTCCCTAATGATGTCCTCTAACTCTAGATCGAGCATTTCATAGCTAGATTTGAGTGTTTCCAACTGATGGGAGGCTTAGGTAATGACCTTACCTCGCTGCATCAGAACACATCCGAGCCCTTGATTTGACGCATCCAGAATAGACAACGAAGTCTTCTATCTCTTCGGGGAGGGATAGTAATGGTGCGTTGCACAAGGCATTGTTTTAGCGTTTGGAACGCTCTCTCCTGTTTCTCTTCCCATTCTAAGGTCACACCCTTCTGGGTCCGAGTTGTAAGGGGCTTTGCGAATCGTGAGAAGTTCTTAAAGAATCTACTATAGTAGTCTGCGAGACCTAGAAATTTACGAGTTTCTGTAGGTGTCTTCGGATCTGACCATTCTCAACGGCCTGGATTCTGTAAGTGTCTACTTGAATTCCCTCTTCACTAACAACGTGACACAGGAATTTGACCCTTCTAATCCAAACTCGCATTTAAGAGAATTTCGCGTAGAGATTCTCTGATCGAAATGTTTCCACTACCTGCTGAAGCTGTTGACTATAATCCTCCTTACTACGAGGGTAGATAAGTATGTCATCGATGAAGACGATGACGAACTGATCTAAGTAAGGACGACACACCTTATTCATTAAATCTATGAATAATGCGGCGCGTTTGTTAATCCGAACGGCATCACTATGAATTCGTAGCTGGTGATGCCCGGATCTTGGATCGACTTTTGAAAAGAAGTTCGCCCTTCTTCAGTTGATCAAATAATTCGTCTATGCTAGGCAAATGGGTACCGATAATTGATGGTTAGCTTGTTGAGCTCCCTGTAGTCGATGCACATACGAAACGATTCGTCTGTCTTCTTAACGAACAAGACCTGAGTTCCCCAGGGTGAGAAGCTTGGTCTTATAAAGCCCTTGATGAGCAGTTTGTTAAGTTGACTGGACAGTTCCTGCATCTCTGCAGGTGCTAGATGATAGGACGATTTGGCTACTGGAGTAGCCCCTGGAACTAAGTCGATTCCGAACTCGACTTGACGTTACGGAGGTAATCCCGGGAGTTTTCTGTTCTACCTGAATCTATTGTCTCGATCAGTGAGAAGGCATTTGATTGGATTCTAAGTTGAGTCGTAAGGCAGTACGATCACTCGTAGTCTTGGGCAGTCTCCGTCCTAAAGTTCATATCAGAAGTCATATTTGGTTCATCAATCACTGCTTTGTGTATACGAGTCGTATATAATTAAGACTGAAAAGGCAGTCGAATAAATGATTCTTCTTTAAGCTCACATCCAAACAAGGAAAAGAAGTTAAAGCGGAATCATTAATTCTAAGCCTGTAGAACCTTGATTATATACCACCCTTGCGTATACCTTCTCCAGCGATAGATCAACCGTATGGGTCTTCGGGTTGAACTTGACGTACTGTACGAGTGGTACTCCGGGAAGTTCGCTGAGGTGTCTTTGGGAAGGAGACGAATCATAAGGTACTCTATGCATGAGTACCTCGGAGTTATGGAATGACGGCTTCGCTAGAAAGGCGATTTTGGAGAAAAGAATTTACGCATGAAACTGGCATTGTGAGGATCGAATTTACTCAAGTTATAAGATAATGTCGGACTACTCGGAATAAAAGGCGTTAGACTAGATAATAAAGGGGTTACAAAACATAACGGTGCAACTTTTACAGAGTTTAAGTACTTCAGTTTTTATCTATAAGACTACTGTTGCGAACGGGGTATACTACAAAAAGCAAGTACACGCAGCACGAGAGTCCCTTGACTGACGGGGTCTCGCAAAAACATACGACTCGCGTTGCACTAGTTTTTAACAGTTTATAAGTCTACTAAAACGACACGCCCTAATATTTCAACGTGGTTCCGGAGTGGTTTCTCCTGCGGCTGTGATCCTTAGTATCTTCCCGTCTGCGCTAGAGTTCTTCGTTATTGGACAATCCTTCTTGAGATGTCCTATCTCACCTCATAAATGACATATCTGGCTTGCCCCTGCATTGGTGGTGGAAATGATGTGTCGGGTCAGAGTTATGTGGACACGGTTGCTTTCGTTGCTCCTCCTTTTCGAACAATTCCTCTTAAGGTGTCCGATTTCTCCGCAACCATAGTAAGCTTGGTTGGCTCCGATGTCAGGGACTTGAGTGAGGGGTCGTGCCGGTGCTCCACAGCTATGAGCATGGTGCCCTATTTTGTGGCAATTGCAGCATTGCATTTCATGGCAAGTCCCATTATGATGAAAGCTACACCTGTCACACTTTGGAAGTTTTCCTTCGTATGGTCTGATCGGTGTTGGGATGGTAGGGGTTATCACTTGTTGCTGTTGCATGGCAAGTCTTTGGGATCGCTTGCGCTCCTTTTGCCCTTGGCGCTTTCGTTTTCTTTTCTCGGTTTTACGGCTTTGCAAGTCTGTGACTGTTATCATTTGTTGGCTTCCCGGATCGATACAACGATCGGAACCGTCAACCCCTTTGTCAGCCTTGCTTGCGTTGTTAGCGCTGAGGTTTGCGAGGACAGCTGCGACGGCAGCTGTTACCGCGGCTTGGAATGTAGCGGCGTCGATATGAAGGATATGGGTTTCGTTGTTCGGCTGGTTATTTCTGGATGATGACATGATTCTGTTATACAAAAGAAAATGAGTTCGTGAGTGATTATGGTTGAACCTAGATGTATTTCGACCATTCATACCAAGAGTAGGAGTAAGTTCTCGAGGGTGTGACCTACATCCCTATGATGCAGTCCTAGTGAAGAGTAGAAGTAAGATCATAGAATGGTTGTAAGACAATTGCTATCCAACCTTCGACAAAAATTGGAAGGAATCCTTGAGCTAATTCACCATAGCTCAGTAATTTGACGGGGTGAGTGTTTAGATAGGATCCTAACGATAGCAAAACGAAAGTATTTGAACAAGGATTGGCACAGAATTTAGCCGACTGTCAATATCATTGATATTTAAGATGTAATACATTTGGGAAAAATGACTTTGGAGTAGGTCTTACATCATATCCGAGGTAGCAAAAGTTTTGACGGCATACTGGCCTAACTAGAAAGTACTTACAGTACAAAGTTAGTTACTTAGAAAAGTGGTACATAGAGCATAGATAGGAAGACTATTCTTTCAACCAAGGAAAGAAAGGTAGAATATCTTCTACTGGCGATGGTTATCCCTTGGGTGAACCCTCAGTTCAGCCAGCTGACGCTCCATATCAAGTAGGTACCTTGCGTACACCCTTTGGCGTACTCGGAGCTCTATGACTTCAGCTCGAGTTTTAGCTAGCTCTTGCTGCAGGGTCTCATGGTCTCCCCTAGACCTCTCACGAGCATCTTCCAGATGAATGGTGCGGATGGTATGCATTCTTGCATTGGTGACAACTTCCGTGATTCGATGGAGAGCTGTCCTGCCCTGAATCTCGTTTCTGGCCACTCTGCGGACCAGGATTGGCAAGACTCTGTCTGCTGAGCCTCCCTCGCTCAGGTCATAAAAGCTTTGATCTCCGTTGAATGGTATGGGCTGATTCTGATCTTGGCTCCATGTTTCCAAGCTTTCCACCCATGGAGGTGTCGGGCCTTGAAAAGCCGGACGAGGGTTAGGATTTGGGACAGGAGCCATCGGGGGTAGGTTCTCAACTTCAGGCTCGGAGTCAGAACCATCTGCAAAGCCTTCAGCCTGGTGATCATCCACAGGGATTGGGTGATCATTGTCTGGCTCTGCTTCAAACCCTCCTCCATTACCTTGGTTAGGGAAGTACAAGTTGTCGTGGGGATGGAATCCAGCCATGTTATCTACGCGAGAAAAAGGATATAAGAATCTAGAACATAAATAGTTTATAGTAACACAAAATACTCCTATAGTATTTTAGGTTTATGTTCTATTGTTTTCATTGTGGTATTATGGGTAAGTTTTTAGACTTGTTGCAACCTCACAACCACACTTAGGCACATGCTAGTCACTCCTCGGATAATATAGTTGATCAGGCTATATCTTCCCAGGGTTGACCATATGTCTCTAAGTCTACTTGTGCTGTCCAACAATCGTAATACTTTTGTTCTGTCCTAGTGACACTGATTTTAGTATGAATGCAGGCATGTATACCTAATTAAATATTTTATTAATTAAAAGTATAAACTCTTAGTCAGAGTATTTTAATCCCATTGTATTTATAGTCTGTATATCTTTTATGGGTTGATATACTAAATTCACTATAAACAATGCTCTGATACCAATCTGTCACTCCCCAAAACCGGAATGGTGGAAACCTTCGGCGGTGGAGGACGTCATGTACAATATCACAACAATGCAAAGTAGTAAACAAGCAACAACATCATTCATTGCATTAATAATATAATTTCATACAAGTGTGTTCTGTCAAGTTATATAGACACCAAAATATACGAATCAAAATAAAAGATGAGTCTTGAACGAGCTCCATCTTCTCAAAACCTGGCACCGGTACCTTTCTACTGGTGACCTGAGAATACAAGTTATTTTGAAAGAGTTTATCAGCTTTAAAGCTGGTGAGATCATAAGTATTTTAGTGTCTGAATTTGTATGAAAGCATTTGTAAGATGTTTGTAAGATGTTTGTATATGTTTGTAAAAGTTTGTAATTGTTTGAACTCTCCTAGAAAACCCTATGTTTCCTACTAAAAGTAGCCTTCTACCAAGGCATCTAGTATCTGTGTGTGTGTCTCTTGTAAGAGTATGTATTTTCCCAAATCTGACTATCATTAACCAAAAATATAGTTTTTACATTACTGTTCATTGTGTGAATGTTCACAAAGTGAATGTAATGGGAAAATGAAATAGTATTGTAGTGTTGTATTAAGTAACTACTGCTGTACTAACTACCTTAAACCAATTGTTATTTAAAGTACCATGTGATCGGCCTGTATCCTGCTACTGACTCATAGAAAAATGACGATGTAAGACATCGTAAGAAATGACGTTTGGCACCCGTAGACTTACAAGTCCCACTGTAGCGAGCAGCAAGGTGTAGGATAGTCAATCCAGTATAGATCTATACACAAACTCATACGCTCCCCACTTAAGGAGATTCTGGATACAAAACGGTCATGGCAGGTAGTGCCATGCCCCGTTACGTGGCTCACATAACTGTTGTATTGTATATGTAATGTATGTGCTAGCTGTATTGTGTGTTCTTCCTCTGTCTAGCCTGTATGTATGTTCTCTTTGTATGGTATTGTTTGTTTCTCATCACTATGTATTATGTTTGTTTCTCATCACTATGTATTATGTTTGCTTCTCATCACTATGTATTATGTTTGCTTCTCATCACTATGTATTATGTTTGTTTCTCATCACTATGTATTAGGTTTGTTTCTCATCACTATGTACTACTCATGAATGAATAGACTCATTGTATGTTTCATTGTTCTAGTTATAGTATTAGTATCTCCCTAAACTATACCTATTATAGCTTACTAGTAATGTTGTTTGTTTATATGAACATGTGTGTATACCTTTGCTACCCAAAGGTATTGAACTGAATGAAAGAAGTAGTCTTTTATATCTATATACATATACATAATATATAACTAGGATTCAAACGACCTTCGGACAAATAACCGATACCCTAAGTCCACAACCAAACGAGGAACAGGAGGTAAGGTGAGTTATCAATCCTAAGTCCTTTCAATCCTACTTATATAACTATATCTATAAAGATATACGTTTAGCAGAATATAAGTGTAAAAGAGTTTACTAAAAGTAATTGACATGTAAAAGAGTTTGATAAAAGTATTTGATATGTAAAAGAGTTTACTAAAAGTATTTGATATGTAAAAGAGTTTACTAAAAGTAATTGACATGTAAAAGAGTTTGACAAGTAGTTTGTTTGATAACACAGTTTGAAAAGTAAGAAATCCACTTGTTTGGTAGTTATTAATCACATGTGATTGATATAATAACTATAATAGTTCAACTTGTATCCCCCCCCCATAAAAGCATTTAAAAACATTTAAAAGGTTAATTAAGGGGTATGAACTCACCTGTAGTGAGTGGTTTGGATGAACGGAATGTATAGGATGCTAAGTGTCAAGTGAAGACTTGTACACACACAATGATCCTATTTAACATATAATAACACATATATGTATTCAATTAGTCATAAAACAACTAATTAACCAAGTTTAAGACATCCTAAGACAAGTAAAACACTTGATTTAAGTGCTATAAGTCCTAAGGATTGCATCTAAGGGTGGTAGGACCTTGCATTTGAGTTTAGGGTTCAAGGGTAAACTCATTTGGAGTTTACGGTTTTGTGACCATCACCTCTTGAGTTTACGGTCGTAAACCCATGAGTTTACGGCCATAAACTCATGGTACTTTTACCATGTTGTGTTTTGAAGCTTTACAAGTCATTAGAAGCATTCCTACTTCATGTCTAAGCCTTTGGAAGAGAATAGGGCACCATTTCACTCCTTTGTGGAGTTTACGGTCCTTGGACCATTTCTCTTTGGGTTTACGGCCGTAAACCCAAATGGTTTATGGTCTTTTTGGTGTTTTAAGTCCTAAGCACATCAAGGATGGTATCTAGACTAGTTTCCAAGGCTTGGTAAGGGACTAGGGCACACTTTGGCCCCTTTATTAGGGTTTACGGTCCAAGAACATCTTGGACCGTAAACACCTTTGATCTTGTGTTTCTTTGGTGTTTTCTTGATGATTAGAAGTGTAACAAGTCTTATAATACACTAGGGTAGGGGTACTTACTATGTAGAAGCTTGAAAAGGTGCTAAAAGTCCAAGAACACTAGTGTGTGTTCTTGGTGTTCTTGGTGAAACTTGAAGATCTACACATTTGGAATGATTTCACGGATGGAATCATGTAAGATAACTAGATTATGGTAGATATCAACTTATTAGGGTAAGAAACACTTACAAAGTTGAATATCAAGAAGAAAAGTCGGATGATACTTGAGAGGATTTGAGTTTGGATCTTGAAAATGTGAAAAAGTGGTAAATAATGACTAAGTGTCATATTTATACTCCCTTTAGGGTTTACGGCCATAAACACCTTTGTTTAGGCCGTAAACTCCAAACTCTTAGAGTTTTGGGACTTTATTGTTGCATAATAAACCCTAGGGCATCCTCTGTCCTGATATCTCCCGAAGTACTAACTTTAAAACACTCAAACTTATTCCAAAAAGCTTGAAAGTTAGCAGAAACTGTTCTGACTTCTATTGAATTGAATGGTTGTACATAATAGAAATTTCGGGTTGTCACATTTGTTCCGATACAAACCCAATTCCTGAAGGCCCAGATTTCCCACTCCCAGATTACATGCCTGGCGACATTTTCCATGCTATGAAGGCCGCTGAAGAAGCCAACGAAAGGGACTGAAATTAGTCGCAAACTCAACCAACGTGCAAACGACCTAGCAGATCAAGTAATTGAAAAAGAAAAATGGATTGCTGAAACTACAAAAAATATCAAGGAAGCTAAGAAGTGGATTCGAAATGCAAATACGGAGTTTCAAAAGCTTCAAGCAGAACGGGATCGTCTATTAGATGTTGTTAGAATTAGAGGGGATTTTATCGACCGTGAACAAAACTTGTATCCCAAACAGTTTCCTAATCTGTGGAAACCAATTTAACTATGTAATAGGTGGTGAGACGTTCCTTTAACAATGTTATGTTTAATTCTAATTGTAATTTCCTTTACTTTTATGTTATGTTCAATTCTGTTGATTACAAACATAATGTATTTCAAACTTATTATAAACACATTGTCAAATATATTACAAACATAATATATTGAAAAATATATTACAAACTCAACAGCAGATATATTACAAACACAAGGACAAATATATTACAAGCATCATTATTTAAAGGGAATAAAAATTACATCGGCAATAAAACAGCCATCAAAGGGTCTGGGATTTCCCATTCAGCTGGTGGGGGAACTGTGTGAACGGTTTGTGTCTGGTAGATGAACTGATATACATCGGCATGGTAATATACTTGAACCAAATTAACAATTTCATGCATGTCTGAATCACGTGCTGCTGTGATGGCATGACCACATGCTATACCGAGACTGCTCCATTTTCCTCATGAACAAGTATAAGCTTTAAGGTCTACAACACAAGTTGTTTTAAAATCAAACACTTCATACACATATGTCGGCATGGGAGAGGATATCTGTTGGGGGGGTCTGTGTTGCTTGCCAACGAACAGACTTTTGCATCCTTCTTTGAACCAGCATTTCAGCATATGCTGTTAATACACCAGTCAAACTCCCTGAAAATTAAATATGGTTACAAAAGGTTGTTGTACAACCTATTTAATTCTTTTATATTTCATCCAAAAATATACCTGCTATTATACTTTGTTCAACAAAAGTATTTTGCATGTACTCACGAATTCCCTCGATAAGCGCTATTATCGGTACATTAAAATGATTGCGCGATACTACTGAAAAGTATTGAGGAACTTCCATGTTGAGTACATTCGAACGGATGTTAGGGAAATAGGATCTTGCCCATTTCGGATGACCGATATTCGTAAGCACTTCACGAGCATCAATGCTTAGTCTAGAAAAATTTTGTGCAAAAGTTGACAACGTGTAGGATTTTAATGTTATCCAGAACAAAGTTTCCAATAATCTTTCGGAGCCTACTCTTGTGCGTAAATAGTTTTGCACGCTCTTACAAGTGTAACCACAATAAGAATCACTGAAAACATTATCTACGCAAGAGCTAACGCCATCGTACATATTGGATATGAACGCTATTTCCCTAGCCTCTCCGAGACATTCTTTTAACCTCATCAGGAACCAGGTAGAATTTACCACATTATTTTCAACCGCCATACCAAACGCTATAGGGAAAGTCAGATTGTTCCCATCTTTAGCAACAACTACAAACATTGTTTTTAGGCAGTCCCCTCTAAGACGGACGGTACCTATGTAGAGGACAGGCAAGAAACAATGCACGAATGCATGGACCTGTAATTTTTAATAGTGCACACCAGTTACTTTAAATGTACAAACATTATCAAATGTAAAGACACAAAAAGGATTTGGAAAAGAATTATACCACCCATCCAATAGTCACAAAACAAGATTGGAAACGATCCATCAAATCTGTTTTGATGTGAGTGTGAGTATGCGGGTTGGTTCACCTTAGGTTATGAAGGTAAACAGGCAAGTTGTTGAAGCTTTCTTAATGGTCAGTGTCGGAGAAACTCATTTCGAAACAATTGTAAGAGACAATTAGCAATTACTTAGTGTGCGTAAGGTTGTGCGGGTTAGGGGCTTTCCACATGCGGACACATAAATAAGTAGGGGTTGCAAAGGCAAGGTTAATAATGTATTGTCTTTTCGAACAGTATATTTGTCGTTTCAAACAGTATCTCCGTGTAAGGTATCTGACAATCGGACTACTCTTTGACATTATTTGACTACGGTTTCATAGACTTTGACTAATACTTTGTAGCCTGCATAATGTATTGTCTTTTCGAGCAGTATATTTGTCGTTTCAAACAGTATCTCCGTGTAAGGTATCTGACAATCGGACTACTCTATTACATTATTCGACTACGGTTTCATAGACTTTGACTACTACATTGTAGCCTGCATAATGTATTGTCTTTTCGAACAGTATATTTGTCGTTTCAAACAGTATCTCCGTTAAAATCAGACTACTCTTTCGGACACAGGATTGTAGTTTGACTACTGCGTTATAGGTTGCGATATGTTCATTTAAAAATGTCATGTTTATTTGTAATTCTAATTTCCTTTCAATTTTATGTTACGTTTATTAGTAAGGTTACATTTATTAGTAACCTAAAAAAGTCAAGTTTTGTTATTTAATGTCGTTTTTAACCGCAAAAACAAACTTCGGAGGGTAAAACCAATGAGGTAACGGTATCGGATTTTAAATATGGATATTTTCCCACAAACAACTATGTATAAAGAACGTAACAAACATACAAAACATGAAAATCATGTTAAAAAAGATACTGTCATGGTAAGCTAAAAAAGGCAACTTATGTTATTTTATGTCGTTTTTAACCGCAAAAACCAAACTTCGGAGGGTAAAACCCATGAGGTAATGGTATCGGATTTTAAATCTGGATATTTCCCCACAAACAATTATGTATAAAAAACGTAACGAACATACAAAACATGAAAATCAGGCTAAAAAAGATACTATCATGGTAAGCTAAAAAAGGCAACTTATGTTATTTTATGTTGTTTTTAACCGCAAACCTTTTCGAACAGTATATTTTGTGACAACCCGAAATTTCTATCTTGTACAAACCATTCACTTCAATCAAAGTCAGACTTGTTTCTGCTAACTTTTAGCACTGTTTAGAGTCTATTTGAGCATTCTAAGCCTAGTACATCAAAGGATCAAGTGTTAGAATGGGTCAACTAAAGTTCCAAACCATCAAACAAGCCATAAACCCTCAAATGAGGAGTTTACGGCCAGGATCAATGAGTTTACGGCTGTAAACTCATGGTGGCCGTAAACTCTAGCCTATAAGTATGAAGCTTGGGCCATTTTCTTCACTTTTTCCATTTCCAAGGCTTGGAACCCGATTTCTCTCCCAAGGATCTTAAGTTTCGCTTCCAAAACTTCGAAAATGTAAGTGATTCCTTACCTTTGTGAGTTAATACATCTCTTCTTCTTGATTCACTCTTGAATTCATCCATGGATTTCATCTTTGAGTCTAGATCTTCAAAGATTCTCAAGAACATCAAGAACACTTAGGTGTTTTGGGCCGAAAACACCCTCCTTTGCCTTCAAATCGTAAGTATCTACCTCCTATACTTGTTATCTAGTTAGGATAATGGATTAAGTATCTACCTCCTATACTTGTTATCTAGTTCGCTGACATTCCGAGCAATCCTACGGACCATAATGGGCAGGACTCGGTGAGCTGAGCCTCCTTCGCTGAGATTGTAAAAGCTTCGGTCTCCATTGAAGGGTAAAGGTTTACTCGGTGTTGCCACTGCTGTACTCGGTGGTTCGAACCACCTTCACCTCTCATCTCTGTTCTGCTTGCTGATACGTCGCCACCACCGCTCGAGCGGCTGCCCTCCGCCGCTTTTTCCTTCGCAGTTGGATTGACGTGGCCGTCGCCGCCACGCGGCTGTTCCATGGTGACCGGTATTTTCCGCTGCCACTAGTGCGGGTGTGTGTGTTTCAGTCGTGTCTCACAAGATTGAGAGTGTCTCGGATTGCTGCTGCCGGAAAACCAAGGAAAACCCACCATGGCTGCCGTCTATGGTGGCTGCCACCATGCACCACCGTGTGTATGTGTGTGTGTTAGTAGGTGTGTGTGTGTGTTTTTATTTGAGATTTAGTGTTGTAAAGTGTAATTACAAATTGGAAAAATGAAAGGAAAACTAAAGACCACCACCGCGTGAGGTGGTGGCTGCCGCCTCCTGCCGCCACCGGCCGCCGTGTCGGGTGGCGGGGTGCTTTGATGGTGTTTTGACTCGTTTGGATGTTTGGACAAGAGACTAAGAAACCCTAATGGGCCCAATGAGGCTTAATGGGCTTAATAAACCCTAATGGGCCCAATGAAGCTTAATGTACCTAAAAGCCCAAACAGATGACTAATGGGCCTAGTGAAACCTTAATGAGTCTAATGAACCTTAATTGATCAAAAGACATATCAATTGGGCCTATTGGGCTAAGATGGGGTCAGAAACCCTAATTAGGGTTTAGAAAACCCTAATATTGGATTTATGAGCTTGGACTTTGGGACCTACTTTTGGGCCATTGGAATGGACTTGTGTGATTAAGCCCAATCACACCATATGACTTATTTAGAAGAATGATGGACTTAATGGATTAAGTCCTTAATGGATTAAGTCCTTAATGGATTAAGTCCTTAATGGGTTAAGTGAGAAACACTTAACCCTAATTGTAATTTTATGAGAAAACCCTAATTTCGCTTGGGTTTATTGTTGGGCCTTTTATTGGGCCTTGATGACTGGGTTATTAATGGGCCATCCAAGATCAAGCTAATGGACTAGAATAATTAATGGGCTTTGTGGTAAGGCCCATATGAGGAGTTGGGCCCAATTTAAAAAATTGGGCCATAAATGGACCATAGTTTGGGCCTTTATGATTATGTAATATTGGGCCATGGGAATTGGATGGGAACAATTGGGTGGGCCTTAAGGAAAGACCATGAAGAGGTCTGGGCCCAATTTGGAAAATTGGGCCATGTGTTGGGATTTGGCCCATTACTTGACTATTGGTTTTTGTAGCGTGAGTTGGACCTTGGGCTTGGAACCCAATTATTAATTGGGTATTGTTTGATGATTGACAGTTCGGGAAGCTGTCAACCAGCAGCAGGAGTTTTATCTGTGGGACTTCAACAATGCCAGGTGAGTTATCCTCACTATATCAACAGGGTCTAAGGCACCAAGGCCGGCCCTTTATGGATTGTATTCGGATTATTGCATGTTATGCTTACTGATTTACATCCTGGTAGTTAGGATGGTGATATGCTATGCTTTAGTGACCCGGTTGGGTCGATATCTTGGTATATAGGATGATGCTATGTTAGTGACCTGTTAGGTCGATATCCTGGTTATGGATTGTTGCTATGCTTTGTGATCGGTTTGACTGTTATATATATACATGTTAGTGTTATATGATATCTATGTGCACCTGATTGTCCTGGTTATAGGATAATGCTATGTTAGTGACCGGTTAGGTCTGTATCTCGGTTATTGGGATGTTGCAATGATTAGTGATCTGTTAGATCGGTTTGACTGTTATATGATATGTGCTAGCATATGATATTTATGTGCACATGTTTGTTTGATTGGGGGTTGGGTTGAGGCGGTCCTGCTTTGTGCTGTAGGCCAACATACCCGATGAGCGGTCCGGATAGGCTGTAGGCCCTGCGAGGCGGTCCAATCAGGCCGAAGGCTCGGGAGCGGTCCAAATAGGTTGTAGGCCCTGCGAGGCGGTCCAGTCAGGCTGAAGGCTCATTATGCATGTTGTTATGTATTGGTTATATGATATGGTTATATTCGTATGGCGTTGGTATTTTGGGGAAACTCACTAAGCTTCGGGCTTACAGTTGTTGATTTTGTTTCAGGCACTTCTGATGATTGCGGGAAGGCGAAGGCGTGATCGTGCACCTCCTCATATTTTCATGATTGATTCTGGGGATACTCTGATGTCTGAACCATTTTGAAAACAAACTGTAATAACTTAATGGTTTTAAAATGTATCAAAAAGTTTAAATTTGGCTTGAATTTTATGGGTGTTACAAACAATGAAGCTCTGCAGCAACAGCTAGCTGCATCCCGAGCTGAAGTCATAGAACTTCGAGTGCGTCAGAGGGCTCATGAGCGGCATCTTCAGGACGTTGTACGTCAGCTGGCAAATCTGAGGGTTCACCCGAGGAATACCCGTCGCCGGTAGAAGATGTTTGACTCATCTTTTCTTTTGATTTGAGGAATAGCCTTCTTATCTGTGCTCTATGAAGCACTTATCTGTAAAATATTCCTGTCTTTCAAAGTACTTTAACTAGACTTCTAAACTGTCAACATTTTCCCTATATGGTTTGATGTAAGACCTAATGTTAGGTCATTTTTCCCGAACTCATTTACATCATTAATACCAGTAATATTGACAGTTATCTAATCTATTAGAAAATCTTTGTCCTTATGTTTTCCTATTCTTACAGTTATATCTCTATTTCAATTGTACACTCATTCAATTGTTGGGCTATGGCAATTTAGTCCATGGATCACTTTCATTAACCTTACAATCGATTCTTACTGTTATCTTCATCTTTTTAAAACTTTTTAGTTAAAAGATGCCTCCGCGTCGATCATCGAGACGCGATCCTCCGGTAACTTCAACACCACCACCACCACTGCCTCCTTCGCAATACAATCCGACAGCTATCCAAGTTGTGGTAAATGCGGCTGTTACGGCAGCTTTAGCACAATTCACAAACACCGGTACTAGCGGGAGTGGGACTAATGTGCCTCCCACTATTGTTGAAACTCCAGTGCACTCTAGAGACTGCTCGTATAAAGATTTCAGCAACTGCAAACCAGATCCTTTAACGGAACTGGTGGAATCATTACCCTCTCGTAATGGTTCGAGAAGACAGAGTAGATCTTTGAGATCTGCTCCTGCCCAGAAGGAAGCAAAGTAAAATTTGCTGCTTGCACCTTCTTAGAAAGATCCCTTACATGTAGCCATGTCAAGTCACTAACTCTTATAGTGGCTAACGCTATGGGCTGGGAAGCTCTGAAGGAGCTCATGATCGAGGAATACTGCCCGAGGGGCGAAGTTCAGAAACTTGAACAGGAACTTTGGAGCCTAACCATGAAAGGCTCTGACGTAGTGGGCTACACCGCCAGATTCAGCGATCGGGTGGCACTATATTCGGGAATGGTCCCTACGGAGGGAAAGAAGATCGAGAGGTACATATGGGGGCTGATGCCTCCATTCCAGGAGAATGTCCTAGCTTCAAACCCCGCTACCTTCGACAGTGCCAAGCGTTTGGCACAGCGACTCGTGGATCACGGAGTCTGCATCCCGTCAACAACAACAACCATAGCCATCTCAGAACCCTCCAAAGCCGCTGATAACAAGCGGAAGTTCTGGGATGACAAGAAGAAGCAAAAAGCTGCCAAAAAGCAGTAGGTCGTGGCGGTTCATGCTGCGATAGCACCTGCCGTTGCTGCTCCGGTAAAGCAGTATGCTGGAAACTTGCCAAAGTGCAACAAATGCAACTTCCACCACACTGGACCCTGCCGGGAGATGCAGTGCTCTAATTGCAACAGAAAGGGACACACTGTCCATTTCTGCAAAGCTTCGGCAAGGCCAATCAACCAAGTCCCCGGCGTTGGTGTGGGCCAACCTTGCTACGGATATGGCGAGGTGAGCCACTACAAAAGGAACTGCCAGAAAGCAGGGAACACGGGTGGCGTTGGAAGAGTTTTGCCTATAGGCCACGAGGAAGCAGTAACTGACCCCACAGTGGTCACTGGTACGTTTCTCCTCGATAACTCTTATGCATGCATACTATTTGATAGCAGAGCGGAAAGGAGTTTCGTGAATCAGAAATTTGCTCACTTACTTAAACAACAACCACGTACACTTATAGAACCATTCACTGTAGAAATGGCTAACGGGAAAACTGAGAGCACTAGCAGTGTATACATAGGATGTACTCTAACTCTAGATAGCCATTCATTTCCAATCGACCTCATGTCGGTCTCAATTAAAAGTTTCGACATCATTATCGGCATGGATTGGTTGAGTCTTCAGCGTGCCGACATTATGTGTTATGAGAAAGTTGTTCGCCTTAATCTTCCGTCTAGTGGAACCCTTATTATCTACGGCGACAAACCCGACATGAGCCTTCGTATCATCTCAAGTATTCAAGCCCAGAAGTACTTGCGTAAGGAATATCGTGCATTCCTTGCTCACGTCGTCGATACGAGCCAAGAATCGAAAGACCTAAACAACATTCCAGTGATACGCGACTTTCCCGACATCTTTCCAGAAGAACTACCAGGATTACCACCGCAACGTCAAGTTAAGTTCAGGATCGACTTAGTTCCAGGGGCTACCCCAGTAGCCAAATCGGCCTATCTTCTAGCACCAGCTGAGATGCAGGAACTATCCGGTCAACTTAACGAACTGCTCAGCAAGGGCTTTATTAGACCAAGTTTCTCACCCTGGGGAGCACCGGTCTTATTCGTGAAGAAGAAAGACGGATCGTTTCGTATGTGCATCAACTACAGAGAACTCAACAAGCTAACCGTCAAAAATCGTTACCCTTTACCTCGCATAGACGATTTGTTCGACCAACTGCAAGGGGCGAATTACTTTTCAAAGATTGATCTGAGATCCGGGTATCACCAGTTGCGAGTGTTAGAGGAGGATGTTCCGAAGACAGCTTTTCGAACTCGTTACGGACACCACGAGTTTATGGTGATGTCATTCGGATTGACTAATGTGCCCGCAGTATTCATGGATTTGATGAATAGGGTGTGCCGTCCTTACTTGGATCAGTTCGTCATTGTATTCATCGATGACATACTTATCTACTCTCGTGGTGAGGAGGAGCATAGTAAACATCTACGGCTGATCTTAGAAACGCTACGGTCA
The DNA here is from genome assembly GCF_052849685.1 of Lactuca virosa. Lineage (NCBI taxonomy): Eukaryota > Viridiplantae > Streptophyta > Magnoliopsida > Asterales > Asteraceae > Lactuca > Lactuca virosa. The sequence continues at coordinate 342,083,630 of NC_136433.1, forward strand.
GAGAAGCTCTACGCGAAGTTCTCCAAATGTTAATTTTGGATCCGAAGAGTCGAATTCTTAGGTCACGTGGTTAGCGAAGAGGGAATTCACGTAGACCCATCCAAAATTAGAGCCATTGAGAACTGGTCAGCACCGAAGACGCCTACTGGAATTCGTCAATTTCTAGGTCTCGCTGGCTACTATCGCAGGTTCATACAGAACTTCTCTAGGATCGCAAAACCACTCACTACATTGACCCAGAAAGGCGTGGCCTTTGACTGGGAAGAGAAACAAGAAAAGGTGTTCCAAACGCTGAAGCGAGCCTTGTGCACCGCACCGATACTATCCCTCCCAGAAGGAATAGAAGACTTCGTAGTATATTGCGATGCATCCAATCAGGGGCTCGGCTGTGTTCTGATGCAACGAGGTAAGGTCATTGCCTATGCCTCAAGGCAGCTGAAGACGCACGAGGTCAACTACACCACACATGATCTTGAGTTAGGAGCAGTTGTGTTCGCTCTGAAGATCTGGAGACACTACATGTATGGTACGAAAAGCACTATCTTTACAGACTACAAAAGCCTACAACACATATTCAACCAGAAGGAGCTCAATATGATACAACGACGGTGGGTCGAGCTACTTAATGACTACGAATGCGAAATTCGTTATCATCCCGGTAAAGCCAATGTAGTAGCAGACGCCCTAAGTCGGAAAGAATATTCTGGTCGTAGAGTCAAATCATTGACTATGACTATCCATTCACATCTGTCCACACAAATTAAGGAGGCTCAACTCGAAGCCTTGAAACCTGAAAATGTGGCGGGTGAATCATTGAGAGGGATGGATAAAAACTTGGAAGTCAAGGGTGGCGAAGCCTTATATCTCATGGACCGGATATCATGGACCGGATCTGGACACCGAGACACGGTGGCTTCAGATACTTGGTCATGACTGAAGCGCACAACACTCGATATTCCATTCACCCAAGTCCAGATAAGATGTATATGGATCTTAAAAAAGTTATACTGGTGGCCTAACATGAAAGCAGAGATTGCTACCTTCGTGAGTAAATGTCTTACTTGCGCCAAGGTTAAGGTCGAATACCAAAAACCCTCAGGTTTACTACAGCAACCGGAGATAACGGAATGGAAGTGGGAGCGGATCATGATGGACTTCATAACCAAATTGCCCAAAACATCGGGTGGTCTCGATACCATTTGGGTGATCGTTGACAGGTTGACAAAGTTTGCACACTTTCTGCCCATCAAAGAGACTGACAAGATGGAGAAGCTCACAAGAACATACATTAGAGAGATAGTACGACTACATGGTGTCCCTATATCCATTATCTCCGATAGATATAGTAGATTCACTTCAAGGTTCTGGCAGTCACTACAAAGTTCCCTAGGAACAAGGATGGACATGAGTACAGCCTACCATCCACAGACCGACGGACAAAGTGAGAGAACTATTCAGACCTTGGGAGATATGTTGCGAGCCTGTGTGATTGACTTTGGGAAGGCATGGGATACTCATTTACCCCTTGCCGAATTTTCCTACAACAACAGTTATCACACGAGCATAAAGGTTGCTCCATTTGAAGCCCTCTATGGCCGAAAGTGCATATCCCCTCTATGCTGGGCTGAGGTGGGTGACACCCAGTTAGCTAAAGGACGAGTTCCTGACAGCACTCTCACAGGTCCGGAGATCATTTGGGAAACGATAGAGAATATCGTTCAGATTCGTGAACGATTGAAAGCCTCTAGAGACCGACAGAAAAGCTACGCAGACAAGCGAAGGAAACCTTTGAAATTCCAGGTGGGAGACCGCGTCCTTTTGAAAGTCTCGCCCTGGAAGGGCTTGATACGCTTCGGTAAGCGTGGAAAGCTAAATCCAAGATACATAGGGCCTTTCGAGATTCTCGCTAGAATTGGCCCTGTAGCTTACAAACATAACCTACCCCGCGAACTTAGTAACGTACATTCTACTTTCCACGTCTCGAACTTGAAAAAGTGCCTATCCGACGAGACTCTTGTAATCCCACTCGACGAGATCGAGATCAACGAGAGCCTCAACTTCGTGGAAGAACAAGTAGAGATCATGGACCGAGAGGTCAAACAAACGAAACAAAGCCGCATCCCAATAGTGAAGGTTCGCTGGAATGCCAAGCGAGGACCTGAATTCACTTGGGAGCGCGAGGATCAAATGAAACTGAAATATCCTCATCTTTTCGCTTAGTTATTTGTAAATAGCTTATTTGCTTAAACTCTAATTTCGGGACGAAATTCTCTCTAACGGGGGGATGATGTGACAACCCGAAATTTCTATCTTGTACAAACCATTCACTTCAATCAAATTCAGACTTGTTTCTGCTAACTTTTAGCACTGTTTAGAGTCTGTTTGAGCATTCTAAGCCTAGTACATCAAGGGATCAAGTGTTAGAATGGGTCAACTAAAGTTCCAAACCATCAAACAAGCCATAAACCCTCAAATGAGGAGTTTACGACCAGGACCAATGAGTTTACGGCCGTAAACTCATGGTGGCCGTAAACTCTAGCCTATAAGTATGAAGCTTGGGCCATTTGCTTCACTTTTTCCATTTCCAAGGCTTGGAACCCGATTTCTCTCCCAAGGATCTTAAATTTTGCTTCCAAAACTTCAAAAATGTAAGTGATTCCTTCCCTTTGTGAGTTAATACATCTCTTATTCTTGATTTACTCTTGAATTCATCCATGGATTTCATCTTTGAGTCTAGATCTTCAAAGATTCTCAAATCAAGAACACTTAGGTGTTTTGGGCCGAAAACACCCTCCTTTGCCTTCAAATCGTAAGTATCTACTATTGGATAAGGTGTCTAAGTCCATAACTATTTCTGGTATGTACTTGACCCGACCCAGCATGGTCCATTTGGGTTGCATGGCACCATGCATTGGATAAACTAAATGAGAGAAATAACACTTATGGTTTATTAATATATTATAAGTTCTAATATATTAATAATATTATTTAATTAGTTTGATCAAGAATTAATTAGAATTAATTAAGTGATCAAAAGATAACTAATTAAATATGTGGGTTGATTATGTAAATCATCCATAACTTATATAGTGGGCTAAGAGGCTCCATGGATTATCAAGTTGGGTTCTACCCATAGGATGCTCCATGGATGCTCCATGGAGTTAATCCATGGATCATGGAAATGAAGACTCATGTTACATTAGGGTTTACCTAATGCAACACACTATATAAAGCTCATGTTTCTCCCAAAATCGGTTGCACATGCATACTTGAGGGCTAGAGCCGATTTTTGAGTGTTATACTTTCTCTCCAAGTTTACTCCATAGCATTTGGTGTTGTGTGAAGCATTTGAGGCATCACACTTGGGGTAATACGCTCACAAGGTTTCAAGGAATCAAAATCAACAACAAGGTATGTTATTCTATCTTTCATTTAAGTTAAAATGTTCCCCATGTATGCTAGATAGGATCATGAACCTTGGAAATCAATTTTTCATGAATCTTAGACAAACATAGATCCAAGGTTTATTAGGGTTGCATGTACACTTAGGAAGTGTTAAAATGCTCAAAACCCATCAGTGGTATCAGAGCCAGGTTTGTTTGTTTGTTATTTGTGCAAAATGTGTTAAAAATCGAAACTGCTTGCTGTCTTATCAGTGGACTCGCCGAGTCCATGGGAGGACTCGACGAGTCCAAGTGAAAAATCATCCTACTCGTCGAGTAGGTTCATGCACTCGACGAGTAGGAGGCCCTGACAGCAGATTTTTGACTTTTGTTGCTGGAAATGGACTAGAAACATTACCCTAAATTGTTTTGGTGTTTTAAAACTTGTTTTAGATGGTGTAATGTTTATGCTAATCCATTTACAATGGCAATTATCAAAAATTACAAGTTTTAAGAGTAATTTATGATTCTTGAAATGTTCATATTCATGTTCTTGAACTTATGAAGATTAGATGATCATAGGAATTGTTTGTAACCTAATTGGTAGTTTAATTCATGATCATTATGTGTTTTAATGGAGTCTATAACTTGTCCTCAAGTTATGGAAAACTAAAGGTCACACTTTAATAAAAACCATTAAAAGAACACAAGGGTTATAAAAATGAAGAGTCTTCATTTTTAATACTCAATTAATTCATAAGTTATAAGAAATGAAAAGTTTTGAAAGTTTACAAAACTTGCCCTCAAGTTTTGGAACAAGTAAAGTCATGATTAAAACTTTAGTTCCAACCCTTAGAATTTTAAAAGATAAAATTCAACCCTTATACTTTATAATATTATAAGTTAATAATATATATATATGTATAAGATCAAGTCGTCTTACCGCTAGTACGCCTCATTCACGAAGTCGGTCTATAAGGGGGGTATAAGGTTGTTGCCTATAAAATGGCAACTTAATGGGTGTCCACTCTCACCCGCCGCTTCCTTGATCGGTGGAGGGTCGTTAGCCAAACGGGTAGGACAAGGACTTATAAATCCTCATTAAAAGTATAATGAATATTATAAAGTAACTAAATGTTTTATTAAAATTCCCAATCTTAGTTACTTTAGGAAAATGTGAATAAGGTGCTAATCCATGAAATTACACTTTACACTTTGTTTAAGTTGTTAGTGGAGCGTGTGTGGTTAACCGGCACACTAACTTGAACTTAACAAGGCAGGTAAAGGGTGACTTAAAGTTTATTATAGGTCGGTGGAGTGCGTGTGGTTAACCGGCACATCGATTGAGTAATAAACATTGAGGGTACCAAGTGATTTGCATGGTTACTTCACACCTCGTTTTGTGATCCTCGGTATCCCAGTCACAAAACTTGGAGAGCACACTCGAGATTGAAACATGCCTTTGAAAAGTTCATTGAATCTCAAAAGAATCTAGGAATTTCTAAGAACAAAATTAAAAACTTAATATATTAATATTTCGTTTTGGTGGAAATTGGTGAATCGTCATTCACCAACCTTTCAAATATGTTATTACTTAGATTACGGCATACCACTTCTAAGTATAATATATTGTGATTGGGTCCTAGCCTTAATATTACATTTGGGTGTATTATTAAGGACTATATTAATATCTAAACTATTCTTGTCTTTCTTCTTGCTCAGATGTCTTCAACCAATGCTGCTTCTGGCTCTAATCCTAATGGCTCCTTTACCCTTATGAACTTGTGTGGGAAAGTCACTTTTGATGGATCCAACTTCAATGAATGGATCAGAAACATCAGGATGATTACCCGCTACGAGGAAAAGGAATATGTCCTCGATAAGGAGCTTAAAGAGATTGATGAGACCACTGCAACTCCCCAGGAGATCGCTGACTTCCGGGCACATGAAAGGGATGCCACCAAAGTGGCATGCATCATGATGGCCACCATGACAGCAGAACTCCAAAAGTCCTATGAGGACTTCTACCCTTTTGAAATGCACCAAGACTTGATGGAAAGATACCATCATAGTGCCCGACAAGAGAGGTATGAAATCATCTCCTCCATGATAACAACCCAAATGAAGGATGGTGAACCCATCACAGGCCACATGCAGAAAATGCAAAGATTTGTGGACCATCTGCTGAAGCTTAATGTGAACTTCCCCGAGGAGCTTGCAATAGATATCATTTTGCACTCCTTACCCTCGTGATATGATCAATTCCGCATGACATATCACATGAATAAGGAAGAGGTCACACTCAGCAGACTTCAAGGACTCCTAAAGACCGCGGAAAGTGGTCTTAAGGGTAAGTCGGTTGTTACTCCTACTCCTACCAACTCCGCCCCTATCTTGGCAATCGGGAAAGGGAAGGGTAAGAAGAGGAAGAGCCCCTCGAAGGGTACCAAGGGTAAGACCCTTGAAGGCTCCTCTTCAAATGGAACCAAGAAAGGTTTCATTACTCCTTCTGCTGACCCAAAAGAGGCTGAATGCTTCTATTGCCATGAAAAGGCACATTGGAAGCGGAACTGCCCAAAGTACCAGCAAGATGTGAAGGATGGGAAAGTTAAACCCAACCATGCAGGTATTTAAACTATCTTATCTAATAACTCACCCTATTCTAACTCTTGGGTCCTTGATACTGGTTACGGTATTCATATCTGTTCTGATTTGCAGGGACTAAGAAGAAGTGAGAATGTGGAGCATGGAAGAATAAACCTGATCATGGGGAATAGGAAAGCTTCACCTGTCACCAAGATTGGAGTTTATACTTTATCGCTAAGTAGTAGGTTTAGTTTAGATTTGAATAAATGTTGTTACTCGCCAGAAATGGCAAGAAATATTATTTCCTTTCATGCATTGTATAAACAAGGTTTTACCTTTTCATTTGATAATGAAGTTGGTTCGATTAATGCTTTCTTTAATAATGTTCTTTATTTTAAAGCATTACCTTGTGATGGTGTGTATGAAACTGTATCTGTTGTAGATAACTTAGGAAATAATGTATTGTGTATTGATTCTGTTAATGATAATAACTTGGATAAAGCATCATTATGGCATTGTCGTCTTGGACATATAAGCAAGAAACGCATAGGCCAACTCCAAAAGGATGGAGCCTTGGAATCATTTGACCTAAAGTCAGATGATAGTTGCGAATCATGCTTACTTGCAAAAACGACAAAGTCTCCCTTCACTGGTACTTGTAAGAGGGGTGAAGGTTTGTTGGATCTCGTACACACGGATGTGTGTGGACCCTTCAAACATGCCACAAGGGATGCTAATCGTTATTATTTGACTTTTACTGATGATTACAGTAGATATGGATATGTCTACTTAATCAAGCATAAGTTAGAGACTTTTGAAAGGTTTAAAGAGTTTAAACAGGAAGTCGAGAATCAATTGGGCAGGAACATTAAGATGCTTCGATCCGATCGAGGTGGTGAGTATCTTAGTTCAGAGTTCCTCGACTATCTTAGGGAATGTGGGATTGTCTCACAATTGACACCTCCCAGGACACCGTAGTTGAATGGTCTGGCTGAGAGGCGTAATCGAACCTTGTTGGATATGGTTCGTTCCATGATGAGTCGAGCTTCGCTACCAATCTCATTTTGGGGGTATGCCTTAGAGACTGCCGCCTATATCCTTAATCTAGTCCCTACAAAGAAAGTTGCCAAAACTCCTCATGAGATGTGGACTGGTAAAGTACCCAAACTAGACCACATCAAGATTTGGGGTTGCGAGGCTTTCGTGAGACGCGAGACTCATGATAAGCTCGAACCTTGAAGTGAGAGGTGTATTTTCATCGGCTGCCCACAGAAATCCTTTGGTTACCTCTTCTACAGACCTAGTGAGAATGTGCTCTTTGTAGCTAGGAGGGCTGTCTTTCGAGAAAGAGAGTTCATAAGCCAAGGAAACGGTGGGAGGCAAGTTGACCTTGAAGAAATTCAAGAGTCAAGTGGTGAAGGAACTTCAAACCCTAGCACTCAACTTGAGGAGGAAACTCCTGTTGAGCCAATTGACGACTCTGTACCTCTGAGGCGTTCCACGAGAGTTAGGAATGCACCTGAGCATTACTATGGATTCCATATTACTGCGGAAGGTGATACACTTATTAGTGAAGAGACACTAGTAGGGCTGGATGAACCTAACAGTTACGCGGAAGCCATGGCAGGCCCTGAGTCAGCCAAGTGGAAAGAGGCAATGGACAGCGAGATACAGTCCATGTATGACAATCAAGTTTGGAACTTGGTTGAGAATGTACCAGGTCGTAAGACTGTAGGGTGCAAATGGATCTTCAAGAAGAAGACCGACATGGATGGTAATGTACACACTTATAAGGCACGACTGGTTGCAAAGGGCTTCTCTCAAACTCCGGGAGTTGATTATGATGAGACCTTTTCTCCAGTAGCCAAGATTAAGTCTATTAGGGTTATGTTAGCCATAGCTGCATTTCATGACTATGAAATATGGCAAATGGATGTCAAAACCAATTTCCTTAATTGAAAGTTGGTTGAAGATGTTTACATGAGTCAGCCAGAGGGTTTTGTCAATACAGAGTACCCTAATAGAGTGTATAAGCTTGAGAAATCCATTTATGGATTAAATCAAGCACCTCGCAGATGGAATCTTTGCTTTGATGAGAAAGTCAAAGAGTTTGGCTTTTCTAGGAGTGAAGATGAATCTTGTGTATATGTCAAGGCTAGTGGGAGTATAGTTAGCTTTTTGGTATTGTATGTGGATGACATACTACTCATAGGAAATGACATCCCAACTCTGCAGGAAGTTAAGTCCTGGCTTGGGAAGTGTTTCTCTATGAAGGACCTAGGAGAAGCTGCCTATATTCTAGGGATAAGGATCTTGAGAGACCGGAGTAAAAGACTAATTGGACTTAGTAAGAGTACCTACTTGGATAAGGTGCTGAAGAGATTCAGCATGCAGGACTCCAAGAAAGGAGAGTTACCTATTCAGTGTAACGCCAGATTGAGTAAGACTCAAAGCCCGAGTACTGAGGCTGAGATAGCATAAATGAGTCGAGTACCTTATGCTTCGGCTGTAGGATCGATCATGTATGCTATGACGTGTACTCGACCTGATGTAGCCTTTGCTTTGAGCATGGTTAGCAGGTATCAGGGGAACCCTGGCAAGGCACATTGGACTGCAGTAAAGAATATCCTCAAGTAACTACGGAGGACTAAGGACTGGGTCCTTACCCTCGGTGGGAGTGATGACTTGAGAGTTGTAAGGTATAGTGATGCTGGCTTCCAGACTGATAGGGATAATTTCCGCTCTCAATCGGGCTAGATCTTTACCCTAAACGGAGGAGCAATCACTTGGAAGAGTTCCAAGCAGGAGACAGTGGCTGATTCCACTTGTGAATCAGAGTATATAGCAGCGAGCGAGGCAGCGAAGGAGGCAATATGGCTGAAGAACTTCATTGGAGACCTTGGAGTTGTATCAGCTATAAAGGAGCCTATGGAAATTTTCTGTGATAGTGAAAGTGTTGTTGCCTTAGCCAAGGAACCAAGGGATCACGGGAGATCCAGACACATCGACAGAAGATATCACTTTATCAGACATCGCATAGAAGAAGGAATCCTCGTGGCAAAGAGGGTATCATCAGATGAGAACCCAGCAGATCCCCTCACGAAGGGACTGAGTCGGGTTAAGCATCTTCAGCATGCTCGGAGCATAGGGCTAAAGGATGATATTAGTTTTAGTAGTTAGATAATTTTGGAAATTTATAAAGTGTAATTGACATTTGATGATGAATAAAAGTTGTGTTTATTTATGAGTAAAGTGTTGCTATCTTCTGTCGATCGTTTACTATAATTTCGTTTGCATGTTTTCACTTCCAGAATATTATGTTTTGTTTTACATATTATTCAAATTTTCCACAGTCGGTCATATGTTGGAAGTAGATATGAACTAAGACTGTCATGAAGTTGGTTGTAGATGTCAAGTTTAGGACAACACTTCATGAGTACTCATAAGTTCTGAGTATTGGAATCAACCCACGCTCACTGGTATCACTTCATGGAATTTATCTCAAGTGATCGTGAGACGGTAACATCATATAAGTCTTCAAACCTAGAGATATGATTTGTTGCCTATGAGTTGGTTATGCATTGATTGTACGAAAACGCATTGGTAACTCGATGTTATAAAACGTGCTTTTGTTTATAATTCAACAAGTAGTAGAGCAAACATATGAGTCGAAGTTTATATGTTCCTTCTTGGATTAGAAGCTGATATCTGGGCCCCTCGATGATTTTGTTTTGACCTATGTACCGGGCCCGATCAGAACTAAGTTGATGTGTTCAATTAAGTTCTTTGTCAAACAAATCGGAAATCGGGAAACAAACTGCTAGACAATAAGAAAGACATTGTTCCATGTATTTGTCCGGCTGATATCTATAACAGAGGATTATATGATCATTTATCTTAAATGGCGTATCATCATCTTCTCAGTTCCGAGAGACCTTGAAAGACCTACGATTGCCGATCGGTTCCTGAAGTCATACTTGCAGTTATAGTTATTAGACTTATCCAAGTGGGAGACTGTTGGATAAGGTGTCTAAGTCCATAACTATTTCTAGTATGTACTTGACCCGACCCGGCATGGTCCATTTGGGTTGCATGGCACCATGCATTGGATAAACTAAATGAGAGAAATAACACTTATGGTTTATTAATATATTATAATAACTAATATATTAATAATATTATTTAATTAGTTTGATCAAGAATTAATTTATAATTAATTAAGTGATCAAAAGATAACTAATTAAATATATGGGTTGATTATGTAAATCATCCATAACATATATAGTGGGCTAAGAGGCTCCATGGATTATCAAGTTGGGTTCTACCCATAGGATGCTCCATGGAGTTAATCCATGGATCATGGAAATGAAGAGTCATGTTACATTAAGGTTTACCTAATGCAACACACTATATAAAGCTCATGTTTCTCCCAAAATCGGCTGCACATGCATACTTGAGGGCTAGAGCCGATTTTTGAGTGTTATACTTTCTCTCCAAGTTTACTCCATATCATTTGGTGTTGTGTGAAGCATTTGAGGCATCACACTTGGGGTGCTAGGCTCACAAGGTTTCAAGGAATCAAAATCAACAACAAGGTATGTTATTCTATCTTTCATTTAAGTTAAAATGTTCCCCATGTATGCTAGATAGGATCATGAACCTTGGAAATCAATTTTGCATGAATCTTAGACAAACATAGATCCAAGGTTTATTAGGGTTGCATGTACACTTAGGAAGTGTTAGAATGCTCAAAACCCATCATCTACCTCCTATACTTGTTATCTAGTTAGGATAATGGATTAAGGCCTTGAAAACAAGCTTTTCCCAAGAACATGAGGTGTTTACGGCCAAGAGCATCTCCCTTGGCCGTAAACCCTAGTTTGTAGAGCATTTGGACCTTAAACTCTTCCTAAGGCTTGGACATGAACCTAGAAACCTTCCTCAATGCTTGAAATCCCTTTAAAACACCATTTGGCACTTTTCATCATGAGTTTACGGCCGTAAACTCATGTGGCCATAAACTCATGGCTGTGAACCCATTGAACTGTGAACCATTGGACCGCAAACTCTTGTGGTCATGTCATTTGGACCGTAAACTCAATAGGGTGGCCATACACCCTTAGTGTGCAATCATATGTGATTGGTGCACTTCAATCTTAGAGTTTCCTAGTCTATTAGGGTGTTACCCTTAATAATTAGTTGTATAAACACTAATCTTATACATATATGTATCATTATATGATAAATAGGATCCGTTCCTATACCACTCGTTCATCCAAACCACTCGCTACAGTGAGTTCATACCCCTTAATCTACCTTTTAAATGATTTTTAAATGCTTTTATGGGGGGGAATACAAGTTGAAACATTATAGTTATTATATCAATCACATGTGATTAACAACTATCAAACAAATGGATTTACTATACTTTTAATTGTTTTATCAAATAAACTACTTCAAAATTTTTATCAAACTCTTTATCAAACTTATATATTGTCAAAACCATGTATAATGCATATATAGTTATATAAGTAAGGTTGGAAGGACTTAGGACTGATAAGTCACTTTATTTCATGTTCCTTGTTTGGTTGTGGACTTAGAGTACCCTGTTGTTTGTCCGAGTGTCGTTTGATCCTTAGTTATATATTTTATTATATATGTATAGACATAAAAGCTTTTATCTCAGTTCAACACACTCAGTCATACAAACAACTCCACTAGTAAACTATAATAGGTATAGTTTAGGAAGTCACTACTCACTATTTCTAGTACAATGAAACATACAAAGAGTCAGTTCATACATGAGTCAGTACATACTATAACGAGAAACAATACATACTATAAAGAGAAACAGATAGAGAATACTATAACGAGAAACAATACATACTATAAAGAGAAACAGATAGAGAATACTATAAAAAGAAACAATACATACTATGATGAGAAACAAAGAGAGCATACTACATACTAGACAGAGAGAACATACACTACACTAGTACATACAATACATATAGAAGAATACTATAACATAAATGTGAGCCACTACTTCGGGGCATGGCATCACTGCTATGGCTCGTTTTGTAACCAGAGTCTCCTGGAGGGAGAGCGTGAATTTGTGTATAGATCTATACTGGACTGACCATCCTACACCTTACTGCTAGCTACAGTGGGACCTGCAGGTCTACAGGTGACGAATTTCATACCATTTCGACGTCTTCGAGCGTCGTGTTTTTCTAAGTCGATCAAGTATGGTTACAATTATATCACATTATACCTTAATTAACAATCGGCTTAAGGTAATTAGCACAACAGTAGTTACTATATACAACACTACAGTACTTTATTATTTTCCCATTGCATTCACATTGTGATCTTCTCACATAAACGGTAATGTAAAAACTATATTTTGTTAATGATAGTCACATTTGGGAGAAATACACACTTTTACAAGAAACAAACATACAGAACATTTGATGCCTTGGTAGAAGGCTACTTTTAGTAGAAAATATAGGATTTTCTAGGAGATACAAACATTTACTACAAACTTTTACAAACTTATACATCAAACACTTACAAACATTTTCATACAAACAATGACACTAAAATGCTTATGAACTCACCAGCTTTAAAGCTGATAAACTCTTTCAAAATAACTTGTATTCTCAGGTCATCAGTAGACAGGTACCGATGCCAGGCTTTGAGAAGACGGAGCTTTCAAGACTCGTTTCTTATTTTGATCATTCATATTTTGGTGTCTTATAACTATACATAACACACTTGTATTAAATTATATTATTAATGCAATGGATGATGTTGTTGCTTGTTTACTATTATGCTTTGTTGTGATACTGTACATGACGTCCTCCTCCCCAGAACGTTTCCGCCGTTCAGGTTTTGGGGTGTGACATATTTGTCGTTTCAAACAGTATCTCCGTGTAAGGTATCTGACAAGTGGACTACTCTTTGACATTATATGACTACGGTTTCATAGACTTTGACTACTACTTTGTAGCCTTCATAATGTATTGTCTTTTCGAACAGTATATTTGTCGCTTCAAACAGTATCTCCGTGTAAGGTATCTGACAATCGGACTACTCTTTGACATTATTTGACTATGGTTTCATAGACTATGACTACTACTTTATAGACTTTGACTACTGCTTTGTAGCCTGCATAATGTAGTTTCAAACAGTACTTATGGGAATCCACCTAATTGTATGTTATTATTTTTTCTTATTTAAGTACTCCTATAAAATTATAACAAACTAACAAAAAATTTTAAAAAATGGCCTCCAATCAACCAACTTCTTCCAACGCAGCTGCTCCGTCCAATACTCCACATCCATGGACGATAAGAGAGGTAATGGTGGTAACACGTTGTTGGATGAACATTTACGATGATGTAACCATGGTTAACCCTGACTGCTTAGAAGGTGATGAATGGACCCGCATAACAGCCATGTTTAACCTCTCGTTGGGAGAAGGAAAACACCGAACACAAGAAGATATTTTTGGTAAGTGGATGGATTTAAAGGAAAAAATCACATGGTTTAATCGATGGTATCATCATCTGAAACATCCCAAAAATACAAGCCAAAATTTTTTTGTTTTTAACACATTACTAAAACCATAATACCATAATATTATATAATAAAACCATAAGTCGTGTGTCTCAAAATATCATAAAATATGTCTCATATCACAACGGATGTCAAATTATGACAAAATATCAGAGTCTAACTCCCAGGCTAAAATTGTATCTGTGGTGTGTGCCATGCCATCATCCCGAGCTCTTCCCCTTGCTAGCGGAAGTACCTGAAACCAAAACTGAAACTGTAAGCACGAAGCTTAGTGAGCTCCCCCAAACTACCACATACCATACAATAACATATAAAGCACATACTGGACCTTGCCCACTGTATCAGACCGAAGTCCGGAAACTACATCGGACCGAAGTCCGGAACTAACCAGGGCCTTGCCCTCTGCATCGGACCGAAGTCCGGAAACTGCATCGGATCGAAGTCCGGAACTAACCAGGGCCTTGCCCTCTGCATCGGACCGAAGTCCGGAAGCTGACTGAACATAGCATATCATAATCATATCTACTAGCATAAACACATATACTGCATATTGCATCAGACCGAAGTCTGGAACACATAACACAAAGACATGCTTGAATCACAAAGACATCAAGCACACTAAACTACTGCATCGGACCGAAGTTCGGAACTACTGCTGACTAAACGGGCTGGCATTGTGGCCTTAGACCCGTTCCTACTGGAAGGAAAACTCACCTCGTAACGCTGGCTGCTGAGATGCTTAATCTGAAACTGGCTGACTCCTGCTCCGGAACTCCCCGACTACAATCCTATAAACACTAAATCAGATACTGATAACTGTTTTCAGGGTAAAATGACTATTTTACCCCTGTCAAAGTCAACTTCCTGATCAAAGTCAACTTTCAGGTCAAAGTCAACTTTCAGTTGACCGGACTCGCCGAGTTGGGCCGCAAACCCGCCAAGTCCCTATCATCCATTCTAATCCTCTACCCGCTTCTACTCGTCGAGTTTGGCAAAGACTCGACGAGTTCTTCTCCGATACAACATCGAGTCTAACTTCATCCGACTCGCCGAGTTGTATGAACAACTCGTCGAGTTCTCCTTCATCATATGAACACGTCCAGTCTGTGACTCGCCGAGTTGTATGAACAACTCGTCGAGTCTGTTCTTGAGCATGAACCGACTCGCCGAGTCCTAAAAACGACTCGTTGAGTCCCATGCATGCAATCTTATACAGTCGATTCTAGTCGATTTCAGTGCTTCCAAATCATAGATATGAGTTTCTAGGACTGGTTTTGCACGTAAAGTTTCCAACTTTACGTGCATGCACAAGAGAAGGGGGCTTAAACACCAAAATCCTCCAACAATAAACACTTAGGGTTTGGAACAAGGCTATGTTTGCATAAAGGTGGCTATATTGAGCTCCTGGAGTTCAATAACGTCCAGATCTAAGGTTTCTATCCAAAGAAGAGTTCAAATTCGAATTTGACTCAAACCAACATTCCAAGAGAAGCATAAACAAACATAAAAGAGGGTTTAAAGGAATAATAAGCAAGGTGTTAACTTTATTACCAAAATTTGCAGCAAGTAGAGGCTAGAATCTGAACCTCCTTTCCCTTCTCTTGATCTTCTTTCCTTCCTTTTCTTCCAAAGCTTCCAAGCTAACACAAACACACTCAATCTCAACAATGGGGGCTATGGTTTACAGGGGAAGTGCTCTAAAGGTGCTGGAGGCTGGGGTGGGAGGCTATAATGACGTTTAAATAGGATACAAACCCTGGGATTTAGGGTTTCATCCAGACCAGCGGACTCGCCGAGTCCAGAATATGGACTCGTCGAGTCGCCAACTAAAAACCCGTGCATGTGACGACGTAAATTTTCAAAACAATGTTTTCATTTTTCAAACAACATAATTATCATTTAAACATTCTCAAATCTCATGTTCAACAATTGTCATCAAATAAAACATATCCCAATATCACAAATAAAGTCCTCGGTCTGTGTGTACGTATCATGCTGGCGCCTTCCCACGATCGTCACTAGTACCTGAAACACATAACACATAACACTGTAAGCATAAATGCTTAGTGAGTTCCCCAAAATACCACATACAACACATATTATCCACTCGAGGCTATAACTTTGTTTGACCCTCTGGTCAATGTGTCTCAGTGGGACCCTCCAGTCCCATAACTCTGTGGGCCCTCTGGCCCTAACTCTGTGGACCCTCTGGTCCTAACTTTGTAAACTTTGGATCATACATAGCACAAATCACATAGAAATCATATCATACAGATAGCATACAAGATACTCTGTCACATAGCTCTAATTACCACTCTAGGTAAAGTATAGTGAGAAGACTCACCTCGGGTAACTCGGTAAATCTCGAACTCGGTAATACTGGTGTAGCCTCCGCCTAAACACATGGAAAAATTACTCTAATCAATACAACTCTCAAAGGATAGACTAATCCCTCTCTAAGTTCTCTCAGAAGGGTAAAAGACCATTTTACCCCTCTCATTGCTCAAAGATCCAAACATTGACTAAACCCTAAAAGTCAACAAAAGTCAACCCTCCGGGTTACGCTGCGCGTACCAAATCTGTACACTGGGCGTACCCGGCAACTCACAGAATCGGGGAACGTGACCCCCTACGATGCGCGTACTGGGATTACGCCCCGCGTAAATCCCAGTTTCATACTCCTTTTGATTTTGGGTCTTAAACGGTTAAGACACACGTCTAACTTTCAGATCTGCCTGTCCTAAAGCCTCTTATTCCATAAAGTCGGTGACTTTAAGCCTTTGCATGGCTGTGGAAGTCAGCAACACCCAAATCATTCCATTTCCAACATTTTAAAGCCCATAACTCAAGCATGGTCGGCTCTTAGTGACCAAGACTGGATTTTTATGTCATAGCAACCCCTAATGAGCTAACATGGGACAGATCTCGGGTTCTAGTAGCTCATCAACACATAAAGTTATCAACTTGGGGGACAAAAACCCTAAAACATCCCCATGCAAAACACAACAGAAAATAGAGAAAGCTTGGAGCTTTTTACCTCCAAAAGATGTCTTTCCCACTGCTAAACTCGGATCCAAAGGCTTGAGCTCTAACTCCTCCTCTTTCCAAAGCTTTCTCTTCACTCAAAGGTCCAAGAATGCACCAACAAGCCCTCCAAGTCACTCTCTTGCTATATGAACGAGATTTAGGGTTTTGGGGGTTAAGTATCTGGAAATGGTGGCCAGAAAAGAGGCCATAATGGTCTTTAAATAGGTGGCTCTCAAAAGATTAGGGTTTCATGTCTGGGTCGGGTACGCCCCGCGTACCGGGAAATCCTCGGCGATCAATATGTGCACGAGTACGCTGAGCATACACCCCAGTACGCCCCGCGTACCCGTCATTCACTCTTTTCCTTTAGGGACCAAAATTGACAATCGCCCAAAGATTAGGGTCCATAAAGCATACCTGATTTTTGGGATGTTACAGTGCAAGTCCCGACTCTACTCGACGAGTCGGGCTTCTGACTCGCCGAGTACCTCTAAAGGAAGGAAAAATACTATATTTAAATCACATACCAGAAATAGGGCGTTACAATTCTCCCCCACTTATTTTAGACTTCGTCCTCGAAGTCTGCTGCTGCTAAATCCAAAAATAACTCTAGATAATGCTCCATCATCTCCTCCTCGGTCTCCCACGTCCACTCCGAACCCTTCCGGTGCTGCCACTGCACCTTCACTAGCTGAACCACCCTGTTCCTTAAGGTCTTCGTCTTCCGATCTAAGATCGCAACTGGTCCCTCAATATAATTCAGGCTGCTATCAACCTGAATATCCTCCAATGGCACGACTGCTGACTCGTCCATTAAACACTTCCTCAACTGGGAAACATGGAAAATGTTGTGGATCTAGCTAAGCTCTGCTGGAAGATCCAACCGATAAGCAACCCGACCCACCCGGGCCAACACCCTAAACGGACCAATGAATCTGGGGCCCAGCTTGCCCCTCTTCCGGAACCTGATAACACCCTTCCAGGGCGATACCTTCAGGAGGACCATATCTCCCACCTGAAACTCCAGGTCCGAACGCCTCCTGTCGGCGTAACTCTTCTGCCGACTCTGCGCAGTTTGCATCCTGCTAACGACCTGCTGGATCAACTCTGTGGTCTTGAGCACCACCTCTGTGCTCCCGATGACCCTCTGACCGACCTCGACCCAACAAATCGGGGTCCTACACTTCCTTCCGTAAAGCATCTCGAAAGGAGGGCGGTCAATGCTTGCGTGGTAACTGTTGTTATACGAAAATTCCGCTAATGGAAGAGACGTATCCCAATTGTCACCAAAATCTAGGACACATACCCGAAGCATGTCCTCGAGAGTCTGAATCGTCCTCTCGCTCTGCCCGTCCGTCTGAGGGTGGAAAGCGGTGCTGAAATAAAGACGAGTCCCCATCTCGTCATGAAACCGCTTCCAAAACCTGGAAATGAACCGGACGTCTCGATCTAACACTACTGATACAGGCACTCCATGCCGTGTCACTACCTCGCGCACATAAATACCATCTAGCTTCTCGGCAGATATACTCTCTTGAATCGGTATGAAATGCGCGCTCTTGGTCAGCCGATCCACTATGACCCAAATCGAATCAACTCCACGTGCGGTCCTGGGAAGCTTAGTGATGAAATCCATAGTGATATCCTCCCATTTCCACACAGGAATGTCTAACAGCTGCATCTTGTCGTGGGGTCTCTGGTGTTCCGCCTTGACCTTCCTACAGGCCAGGCATCTCTCCACGTACCAGGCTACGTCCCGCTTCATGCAGGGCCACCAATAATTGGGTCGAAGATCTCTGTACATCTTCATCGCCCCTGGGTGGATGGAGAAACGAGACTTATGAGCCTCGTCCATCAACACCTGCCGTACTCCGCCCCAGTACGGTACCCATACTCTCCCATGAAGGGTCAACAATCCTCGACTGGCATAATCAAAGGAAGCTACTCGGCCCACAATCCTCTCACACTTCTGCCTCTCCTCCTTCAGGCCCTCAACCTGTGCCTCTCTAATCTGCTCCAACAAGGGAGTAATCACTGTCATCCTTAGACAAATATTCTTGATCAGGGCTGCTACCGCCTTGCGGCTCAGGGCGTCGGCCACTACGTTGGCCTTACCCGGATGATAAAGGATCTCACAATCATAATCCTTTACCACGTCCAACCATCGGCGCTGCCTCATGTTCAGATTCGGCTGATCCATGAGGTACCTCAAACTCTTGTGATCTGTGTAAATGGTACAACGGACCCCATAGAGGTAAAGCCTCCAAATCTTGAGGGCGAACACCACTGCCCCCAGCTCTAAATCGTGCTTCGGATAGTTAGCCTCGTGAGGCTTCAACTGTCTAGAGGCATAAGCTATCACATGCCCCAGCTGCATCAACACTGCTCCCATACCTGTGATCGAGGCATCACAGTAGACTACAAAATCCTCTACACCCTCTGGCAGGGTAAGAATCGGTGCCTCACACAATCTCTGTCTGAGGGTCTCAAATGTTGCCTGCTGCTCAGGCCCCCAACAAAACACCACCGACTTCTTGGTCAGTCGGGTGAGTGGAACTGCTATCTTGGAGAAATCCTGGATGAATCTCCTGTAGTACCCTGCCAATCCCAGGAAGCTCCGAATCTCAGATGGAGACTTCGGGACCTCCCACTGCATCACGGCCTCTATATTGGCCGGATCTACTAGTATACCCTTCTGGTTGACGAGGTGTCCAAGGAACTGCACCTCGTGCAACCAGAACTCGCACTTGGAGAACAACGCAAAAAGTCTCTCCCTCCTCAGCGTCTCTAGCACCTCTCTAAGGTGCTCCTCGTGCCGCTCCTGAGTCTTGTAATAAACCAAGATGTCATCAATGAACACTATCACAGACCGATCCAACATCAGTCTGCATACGCGGTTCATGAGATCCATGAACGTGGCTGGAGCGTTGGTGAGCCCAAACGGCATCACCACGAATTCATAATGGCCATAACGGGTCCTAAAAGCGGTCTTCTGCACATCCTCACCCCTGACCCGCATCTGGTGATATCCTGACCGCAGATCAATCTTGGAGAACCAAGATGCTCCCTGAAGCTGGTCAAAAAATCGTCTATCCTCGGGAGTGGGTAACGGTTCTTCACCGTTACCTTGTTCAGCTCCCGGTAATCTATGCACATACGGTGCGACCCATCCTTCTTCCTTACGAACAGGATCGGGGCTCCCCATGGTGAACTACTCGGCCTGATGAAACCCTTGTCTAGCAGCTCCTGCAGCTGCGTAGACAACTCCTGCATCTATGGAGGAGCCAACCGATACGGTGCCTTGGCTATCGAAGCCGCACCCGGAACCAGGTCAATCCGAAACTCAACCTGTCTCTCCGGAGGTATCCCAGGTAAGTCCTCCGGGAATACGTCCGGATACTCTCGCACTACTGGTACATCGTCAACTGTCGCCTTACCCTACTCTCGGGCATCTATAACATAGGCGATGTACCCTGCGCAACCCTGCTGAACGCAGCGTCTCGCTCTCGCCGCTGAACAAAGGACTGGCCCGCGTTGTGGCCTCTCGCCCTGAATAACTAACTCTCCCCTACCGGGAGTGCGAATCCTCACTAACTGCAGCTCACAATCAATCACTGCCCCATTGGGGCTCAGCCAGTCCATACCCAATATAACCTTATTCCCTCGCAGGGGAATAGGAACCAAGTCCACGGAAAACTGCTCATCAAATAACTGCAGTGAACACGCCCTATGAACTCTCGCGACCCTGACGGTCCTGTCATCTACTATCTCAACCTCAAGTGGACAATCCAGCTCCCCCGGAGCTCTACTAAACCTCTTGCTAAGCGCAAGTGAGACAAATGATCGGGTAGCCCCTGAGTCAAACAATACTGTAGCTGAAATGCCGTTCACTAAGAACGACCCTATACGAAAACATATAATCATGAGAAACAATCAATATCAATAAAGAGATAAGAGAAAGATACATACCCGTCACCACGTCAGGAGTCGCTCGCACCTCCTCTGCTGTCATCTGAAAAGCTCTACTCTTCTCCACTGGCATCTCACTCCGGCCCTGACGGCCGTCTGTAATCCTCAATGTTGCAGGGGCAGGTGCTACCACCTTCCCTGCTGTTGCTAAACTCGGACACTGGGACTTTTTATGTCCCCTCTGATTGCAATGGAAGCAAATCAGATCAGATGTTGTGGTGGTGATAGTAGCTGTACAATCTCTGCTCATATGCCCGGTCCGGCCGCACTTGTAGCAACCGGTACTACCTGCCTTGCACGCCCCATCGTGCAATCTCCCACACTTGCCACACCGACTGTGGCTCTGCTGACCTCTGGACCTGTGATCTGATACCTTGGGCTTTTTGCTCGAACTCCCTGTGTCAGATGCCGCCTCTGGCTTCCTCTTCTTCTCCATCTCCAAATCTATTTCTCTCTCTCGAGCCCTCGCAATCATATCGTCCAGCGTTTTACAGCTGGACCGGCTCACAAACTGGCGGATATCACTCTCTAACATCTCATGGTCACGGGCCTTCTTCATTTCCTCATCAGCTGTATACTGAGGAACGAGAAGAATCCTCTCCCTGAACTTGGCGGTAATCTCCGCCACTGTCTCTGTAGTCTGGGTGAGATCCTGAAACTTCCTAGATAACTGTTGCACCTCAATAACCGGTGCAAACTCGGCTCTGAACCTGGTAGTAAAATCAGCCCAAGTCATTGCATCAAGTGCTGCGTCATCCCCGATGACATGCCCGATCTCCTCCCACCAATCTCGTGCCCTGTCCTTCAGAAGACAGGATGCTAGTCTAACCTTGTCCCCTTCGGGACATCTGCTGGTACGAAAAGCGTTGGCGACATCTGCCAACTACCTAGTACTTGCTATGGGGTCCTGCGCCCCATGGTAGTCTGGAGCTCCACAAGCCCGGAACTCCCTGAAAGTGAGTGTGCGCGACCCCATCATGGCCGCCACCTCCGTACGGAATGTGCTCAACCTCTCGTCCATCAGCTCTAGAATACCCTCCTTTATCGAACCAAAGATCACAGGAGTCTGCTCAAGTATGATGCGAGTAATCTCAGAAGAGAGAAACTCCCTAGTCTGCTCATCCAAATGCCCGGCCCCCGAGCCTGATCTTGATCCCTCACCGGCGCCTGAACTGCCGTATGCTGTCCTAGGGCGTAAAACCACCATTCTGAAAACACACCATGGTAAACATCAGAAACACTGATATATCTCGATGGATCACTACTATTACAAGTTTCCTGATCTCCTCTCAGCCTTCCTCGATTTAAGTACGGATCCTCTGCTTTCAGTAGTACGGGCCCATACTACCTTCCACATCTATCCGTACTTTCCTCAAGAACTGCCTTCACTCCACCAAGTCACTTCTACTGCTACTGATCTCTGCTACTCTCATCCTAGGCTTGCCCTAGGGAAATCTCTGACTCAACCAAAACCAGTCCTCAGCTGCTGAAGGCCTCCTTGTAATGCCAATTAGTCATCACCTGAATACCATCACATGTGACGAGGCTCAGATAATCCTTCGAGTAAAAGACTCGTCCCTACAACGGTTAGACTCAGACAAGAGCTGCACAATATGGCCAAATCCAGCACTCTGAGATTATTCAACCCTGATCACATGTGATGTGACGTATTCACCTAATGGCTAACTCCCATCACTCAGAGTCCCACAAAGCACAAAGCAAGCAGCATTCGGACACAGGAAACTACTCAAGCAATTCTATCCCCATAACGAGAAACTGTACTAGCATACAATGCTAAGCTCATACTATCAGGCATAACCTAAACAGGCTATCCTAGTGCTGTCTACTCAATACTAGCATGCAATTCTCATAAAGCTGAAACACATAGAGCAGGCACATAAGGCATCCTCCAAGATCCTTAGTCCTATTCTAGCATGCTGTTCTACTGAAACTGAAATTGATAATCATAACATAAACTTGTATGGGTAATTTGGGAGTACTTACTTGAGCTCGGCTGATCGCATGCACCACACCCTTTTTCCCTTTCTCAAAACTTTTTTCTTTTTAAGTTTCTTTTTCAAAAATTCTTTCGAAAACATTTTTCGTTTGAAAACCTTTTACCATTTCCTTAGTTTGAGTCCAGTCATACCCGAAAGTGTGCCTGAATCCCTCAAACCAAGGCTCTGATACCAACTTGAAACATCCCAAAAATACAAGCCAAAATTTTTTGTTTTTAACACATTACTAAAACCATAATATCATAATATCATATAATAAAACCATAAGTCGTGTGTCTCAAAATATCATAAAATATGTCTCATACCACAACTGATGTCAAATTATGACAAAATATCAGAGTCTAACTCCCAGGCTAAAACTGTATCTGTGGTGTGTGCCATGCCATCATCCCGAGCTCTTCCCCTTGCTAGCGGAAGTACCTGCAACCAAAACTAAAACTGTAAGCACGAAGCTTAGTGAGCTCCCCCAAACTACCACATACCATACAATAACATATAAAGCACATACTGGGCCTTGCCCACTGCATCGGACCGAAGTCCGGAAACTGCATCGGACCGAAGTCCGGAACTAACCAGGGCCTTGCCCTCTGCATTGGACCGAAGTCCGGAAACTGCATCGGACCGAAGTCCGGAACTAACCAGGGCCTTGCCCTCTGCATCGGACCGAAGTCCGGAACTAACCAGGGCCTTGCCCTCTGCATCGGACCGAAGTCCGGAAGCTGACTGAACATAGCATATCATAATCATATCTACTAGCATAAACACATATACTGCATATTGCATCAGACCGAAGTCTGGAACACATAACACAAAGACATGCTTGAATCACAAAGACATCAAGCACACTAAACTACTGCATCGGACCGAAGTCCGGAACTACTGCTGACTAAACGGGCCGGCATTGTGGCCTTAGACCCGTTCCTACTGGAAGGAAAACTCACCTCGTAACGCTGGCTGCTGAGATGCTTAATCTGAAACTGGCTGACTCCTGCTCCGGAACTCCCCGACTACAATCCCATAAACACTAAATCAGATACTGATAACTGTTTTCAAGGTAAAATGACTATTTTACCCCTGTCAAAGTCAACTTCCTGATCAAAGTCAACTTTCAGGTCAAAGTCAACTTTCAGTTGACCGGACTCACCGAGTTGGGCCGCAAACTCGCCGAGTCCCTATCATCCATTCTAATCCTCTACCCGCTTCTACTCGTCGAGTTTGGCAAAGACTCGATGAGTTCTTCTTCGATACAACATCGAGTCTAACTTCATCCGACTCGCCGAGTTGTATGAACAACTCGTCGAGTTTTCCTTCATCATATGAACACGTCCAGTCTGTGACTCGCCGAGTTGTATGAACAACTCGTCGAGTCTGTTCTTGAGCATGAACCGACTCGCCGAGTCCTAAGAACAACTCGTTGAGTCCCATGCATGCAATCTTATACAGTCGATTCCAGTCGATTTCAGTGCTTCCAAATCATAGATATGAGTTTTTAGGACTGGTTTTGCACGTAAAGTTTCCAACTTTACGTGCATGCACAAGAGAATGGGGCTTAAACACCAAAATCCTCCAATAATAAACACTTAGGGTTTGGAACAAGGCTATGTTTGCATAAAGGTGGCTATATTGAGCTCCTGGAGTTCAATAACGTCCAGATCTAAGGTTTCTATCCAAAGGAGAGTTCAAATTCGAGTTTGACTCAAACCAACATTCCAAGAGAAGCATAAACAAACATAAAAGAGGGTTTAAAGGAATAATAAGCAAGGTGTTAACTTTATTACCAAAATTTGCAGCAAGTGGAGACTAGAATCTGAACCTCCTTTCCCTTCTCTTGATCTTCTTTCCTTCCTTTTCTTCCAAAGCTTCCAAGCTAACACAAACACACTCAAGCTCAACAATGGGGGCTAGGGTTTACAGGGGAAGTGCTCTAAAGGTGCTGGAGACTGGGGTGGGAGGCTATAATGACGTTTAAATAGGATACAAACCCTGGGATTTAGGGTTTCATCCAGACCAGCGGACTCGCCGAGTCCAGAATATGGACTCGTCGATTCGCCAACTAAAAATGCGTGCAAGTCCCGACTCTACTCGACGAGTCGGACTTCTGACTCGCCGAGTACCTCTAAAGGAAGGAAAAATACTATATTTAAATCACATACCAGAAATAGGGCGTTACATCATCTTAAAAACAGGTATCGTTATCCAAACAACGACGAAGATCTTTTAGAAATGGTTAAAGATCATTACATTTTGGAGCACGAGGGAAGTGACTTCGAGTATGAGGATGCATGGATCCTACTTAAAAATAACAAATATTTCATGTAGAAGGCTCTTTTATGTGAAATGTCTTATGTAATGTTTCGTAAGGGTGTATCTCGTTTTCTATAATGTTTTATGTTTGTGTTTTATTTTTCATGGAATAAAGGAATTAATATGTGGAGTACTAGATTTAATTAATAATCTCAGAAGTGCATTTTAATACAAGCAATGCAAATTATAAGTACGGGAATTCATTGCTTTACTACATTAATCTAAGGAGAATTCAAATCAAATGTGCTATTGAAATCAAAAGTAGGGTACACGCTTTCGTTCTGTGACCCGCTCCCGGATGCAAATTCATCAGTCATTATGCCCTTTTGTGTAGATTTTTTCCTCCCCCTGATCCGCTCCCCGATCCCCTACCCGTACAATCGTTCCTCGTGTGTCCAAATTGACCGCATGTAGAACATTCTTGTCGTATGGGACGCTCACCTTGCAATGGAATACGTCCAGTGTTTCTTGGCCTACCCGGCTGACGTCTCTCCATTATGGGTGGCTTCACGGTCATCAGATCATCGGGGATCTCCCACTTAGATGGACTTGGTAAGGGGTTCACAGACTCCTCGTAAGTTTTCCTCAATGTTTCTGTAAAGTAAGCTTTTAAAGCGAATTCCGAACAATCTTCGTAACGGTTCATTGTCAGCACTTTTATAACATGGCCACAAGGTAAGCCATATATTTGCCACCGCCTACATGTACAGGTTCTTTGTTGGAAATCAACAATGACACTCTTGTAGTTAGAGCTTTTCACTTCAAATCTGTTATTTGAGATAGGGTACACCATCCAATTATTACAAGCATTCTTATTTGCTTGTATAATCGTTTCAGCCCATGGGGTGAGTGTTGTTTTAGTTTCAGCTAAAAAAATAGACATAATTTTTCATAAAATTATTACTACACGAGTTACGAAAATACTCAATCAACAATGTATATAAAATATTAGTACCTGCAACATTACGTTTCTGAAAACTCCATTGTTGCATTGTTGCATGAAAATACTCAATCAACATCAATATTGGCATCTTTCTTGCAAATCGTGACATTGATTTATCGACTCCACACTATTTGATATCATAAGAAAATACCGATTCCTAGGGAAATGTGCCCTGGCCCATCTTTCTGGATTGATGTTTTTGTAGGTATTCCCATACACGAATATTTACATTTTTTATTTTTTTCATCCCATTATCGCATTTTTTAATGGTATAGGCTTTGCATGTCTCCCAAAACAATGCGTGCATTGTAGCGCTGCTTCTAAATTTTGCTGAAATGTTGAAATACAAATGGATACCACATATTCCATGATAGGCGTGAGGAAATATATTTGCAATTGACGTCGCTATGGATGGAGCCCTATCAAATATGATTGTAAGGTCTTCCAAGTTGCCTATACATTCACGTAGCTTTCGAAGGAACCAGGACCACGTCTCCGTAAATTCACTTTTGCAAATGGCATAAGCAACAGGCATGATTTGGTTTTGACCGTCCATTGTCACTGCGAGCAACATCGTGCCTTTGAATTCACCCTTTAGGTGACCACCATCAATTATTAGGGTCGGCCTACAATACTTGATGAACGCTCATACCTACAATTATTTTTCATTGCATTAACAAATACCAATTAGGATTCATATGTTATATTTGTTATAAATATTAACACTGCTTACCGAGCAACCCAACGCGATAAACACGAACTCAAACTGATCATCATCGTCTACTCTTATCTGAGTAACAATTCTTGGATTGTGCTTGACCAAGTTGTGCAGATACGCTGGTAGTTTGGTGAATGAATCCTCTTTGGTACCTCTTAACATCAACAACGCATACTGTTTTGCACGCCATGCCTGTTGGTATGAGATATTGATTGGAAATTTCGAATTGATGTCCCTAACAATTTCATTACCCCGATAAACTCTATTATAGTCTCCGGCCAATACTTCAGCGATAAAGTGGCCGCGTACCTTTTTCTTTGATTGTCGATGATTAGACTCCAAATTTGTTGCACAACATGTGTGTTAGTCAACAACTTTTGTGACTTAGAAAGCAGTAGTCGATTGGATTCCCCTTGCCCTAACCATCCATGAACAATTTTTAACCAAACAAACAACCTCGAACCTTCCTTTGCTCGATTTTGTAGTCTTATACTGCTTACCTTGTTCCATGCATTGTCTTCCGATTGCAAGCTTGAGCAACTATTTGTCATCAAAAATGTCTAAAACCTTAATCTCTTCACTTATATCCACCCTCTGACATGGAATGTTCACATCAGCATTTACAGGACACGAAGGCAAAGGGGGCATACCATGAAACATGGTATCTGAATAAATAAGCTTAGGTTCGTCATCTAATTCTTCTCCGTTAGAATCACTATCTAGGCCGGATATATCCAACTTGTCACAATCCGCAAACTCGTCACATCCTTTTAGTTCACCATCATGCAAAAACGAAACTTCCTGTTTTCCAGATTCATTACCAACCTTATTCACCACGGCTATTGCTTTTTTTTTGTCAAATGAATCATTTACACCAACATCATTATCACCGATATACTTATAATTCTCCGGTGTAACATACATAATCGGTTCTGACACTACATTTACATTTTCAGCAACACTATGATATTGACTTTTACTTGGACTTTTAAAATTACCTATTGGGTTGTTGCTCCCTTTTCCACTTGATAAATTTGTTGCAGATGCCTTTCCCCTATCATCCATTTCGTTCGGCCAAACGCCTTCTTTAACCACCACATACACAGACACATATTTATCTCCAACGCCATTTATTACCTTCATCAGCTTTCTAATATCACGATCATCAACAATACCACAATAATAGAGTTGTTCTGGATGTTGATAGGCCAAACTAACTTTTGATTCTTCGGGAAGACCCATCTTGCACTTGACCAACTGAACAAATTCGGTGAACGTTGTGTTTTCGTAAAATTCAACACCTAAATAAAACATTCTCGGATTGTATCCCAGTGGCCAAACATATGATAATTGGGAATTAACAAACTCCCATATTCCATCCGTAATGAGCAATACAAAATACTCGTTAAAACTCATTATCTTAATTTTGAGGATAAAGAAGCTAGAGAGAATAAACT
This sequence comes from Lactuca virosa, assembly GCF_052849685.1. NCBI lineage: Eukaryota > Viridiplantae > Streptophyta > Magnoliopsida > Asterales > Asteraceae > Lactuca > Lactuca virosa. Next base: position 342,111,616 of record NC_136433.1, read on the forward strand.
TTCCAAAAATATAAAATACTTAATATATATAAGATAGGTTGAAAACAGTAGTCAACTCTGACGAAAAAGTAGTCAAGTTTAACAAAAAAAGTAGTCAAATTTAGCAACAAAGTAGTCAACTTTACCCAAAAAGTAGTCTACTTTTTCGTCAGAGTTGACTACTGTTAAAATTTAAACAAAATAATTGTTAAAGTTATTGTACATATTATAAACACTCTTTTTTATACTCTATATTACAATATATATATATATATATATATATATATATATATATATATATATAAAATAAAAAATAAAACCGTAGTTTTTTGGACAAAATAGTAGATAAAACCCCCCAAAAAAACGTAGCTTTTTTTGCGAAAACCGTAGACTACGGTTTGGGAAACCGTAGGTTTCGAGAGGAAACCGTAGGTTTTAAAAAACTTACGGTTTTGAATGTCAAAAATGAAAAAAAAAATTATACAAAACGCGAAACAGTAGACGAAATGGCGAAACAGTAGGCGAATCTCGAAACCTACGGTTTCGTGGGCTATTTTTGGCTAAAACTTGATAATTACCCCCTTAATTTGGCTAGATTAGTAATTAGGCCATAAATCTCCTAATCTAATAAATAAGAGGATTTTTGCCACGTGGCATTCTCCAAGCCCCCAAATTGGATTTTTCCCGCTCAAAATACAAAGTGAATTTCCCCAAATGCCCTCTGCACTTTAATAGTTATGCATTGTGGATTCAATTGATATACCAAGTTATCGGCAATCAATTTCAAATGCGATGGCAAAAAATCAGGTATTCCATAGCAAGAAATCAGGAATCAATATTCAAACTTAATCACTAATTCTTGAAGGTAGATTCTCGTCGTTTTCTTTCGATCGATTCAATAGCCTGATAAGGATGACTTTATTGACTTTAGGACTGGATGTTTGGGGAATCACTGATGAGGCGATAACCCTAGCTTCAATGGATTGTTCCGACGAGCTCAAGCATCATAGATACAAAAGTTGCAGAGTGACTTTATGCACAGCAGCGAAGTCGCATTTGAGACCTAAATATAAATCCTCAGCAGGAGTCGAATGGCGTCGTTCTGACCACGATTACGAAAGAGGTAAACAATGATAAAGGAGGAGGAGGTGATACTCCTTTAACTCCACAGTCGATTCCTCAAGATGACGAAGAAGACAAGAGCCAGATCCGTACGTAGGGTTTTCAATGATGAGCATACCAAAATTCTCATGATCAAAGAAAAGCTCGAATTGGTTAGTAGTTTTGGGACAGAAGTTTCCAATTCTTTACATAACTTGGATGAGTCTGATGACAAATTAACACTCTCTAGATTCATATATGGTCCTTGTGAAACTTTCTCTGTGAAGGTATGAACACTTCAAGCTCTCTCTTTTCCTCTGTTTTCATCATCTTATTGAAGGTTGCTTATTTTGCAGGTCTTTCAATATTTCTGTATCCGTGTTCTTGTATTGATTTTATGCTTTATTGTAACGAGTTTATGGGTAAAGAAAATGTTCTCTTTGACCTTTGAAAAAGATATAAACTCAAGATATATATCAAGAGGTCCAATACATAAGTTGCAAAATCAATTGGCTACAAAATCAGAGTTGTTGAAGTGTAGGATTAGATCTGAATGTGAAAAGAAGAGCAGGTGTCAGGCATCCTTGACCTACATATTGAACTTAACTTGTCCTTGAGCTCATTATGGTTTAAGTTTTGATTGTGCTGAATCCAAGGTAATAAACTAATATCTATGCATGACCTTTGACTTATGATGTGTATACTCAGGTGGACTATTCTATTATCACCGAACTATCTTTATCATTGTTTTAGGACTGGGATCCTCTATTTACCTTCATTAGGAAAGTCGTTTCATGCTTTTAGAGTCAAGGTTTGCCTTCTAATAAACTCAAGATATCACTTTCTGATTAATTCAATCATTATTTGTATCAGTTGAGTTATCGATTACTAATCAAATATTTGAATTAACATTTGATATTTGAAGATGCTCATATGTCCAAAGAAGATGATATATGGAATGAAGCTGGTACTTCATCAAGAATAGATGGTAATATCACTTCTTTCTGTGTTCCTTTCCTTTCTTCAATATCATTATTTGTAAATCTCTCATTTGTCACTTATTTGCAAATATCACATTAATCTCTTGATTGGCTAAGGGTGCTCCGGTATCTTAACACACTTAAATCAGTTCTAAATTACATAGGAAAATAAGCATGTACCATATATTAAATTTGTTTTGAAATATGTTGTGAATCAGATCCTCTGAACGATAGTGGTGGAGTTCCAAAGAAGAGGCGTGTGACACGGTCCCATGAGACCTCTATTGTCCTTTCCTCACCTCAATTAGAGATGCCAACAGAATCCAAACACATGAGCCATCTTTATGATTTCAAATGGAATCCAAACAACAAATTACTTCTCAAAGAATCGTCCCCTATCCAATTTCCTTTTGATAACCAATTCAAATTTCAAGATGATGGATTTAAGAAATGGCTTCACTTGGATGATAATGGAGAGTTTGATAATATCATTAAGGGTTCTAAACCATAGCTGGACAAAAATACAACTGTTTGGTCGTCTCCTAGAATCATCAACACCTCAAAATTGGGTATAGAATCACCTTTTTTACCAAAAGAGTCATTTGATTCACCGCTGACTAACGGAGACTTGTTTACAGAGAATAATAATTGTCCTTGGGATACTCCAGTTGCATCAAATTATCAATCTTCAAAACTTGATTGATCTCCACCTATGTGTGACGAACCTAGAAATGATGTTGACTTCAAACTTTGCAGAGACAATTGGTTTGACCTTTTTGCAGATGAAGAAGCGGAGAAGGGTATCTTTGAATTTGATAACATGAGATATAGCTCTTCTCAAGAGAGGGCTATATGGGTTGCAAAGGGCATGTTAAGAACTCTCAAAAGGACACTGTTTTGTTCCGACAACGGTGTGATTTCTTGAATGGAACATATTGGGCAAGTCCTGAATCCTATATGTCATCATTATCTTGTGGTGAAAGGGTAAAAAAGACAAAAGTCACTCAATCTAGCTTTCAAGATAAGAAGCATCCAAGAAGAAGAAATCTTACAGAGGGAAAAGAAAGTTTGTTGCTCTAAATAGCCAGATGAGTGTTAAATCAGGGAACTCCCAATATGAGACACTTCATAATGCCTCTTTACAAGGTGTTTTCTGAATTTAATCTCTATATGACATAATATGAACCAAGTTTTCAAAGCTAACTCTTATGATTTTGGTGTGCATAACAAGTTTGACATCAATTTCTGTTTTTTAAATTTGTAGTTGGGCAAAGAAAATGCATTTACTCTGCATCAAGCGGGCTTATTTATCGGTTGTAATTGATCTCTCTGTAGTAAGCTGTTCTAAATATATTTTTTTCAAAATTGAATATGTTAACAAATTTGGATGTTGAACCCTACACTTAATGGATTTTCATTTGTACAAGATTTTTATTTACCAATATGCCACAATTAAATAATATAATCAGACAATATACAAGTTAAAGTGAAATACGATAAAATAGTTTCATTATCTAATATTAGAACGTTGTAATTTGACATTTTTATGCATTTATGTTGTTTTTAGTTAACTTTTTTCTTATTAGAACGTTATATTGTGAAAAACCACAACAATTATAGCATTGCATTTTCAATAACTTTTTTATTTGGGCATTATAGTTTGAGTAATCTACTGATTTATAGGATTGAAAGTTGTATATATGCATGATCAATTTATGCATGTGGTTATATTGCATGTATACCGATTTATAGGATTGAAGCGATGAAGCTTTTTATTGGTGTCGTCAATAGAATAGACATGTTCACCATTACATTTGAAGTTGCAATGAATTTTTGTATATTTGATCTACCGGGTACATAGTATGTACCATGAATATCTTAAGTTTAATATTTTTGTTTGATAAACTTTAAACAATTTCAAGTTACATTTTTTTTTAAGCGTGTACGCTTAATGTTTTTTTATATGTATATTCATTTGACATAGATAATTTGTTAGGATTATTTCAATTTAATGAATTATGACTTACCAAGATGATTAATTTGTATGATCATAAAATTACAACATAAATCTCTTATTATATACAAAAAAATGATTGAAAATATATTATTAAAACCTATTTTTTTCCATAAAGGTGTATATATTTATTTTAAAACAAAATTATAAAGTTACTCATAATACTTCTATCATTGTAAATTAATATTTTTTTTGCAAATATTTAATTAATCCTTACGATTTCGAATTATAAATATTGTTTTTCTTCCCAAGAATCATGTACTAAAAATAAAGGTTTAATAAGAATAAATATTTTTTTTACAACCTACGCGTTTGTCTTGTAAGTGCGTCACAACTTTCATGTATTTAATAAGAATAAAACTTCAAAACTGATAATATGTTGCATAATACAAACTCATGACTTTTATAAAATAGGAGGATTTACACGTGTAATTAAATACTTACATAGTACAAAGTTATTAAAAAAATATAATATTATAATTCATAAGCTTTTCTAAATTAATGATATATTATTTTATTACATAATCAATTTTTTTAATTATATTTAAAATTAATACCGTGAGTTCCACGAGTTTTAACCTAGTAAATAACTATAAAAGAAAAATAACGTATATACAAATCAAAAAAGTATATAACCTTTTACTTATTATCTTCGATGCTAAATTTAAAACTAACACCCTTCGGTCCTTTTAGTAACGAATTGACGAAATTGTTATATTGAAGGCCACTTCAATTTTTCTAATTTTGTCGTACTGCAAAATTTCCCAAAACCCAAACCCTAAAGATGAACTCAGTGTCCAGGAGCTTCTCGTCCGTCTTCACACGCCCAAATGTCGCATTAAACAATCAGATCTCATATTTACAGCAATGGCGGGGGATCCGAGTGAAGATTCTGAACAACAATTTGGAGAGAGGACTGACTTATATGCAGAGGATAATGCAATCGAGTGGCATCGAACGGATGATTAAAAACGAACAGTTATATCACATCAAGAACTCAGAGAAACGAATTTTGGCTCGAAAGAATCTACAGCGTAGGCTTAAATCGCAAGACCTGGCTCGTAAGCTCAAGTCGATTCTCGTTAGAAAAGTCAGGTACGATGATGCGGTTCTAATTGTTTTAAGTTTATGCATTACGTGTTTTAGGTATTTAGCTGATTGCACTTTCGTCAAATATATGTTGCTTGTGAACATAGAGGGTCCTGGAGATTCTGATTTTGGTATATATATTGCTGCAAGATTGTTAATTTACATGTTTACATCTCTTGATTTCTTCAATTTACTTTTCCTTTTCAATGGAGGAAACCGATTGAACTCGCTTACATGAAAGTATTCAAACTCCCCGTTCTGTCGAACTCAGTGCCAACCATTTCATGAATATCAGGATGAAACTTGAGAGCATGATATTTAAAGACATCTTAACCTGTTGATCTCTGTTCTTTGTTGTGCATTAGTTAGTCTGTTTGAAATTTGATCAAGCTACTCGAATTTATGTGTCACTTTTTTGGCAACTTTAAAGGCCTTGAGGTTATGTTTTGGTTTTGTTTTTGAAATGCAGGGGCTATTGAGCATATCTGGTTGAATGCAGAAGAGAGTTGTTTAGTTGCTTTGATCACAGCCATTTACTGCATAAAATTGTAACATCTGTTCGTTTAAATTTCGCATGAAATAGTTTTATTACATGTTACAGATGTGAAATTGTGCATTAACATGGAGAATAACACTATCTAGGCCTATGAAAACCTTATGATAAATTTAAATATAAAATCTTTGACTTTATATGCTTTTATTTTTTTAGAGATTAAATACCTTCATCAAAATGTGTATGTTTTTACTCTTTACACACAATTATTGATTTGATATAAATATGTTTCGAAGTTGACTTGAATGTTGCTATTACTTCATTGTTATTTGGTGTTGGAGTTGAAAATAAAAATAGTTATCAATTTAATTGAATTTTTTATACATTGTGAAGTTTTCATGATCATGATGTCCCGTTTAGGTTACCTAAATTTGCAAAGTCTGAATCGTCAAACATGAGTTTATGTTTTAGAGATGGCAAATTGTTGGTTGACTTTTAGAGTTTGCTTTGTTTAGTTGAATGGAATCACAAAAATTGGAATGAACAACGGAATGGAATGAACAAGGAAATTGAATGAGAATTGATTATTAATTTATCATGTTTGGTTGGTTTGAGCTATTCTGCATGTTTGGTCCCTAACTTATTTTTTTAACTCGGACCGTTCTTATAATGTATTTTTGTTTCGTGGTTGGTTCCTAATCGATTTTAAATGATTGTTATGCCCTTATAATTTTTTAAACTTTTTTAAGATTTTTGTTTATTATTGTATTTTAATTAAATGTAAAAATAAAAAGTAACATAAAGCTAATAATTAACAGCTTTTTCTCACCCTCGTAACATTCACACCTACTCGTTTACTTCACCTGCAACCTTCATTACCTCTCTCCCTCTCTAATCTCGTTCTCTGAATCATCATCCCCACAAAAACCCACTTTTAAAAAGTAGTATGACATTCCTATTCTCTCTCCATATTTCTTCTTTAAACCAAAGGAAGAACAACCTCAGTGGAATCTGTGGACCACCGGACCAAAGTCGCCGGAAACCACCGGACGACGCCAGACGAATGGACCCTAGACGCCAGAAATAAGAAATAACAGTACGTTGCCTAAAACCTCAGGTCGCCATCAATTTGTACTCTAAATCCACTAAAAACGGTCGGTCATCGTCGGACCACAAATGTAGAAACAACCAGATGTCGCCATAAACATCCATAGGTTGTCGCCATAAACATCCATAGGTTGTTGATCTGAACTCTAAACACTTCATATACCTACGTACGTTGCCGATCTTTTTTCTAAAGCCTCCAGGAACCTTCGAAAGTCATCAATATGGACTCGAAAGTCATAGAACTACACCATCGACCATATGATCCCTCGGTATGCACCATCAATCGCCAATCTGCATCATCTCCAACAATCTGCACAATAAACGCCGATGTACACCTCCTTTGTATCTGTCATCGACACAATCATCGTTGCATCCAAACTAACAAACATAAACATTCTCTGTGTTCTGATCTGGATTTGTTGTTTGATTTCCGGTTAGTATTTTTTTATTTGATTTTTTTAATGCATATGGTTTGAGTGGGTTCGATGAGGTGATTTATGTGGTGGCAAAGATGGTGATGATTTACTTTGGTGGCACAGACGGAGGTGGAACTAAACTTCGAGCAATAGATAAATAAATGGATGAAAGACCGGAAGAGATTTCATAAATATATAACACTAAATTCAAAAAGAAAAAAAAAAAAATATATATATATATATATATATATATATATATATATATAAATAACAATTTTATTAAAAGAAAAAGAAAAAGGTAAGGGCAATATAATAGTCTTTTTATGTGTGAGGGACTACGGGACTACAGACGCAAAAAAAACGTATATTAGGGACCGTCCTGAGTTAAACAAATAAGTTAGGAACCAAATGTGCAAATTATCCCAAACTACAAGGGCCATTCATATAATTTACCGAATAAAGATATATCATTAAGTAAATTAAATTTAAACATATTTTATTCGGCTAATATATATGGTATATGTATTTTAACTACTTAAGAATTAGATAGGAACGAAATCTTAAAGTATATTTCTATGATAAAAAAAAAGTTGTTTCCAATATATAAAGAATTAGATATGATTAAATATTAAAATATATTTATAATAAAATATACTTTTATTTATTTTTGGAAAAAATAATTTATTTGCAATTTTAAATCTTTTAAAAATTTAATATTATTAAAATTTATTATACATAATAAAAAGAATAGTATTGTTTTGTGTTTTCATAATTTAATCACAAATATACTTTTTTATTTTATATTTCGGTCACAAATTTTTTTATATTGGTAGATTTGGTCCTTAGACATTTTTATATTGACAATTTCCTCCCCTTTATTTTGTAGAATGATACTTTCTACTCCTTTACTTTATAAAATGACACTTTCTATCATTTACTTTATAAAATGTTATTTGTACCCCTCAAATTTGAACAACGACAATTTCCACTCCTTCAACATTTGTATATGGTGATGTTTGTAGGTTTGTTCCCTAGACTTTCATATGTTGGCAACTTTGGTCCTTCGGAAACCGTGCCAACAAAACGATAAAATGATGAATTATAGTACTTTCTTTTTGTATGGGTAGAACATAGTAAGCAAAACATCGTCTACGTCCTCCACAAAACGGAAAGAGGACAATTTCTAATTATATAAATAAAATATACTTTATAATTATAATATATCCTATTGCTCCTTAAAATATTTGAAAAAAAAAATCCAATATATATATATATATATATATATATACACACACACACACACACTAGCCGTTTACACGTGCTAAGCGACGGGTGTAAATAGTTTCTTTCAACAATTATTTCTATTCGGAAACATGTATGATTGGGTACCCAGCTTTGGCTTTAACATGAAGGTAATGAAAAGATAAACCCTTAACATTGAAATCTAATTTGCTTTGGACCATATATGTAAGAAAAAGAAAAGTTTGGAACGAAAACCAAGAATCTGAAAAACCACAGGGACCATTTATGTAACCTTTTGGTGAACAATTTTCTTTGCATAGTTGTAACCTTTTGATGAATAATTTTTTCAAGAACATGAAATATTAAAATGAACACACAATGCACAAGCAAATAGTTAATTTGGGTGAGTAAGTTTATTTAGGGTTTACGGTTTTGGATATCATGATACAAATTTTAGGTTTAGAGTTTTAGGTTTAAGGTTTTTCATTTTGGGTATTGGGATTAGGTATAAGAAAGATTTTGTTTGGTTAAGTCATTTTCTTATATTTAGGTAGAAATGGATTTCCATCCTTGATTCTTTATATAATAATTTGTTTTTATATAAAAAAGATCTTGATGGTCAGTAGTCATATAAAGGTATATAAATTGGCAAAAGACGATCAATCGATCATTGAGCCGTAATTTTTTTTTATCGAATAAGTTAATAAAAATGCCAAAAATGAGAGGGTGTTAATTTGGAGCAAGGAATGGAACATATTCACATAAATTACTTGGAATCGGTCACGAAACCGGATGTGACAATTTAAAAAATGTTGGAACCAGTTGCAAAATTTATAATTCGGAACCTCTTTGAAGTTGGCCAAAATAGTTCCAATACCATCAGGTTCCTTATGTTACCTGTGTTCATATTTTATCTAATTTTATGAGTTTAATGCAATCTCATTTTTTATAAAAAAATTTCACAATGTGAGGCAAAACTCAAGGAGTATATTATTCCCCTTTCATGATCAACCCCCCTATAGTCCCAACCACATTATATTTTCCTTATATATACCAAGTTAGGACTCTTAAAAAGGATATTTGATCCAAAAAATGACTTAATTCTCCAAATAATTTTTTCGCTTAAATAAAGATATGGATGAATGTTAAGTACAAATATGAATATCAAAAAAATGAATAGGACACATGTAACATCCATAAATTTTACGACAAATTTAAACTTTTTCAATCATAAATAAAATCAAACAGCGTTTGTTTACAAAAATGTTTTCAGATCAATATCCATCAGAGTGTCCCAAAATCATAACATAAGGATGAGGAGCGGTACGGTCACGCCTTCGCCTTGCCATGATCTCCTGAAGTACCTGAAACAATAAACTGAAAACTGTAAGCCCGAGGGCTTAGTGAGCTACCCCCAAAATACCAATACCACACTGACAATACCATATCAGTAATAATCAATCAATCAACATGCATACTGGGGCATCGCCCTGACTGGACCGCCCTGCCGGGCCTACAGTCTGTCTGGATCTATCCCGAGCCTTCGGCATGACTGGTCCGCCACGTGGGCCTACAGTCTCCCCGGACCGCTCATAGGGTATGTTGGCCTTCAGCACAAAGCAGGACCGCCTCAACCCAACCAACAAGCAAATAACCATGTGCGCATAACTATCATATACTGGCATATACAAACATCGAACATATCTATCTCACTGATCATCAATCATAGAATTCTCCTGTAACTAGAGTACCGACCTAGCAGGTCACTAACATACCAATCCCTACGGATCATAAGAGCATAACATACTGTCTACCCTGATTCCGATCTAACAGATCATAACCACATGTAGCATACCATAACAATAACAACTAAAGGGCCGACCTTGGTGCCGTAGACCCTATCGATATAGTGAGGATAACTCACCTCGCAGATGTCGACTCGGAAGGTAAACTCCAACTCTCGGATCACTTGACACAGGCTCCACCACCTATTATCATAGCACAATATACTCGTAAGTCCTTAACCTTATAAGGTACTCCATAACCCAATAGTCAACCCCTGATCAAAGCCAAAGTCCTCAGTCAAGGTCAACAGTCCATGTTGACCTCGACTCGCCGAGTACCCTCGGCTACTCGCTGAGTTCCTTGAAGCACATTCCAACTCGCCGAGTCATCGGGGTGACTCGTCGAGTTCCTTCGATTCTCGATCAAACTTTAAGGCCACCCGTCGAGTTTCCTCCTTGCAACTCGACGGATACACACGCATACATATCCAGGAGAAAACTCATCCGACTCGCCGAGTTGTTCTTCAACTCGTCGAGTCTATGGCAATCATCATCGGACTCGCCGAGTTGTTCCTCCAACTCGTCGAGTTCACGGCCATCTTCATGTGACTCGCCGAGTCAACCTTACGACTCGTCGAGTCCATTCAGTCCTTTTTCCATACAGACCTATTTTGAGCCATGCAGCGGCTCTAAATCACAGATCCAAGCTTCTAGGGCATGCTTTTCACGTAAAGTTGCAAACTTTACGTGCATACATAGCTACAAAGGTTCTAAATGCCAAATCTAAGCTCTTAATGGGGTATCATGCCCAAGGAGGGCCTCATTCACGACCAATACAACAACTTTATGATTCTAAAACTTAAGGAGGGTCCAGATCTGAAGTTACAACTTCATATCTAGCCCATAACCCACCTTGTCAACCTCAAAATCCATAAAAAAAACCCCCCAAAAACTCAACAAAAGGAAAAAGGGAAGTAAGGATGGCAACTTGATACCTCCAAGGGATGCTAGCTGAGGTAAATTCTGCTTCCCACACCTTCCTTGCTTCAATTCCTTTGCACTTCTAGCTTTTCTCTTCTAGCCAACCTTCTTTCCAAGCTTAAGACACACCAAAATGGAATACCACACGAATTAAGGTTTTAAGGAGCTCTCAAAGACTGCAAAGAGGCCAAAGGAGGCTGAGGCTCCTTTAAATAGGGGTGTAAACCCCAGGATTTAGGGTTTCATCTGCCAGCTCCTACTCGCCGAGTCCCAATATGGACTCATCGAGTAGGTCACTTAACACGCGATCCCACCCCGCTGCTACTCGACGAGTAGGGCAACCAACTCGTCGAGTAGAGCTTAACCCAATAAATCTTATTTAAACAATACCTGAGAATCGGGGCGTTACAACACAAGTATTATTGGAATTGGGTTAAACCATTTGTCCAACACATATCAATTAAATTATACATACTTTTTTATAGTTTTTTAAAATACATGCAATATATTCAAATACATATCGTATGAATAACTAAATGGAGAAAGATAGTTAATTTAAAAGAGCAAATCTAATTTTGAACTTCACAACCTGAACTTGAATAACTAAATGGAGGTGAATAACTAAATGGAGAAAGGTAGTTACTCTAAAAGAGCAAATCTAATTTTGAACTTTACAACCTGAACTTGCAATGTGCAATTTGAAAGTAAAATTTGCAAGCCTTTTGATAAAATTAAACTTCAAACTAAATGGAGTTACAAATTCCTAATTATATCAGAAGTTGAATGAACCTATGTCACATACAAGTATTTGGATCTTTTGCTCAGCAGCTCTAAGAAGATCCAGATTATGGTGGTACATCGTGCAACCATTCAAGTTCAGTACTCCCATGGTCTCTCACCAGCTGACCAGCTGGCCAAGAAAATCCTGCATATTTCATACACTCATACATATCAGATCACGCCATACACACATACAGATCAGATCACACACATATGTTGAAAGATTCAGTGGTGAGATTTTTTTGAATCTTATTTTTTGAGGCTGAGAGTGAGGGAGTTATAACCTGATAATCATGATGGAGAGAATGCCGACATGAAACCCAAATGAAAGAATCGAGAGTATAGATTAGGGAATTTTGAGTATATTAAAAAAATGGTCCTTGAGTTTAGTTTATCTTTTATGTTTTGGAGTGTCCATAACTTTTTGTGTGCAAAACTCCATATTTCACTTCAAAGTGTGTCCATAACCTTGATTTTTGACCGTGCGACCTGAAGATAACCGGTTTCTTCTTATGCATCCTATTTCCAAATGAGCTTTTAAAGGTAAGAAAGAAGACAAATCATTGTATTACATATTATAGGGAGGGGATGAAATATCGAACAATAGAGGGTAAAAATGGCAATATAACAATATTCAGAATAAAGGTGAGAGATAGAACGATAGAGGGTAATATGGTCATTTGCTGTTTTCAACAATTCCATTGAAGTTTTGTCTCCTATTAGGGTCTCCTAACGCCATTAACATGTGTTGTTAATAAAGATCTAATGTGAAAATATGAAATTAGTCATTGCAAATAGGATTTCAACATTCAAAACTTAAGAACAAGATATGACAAAGCAACATAAAGTAACCAAATTCGACTAATTCTCAATTCCTTTAAATCACATTACAAATCAAAGTAAAACTGATTGAGATCATAAAGAACCAATTCACATGAAATGTAAAAAGAAAAAAAAAACAAATGCAATTTAACATGAAACTGATATCTTCAATATTATTTGAACCAAAAAAGTTTAAATTTAAAAATTCAAGTGTCAATATACTAAAACCCCATCTAATTAACGGATCATAATTCTTAATTTGAACAAAAACCCATAAGTTATCACTAAATTACATCACAATACTTCGTTGTTAGGTTCTTATCTTATCACCAAAAGCTATTAAACCCCAATTATTTAAATCAAGATTTTTAAGAAAGAAATAGCGGATTTTTTGAGAAACATCTATGTTACCTCCTTTGAGAAGGATCTTCCAATATAATTTTGGGTGTTTAAGCTGCTGCCACTATCCATGAAGCTCTGTGTAGGCTCTGTAGATACTACATCAATAATATGAGAAGAAAATGAACAAAAACAAGTCCAAATTATAGATATTGGCCAAGGGGACAACGACAAATGAATCAAATATATCATAAAACCAAAATCACTATCCAATCAACAAAAAAGTTAATCTATTAACAGTTAATACAAAATTAAAAATTGCATCAAGCTTGTTAATCAAAATTGGAAATTTTATAGGAATCGCCTTTAGTGCTGCCTGTACTGATGAACATAGAGATAACATCTTATGTGCATCCAAAGAAACAAAGGATGCTTGTAAAATTGAAAAGGGATCAATCCTACATTCAACGGCAAAAGAAGATAGGTACCTGTGAATATCAGGTGAAATGTCCTAAATAAACAAATTTGTTATAGATTCAACACCAAATGAAAATCCTGCATTCACATCACATACAAACCAGTTAAATATCTAAAAGAGGTTTAAGCATAAGGACCAAATGAACGTTATGCTCCAGAAAAAAATCAATACAGGAAAGATGAGAACAATTGCTTACCTTCAAATCGGAATCGAGAGTGAAAGAAAGATAGAACTGTTGCTTACCTTAAAATCTATATCGAGAGAGAAAAATAAGGAAGAGAGAAGGATGAGAGTAGTGGTGGTGGTGGTTGCGTTAACTGCTGATGAAGGTGGTGGTAGCGACTTCGATTACGCTTTGATTCACGGTGGTGTTGAGAAATTTCAATGCCAAGCATCTTCCAATGGATGCCAATGTTTAAACAATTAGAAACACAGTGGGATAAATAGATGAATATCAAGAAATTTCAAAATAAAAATAATAAAATACCTCTATCCTAAAATCATGAAAGTTCAGATTCAAGAATCAAATTGAAGAGATGATGTACGCATTCTTGGGAGCGAGTTGCCCGGCTAGTGAAGTGGTCCAAGCAGATGATTTTGTCTGTGTTTCTCCTGAAATCACGATATGATAAGTTTTGATTTAAAAAAAATAAAACGTCCACTCTTCCTGGAGCGACGATGGGATCAAAAGTAGAAAACATGGCTCCATCTGCTCAATCATTCTCCCTTTTAACTCCCATATTCTGGTTGCATGTGTGCGATTTTGAAGCTGAATTATGACCTACAAAATCTTGATTGAGTGGATCAGACAACAAATAGATGATTGGGGTGTAGAGAAATAATCGAGCATATGTTTGTGTATGTATGTAGTGGTGAACAATGGTGGTGGTTTAGGGGGAGTAGCAAATGGCGACGTAGTAGGAGGTCAAAGGCCGTTTTTTTCCCTTTTTCAAGAGGATGCAATCACCGGTGGTAGAGGTCGACGGTTAGGGTTTCTAGAGAAACCCATTCCAGATCAATGTGATGAGGGAGTGACGGGAGCTTCTATTCGAATGTGTCTGTATATATGAACAATAAACGGAACTGCCGAGATATGAGGAAATTTTGAGATAAGAGGGAGCCAGGTCAAAACTCAAAACAATAACACCTTGATAATAGGGGCGATAAGAGCTTTGTTGACTTTTTCTAAATGCTTACCCGATAAGATATGATTTATGTAGAATGCAAAAAGTTGTTGTAAATGATGCTTTAAATGTTATACCTCTTAAAATTCAGTAAAACATGGTAAATACTTTTTAAGGTATAAAGATATATCCCCTAATCTAATAAATAAGTAGATTTTTGCCACGTGTCACTCTCTAAGCCCCCTAAAAACTATTTTTTCCCGCTTAAATGTGTAAGTGAACTTCCGAAATTGCCCATTTGGTTCGATTCAATTCACAGTGGACAAAAATCAGGAAGAAATCAGGGAGTGTCAATTTACCTTCTCTCCAGCTCTACTTTTCTTCCTTCATTACACGTATGTAATCCCTCTGAATCAGGAATCCAAATTTAGAAAAGATGATATTAGCCCAATAAATCAACAATTAATCATTTACCGATTGAATTGATATATCTTAGACAATAATTCAACAAAGTAATCGTCAACCGATTTGAATCTTGATTGGAGAATTAAATTCAATTTCATGTTTACCAAAGACCCTAAATCGTGGGAAATCATTCATACCAATCTGTTTCCTCCTCTATTCTCGCCTGAACCCTCTCTCTATATCGATTCTCACTTTGAATACCCTAATAGTCATTCAACACCATAATCACAGAGCTTCGAAAGGAACTAATGATGAGAAACCAATGTAAAATGGTCAAGAGGTTCATTCTATATTATCAAGGTAATAATTCAAGAAACTTTAGACTTAATTATGTATGCAAGGGAAAAGAAAGATAAAACCTTATTATCGTAAATTGAATTGATACAGAGAATGGTCTGTGATGCAAGTTATTGAGGCGATGTTTGTTATAAATTTGTTTTTGTGTGTTTTCAGTTGTTCTATGGGATGCTATAGCACCCTGGACTCGGGAGAGTGTGAGGATGAATTTTTTTTCTCAGGTACATTGTTGAGATTCCTTGATTTTGACAAGACCTTCACGGTCTTTACTGTAATTTGGAGTAATTGCATGTTTTTTTTTGTTTTTTGTTTTCTTTTGTTTTTGTTTTTTTTTTGTTTTTTCCATTTTGTTATGTTGTATGTTAATAGGATTTTTAATATCTTTTAGTTAGAAACAAATTTCATTATAAAAAATAGGTTTAAAATTTAATCCGACAGTAGTTTTTGTGGATAATGACTTATAGAATAGAACACATTGGTGATCGCTTAATAAATATTTAGTTATTTTTATAAAGTAATGCATTGAAAAAGTCCAGAATTTTAATTTAAAAGTTATATTTATAAAAAATGTTGAAACGAAAACAAATTCTATTACTTAATTGAAAATTTGCACGTGAAAATTTATTAAAAGCACATTACTAATTAAAAACTACTAAATTTATTTACCCGTTGAAAACAATATAAATATATTAATATGTATGTTATTTTTCAATTTTAGTAGATTTAAAGAAAATGTTGCAAACAATTTGTTTTGTTATAAATTTGGTCATATACCTTTATTCTTGAAAAAAATAAGTCAAATTCAAGTTAGCAATATACATGACATCCGGTTAAAGATGATTAAAACTCAATCTACTTGATTTATCATTGATGTTCAATTTATTAAAAAAAGAAGGATACAATGTTTTAGAAATCGGTTCGAACAGACCTGTTGAATGTAGGATGAGAATGATTCGACGAGTTTTATTTCAATTTAAAATGATTCGATGAATTTACAAAAAAAAAAAAAGAACTTGTACAAAGAACTAAGAAAGCCAAATTTCATTATTTGTCGGCCACCTAATGCAGTTACAAATAACACATTCATATATTCTTTCATAAAATGTCGCCAAAAGCAATATGTTATATCAACCTCATTTGCTAAATCCAGATGATCAAGGAATCACAGCATATGACTACTAACTGAATATAATTATAATGTATTATGTTGTGTTTATATGTGTTTATTACAATGTTGTAATTTTTAATTTGTCATATAGCAATGTCATTTCCATAATTGATTGTAGTTTTTTCACTCTATACAAATTTATATTGCATTTTACAAAATCATGATATTCATAACAATGTAACTATTAATTTTAATTAATCAATAGTATATTTTTTTCTTACCCGTAGTTTTCACGGGTTGTAACCTAGTATATATATATATATATATATATATATATATATATATATATATATATATATATATTTCATTTTAAGTTTTAAATCAAAGTTCAAAGACATATTTAAGAAATATAATTTAATAACATATTAATCAATTTGTTGATAATGACAAAAGTTTAGATTATAAATTTATGATATAAACTCTTAAATGTTGACTTTGAATGCATTTTTATTATTTTTCTTTCCTTTTTTACTTTAAAAATAGAAAAAAGAGAAAGAGAAAAAGAAAGGGATTTTATTTAATTATATCTCTAAACTTCTTTATTTTTTTCCATGTCAATAACTAGGATTAAAGAAAGAGGAATGTCAACGCATCCGAGAGAAACGGTTAATCTCTATCAACAAATAACCAAACCATATAGTATTTATCGATGCTACGAAAAGATATGGTTTTAGATCTCGCATTGAAAATCATCATTCATTTCATTGTAATATAATCATCTCGTAAATAATATTAATTTTTTGTTAAATACAAAAAAAAAATCATTTCTTCTCCAATATTCCCCTAAAAGACTCATTTATTTTTTTCGTAGTGTTTTCATTCCATTTTTCATATAAAGAAAAGAAATAAGATCAATATTTTTTATAATAGGCACCCCATGACAAATGTTGGTGATTTTTATCGATTTTCATGACAACATTAACATCATCCAAAAAAATAGTGATGTATTAAAGTTTATGCAGTCATATTAGTAATGGAATAATATATATGTTTTCTATCAAAAATATAAAAGTTTAATGTAAAAGTTTAAAATTGATATCATCAAGCTTTTTTAAGTCATTTGCTCCATATCATCTAGCCATGCAAGCATAATAATTCATAGAAAATATATATTCAAATCTTTTTAATTTATACTAACTAAATAGTTACTAGGATTAATGTCGTAACAATAGTCTTGTTTTTAAAAATACCATTGATAGAATGATATTTTAAAAAACAAAAAAATAGTTCAAATGATATGTTATAAACCAAAACAATAGTTCATTTTCATTTGTTTTTGTTTATTTATTTATTTATGACATTAACCCTAGTTATTATTTTACAAAAGGTACACCATTTTGATCTAACTCCCCCTCTCCACAAGACTTTCATCTTATTCCACTAAACAATGTCAACCACCATATTTGACTTTTGAAATAGTACATATTATCCTAATCAATAAAGAATTACTCATATATGATCAATAATAACATATTTAAAGTTTTACATAGACGTAACGAATAAATAAGCAACAAACTGTGCCGCTAATCTTTTTTGGATGACAAAATTAATTCTTTTAAAAACAACATTCATAGATCTTGGGGTTATAAAATTACTATGCATGACTCGTTAGACTTTATTGAAGAGATCCATAGCATATGACACAAGGAAACCAAATATATCAAACGCAAAAGGTATGAACAGAAAGATCTTGTATGCTCAAGAGTCATATTAAAATGACATTGCTAGTTAGCATATGATCATAAAGGGTCACACTAACAACTTGATATAATTGATTATTTATTAGAAATTAATTATAATAAATATTCATAAACTCGTTTAATTAATTGAGAATTATTTATTTCATAGAAATATTTGGCAAGTAGCATAATATATCATAAGGTATGATTTATTAAGTCACTAGGTGTGAGACCCATATATTATACAGGTTGATTAAAACAAAATATTAAATACGAAGGAGTAAACGGAAAATTTATTTATATTTGAAATTTGAAATAAGTGAAAGTTATGAGAAAAAAAGTTAAAAAAAATAAACATGCAAAAAATAAATAAATTAAAATTACATGTTTAGTTGTCAGACCCATATACTAAACATGTTAATTATAAAAATGTTAAATATGAAGGTTTAAACTGTAATTATTATAAATTGGAATTAAAATTTGAAATTTAAAATTTAAAACAAATATAGTTATTATGGTATATTTAATTTATGGAAACTAAATTAATGATATATTGGAAAATGAAAAATGAAGTAAATGACAAGTGAAAAGTGGTAAATATATATCTCTAAATTATCACAAATTGACATTTGGCAAATTGAAGGAAATAATGACATGTGGCCAAATTATTTTCATTTGTTATGGAGGAAGGATGTATATTATTTGGGACTAGAAATACTCTTTTTTCTTTTTGCTAAAAATTAAAGTTTATATATTGTAAAGAGTTATAAGAATTTTATCAACTTTTTTCTCTTTTTATACAAAAAATATGAGTTAATTTCTAAGAAATAAGACATGGTCTTTTGAATATAATAAAT
This sequence comes from Lactuca virosa, assembly GCF_052849685.1. NCBI lineage: Eukaryota > Viridiplantae > Streptophyta > Magnoliopsida > Asterales > Asteraceae > Lactuca > Lactuca virosa. The sequence continues at coordinate 342,130,811 of NC_136433.1, forward strand.
GGAAAGTAAGCATGACTTAAAATGAATGGAAGACATGTACGCTTTAGGGTATGGAGTGCTTAAAGTGTTAAGAACTCCTGTGTAATTATTTAGCTTTATGAAGGCTTCATACCTTCATTTTTTTGTAAAAAAACCACAACTTTCCCTCTCTAACACTCTCATTGTTCTTCCAAAGTGTTAGAAGAAGTTACTTGCTCTCTTTAAGTCAAATTTTGGTTTTGGCTTAAAGCTTAAGAGTTGTGAATAGCATCTCTTCAAGTTGGTTCTTGTTGGTGTCTCAAAAGGAAAGGTTCATTCATATTCTCCTAGCCCCCCCCCCCTCCCCCTCCTTAAGGATCCAAAGACAACAAAGATTGTTTATTCTCTTACTCTTCTATGGTTGGTGTTTTATCTTTCTATTACTTGCAATATGATCATTGATGGGTTATAACAAGCTTATGTTATTTCTAAAATCTAAGTCTTATATTTGCTAATATTTTGAGTTTTTGGAACTACTTTTGAAATAAAACCCAACATAAACGTGTGTTGATTTTCATGCACATTTTCTCATGTTTTTCCACTTTGAACAAGACAACTTTTAAAGCAACATGTCCTATAGTGAAAACCCCACATCCCAAGCACACAAGACTACAAGAGAAGAAACCCCTGTTAGATCCACACATGTATGCTTCCCTCTAAACCCATCCAAAAACTAAAACGTCACCTGGGCTAAATGTTGATCTTCCTTCCAACGAGTTAGTCAGAAAGTCCATATGTATCTCTTTCATGACATAAACCCCAATGCGCCTAAATATGTCGAAAAGAACATCCCTAACCAGATCGTGTCGGTACTTGAAACCTGAAAGCTCTTTACAATGAATTACATGCTCTCCAAAGGAGTCTAAGCATGCCTTGCAACAAACATGACATGTCTCATCAATAAGAAATAAATGGATCAGAAGGCGATACTTGATGATAGCACGATACTCCACTAACAATATATGCTGACAAAAACCCGTCAATAGAAATAGTCATAAGAAAATTTTGAACATGTACCCTTAGACACTTATATATTGTTATTGTGGTTATACACATATAATTACTGATACTATAATATTTGTAACATCCGGATTCCCAGGTATTCTATATTGTTCATTTATTTTGAGTTAGAGATAAGGACTCGACGAGTTGGCGCCTAGACTCGTCGAGTAGGATCGCGATTTGCTGACTGGATTAATGATTGGACTCGACGAGTCGGCTTGGTGACTCGACGAGTCTGTGCTGGTGGCAGAAACCCTAAATCTCGGGGCATGTGCCCTATTTAAAGGCCTTTATGGCCTTCATTTGTGGCCACTACACCCCTGAGAAACCCTAGAGAGCAGAGAGAAAGCTTGTAGTGCAAGAGGAGGGCTAATTCATCATTCTTTGGTGTGTTTTAGCAAAGGGAAGGAAGGATTTCGAGCTAGGCTGACTTGTGGGACTTAAATCTTCCATCATTTCGTTCAGAGCTGCTGTGGGACGTAAGGATTCATGTCCATCTTCATTGAGTAATAGATTTCATGAATCTAGGGTTTCTTCTCTTCTCTTTTGGTAAGAGATCTAGTGTGTGTGATGTCCCCTTGTGACAATATTATCAGATCTGGACCTTGAGAGGTCCAGAGAGTCCCTATTCTTCAGCTTTATGCAATCCTATATGAGTTTTGGGGCCTAGGTTATCATATTAAGGGTTATTTTGGCATATAGAGATGATAGTGTGATGCATGAGCCTAAAGTTCGGACCTTTACGTGATTATCATGCTTGGGAAGGTCAGATCTATAGGTTAGAGAAGCAGATCTGACCTCAGAAGGTCATTTGAGTGTGAGCATGGAAGCAACTCGCCGAGTTCATAAGTGGACTCGACGAGTCGAGTCGGGGTTGCCCCCACGATTCGTGCCAGGCGTGACCCGTAGAGTGAAGGGATGAATCGACGTGCCAATCGAGGCTAGAAGGATTCAGAGGACCCGCATGGACTCGCTGAGTCGCCCATGTATACTCGACGAGTCGGGTCAATGTTGACTGTTGACTTTAGTTGACCTTAGAGTTTTGGTCAAGGCTGATTCAATAGAATTCAGGGAGGGGTAGAATGGTCTTCTACCCAATCCTTAGGGATGAGACTATGAGAGAGTATTGATCGGGAATGTTATTTGAATGATAGGAGGAGCTAGGTCAGGACGTTGAGCACGAGAGTTTATCCGACTTCATTCGAGGTGAATCTTCTCACTATACCGTACCTGGAAGGGTACCTATGTGTGACCGGAAGGTCTTATATGCTATGAGATGTATGTGATGTATGCTGTTATGTGATATGTATATGTTATGTATGTTATGTATGATAAGGACCGGAAGGTCAAGATGATATGGACCGGAAGGTCAGGAGGTTACGGACCGGAAGGTCGATACGGGTAGGACCGGAAGGTCTACCGGGATTCGGGATGGAAGTCCCCTGAGACACTTGGACCGGAAGGTCCCATAGAGTTATGGCCTGGAAAGGCGTATGTGTTGTATGTGGTATTTTGGGGAACTCACTAAGCATTTATGCTTACAGTTATTGTGTTATGTGTTTCAGGTACTAGCGAGGATCGCGGGAAGGCGCCGTAATGATCCGTACACACTCATAAAGATTATGTTTTGAGATTCTGGGAATTGTTTTGTGATGATGACATTGGATACATTATGTTTTGATATTGTTTTATGATTAAAAGTATGATTTAAAAATGAAAACTTGTTTTGGAAATTCATGTCGTTACAAGTTGGTATCAGAGCCTTGGTTTGAGGGATTCGGATGCACCTTCGGGTGTATTTGAACTCAAACTGAGGATTTGAGAAAGTTTTTCATAAAATAAACAATTTTTTTTAAAGAAGTAAAAGGAATTGAGAAAAGCAGAAGGAAGCAGTGTGTACGATCAGCCAGCGCCCGAACGGTGATTTCCCAAAATACCCTTACATTATGTGTTAAGAGATATGTTATGATATGTTATGCTAAAAGTAGGCTAGGTATTCATATTAGGACTACAGTGGCCTGATTTGTGATGCCTTAGCCTAGGAAGATTTATACTGCTATGTGATGCCTGAGAGTGAGTAGGTAGCAATGAGGAGCTTATGAGAGGTCTACCGAAGGGTAGCCTATGCTAGCAAGATGTAGAGTACTTGTGATCTGGGATCCAAGGAGGAGGACTTGGGGTGAATACTGATGCGGTGTGGACGGTAGTATAGGGCCCGTACTACTGAAGACACTGGATCAGTACGCAGTCCAAGTAAAAATCCTTAGGGTACTAGGGAACAAGTAGGGTTGAGTTATCGAGTGCGAGTATGCTCGAGCGAGTCTCTGATATTTTTATGTTGTGTTTCAGAGACATCATGGTTGGGACACGCCACAGACCTGAGACGAGCGGCGTGAGTGACGAGGAGCTTCGTCAGATGATCCACAATGAGGTGGCGGCGGCAATTCGAGCCGAGATTCCGGAGATGTTTGGGTCTATCAAGACCACATTGATTGAGACCTTTGATGAGCGGTACGCAACGGTTACTGAGGCTGCGGCTGCTGCAGCTACCGCATCTGTGGCTGCTGCTAGGCCTCAGGGAGGTGACTCGTTGTTGTTTCGGGAGTTCAATAACACGAAGCCACCACAGTTTGATGGGACGCAGGATCCGATCGCCGCGATGAGATGGATTTCTGATATCGAGGGATGCTTCTACACGTGTTCATGTCCGGAGCATCTGAGGGTACGGTTCGCGCTGAACCAGCTCCGCTTGGGAGCGAAGGATTAGTGGAAGTTCGTGACGGCGAACTTCACTCTTGCAGAGCTTTCAGAGGTGACCTGGGAGAGGTTCACCACCATGTTCAGAGACGAGTATGTTCCCCCGGTGGAGAGGGAAAGATTGGCCCAGGAGTTTTTGACCCTCAAGCAGGGTACTGAGTCTGTTACTACGATTACCAGGATGTTTCATGAGAGGGCGATGTTTTGCCCTGAGCAGGTGTCTTCTGAGCAGGCACATATGAGTCGTTATCTGGGCATACTGAGGAGGGATATTCGGGAGTTCGTGTCGAACTCGACTTACCGGACATTTGCTGAGCTCCAGGCAAATGCCCGGAAGAGGGAGATTGAGTTGGAGACTCAGGCCAAGGAGGAGGCCGAGTCTCAGGTGATGGATAGGCGGCCGGTACAGTCTCAGCCGGCAGCCAAGCGGGCTAAACCCGCCGATGCGAGATCGGGAGGCAAGAAGGGCTGCACTTGTGGGAAGTGCGGCAAGGGACATGATGGGGTCTGTCGATCAGGTGCTTGCTACAAATGTGGCAAGGAGGGGCATATAGCCAAGGATTGCCCCAAGGGATTCATGGTTTGCTTTCATTGCAACCAGACGGGCCATCGGAAGGCCGAGTGCCCACAACTGTTACAGGGATCAGCGCAGGGGTCTGCCCCTGCTACTGCACGATCTATTGAGGGTCGGCCAGTAAAGGCCGAGGCACCGAAGGCTCGCGAGAGAGCTTTCCAGTTGACAGCGGAAGAGGTCCGCGCAGCGCCCGATGTCGTGGCTGGTACGTATTCTTTCATTTATTTATGCTGAGTTGTGATATTGTGCTTATTTTATGATATGCATAGGTACTTTTCTTGTGAATTTTGTACCTGCTTTGGTGTTATTTGACTCGGGTGCGAGTCGGTCATTTGTGTCTTTAGCGTTTAGTCAGCACATCAGTATCCGGCGAGAGGCGTTGAGTCGACCTCTACGAGTTTCTATAGCTGACGAGCGAGCGGTGTATGCTACGGATGTGATTCGAGGATGTGTACTCGAGATCTTCGGTGTTGAGTTCCCAATAGATCTGGTCCCGATTGCGATGGGGGACGTGTGTGTCATAGTGGGCATGGATTGGTTGAGCCGATTTGGGGCTGTCATAGACTGCGAGCGACAGTTGGTGATGATACGAGATCCTAGTGGGGGAGTACTTACGGTGTACGGCGAGGGCACCCGATGTGGGTCAGCATTTTGTTCGGCTGCCAGAGCGAGACAGAGCTTACAGCAGGGCTGCAGTGGGTTTGTAGCCTATGTGATGGATACACGAGTGGCCGCTGAGAGGCCAAGTTCGATTGATGATGTTCCGATAGTGCGCGAGTTCTCAAATGTTTTTCCCGAGGAGTTGTCGGGTGTGCCTCCCGAGAGGCAGGTAGAGTTCCGCATCGATTTGGTTCCGGGGGCAGCGCCTATCGCCAAGACGCCTTATCGCCTTGCGCCGCCAGAGATGCAGGAGTTATCCTCGCAGCTTCAGGAGCTGCTGGGGAAGGGGTTTATTAGAACGAGTAGCTCACCGTGGGGAGCGCCGATCCTTTTTGTCAAGAAAAAAGATGGTTCACACCAGATGTGCATTGATTACCGGGAGTTGAACAAGTTGACGGTCAAGAACCGTTATCCATTACCGAGGATCGACGATTTGTTCGATCAGTTGCAGGGAGCGTCTTAGTTCTCCAAGATAGACTTGAGGTCTGGATATCATCAGATGAGAGTGCGGGATGAAGATATCCAGAAGACGACGTTCAGAACTCGTTATGGGCATTACGAGTTCGTGGTGATGCCTTTTGGGCTCACCAATGCACCGACATCGTTCATGGATCTCATGAACAGGGTGTGCAGGCCGATGCTGGATCGGTCGGTGATCGTGTTCATCGACGATATTATGGTATATTCGAGATCTAGAGAGCAGCATGAGGAGCATCTGAGAGAGATTCTCGGGGTATTGAGGTCGGAGAGGCTTTTCGCCAAATTCTCCAAGTGTGATTTTTGGTTACGAGAGGTCCAGTTCTTGGGACACCTCGTTAACCAGAATGGGATATTGGTCGATCCGACCAAGATTGAGGCGGTTATGAGGTGGGAGGTGCCGAGATCACCCACCAAGATCAGGAGTTTTCTAGGATTGGCCGGCTACTATCGGAGATTTATCAAGGATTTCTCCAAGATTGCCGTGCCTCTCACCAGGTTGACCCGGAAGGGTGTTGCTTTTTCGTGGGGTCCGGAGCAGCAGACCTCGTTTGAGACACTTCGCCAGAGACTATGCGAGGCCCCGGTGTTAGCCCTCCCGGAAGGGATGGAGGATTTTGTGGTGTATTGTGACGCATCGATATCGGGGTTGGGTGCAATACTTATGTAGAGGGGGCATGTGATAGCGTATGCATCGAGGAAGCTGAAGCCTCATGAGACGAGGTATCCCACCCACAATCTGGAGTTGGGGGCAGTGGTGTTCGCCCTCAAGATCTGGCGTCACTATCTGTATGGGGTTCAGTGTACCATATACACGGACCATAAGAGCTTGAAGTATTTGATGGATCAGCCCAACCTGAATATGTGCCAGAGGAGATGGTTGGATGTTGTAAAGGATTACGATTGTGAGATCCTGTACCACCCGGGCAAAGCTAATGTTGTAGCTGATACCCTGAGCCGTAGGGCGGAGAGTGCCCCGATTCGAGACATTTGTATGCGGTTGACGGTGATGACTCCGGTGTTGGACACCATTCGGGAGGCCCAGGAAGAGGCCGTGATACCGGAGAACCGTAAGAGGGAACGGGTGATCGGGCAGGTACCTGAGTTCATTACCGATAGCCGCGGGCTTATGACCTTTCAGGGTCGGATTTGGGTGCCATATGCAGGTGGGGCACGTCCACCTTGATGGAGGAGGCGCACAAATCGAGGTTCTCGATCCATCCCGGGGCCACTAAGATGTATTTGGACCTGAAGAAAGATTATTGGTGGCCCTGTACGAAGAGGGATGTAGCATGGTTTGTTGAGAGGTGCTTGACCTGTCGTAGGGTTAAGGCTGAGCACCAGCGTCCGCACGGCAAGTTGCAGCCACTTGAGGTTCCCCAGTGGAAGTGGGAACAAATTTCCATGGATTTTATCACCAAATTACCAAGGACCGCGAGGGGTGTCGATGCAATTTGGGTGATTGTCGACCGGCTGACGAAGAGCGCTCACTTCCTTGCTATCAGTGAGAGCTCTTCTGCGGAGAGACTGGCAGAGCTGTATGTGAGGGAGGTGGTATCGCGGCATGGAGTACCGATCTCGATTGTGTCAGATCGAGATGTACGTTTCACTTCCAGGTTCTGGAAGAAGTTCCACGAGGAGTTGGGCACGAGGCTGCCTTTCAGTACCGCTTACCACCCACAGACGGACGGACAGAGTGAGCGGACGATTCAGACGCTCGAGGACATGCTTCGGGCATGTGTGTTGGACTTCGGAGGAAGTTGGGACACGTATTTGCCGTTGGCTGAGTTTTCCTATAACAACAGCCACCATTCGAGTATTGGTATGCCTCCCTTCGAGTTGTTGTATGGGAGAAGGTGTCGGACTCCCATTTGCTGGGGAGAGGTAGGGCAGCGCGTGATGGGCAACACTGAGATAGTGCTTCAGACGACCGAGCAGATACAACAGGTTAGACAGAGGTTGTTGACAGCTCAGAGTCGCCAGAAGAGTTATGCGGATAGGCGACGATCCGAGCTTGAGTTCCAGGCAGGAGACTTCGTACTCCTGAAGGTGTCTCCTTGGAAAGGAGTGATTCGATTCAGGAAGAGGGGCAAGATGGGGCCCCGGTACATTGGGCCGTTCAGGGTGACCGCGAGGGTGGGCAGGGTAGCGTATCGGTTGGAGCTACCTGCGGAGTTGAGCCAGATTCATGATACCTTCCACGTGTCTCAGTTGAGGAAGTGTATAGCCGACGAGTCGGCGGTGGTGCCGCTGGAGGATATTCAGGTGGATGCGAGCCTGAATTATGTTGAGAGACCGATCGCGATCCTGGATCGAAAGATCAAGGTTCTGAGGAACAAGGAGGTGCCTCTGGTTCAGGTCCAGTGGCAACATCGGAGAGGGTCCGAGTTGACTTGGGAGCCGGAGTTGGAAATGCGGAAGCAGCATCCCGAGTTGTTTGCCGAGCGAGACTTCGAGGACGAAGTCTGATTCTAGTGGGGGAGAATTGTAACATCCGGATTCCCAGGTATTCTATATTGTTCATTTATTTTGAGTTAGAGAGAAGGACTCGACGAGTTGGCGCCTAGACTCGTCGAGTAGGATCGCGATTTGCTGACTAGATTAATGATTGGACTCGACGAGTCGGCTTGGTGACTCGACGAGTCTGTGCTGGCGGCAGAAACCCTAAATCTCGGGGCCTATGCCCTATTTAAAGGCCTTTATGGCCTTCATTTGCGGCCACTACACCCCTGAGAAACCCTAGAGAGCAGAGAGAAAGCTTGTAGTGCAAGAGGAGGACTAATTCATCATTCTTTGGTGTGTTTTAGCAAAGGGAAGGAAGGATTTCGAGCTAGGCTGACTTGTGGGACTCAAATCTTCCATCATTTCGTTCAGAGCTGCTGTGGGAGGTAAGGATTCATGTCCATCTTCATTAAGTAATAGATTTCATGAATCTAGGGTTTCTTCTCTTCTCTTTTGGTAAGAGATCTAGTGTGTGATGTCCCATTGTGACAATATTATCAGATCTGGACCTTGAGAGGTCCAGAGAGTCCCTATTCTTCAGCTTTATGCAATCCTTTATGAGTTTTGGGGCCTAGGTTATCATATTAAGAGTTATTTTGGCATATAGAGATGATAGTGTGATGCATGAGCCTAAAGTTCGGACCTTTACGTGATTATCATGCTTGGGAAGGTCAGATCTATAGGTTAGAGAAGCAGATCTGACCTCAGAAGGTCATTTGAGTGTGAGCATGGAAGCAACTCGCCGAGTTCATAAGTGGACTCGACGAGTCGAGTCGGGGTTGCCCCCGCGATTCGTGCCAGGCGTGACCCGTCGAGTGAAGGGATGAATCGACGTGCCAAGCGAGGCTAGAAGGATTCAGAGGACCCGCATGGACTCGCCGAGTTGCCCATGTATACTCGACGAGTCGGGTCAATGTTGACTGTTGACTTCAGTTGACCTTAGGGTTTTGGTCAAGGCTGATTCAAGAGAATTCAGGGAGGGGTAGAATGGTCTTCTACCCAATCCTTAGGGATGAGACTATGAGAGAGTATTGATCGGGTATTTGAATGATAGGAGGAGCTAGGTCGGGACGTTGAGCACGAGAGTTTATCCGACTTCATTCGAGGTGAGTCTTCTCACTATACTGTACCTGGAAGGGTACCTATGTGTGACCGGAAGGTCTTATATGCTATGAGATGTATGTGCTGTATGTTGTTATGTGATATGTATGTGTTATGTATGTTATGTATGATAAGGACCGGAAGGTCAGGAGGTTACGGATCGGAAGGTCGATACGGGTAGGACCGGAAGGTCTACCGGGATTCGGGACGAAAGTCCCCTGAGACACTTGGACCGGAAGGTCCCACAGAGTTATGGCCTGGAAAGGCGTATGTGTTGTATGTGGTATTTTGGAGAACTCATTAAGCATTTATGCTTACAGTTGTTGTGTTATGTGTTTCAGGTACTAGCGAGGATCGCGGGAAGGCACCGGCATGATCCGTACACACTCATAGAGATTATGTTTTGAGATTCTGGGAATTGTTTTGTGATGATGACATTGGATACATTATGTTTTGATATTGTTTTATGATTAAAAGTATGATTTAAAAATAAAAAATTGTTTTGGAAATTCATGTCGTTACAATATTTGGGGGTGAATTTTAAATTCTCTGCCTGTAAATTATTTTGAGACAATTTGTCAAATGAACTTACTAGTAATAGTCTACACTAGTACCATAAGTGATAAGTGATATTCGTATACGGTGTCGTCTTGATATGTAGAGGAGGTCTTGAGGGATATAGAAGGCATCATCACTGCACTACTGCCTACCACTCTGATACAGAGGTTTATGATGGTGGGGTTTTAGAGCGGTGGCGCACGGCGGTCCTCTCTCTTTTTTCTCACTTGGCCTATTATCATCTTACACGCTCTACCAGTGCACAAAGTGTTGTTACAAATGGAGACGCAGTCAATAAGGCTTCGTTTGGTGTTCGAAGATCGTTCGGTTCTTAGCGAAACACAGCGCTCCTATGGTATGAACCAGAGCTGGCTTCTAATTGAGCCACAACAACATCCGAAAATCTCCGACGTCTGTAATCATCTTCTTCACATTTTCAACCTTCGTCGCTCGTGCCCTAATGGCATCCTCCTCTATGTAATTCTCTATCTCCCTATGTACCCCAATATGTTGTTGATGCAGAAAATCACAAAACCTCATTTCTCTTTAAATTACACAATAAGAAAGGGGATGCGTTTCCTCTAAAATATAATTTAGGGTAAATATTAAATACACTCTTATTAGTTTTTATCTAATAAACAATCAAAACTGAAAATCACAATGGCCCTGTGGTGAATATTTTTGTTAGTGGTTCGGATTAGGGTTTGTTTCTTCTTTCTCCTCCTTTTCTTCTTCTTCTTCTTCTCTTTTGAACAGCTATTGTGATCATCAAGTGACACAGAATTGTTATCCTAACCTCTGTTTACAATGGTCAGTTTTACCTTAACTTAGTGAAATGAGCAATGCATTCTATCCCTGAAAAAGCTGAATTCTTGTATTGAACATCAAACTAGTGTAGATAACCTTCAAATAACTAAATCCATGCCTGGAGTTTATTATTAGCCTACTACCATGGGCTCACAGTTCACATACAGTCCATGTGGGAGGAGATAATACCAACTCTCCCACTGATGTCCCTGTGAGTTTTGAACAGAAACTAGATCCATTTGACTTGAACTCTGCAAGACTGCAACAATTTTTTACCCCATTATGGTCACTGATGATTTTTAAAGTAAGTAAATTCTATTTTCTACCTCTTGCAGATGGAAGACTTTGTATTGCCCCCATCTGAGTCAACTCGAATCTTGAAGGACAAGGAAATAATTTGGTCAGCTTTATTTTTAACTTTTTACTACTTTCTTCATACAAACATGTAACTAGTTCTTTAACAAGTGGACATATGTTTGTTTGTTACTTCAGTGTGAAAAGAAAAGAAATGGCTTTGGCTGAAGCAATAGAGGGGGCAAATGCTGGTAATTTACTCGACTATCCAGAAGTCAACAGGAAGGAACCTGTGAATAATGGCATGTTACTTCTAGCAAACGAAGAGTTTGATAAGGAAACTGGAGGATACCAAAGTGAATCTGAGGATGCTGAAGATGAAAAGTTGGAAGATGAACCTTCACCTATACAAACAGCTTCCAAGAAAAGAAAAGCCTCTAAAACATCTAGGAGCTCAAAGTAAGTCATGCAATCTAATGTACATATCGTATTTGTGTTATATTTATGATAAAGTTGACTTTCAAGTTTATTCTTTGAATTTTCTTGGGTGGGTGAGTTACATGAGTTTGCTTTTGTGAAAACATAGGAAGAAGAAACACCGATCAGTGATGGATGGTGTTGAAGATGAAGTTGTGACAGAGGACAACAACATTAATAATGACAAATTTTATCCCATGAAAGTCATTAAACCAAGCAAGGAGAAGGGGAGTGTTGAAACAATCCTTGTGAAGAGGTAATTCATAATATATATACATATATATACATATACATATAAGTTTTCTTGTTCCTTATTAAATTTGTTCTTGGGCTCTCTTTGGGTTTCATAGGAAGAAGAAACACAGAGTGGTGAGTGGTGATGAAGGTGAAGTTAGAGATGAAATTTGCAACATTGATGATGATAAAATCATTACCAAGAAGAAGATTAAACCAAATGAGGAAGCTAACATGGGAGATGATGAAACAAGTGACAAAAAGGTTAAATCTTCTCGAAGGACAAAGAGGTAATTTGTAATCTTGATACAATGTATGTGTATATAGACTAGTGTTACAATTATGTATGAATAGTTCTCCATCTGTCTAATTTATGTAGGAATGAAGAACATCTAGAAGACAATGTCCAAGGAATTGAAGAAGCATCTGCTTCACCTGATGGGGATAAAAAGGTCTTTTCATGCTTAGTTAAACAAATACAGCATTTTTATTTGCTTGTTAAATGTAAATCATACAAAACCATAAATAACTTTTGGTATGAATCCTTAGGGCCCTAGTAGAAGTGCTAGAAGGAAAAAGGCTAAGAGACAATGGAAGCGAGAACTTACTAAAATTTCACAAAAGGTAAACAAACTATTTTTTCAAATATATTTGTCAATAAACTGCTGATTCATTTCTTGCAATCTCAAATTGCAGCCTGATAGTGATACCCATCTAGAAGGGACAAATGACCACCCGAAGGGGCATGTTAGTAATTTTATATTTGAAAAATATGTGGTTTGTGCCCTAAGATATAAATAAATCATCCATTTATAAACGTATGTTTTCTCAATCAGGAAAAGAATTTGATAGAAGAAGAAAAAAGAAAATGTAATGGGAATACGGATACTCAACTTGTTGCTTGTGTAGTCAAGCCAGGTCATATTCGCTTTGAACCTCTTGATGAAGGTATGTGTGTGTGTGTGTGACTGTGTATGTAATAAGATGACATTTTGATGGTTTCTTTGTTGAACAGATGAAGATGGAAGAGAGATTGAAGTAGCAGATGTATGTTTGGGAATGATTAGCTTCTTATATTGTAATTTGTGATTTGTAATTTGATTGAATTCCTGAGTTGTACTTCAGGTAGCTTTTGAATGGAATGGAATCAGCAGCAAGAAAAAGGGTCAAAAATGGGGTTTAGAAAAGTATTCAGCTTCTAGAAAGGATGAGTCTGAAAAAACAAGCAAAGAAGAATCCTCTCCAATGTTGAATGTAGACGCAGTGGTTGACCTCAATGACTTTGAGAACCTCCCTCTATGCACCTCACCTAAGGTCTCTTTCCCTTTCCCTTTCCCAATTCCATTCCATTCATTTGCAATTCCATTCCACCCAACCAACCAAACATGCTTAAATTTTGCAGGAAGGTGATGTGATTGCATACCGACTTGTGGAATTATCATCTTCTTGGACTCCTGAGCTCTCTTCCTACAGAGTACATCTTTTAACCACAAATCATAACAACACCAATTTTCTTTTATAATTAAAAATTAAATTTAAATTTCCATTACAGGTTGGAAAAATATCACATTTTGATTCCAATAACATAGTTCTGAATCCGGTGTCAGAGTATCCTATTCTTTTTGATAAGATGGATGAAGAGGGCCCAGACAATTACTCTCTTTATAAAGAAGATGGAAGTTTAGAGGTATGTTGTGTGCTTAAACAGCTTTCTGCTCCATTTTTGGTTTCCGAATTTGCCCTTGTTGTGTGCAGATCGATTTTACAGGCCTTGTTGATGTGAAGGTGGTCAATGGAGTTGGTCAAAGTCAAACTCCAACTCAGGGTGATGGAGTAAATTTGATCTCTAAAGACCCAAGTCCAGGTATATTTTATAACACTACTTGTCAATAATTCTTGAATAAACAAAATCATAGAATAAGGTAATATATGAGATTAATGGATGGATTGTTTATTAGTTTGTGAAGCAGTGGTAAGAAACAAAGAAGGGAATGGTAATAATAATAATAAGACATGGAGTGAAGTGATGGAGGCATTAAACAAAAAGAAATCACAATTACTACTGGAAGTGGAAGCAAATGAAGAGACAAAGAAGAAGGATTCTGAATGGAATCGATGGTCATATCGAGCCTTAAGAGGAAGTGCACTTGGTCCAACAATGGCTTTATTAAGATCAAACAATAACATATAAAAATCATCCCAATCTTTTTTTATTCTTCTTTAAATACTCTTTTCTGTGATACAAGGAAATTCGATTTAAACTGGTGTGTATGTTTTCAGGATTGTCTTTTTTTTTTTTTTTTTTTTTGTATGCTTTCTTCAAGTCTTGCACAAATTATGAGTGTTATTTGAACAAATATAATGTTTTGAAAAAAAAACACCATGTAAATTTAAGATTTTGGAAACTTAGACCCATGGTTGTCAAAATCGCGATCTTGATCGTAGGATCTTACGATCCTAGGTATGAAAAACGATCCGGATCGTAAAAAGATCGTATTTGATGTAGGATCGTAGGTAGGATCGTAAGATCGTAGGTAGGATCGTAGGATCAAAATCCGATCCGATCCTACCTTCCTTTTTTTTTTTTTTTTTTTTTTTTGCAAATGAATTTTTTTTTTACATTTTTATGTCTTTTATCCTTTACCAATTTATCATTTATCATTTTGTATTGTGATTTATGACTAATATTTTGAAGTTTTTATAACTTTTGAACGAAAAATTTAATGTTTAAAATATTTTAATGATTAAAAATTAAAATTATATTTTATTTTGTGGGATCTTAGGATCTCGATCCCGATCTTACGATTCCGATCTTGCAAACCCAAAAACGATCCTAGGTAGGATCCCGATCTTGACAACCTTGCTTAGGCCACCGACATCGGCATCTAGCAATTACTTTTGCAAGCAAGCAATTACTTATCTTCAATTTTGTATGCTACATAAACCACCTTCTTGCAAATATGGAAAGCCTTGCAAAGTTATATTTAATATTAAACAATGCTTTTCGATTTTAGTATTTTATTTATTTAAACTATCTTTACTATTATATATATATATATATATATATATATATATATATATATATATATATATCGTTCGTTGATATATGTTTAGCATATCAAACTTAATTTTAATTTTAATTATTATTTAATTAACAAATATTAATAACTATTATTTATTTAAAGTATATATGATCATAAACATATTAAATTAAAAGAAATACAATTATTTAAACGAAATTGATAAGAGTACATAAAATTGACATCATTTTCCGTTTAATAACATATTAAGTAACATTTCATACAACTTTCTTTGTTTTTCTGACAATATTGATGGACCACCTTCTAATAATTTCATCGCTAGTTTACTCTTTTGTCGTCCACCTTTTTTTCATATCGTGGTCTTTCAAAGTTATGTATTCTTTCATTATGTTTATTTTTTCCATCTCAATATTAATTTGGGTTTGCATCGTATCTTGTATACTTTCAAGAGAGGTGCTTGACATTGGTGTTTGTTTCCCTTTACCTTTAGAAGCTTTTCTTCCCATTGGACGAGGATTTGATATTGGCTCATTAACTGATATGTTTATATTTGAGGATGATGACGTATATTCGCCGGATATATTATTCTTAGTCCTCTTTGGCCCAATAGATTTCATTTTGTTGGCATCTCTTTGTCTTTCTTGTATACTAGTACACCATTTCTCTTCATCACGTAATGCCATCCAAACGTGCAAAAAAGTGAATTTTGGAACCCTCTGATGAAATATATAATGCTAGAGCCCTATTTATTTTTTGTCTTCTTCATTTATTTGTTCATAACATCCAACAAACTTAGAGACATCATGATTTAGTCTCCTCCAACAATTCTCCGCCTGGGTAGTTTTATCATGATACATATCGTAATATTTGGCTACACGACGCCAAAAGTCTGATCTATGTTGATCGGTACCAATTGTTGCGTCTTTGCCTATGTTAAGCCATGAACTACACAACAATAAGTCATCTTGTGTTGTCTATCGACTACTCTTTCTCGTTTGCGTAGTTTTTCTTTTAGCGTTGCTTGGTTTCTCTTGCACCGGATGTGGTTGAAAATTTGGTATATGCGGGTAAAATGACATTTGAAAATTTGGTGGACCAAAACCGAAACCGGGAGGCATTTGAAAACTAGGGTTCATCATTGGACTATTGTATATTGGCATACGAGGATTTGTGTCCAGTTGCATGGCATGACCAATATGCTAAAGGAGATCATAAAAGTCCAACAATAATGTTAGAAGTTGTTGCGTCACAAGATTTGTGGATATGACATGCTTTTTTTGGTCTTCCAGGTAAGGTACATTAAATGACATTAATGTGTTAGATCGTTCTCTTATTTTTCACGAGGTGTTAGAAGGGAGAGCATCAAAGGTTAACTTCCAAGTGAATGCTAACAATTACAATTTAGGTTACTACCTCACAAATGGAATTTATCCTAATTGGACTACTTTTGTAAAATCAATACCATTACCTCAAGGACCGAAACATGCATCATTTGTAAAGAAACAAGAGGTGGATATGAAAGATGTTGAAAGAGCGTTTGACGTATTACAAGCAAGGTTTGCTATTATTAGTGGACCATCGTGTATGTGGTGCAAGGAAATAATTGGAGAAATAATGAAAGCATGTGTCATTATGCACAATATGATTGTAGAAGATGAACGTGATTCATATATTCTTCAATTTGATCATACATATAATGATGTTAATTTGAATATAGTTAGGCCTGAAATTTCCCGAAGTCGTCTTCCCTCATATGAAGTGTATCTTCGGAGTCATGCAAAAATTCGTAACAGATCCATAAATCACCAATTACAAGCGGATTTGATTGAAGAGATTTGGAATTGATCTGGAGATGAAGAAAATGATGATTAATATTGTAATATTCGTTTTGTACTTCAAGTTTTTGTAACGTCTTAATATTTAAATAATTAATAAAGTGAAATAAATTTAATATTTATTATTATTTTGTTATTTTATTTTAAAACTATTATTTTAATTATAGTAATTAAATTTATGTTTATTTATTATTGAGTAAATACGAATATTTAATATATATATATATATATATATATATATATATATATATATAAAGTAATTGTTGATGTGACAGTGATGACCACTTTTAAAAGATGAGTGTTATTGCACTTGACCACTTTTAAAAGATGAGTGTTATTGCAATGATATGAATAGTCATTGAAAAACTGATGTGACACAATTGAAAGATTAGTGATGTGACACATTGCACTGATGTGGACGACCTTAGAATCTAAAAAACGAAGCTTAACATTTTTAATCAACTCTACATAATTCAAAATTTTAGAAAAATCATTTTTTATATTAGAGAAAACATGATATATTAAGAGCCGGTACATTTTATTTATTCAAACTAAATGCATGCTCTCATTTAAAAATGATGACAAAAGGTGACCTTGTGGAGTGATGACATGGCAACACAATTTTACATGTTTGGGTCTTATTTTTATTATTATTACATTTTTTTAGTTTAGGAATTTCAAGATTGTAATGGAGTTGAAAGGGTTTGTTTATCTTTTCTTGTTTACTTTTGACTGAACAAACGACCCTATACGTAACTTTTCCTAGACCAAACTTGATGAATAAATAAAAGGATAACAATTCCACTACACTAATTCGTGAAGATTTTAGCCATTGGGATTAATCATAAAGGAACGAGCCACCATGATTAATGATAAATAGAACACTTCAAAAACCACAAAGACCAATGATCCATGAAGGTAAATGAAGAATTTTAAAGAGAGTTTTAACTATAACTTTTAATCATCAAAATCTACCTGTTACAAAAAAGGAGCTCTTACATATATACCAACAAGATATCATAACAAAAAGACATGGACTATGATGACAAAGATTTGACAAACCCAAATAGAAGGATTATAGTATGAGTCAAATAAGGTATATTATTGTTCACAATCCCTCAAAACAAGGCAGATGTACGATCTTTATGGCAGACAAAAGATATTTTTGTCCGTCAATTGTGTCAAGTAATCACCATGTCGTCACTATCTTCAAATTACACAAAAGATGGATCCAAAACCAATTCTAAGAACGCTACTTCAACGACTTTGGCTGGAGGGCTTAGGTCGCAGGAGAGGTTGATGAATGTAGCAAAGAGTCATAACAATATCTAGATGCATCATCAATAAAAGTAACAACATAATTTTTGTTTGCAAGGGAAGGTGCATGAAGTTGAATTACAAAAGTTACAAACAAAACAAGTTTGTTTCACATCCTTTTACCCGATCGAGTCAAATTTGACTTGACCTAGGCCACTTGAGTCGACATGTCTGATAACCAAACACGAGTTTAAAGCATTGCCACTAGATTAAGTCCAATCAATTTCAACGACTTAATATGATTAAATACATTCATTAACTTGTCGAATCAATTTCAATGACTTAGTATGATCAAATACATTCATTAACTTGTCGAATCAATTTCAATGACTTAGTATGATCAAATACATTCATTAACTTGTCGAATCAATTTCAATGACTTAGTATGATCAAATTGTGACAACCGAGAAGATTCCATCACTGATCATCGTTAGGAGATAGTAGAAAAATAAATATAATAGCTTAATATTGTAATATTTGATTTATGAGATAATAAAAATCAAATATGCCGTTACATTTATAATTAAATCGATTGTTAGGCTAAAAAATAAGCGTCCAAAAAGTTTTACCATCTTTTTAAAATGGTTAACGTATTTAGAAAGTATTCGGTGACGTGATCCCAAGGATATAAGATTTGTAAAAATCCGACTCCAAATGAAAGAGTTATAGATTAAGTAAAAATAAAAATCAATCGCGTAATTAAAATTAATTACGTCAAAACGATACTTAGAGATTGGTTGAGTTTTGACTAAAAGTGCAAAAAGGAGAGTCATAGTTCTCCTTAAGATATAAACTTTAGGACAAAATGTGACATCTCCAAATTCACGGTCATTTTAAAATTTTTATTTATGCTTATTTAAAAAGCAGAGTATCCTTTTTGAAAAATAGTATTGCGGAATTTGTTCCCAGAAAAAATGATAATAATATTATCAAAGCATTTCCGAAGAAATGTATTTTATTTATATTAAAACATTGGGATGTCATCGCCCATACAGAAACATAAGCATAAACATACCTTACATTCATTTACACTAATGATTTACATCTCCATTAATCTCTCATTGTAATGTGTCTTCGTATCGATACCTGTGATACAAATACACTGAGTGAGTCAGGTTGGGAAACCTGGTGACTACATAAGGTTTTGATCCCACAATAATATAATTATTATGTTTAATCATCAAACAATTAACCCAACTTCTCATCCCCATTATCTTCTTTATTTTTAAGGATCTACCCTAATTAAGAATCATCTATCCTCCATTCATTCATTCATAAGGATTGTCCTAAGGAATGAGCACAAAGTCCATCGCTGTCAGGGTTTATCTAACATGCACTAAGTCCATAACTGTTGATGTTATCTGATAGGCACTAAGTCTATAGCTGCCAATGTCCATCTATAGGGCACTAAATCCATAGCTGCCAACGTTCATTTATGAGGCACTAAGTCCATAGCTTCAAGGTTTTTTAGAGTACATCTGGTGAACACATAGTTAGAAAACATCTACAGGTCGCGAGCCTGCTAGCGTTCCACTAGACTGTCTAGAATAGTTCGTGGTCGTCATCTATTCTCTGCTAGATGACTGGATCATCTCTTGGGTCAAGACTTCTCATCATCTTTCACCTCTCATCATCTATACCATATTTTATCTCTCATCATTCATCTATTCTTTCATCTCGTCTTTCATTTACTCATCTTTACCCATCATAATTATAGGTATAAAAACATATACAGTTTAAATCGAATAAAACATGTATAATTTGTTCATCCAACATAGATATCAAGAAAACAGATAATGTAACGGCCGCAGATTTGGGCTAGTCAATTTAGAGACGATAAGTGTCAAAAATGACTTTTTAATAGAAGATTATTTAGAATAAATAATCTTAACCAAGTTATAGTATATGTCACAAGGGTTCCGTACATATAAAGAACGCCGAAATCCGAGTTATAACATAGAAGTTATGACATGTCGAAGTTTTACGGAAAAACCGGCACGACACCGGGAATCGTAAAAAGTGATTTTTTGATAAATTACCTTTTAGCCTTATAGATCTAAATGAAAGTTTTAGTATACGTTAAGCCGAGAACATACATAAAAAGAACGCCCAAATCTGACTTCGTATGAGGAAGTTATGATTTTTCTAAGATTTGGCATAAAAGTGCACAGCCTGAAATTCGAATTTTAGATCGATGATTTTTGGCCAACGCAACCTAAATGAGAATTGAAGATCTCATTAATAAAAGCTCAACAATAAAAAGACAGACGAAAACAGAGTCCGTATGTAGAAGTTATAAATTCTACACGGTCATTTAACAGTGTAATCTTCTCATACTGTTAAATTTCAAATCAGCCGAGAATTAGTGTGACAACCCGGAACTTCTATCCTGTACATCTAGTCGATTCAATCAATATTAAACTCGTTTCTGTTAACTTCTAGCACTGTTTAAGGGTTCATTTAAGTGTTCTAAGCTTGAGTACCACCAAGATTGAGTTAGGAATGAGTCAGCAAGTCGCATAGTATCAAAACCGAGCCATACACTCCCTTAGGAGGAGTGTGCGGCCGCACAATTACGTGTACGGCCGTACACCCCCCTCATGGCAGCACACCCACTCTTATATAAAGGGTATACCCCTTTCCTTTCATTCCTTTCACTCCTTGGCCGCACACTACACCATTCTCTCAAGTTTCTTCAACCGTGAACCCTCCAAAGCTTCAAGAACGTGAGTAATTCATCCTCTAACTTGTTAACCTTAAAAGAACACTCTATCTAAGCTTTGAGTCTGCAATAATTCGTCATGTTCTTCATGTCTTGAGGAGAGTGTGACCGCACACCCCCATAAGGTGGTCGTACACTCCTAAAAGACCCTCCAAAGTGAGAGTTTGACCCCTATTTTCGAGTTGGACATGACCCTAGCCTTGTTGCACCTTAAAGTTGACATTTTGGGCATAAACATGAAGTGTGTACGGCCACACACCCTTTGTACGGCCGCACACAGACCTCAGGACCATACACCCACTTTGATGAACATTTCGGGCTTCAAACTTGCACTACAACTAAGCATGGACCTAGAACACTTCATGGATGCTAGCATGAACCTTGAAAACACCTCAAAGGCACACTCCATCATGAGTGTGCAGCCGCACACCTCATGGCCCGCACACCCATGGCCGTACACACCCCTAGGGTGGTCGTACACCTCCCTCACTCAATCATATGTGATTTTAGCACTTTGTCCAAGTGTTTCCAAGTCTGTAGAGTGGTTTTCTATCATGTCTAGTCACGAATTACCCTAATTTAAATCATATATGTGTTATTACATGATAATTAGGATTCAATCGTGTTCAAGGCTTCACTTGACACTCAACATCCCATGCCGGTCTTTCATACAAACCACTCACTCGAGGTGAGTTCATACCCCTACGCTTTTACTGGTTTTTAAAACGTTTTCAGGGGGAAATACAAGCCACAAAAAAATGCTTTTGTGAACTAATACAAAAGGGTCTTTTAACAAGTATAAAACTCATGCAATTCTCATATCTTATCCCTTTTGTACCATGTTGAGCATAAGGGACACTCTCAACTTACAACTAAAATTGCAGAGTTTTTCAGATTCAATATCCACATCAACTACACTATACATACAAACTATAATAGGTATAGTTTGGGAATTCATACAAGTTCATACATATTCATACACACAAACTATAATAGGTATAGTTTGGGATTTTCTAAACATAACTCTTACAAGTCCAAAGATTTATCACTACTAAGCATATAAACTATGGCAGATTTAGTTTATGGTATACATCACTACATGAGCATGGCATTTCATAATTATTTAAGTATAATTGTCACTACATACAGTATACATACGGATTTCACTAGTATAACACTATAGAACTACATGTAAAATGGATTGTACAACATTGTGAGGCACTACTTCAAAATTGTACCCTTAGGTGTATAGAGCTAAATCCTATCATAGTATAACTAGAGTCTCCTGGATGGAGAGCGTGAGATTTGTGAATAGATCTATTCGGGATTGACAATCCCACACCTGAACTGCTAGCTACAGTTAGGCAGGCATGCCTGGGGTGACAAATGTCATTTAACCAACACTTGAAGAACGTTGTAAAGGTCTCTAGGTCATATCAAGCATGGTTATAAAACTCACAATAAGTATAAACTAATCATTTGTTTACAGGAATTCACTCTTCAATGGTTTTATTTTAAGTAATAAAACATACCACGCATACTGGTGATATCCAGGGTTTGCAAACGGAACCGATTTTACAATGATTTCCATACATAATACATGCATGTTATGATTAGCTTTAGCTAGTCATACAAACTAGTGTTATCACATGCCACAACAGTTTTCAGAAATGAACATTCATAGTTTTACATAGAACTGATAACATCACTTTCACTAAAGAAAATATTGGATTTTCTTGGAAACATGCGAAAATTTTTACAAAGTCATCAACAAACTTTCATTTCAAAATATTGCTTATGAACTCACCAGCTTTATGCTGATACTCTTTTAAAATTGCTTGTATTCTAAGGAAATCAGTAGACAGGTACCTTCTGGATTTTTGAGAAGCTGGAGCAGCAAGAGTCATGATTTACTTATTTTCATACATTTTTGATGTAATCCAAACAAGTTTTAAACAGATGTGTTGGGTCTAAGTGTTGCGCCTTTGGGCTCAGTTAATTAGTCCATTTTGTTTACCCGGTTTGGGCCTGTCCAACTGTGGTTTATTATTAGGGTTTGCGTATATATAATGCATGCATGCATAGCGTTAAAGTTGTCGTTCTCATTAATTGTTTTGCATTGTAACCCTTACACACCTCTATAGTCGAAGTTCTTCATCGAGCTCTTCTGAGGTGTGATATTAATCATTCAACACCGTTTGATCCATTCCTGTGTTCTTCTCTTGATTGATATTGTTTTTCTGTTTAGAATCTGTCGATCTATAGCGTATTATACTCTTCAATTGGTATCAGAGCAGGAGACTGTGTAATACATACGCATATCTTCTATTTGAAGAATGAATTAGGGTTTCCGCTTTTGTCGAATATATAGAAGCTGTCTTCTTCTTGTCGACGGTGTATATGTTGTTCGATATAACCCTAGTCTCTACATTACAATTCTGATTCTAGCTTCAAAGAAAACGTTCATCATATCTCACGATGACTCTCAAATCAATCTGATTAACATCTCCAACAGTATAGGATCCACTACGAGGGTGCCTATTCTCTATACACAAGACTATGAAGTGTGGGCGCATCACTTTGAAGACTACGTTGTTGGATCTGAAGACAATGGCTATCTCATCTGGGAAGCAATCACATTGGGTCCGTTTGTTCACTCTGGAATGAACAGAACGGTCAAGACACAAAAAGAGTACAACCAACTCTTGGCTGACGTAGAATAGATCCCTCAAGATGAAAAAGACAAGGTGTTATGCAACGTCAAAGCGATGAGGATGATCAGATTCGCTTTACAATCCGACACTTTTTGTCTGGTGAGTTCGTGCACAACAGCTAAAGAGATATGGGATAGGTTGAAAGAACTATACTCAACTGATGAGGATCTAGAGCACTCGATCCAAACCCTACTGCTCTCTGAGTTTGGTGCTTTCGTACAAAAACCTGAAGAGAAACTGATTCAGACTTTCGATCGGTTCAACCATTTGCTAAGCAGGATGATGAAGTATGGTATTGAAAGGAAAGTGATCGAACAAAAAGTGACATTCATGAATGGATTGAGGCTCGAATGGATGGCAGTGGTCTCGACCGTGAAGGCTCATGAGCAATTTAAATCATATTCACTGGCGAAACTAAATGGGCATACTCAAATCTCATGAAAGCGAGGTGACAAAGGAAGCGAAGGTGGTTTCGGCTGTGGGTTCACTGGCCCTTGTTTCCAAGAGCAAGAATGTAGCAGACGAAGAGGAGGAATCTGATATGTCAGAATGCGATCTGTCGAATGAAGAATATGCAATGATGGTTACAAACCCAAAGAAGTTCGCTCGCAAAAAGTTCCCGGTCAATAAGAACCAAAACTGGCAGGGAAGCTACAGTTCAGAAAAGGTGAAGGAAGAAACCAAGAACACTTCTTAAAAGGATGGTGAAAAGAAGGAAAGCAAGATTGTGGGGGACTCTGGGTACGATTGCAACTACTGTCATGGCAAGAATCACTTTGCCAAGGATTGCATGCTGAGGAAGATGGCTGAGAAAAAGGATGGTGAAGATGACGAAGCGTACTACATGAGGAAGTTGGAAGAAATAAAGAAGAAGAAAGCAACTAACATTTCTACAAATGCTTTGATTATGCAGGAACATGATATTGATAATGAGTTTGGTGGAATAGAAGTCTGGTCTACAGACTCCGAAGATGAAGAGGTTCGCAGACCCTCGCATGGAAGAGCTTATGTGGCGAGAGGAGGAGTTGCTGAGTCGGCTGGGAGATGCTTAATGGTAACAACCGAAAGTAAGCATGAGGAAGTGAAAGAAGACAAATGCTTCGCTGCCAAGCCTGTGAGTGAAAAGATCAGCGATTGCGATCAGCTGATCAAGAAGGTACAATCTATCCTAGAATCACTTAAAATACCAGTAACAAACTACGAAAAAGAATTAAATGAATTAAAATTCAAATTTTCTAACTTAAGTGGTAGTCTTATGCAAACTCGCTTAGCAAATTCTAACCTAACTGACCAACTCAGCAGGGAGTCTTCCAAGAGTGAAGAAAGAAGGATGTGGATACATCAGAAGGAGTTAGAGTTAGTTAGGACTAGGGATGAACTCATTTATGTACAACGAGACAATTTGAAAATTTTAAAACAAAGAAATGTTTTCTGTTTGATTGCTAAACACTTGTATACTAACATCACTCAGTTACATCTAGATTGTGAGATAGGGAAAAAGATTCATAAAATGATTTTTCCCTTCCTTGAATTTAAGGAAGACGAAGTCATTGCTGAATGTGAATCTATAATGTCATCATATGAGATTTCAGTAACCTACAAATATGGACTGGACAAAATTGAATCATTCATTGAGTCCAAAGAACATAAGTGCATGCTTAAGGATTTACTGGACGAAAACGATAAGTTAAAAATCAAGACCGAGACTATACAGAAGTTTGACTCATCAAACGCCAAATTAAGTTCAGAAAATAAAATTAATTTAGAAACATCTTCTGAATTTGATGAGGATAGTGAGATGAGCGAAATCTTCGTAGAAGACGTGGTCGATTGTTCAGAATTTTCAAAGAGCGAACCTGAAGCAGCAAAACCACTCATATCTGAAAATTCGGTTGAGTACGCTCGGGTGTCAAAGGATAAGTCCAAGAAACTCAAGGAAAAGGCCGTTGTTTATCAGAAGGTACAAACTACACCAAACCAAGTGTATGCAGTCACGGGTGTAACTAAGAAACAAACGGCAGAGTTGACATCCATGGTTGACCAAGACAATGATGAAGGCTGCGATAACTACTTCTGGTCTGCTCCTATCGACAATGCAGACGAAACAGTGGGTCTGTCAGAGCAAACCTCATGGAGAGTTAAGGGACGATACATACCTGAACCCCTCAATAAGCCCTCAAGCTTTGATAAACCCAGTACAAGTGGTACAAAAGAAATACCAAGCGAACCACTGAAAGATTCAACATCAACCGAAGCTCATGAGAAGAAAATGAAACCGAAGGCCAACGTTCACTTGAATCAAGAGCAACTTGCTAAACAGAAATGCCAGAGGAACAAAAGATACATGAAGAACCTCAATGAGAGAAAACAGTTTTGGCAATCCCAAAACCCCTCTTATGTTCGCTCTGACAAAGCTTCTAATCTCAAAAAGGAAGCACAGGCCAAGTCTCCATCTTGCAAGAACTGCCAGTCATGCAGCAAGGTAAACCGAACTTCGAGTTTCGGTCCCAATTCTAGTAGTCACAACAACCGAAAGTCAGGTTTCGGTCCCAATTCTTTCTACGCCAAGAACCGAAATTCCTGTTTCGGTCCCAACGCAAGTGTTCAGAACCAAACGTCAGGTTTCAGTCCTAAATCTCATCCTCCTCACCCTCAACCAAAGTCCAACTCCATGAAGGACATCAAAGGAAAGGGGAAGCTCGTCTCAGATTCTGAAGCCCAAAATACCAAAAAGGCAGCTAACCCTAGGACTCCAAAGAAAAACTCAACTACAAAACCAACTAACAATAACCCACCCCAATTGAAGAAAAATAAAAATAAAATCAAAGTTTACACCATCAAACGAAAAGATGAAACCACATTAATAAAAAGAACATATTTGGTTGATCTTTCGGTTGCAATTCCCTACTCTGTAAAAGCTTCACCAGGGCCCAAGAAACTTTGGGTTCCTAAATCTACTTAATTTTGCAGGTAATCAGTGACGAGCAGTTTGACGAAGAATGGTATATCGACAGTGGCTGCTCGCGTCACATGACAGGGAGGAGGGAAGAGCTAAGGGAGTTTCGGTCCCTTAAAGACGGTGGATGTGTTAAATATGGAAACAACTCATACGGGACGATCAAAGGGTATGGGATGATCACCAACGGAGATTTCTCAATAAGAAAAGTAGCCTACGTGGAAGGACTACAACACAACCTCATCAGTGTCTCTCAACTAGTCGTGGGAACCGGTTTGAAAGTCTTGTTCGATGATGAGGGCTCAGAGATAATTGAAAAGAGAACGAAGAAAGTTTTGTTGAAATCTAAGCGAAAAGGGGAAATGTATCCTCTAAATCTCAACTCGATAAAAGGAAAGCCGACAATATGCTTACTATCGAAGGCGAACTCAGATGAAAGTTGGTTGTGGCATCGACGACTATCGCATCTGAACTTCAAAGATATTAATAAATTGGTGCTTGGGGATCACGTGCGTGGACTTCCTGTTCTTAAATTCGACAATGAACACCTGTGCGCAGCATGCGAGTTGGGCAAACAAAGCCGAAAGAGTCACCCTTCTCGCATCAATACAAAGATCATCGAACCACTTAAACTACTGCACATCGACTTATGTGGTCCTTCGGCTATCGAAAGCTTCGGTGGTAGTAAGTTTATACTTGTAATAGTAGATGATTTTTCTCGCTTCACCTGGGTTTTCTTTTTTAAACAGAAATCAGAAGCCACTCCCAAGCTGAAGATATTTATCAAGCAAGTGGAACTGCAGCTGCGAAAGGTGGTAAGGAACATAAGAAGCGACAATGGTCTAGAGTTCAAAAACAAAGACTTTGAAGATTTTCTGGCTGAAAAGGGAGTAACTCACATCTTCTCTGCTCCCTATACTCCACAACAGAATGGGATCGTTGAAAGGCGAAACCGTTCTTTGTATGAAGCAGCCCGGACCATGCTAAGCTTCGCTTCTCTTCCACTATACTTCTGGGCTGATGCAATTGCTGCTGCATGTTACACACAGAACCGATCCTTCCTAAACAAACGGTTTTCCATCACTCCATATGAGATTTTGAATGATCGTAAGCCCAATGTAAAGTTTTTCCACGTGTTCGGTTCGCGATGTTTTATTTTCAATTCCAAAGAAAACCGAAACAAATTTGATGTTAAGGTGGACGAAGGGATCTTTCTTGGTTATTCGCTTACTTCAAAAGCATATAGGGTTCTAAATAAACGCTCGAAAAAGATTGAAGAAACCTATTATGTTACTTTTGATGACAATTACGTAAAGAAAATTCAAGCAACCGAAAGTCCAACGCAGGACATCTTTCCAGAATCAGGTCAGGTCTCGGTTCCAATTTCCAATCTGTTTGAAGAGTACATGCTACTCTTTGATGAACCAGAGAAGGCGATCCACTCAGAAGCGAAAGCAGCTGATAACAAAATCGACAAATTGAAGAAGATTATCGACAAAGCTGCAAAAGAACTGAGTAGCGAGCCTCAACAGCCATCCGAGAACCAACCTTCCAGCGAACCTCCAGAATCTAGCCAAGGTTCAGTTTCAAATGACCCTCTAAATACGAGCTCTACACTCCAGGGGGAGGGTTCATCTACACCACAATCGACCGAAATGCCTTTCTAGGGGGAGAATCCATCACAAACCCCAACTCATGAAGGTCCAGTCGAGGGGGAAAGTACTGACCCTGACATGGGATTCGGTTCGCCATTTGAGGGGGAGAATGAAAATGCAAATGACGAAGGCGATCTGTCAGAACAAGAAGAAGAAGTCAATGCTGAGCTAGATCCTGCCTATGATCCAAACTACCCTCCTCTCATAAAATGGACAAATGATCATCCTAAAACTCAAATTATTGGTGAATCATCTGAGGGTGTTCTCACATGCTCTCAAATGAAGGCGAAGCAAACTGCTTTATTCTCTCAAGTAGAATTCTGCATGTTTAATTCGTTTGTCTCTAAAGTTGAACCGAAGACGGTAAATGCTGCTCTTGATCACTATGATTGGGTGCAAGCTATGCAAGACAAACTCCATGAGTTTGAAAGAAATCGAGTTTGGAGGCTGATTCCCACACCAAAGGATGCATCTGTAGTCGGTTTAACATGGGTTTTTAGAAATAAATTGGATAAAGAGGGTAACGTCCTCCGCAACAAAGCGAGGCTAGTGGTGAAAGGATATTGTCAGGAAGAAGGGATAGACTATGAAGAGACCTTCGCTCCTGTAGCAAGGCTGGAATCAGTGAGAATCTTTCTGGCATATGCTGCACATAAAAACTTCGAAGTTTTCCAAATGGATGTAAAATGTGCTTTCTTGAATGGAGAACTAGAAGAAATGGTATACGTTGAGCAACCACCCGGATTCGTGAACGAGAAGTATCCTGATCACTGCTACATACTGGATAAAGCAATATATGGTTTGAAGCAAGCCCCGAGAGCCTGGTATGAAACTCTAACTCGTTTTCTCAAAATGTCAAAATTCAAGCAAGGTTCGGTCGACCTAACCTTCTTTCGCAAGAAAGAAGGTGAACACTTAATGATTGTTCAAATTTACATCGATGACATCATCTTCGGCTCCACGAATCCTAGCTTAACAACTGAATTCAGGAAGTTGATGGAGACTAAGTTTGAAATGAGCGCAATGGGTCCGATTCACTTTTTTTTTTGGATTGAATATAAGACAGGGACCAGAAGGCATCTTCATTAATCAGGAAGCATACACGAAGACTCTGTTGACGAAGTTCGGCATGACGGGAGATTCCAAAGTAAAGGTTCCAATGGCATTTGGGACGAAGATTACTCCATCTCTTGAGAAACCGGCTGTTGATGTGACTCTCTATCGTCAAATGATAGGGTCGCTAATGTATCTAACGGCTAGTAGGCCAGACATAATGTTTTCTGTCTGTTATTGTGCCAGGTTTCAAGCGAATCCAAGAGAACCTCATATGATTGCAGTGAAAAATATCTTTCGGTATTTGAAGCGAACCTCGTCTCTCGGTCTTTGGTATCCTGCAAAATCGGGCTTCTGTGTTCAAGCTTTTTCTGATGCTGATCTTGGTGGATGTGGATTGGACCGAAAGAGCACAACCGGCGGATGCCAGTTCCTTGATGGCAAACTCGTCAGTTGGCAATCAAAGAAACAAACTTGTGTGTCTCTTTCCACAGCCGAAGCTGAGTATATCGCTGCAGCATCCTGTACATCACAAGTCATCTGGATACAAAGCCAACTTAGGGATTATGGCTTAAGCATGAAGAAAATTCCTCTCTATTGTGACTCTAAAAGTGCGATTCGAATATGTCACAATCCAGTGCAACACTCCAAGACTAAACATATTGCACTGAGATACCACTTTATCAAGGACCACGTTGAAGATGGTAATGTTGAAGTTCACTTCGTTCGGTCCTCAGATCACCTGGCTGACATTTTCACCAAGGCCTTACCAGAAGCAAGCTTTAACAAGATACTCCAAGGCTTGGGAATGATGGAAGCTGAGTCAGCACCGAAACCTCTTTCTTTTCACTAAGAATGAATAAGCGAAATAGAGCGATTGCTGGGTATATTTCGGCTCCTGAATTTTCGGGAACCGAAATGAATCGAACGCTCGGTCTATTTCGGTTCTTGAATTTTTGGGAACCGAAATAAACCGAACGCTCGGTCTATTTCGGCTCTTAAATTTTTGGGAACCGAAATAAACCGAACGCTCGGTCTATTTCAGCTCTTAAATTTTTGGGGACCAAAATGAACCGATCGCTCGGTCTATTTCGGCTCTTGAATTTTTGGGAACCGAAATGAACCGAACGCTCGGTCTATTTCGGCTCTAGAAAATTTTTGGAACCGAAATGAACCGAACGCTCGGTCTATTTCGGCTCTAGAATTTTTCATGAACCGAAATGACCCAATCGATTGGTCCATTTCGCTTCATCTTTTCTAAGGTTTGGTTTCGGTTGTATATTTGTGTAAAGCTTTCTTATTCCTTCGCGTGTTTATATTGAGAATTCATTTTACTTTTCTGTTTTTATCATTTTTCAGAAAATCCAAAAATCCCAAAATCCCAAAATCCCAAAAATATTTTTCCTTTATGTTTTTATTCTTTTTCAGAAATTACAAAAATCCAAAAATATTTTCTTTTCTGTTTTTTTTATATAAATATACTTTTTCAAAAAAAAAAATTCAAAAACTACAAAAATACTTCTATTTGGTTTTAGTTTATCTATCAATTCTCACTATGATTCAAGATTAACAGATGCGAAACATTATGGCATTGGGGCAGGTATGACATTCTTATCCATGTACTAGTTAAGTGTCCCTAGAAGCATGCTGCTGCATGTAGACCGAAGCCTCCAAGACTCTGAGTGAAGCCTTAATGATTCGAAATACACCATTCGTTTCTACCAAACCAGGCTACTAAAATCACTCAAGTCATGAGCTACCTTACTCTTCTCATAACGAGTTAAGAGTTTTCTGCTTAGTCACACTTATATAGCAGAGGTACTTTCGGTTCCTTAACCATCTCTTCACACTTCTCCATTAAGTTTCGCTTCATAAAAGTAACCCTTGAGACTCTCAGCAATTACCGCTGAGGTTTATGGTTACACAATCTATGTGTTGATGATCTTAGATACGTTCATCACGTGCTAAGTGAAACCCAATATCCAATACCTTGAATGAATTGACGGTGAACACTAAAATGTTCAAGCAATTACTAGTTACCTCACGAAATCTCCTTTTATTTTTGAGTGATCTTTATGAAACTGTCTATCACCAAGACGTTTCTTCCCAAAAGATCCAGTTTCTTTTTGTTTTAAGATTTCATATTATTATCCATCACTTTATATATTCTCCAACCTACTTGTTCAACAGATCACATCGGTCTCACAAGTACTTCATCCAACTTTCGGTCTTATTTCAAGTATCGATGTTCGGTTGAAGATAGACTACCCACTAGAGCCTATAGTTAAAAAGATGCCTTTCAATGTTTCTTTACAATCATTTGATCGTATTTCACGGGAAACCATACAGACACTTCTAAGTCTCTCTTGACTTTGAAGGAGGCGATTCGTGCCCGGGATCCACTGTTTCGTGTCTAAATAGACATCACTTAAATCCCACAAATATTTTGCTTTATTTCTTTTTTATTGGCACACTCTTGCACGAAGATCTTTATGATTTTCCAAATTCTAGTTCGTGTTACTAATGGCATAATTCCCGATTTGTGTTTTCGGCTCTAACAGGAATGACGGTTCACTTTAATATGGAGCGAAGGTTTCTTAATAAAAAGAGAAAGGATGAGTCACGATTTATTTTAAGAATAAAAATCAAATCAGGGTGAGTCAGCATGAAGTTGAAACGGTTCAAAATTTGAACAAGAGATAAGAACTGAATTGGGCGCGTGAATTTGAAACGGTTCCTACATCTACACGTGCTGACGTATATCTGGGGAAACCAAGCTGTCACATCGCGCTTTTTCAGGCGACTTTTCAGATATCGTATCATGACAGCGGATATTTTCTCTCTCCTAGCAACGGTATAAAAGGGGTCTCTCACACGTATTGTACCTTCTTACCTTCTTCATTCTCTCTCTCGAAACCAACCGGCGGTACACAACTGTTCATCTTCTTCTTCCTTACAACAATGGCAGAATCATCCTCTTTCCAAGATCAAACAGTGTCGTCATCTTTGCTCACGATAAAACCCAATCAGAACCTCATCATCCAACTGGACCCTTTTCTTTACGATTCGTACATGCTTCATGTTGTCGAGTGCCTCAAGTATTCCCCATTGGTGATTGCACTCACACAGGTCGAATCAGTTCCCATGTCTCTTTTATCCCAGGTGTATTTCACTGCTTCATATGACAAGCGCAAGGAACGGATCTTCTTTGATATCTCTAATCAAAAGACCTCTGTTTCAAAGGCTCGATTTTGTTCGTTGTTAGGGCTTGCTGCGGATGCCTCTGTCATCTCACCGGATTTTATCACTACGACCCAGTTGTTTTCGATGCTCTACGACATGGGGTACACAGACGTTCTGACGACGGTGACGAAGTTCAAGAAGTCCTGTTTACCACCTCAGTGGAATGGTCTTCTTACCCTTCTCTACAAGGGATTAGTAGAACGTGTTACAGGGTCGGAGGGGGCAAGTAAAGGATTCCTGACCATTCTCTATGGTCTCTATAACGGGATCAATTTGGATTACGGGTCACTTCTATGGGCACAACTGGTACAAAGTCTCAACTCCTCAACAAAACATTCTGAAATTTCCTATGGTCGTTTCTGGACCTTGGTCACTCGGAGGGATATTGAAACTTTTCAAATTCCTGTCATGAAGGATGCTCTGACGTCTCCATTGCTACCTTTCACACGGTCAAGATTATCATCACTGACCCCACAAAGTTCATGTACATCGGTTCTATTCCTGAATCAATGAGCTGATGTGTCTCAAGTGAAAGTAAAGTCACGGCTGATTATAGGAAGTTGACTCCACCAGGTCCACGCCAAATCACTCCCGAGATGCAAACCTCGTTGGACGCTGCGGACAATCCAACAAAACGAGGAAAGAAGCCTGATAACAAAGGGGAAAAGGTCGGTCAATCCTCCAAGGTTTCGACCCCTAAGAAACGCAATACAGAGCAAGCAGAACCCACTGCTCCAAAGAAACGCAAAACCAAGAAGCAAGCTCGTAGACCGAAGTCTCCTTCTCCATCTTCCATTGACTCTGAGTATGTTCCTTCTGATGGCCAGCCTGACCCTGAGTCAACTGACGATGAAGCCACTGAAACCGATAGTCCACCTAGAGGTAATTCGCCTCCACCCTCACCCACTAATGATAGCGACCGAAACTCTCCTCCTCCACATTCGGTTCCTATTACTAACGCTCCTTGTCCTCCACCTATCTCATCTACAACTGCAACCTCCATCCCAATTCCAACCCCACTATTCACTACAGTTACTACCACCACCACTCATCCAACCGAACCTATTGTTCGTGTCAACGTATCTGATACGGGGGCATCTACTTTCGGTTCTGATCCTCCTGTTACCTCAGCACCTTTATCCCCACCTCCATCACATGACTCTGATCCTATTCTTGGAGGTGAAGACATTGAATTTGACTCCACTTACTTCAGTCCATATCGAGTCCAGAGTGATGACGATGATGACGCTCCTATGTCCAAAAAGCATCTCAAGGCAGTGAATGACAAACTTGACCGCTTGCTCTCTTCCTCTTCTACTAGTGCATACTCGGAAGCTGCACTTAAGGCACTGTTCGAATCAGTTGTCAAGGAACATGACAAAGCTATCTCCAGTGCTGCTAAAGCAATTGAAGCCTTAACCTCCGCTTGTCAGAAAGCTTCACTTGCAGTTGAAGCTTCTACTAAGGATAGTAAGCAGGCGACCGCAAATGTCGAAAAACTAATTTCTGATGCGCAGATATTCGTCGATTCTCTTCAAGCTGCAGCCCAGAAGCATGCTGCAACAGTGAACGCTTCGGTTGATCATCTTACAAGTTCACTGGTAGCTGAAAAGAAACATCTAGAGGAAGCTCGCCAATCCATTCAGGCTGCTAACCAAGAGCTTCATACTTCGATTGATGCTCGCCTGAATATTCTTGAAGCTGAGCTTGCTGTTGAAAACAAAATTATGGATGAGCTGGATAAGCGAACCTCACAGCTTAAAATTCAGACTCTCAAGCTCAAGACAGCCAACCAGGAGATTGCAGACTTAAAAACCGAGAGAGAAATAATTAAGAGTTTGGTTGGTGATGTCCACTCTATACTCCTCCACCTCCTGGATGCCCATGACTTAATTCTCACCATCTCCATTCGATGCCATTTGGCTGAAAAATTACGACCTGCTCTTGATGTTTTGAGCAGGATTGAAGGTGTTCCGGAGACAGTTGTCCCTCTGAAACAAGGGGGAGATAATGTTACTCACAAACCAAAAGTCACTACTGAGCCGAAGGATAATGAAGCTTCGGGCAGTATGAAGGACAAGAGAAAGAAGAAAATTAGAGACGATGATGTGGATGAAAATGACGATGACGATGATATAGAAGGGAATGCTTCAAAAACTGGAAGTCTGAAAGTCAAGCCCACTAAACAAGAGATTTGGGAGAGGATTCAGAGAGAAAAGGAACTTCTTGACAAGGTGTTGAAAGCGAACAAACTGCTACAGCAAAAGAAGTCCATGTTTCCTGAATGGACTATGGAATCGCTTCTAAGAGAGGTAATCGATGCACCGAGCACTCATTGGCTCGAACCGGTTTCTTCATTCGGGCTTGAGAACTCCAAGGACTCACAGTTTGACATGCCTATCACCTGAAAGGCGTTCATTTTCCACTGTTTTGAGTCGACGACTGGCATTCCTTCCCCAGACCCGAAGGTCGATCGGGATTTGCTTGAGTTTTATCTAGAGTTTGCTCAGCCACAATACCTGACCTGGAGAAATCAGAAAATCACAACGGTCAAGGTGTTGAAACCCACTTCGGCAGGGAAATTCATCAACATCAACTTCAAAGTGACCCGAGGCTCTGATAGCTCGGTTCATATGATTTCCCTTGCTGACCTGCCAAACCTAAATCCTCACGATTGGATACTTCTGAATAATATTTTGCTGACCAATCCATAGGAGTATCAGCCTATTATCGATCACATCAAGCGAATGCTCGTGTACTATATTCATGAAGTCGCGAAGATGGATCAGGAGATCGCTTCTGCAATTCATAAGAAAACCACTATGAAGCCGATAGGAAGGGCAGGCGATGATTAAGGGAAAAATTGATCCTAATTTTCACACTGTCATGTTCATGAGGGGCGAAGGTCATAAATTCCTGTTCGCTCTAATTGACAAACACCTATTCTCCACCGCCTGTTTGGAGCATATTTTGGAGATTATTCATAGGTGTAATCAGAACAGTGAAGCTGATAAAAAGGTGTTTACTGATATGCTTCGATGGTATATTTTGTTTCGTCAAACTCTTATTGCCATCATTCCTAGGTTGTTCAAGGTTGTAAAGAAGACCAAAGTCACTTAGCCGAAGTAGTCTCTCGCCTCTAATTGACGCAAAGGGGGAGATTGTTGGGTCTAAGTGTTGCGTCTTTGGGCTCGGTTAATTAGTCCATTTTGTTTATCCGGTTTGGGCCTGTCCAACTGTGGTTTATTATTAGGGTTTGCGTATATATAATGCATGCATGTATAGCGTTAAAGTTGTCGTTCTCATTAATTGTTTTGCATTGTAACCCTTACACACCTCTACAGTCGAAGTTCTTCATCGAGCTCTTTTGAGGTGTGATATTAATCATTCAGCACCGTTTGATCCATTCCTATGTTCTTCTCTTGATTGATATTGTTTTTCTGTTTAGAATCTGTCGATCTATAGCGTAATATACTCTTCAAGATGTAAACATTTTTCATTTATGTATTCACTGTAATGGTTGTGTTACTATGATTGGTATTATACGATGGTTGTGATACTAAACATGACGTCCTCCACCCCAGAACGTTCCCGTCGTTCCGGTTTTGGGGAGTGACAGATTGGTATCAGAGCCCTTGTTTATAGTGAACTAAGTATACTGAACCTTTCATGGTATACAACTATAAAACACAAAGGGGCTGAAGCACTCTGAAAACTAAAAAGTATATTTTCAAAATATAAGTATTTTGTAAAAAGTATACGAGCATGCATACATAACAGAACCAGAGTCATAGATAGAACAAAGCAAAAGTAGTTGGATGTTGGGACACTGCAGTTAAACCTGGGCGGTTATGTAATCATGTCTAGGATCAATATAGCCTGATCAACTATATTCATTCGAGACATGACCAACATGTGCTTGGGAGTGACTGTGGTGTTGCAGCAAGCCTAAAACTTACCAATCATATATTCATCAGCCATCGGTAAACAAAAACATACAACATAAAATACTATAGGGGTATTTTAGCTAGAGCCAAATTCACTATGTAGATTCATTCCAAGTGTTGCTACCTCTTCCTTCTTAAGCGATAACTTACTTGCATTAGTAACCTTTCTTCATTTATCGCTTGGTAGAACACTTTATTTATTAGGATGAGATATATCTTGTTTCATATATCTTGGGGACTTACCATCCTCTTCTTCCTGATTGTTTCTAGAACAAGATGCCTCCCCGAAGAAGATCCAACAGAAGGAACGACGACATTCCGCCACCACAACCCCCTCAGTTCGAGCACGTCATGTTCCAGGCCGCAGTTACAGCCGTCGTGACTGTAGAAATGGCACAAGTTAACTCTGGTGGGCCTGGAGGTGGAACCGAACCTCAAAGACAAGATGGAAGTCAGGGACAACAAAAGGAATGTTCCTACAAGGACTTCATGAACGCAAAACCCAAATCCTTCGATGGCAACGGAGGTGTTATTGCTCTGACTAGATGGTTCGAGAAGATCGAATCCATCTTCGAAATTTGCGCCTGTTCCGAAACAAACAAGGTGAAGTTCACCGCCTGCACTTTCACTGACAGAGCTTTGACCTGGTGGAATGGTCAAATCAAATCCCTAACTCTGCCAGTGGCTAATGCCATGGGTTGGGAAAGACTGAAAAAACTCATGCTCGTGGAATACTGCCTGAGAGGAGAGGTGCAAAAGTTGGAGCACGAACTTTGGAACTTGAAGATGAAGGGTTCCGACATTGCAGCCTACACCGCCAGATTCTGTGATTTGGCTCTCCTCTGTCCGGGAATGGTCACCCCGGAAAGCAAGAAAATCGAGAGGTACATCTGGGGACTGACGCCCCCAACCAAAGGGAATGTCTTGGCTGCTAGGCCCACTACATTTGACAGCGCCAAGAGTCTGGCGCATACTCTGATATATCATGGGGCTGATCTGTATGAGGTAACAACAGTTTCCGAGCCACAAAAGGAGAGTGGTGGGAAGAAGAAGAAGAAGTTATGGAACAAACGCAAGGGGCAGTCTTTGCAGGAGCCCTCCAAGAAGCAACAAACAGTGGCAGTTCATGCTGCTACTACTCCTGCTGCTACTCCAGCTGCTGTTCCAACCACACAAGCTCCTATTAGTGGTTATGCTGGAAACCTACCTCTGTGCAACAAGTGTAACTTTCATCATCGCGGACCCTGCCGTGAATTGAAGTGCAACAGCTGTGGAAAGAAGGGACACACGACTCGATACTGCAAGACACCTGTTCAACCAACCAACCAGGATCCTGGGGCAGGCGCTGGGCAAGCCTGCTATGGATGTGGAGAGGTTGGACACTTCAAAAGAGATTGTCCCAAATCGACAACAGCGGGCAACACATGGAGGGTACTGGCTATGGGCCAGGAGGAAGTGGTCGCTGATCCTACCGTTGTTACGGGTACATTCCTCCTTGACCACTCTTATGCATGCATTCTTTTCGATTCTGGTGCAGAAAGGAGTTTTGTTAGTCATGCATTCAAACATCTTCTCAAGTGTAAATCCCAACCTTTAACTGAAACATTTACCGTTGAGATGACTAATGGAAAGAAAGAGAGCACTAACGACATATTCATAGGCTGTACCCTTACCCTAGACGGTCATTCCTTTCCTATCGACCTTATGCCAGTCTCCATAAAAACCTTTGGCGTCATAATCGGCATGGATTGGTTGAGCCCCAATCGTGCTGATATCCTTTGCTTCGAGAAAGCAATCCGTCACAACCTTCCCTCTGGTGAAGCTCTCATGGTTTACGGTGATAAGCTCAGTT
This sequence comes from Lactuca virosa, assembly GCF_052849685.1. NCBI lineage: Eukaryota > Viridiplantae > Streptophyta > Magnoliopsida > Asterales > Asteraceae > Lactuca > Lactuca virosa. Next base: position 342,168,607 of record NC_136433.1, read on the forward strand.
CGAACCTTCATATCATTTCATGCATCAAAGCCCAGAAATATCTGCGGAAGGAATGCCATGCATTTCTAGCTCATGTTGTTGATGAGACGCAAAAAGTTAAAGACCTCGAGAGCATCCCCGAAGTCTGCAACTTTCCTGATGTCTTCCCCGTAGATCTCCCAGGAATTCCTCCCGAGCGTCAAGTCGAGTTTCGTATCGACTTAGTCCCCGGAGCTACTCCTGTAGCTAAATCTCCTTATCGTTTAGCGCCGGCGGAAATGAAAGAGCTATCCAGCCAGCTCAATGAGCTGATCAGCAAAGGATTTATAAGGCCGAGTTCCTCACCCTGGGGAGCCCCGATCTTATTCGTAAAGCAGAAAGATGGATCCTTTCGGATGTGCATTGACTACCGAGAACTGAACAAGCTGGCCATCAAGAACCCTTATCCCTTACTCAGAATCTACGACCTCTTCGACCAACTTCAGGGAGCCAGTTACTTTTATAAGATAGATCTAAGATCAGGGTACCATCAGTTGCGGGTTCACGAGAATGATGTGCCCAAGACAGCATTCCGAACTCGCTATGGACACTACGAGTTTGTAGTAATGCCCTTTGGTCTAACCAACGCACCGGTAGTATTCATGGATCTGATGAATCGGGTGTGCCGCCCTTTTCTAGACAAGTTCATGATCGTGTTCATTGATGACATACTTGTCTATTCTCGGAGCGAGAATGATCATAAACAGCACTTGAGGCAAGTGCTAGAAACATTGAGGGCGGAAAAGCTTTATGCAAAATTCTCCAAGTGTAAGTTCTGGATCAGGAAGGTAACTTTCCTTGGTCACGTGGTTAGCAAGGAAGGCATACATGTGGACCCTTCAAAAATCAAAGCGATTGAGAATTGGTCGGCACCAAAGACACCCACAGAAATCCGGAAATTCTTGGGTCTCGCGGGCTATTATCGCAGGTTTATCCAGAACTTCTCCAGAATTGCTAAGCCTCTAACTACCCTGACACAGAAAGGTGTAACCTTTAGTTGGGGAGACAAGCAAGACACTGCGTTTCAAACCTTGAAGCAGGCCTTATGCAGCGCACCTATCTTGTCCCTCCCCGAAGGGACGGAAGACTTCGATGCAGTACAATCAGGGCCTAGGCTGTGTGCTCATGCAACGAGGAAAGGTTATCGCCTATGCCTCGAGGCAGTTGAAAACACCCGAAGTCAATTACACAACTCACGATCTAGAGTTGGGAGCAGTGGTATTTGCGTTAAAGATCTGGAGACATTATCTCTACGGAACCAAGTGTACTATCTTCACCGACCATAAGAGTTTACAGCACATCTTTGACCAGAAAGAGTTAAACATGAGGCAGCGGCGATGGGTAGAGTTACTCAATGACTACGAGTGCGAAATATGCTACCATCCCGGAAAGGCCAATGTAGTAGCGGATGCTCTCAGCCGAAAGGAGTATTCGGGTCGTAAGGTGAAGGCACTAACAATGACCATCCATTACTGTCTATCTGCACAAATCAGAGAGGCTCAGCTGGAAGCCTTGAGACCATAGAACATGGCAGATGAAGCGTTGCGAGGAATGGAAAAGAACTTAGAGGTCAAGGGAGACGGAGTTTACTATTTCATGAACCGGATCTGGACCTCAAAGTTCGGTGGGTACAGGGAGGTTGTCATGAATGAGGCTCACAAGACTAGATACTCCATTCACCCAGGTTCATATACGATGTATCTGGATCTCAAACAACTCTATTGGTGGCCGAACATGAAAGCAAAAACTGCTACCTTCGTGGGCAAGTGCTTGACTTGCGCCAAGGTGAAGGTAGAATACCAAAAGCCCTCAGGTTTACTTCAACAGCCAGAAATACCTGAGTGGAAGTGGGAAAGGATTAGAATGGATTTTATCACTAAGTTACCCAGATCTCCGAATGGGCACGACGCCATCTGGGTAATTGTAGATCGGTTGACTAAATCCGCCCACTTCCTGCCAATCAAAGAAAACTTCAAGATGGAGAGACTCACGCGGATCAACATTTGAGAAATAGTTCGCCTTCATGGGGTACCTGTATCCATTATCTCCAATCGAGATAGCAGGTTTACCTCGAGGTTTTGGCAATCACTACAGAAGGCTCTTGGAACTAAGTTGGATATGAGCACGACATATCATCCACAGACAGATGGACAAAGTGAGAGAACAATTCAGACATTGGAAGATATGCTGAGAGCCTGCGTCATCGACTTCGGCATGTCGTGGGACACTCATCTTCCCTTGGTCAAATTTTCCTACAACAACAGCTACCATACCAGTATCAAGGCTACGCCATTTGAAGCCCTCTATGGTCGTAAGTGCAGATCCCCTCTGTGTTGGGCTGAGGTGGGTGACACACAGCTAGTCAAGGGTCAAGTTCCCGACAGAACTCTCACAGGTCCTGAAATCATTCGAGAGACGACTGAAAGGATCATGCAAATCCGTGATCGACTGAAAGCATTAAGAGATAGACAAAAGAGTTACGCCAATAAGAGACAAAAACCCTTGGAATTCCAGGTTGGTGACCGTGTCCTTCTGAAGGTCTCACCCTGGAAACGCATGATACGCTTCGGGAAGCGTGGGAAGCTACATCCAAGGTACATTGGACAGTTTGAGATCCTTGCTAGGATCGGTCCCGTAGCATACAAACTCCAGTTACCCCAAGAACTTAGCAACGTCCATCCCGTTTTCCACGTTTCGAACCTAAAGAAGTGTCTGTCCGATGAGACATGTGCGATTCCTCTCGATGAGATCGAACTAGACGAGGGTCTACACTTTGTGGAAGAACCTGTTGAAATCATGGATAGGGAAGTCAAACGAACGAAGCAGAGTCGCATCCCGATAGTGAAGGTTCGCCGGAGTGCCAAGCGGGGACCTGAATTCACTTGGGAGTGCGAAGATTCGATGAAACAGAAGTACCCTCATCTCTTTCCAAGTTCATGATTTGTATTCTATTCTTGAATTTCGGGACGAAATTCCCTCTAACGGGGGGATGATGTTGATGGGTTTTCTGCATTCTAACACTCCTATGGTGTACATGCAACCCTAGAAACCTTGGATCTATGTTTGACTAAGATACATGCAAATAATTATTTTTCCAAGGTTCTTATCCTAACTAGCATGACATGGGGTACTTGAATCAAATAAAACTAGTAGAATTACTTACCTTGTAGTAGTAGTTGATTGCTTGGAGTTTGAGAGCCTAGCACCAATAATGTGGATGCCTCAAATGGAAGTCACAAATCACCACAAACTTGGAAACTTGAGAGAATAGTCACAAACTTCTTGAAATCGGCCCTCTTAGTTTACACACATCAACTAGTGCAATTTCAAGAACCAAAGCCTCCTTTATATAGTGTGGTGGATTAGGGTTACATCCATGTAAACCCTAATACCCATGTCTTTTCATTTCCATGAGATCCATGGGTTAAAGCTCCATGGAGTATCCATGGACTTTCCATGCAAGCCTAGCCCATTCCAAATAAGCATTAGCCCACACTATATAAATACAAGAGCCCATATTTAATTATTCATACTTTTGATCTCTAAATTAATTATAGATCAACACTAATTAAGTAATATGATTTTATATTAATATATTAGAACTTATAATATATTAATAAATCATAACTTATACTATTCTCAAACGATTATCCATAAATTGTTCGGGTGAAGTGCAACCCAAATTGACCATGCCGGGTCGGGTCAAGTACATACCAAATATAGTTATGGACTTAGACACTATATCCAACAGTCTCCCACTTGGATAAGTCTAATAACTATAGTTGCAAGTATGACTTCAGGAACCGATCAGCAATCGTAGCTCTTTAAACTCTGTTGAACTATGAAGCGCCATTTTAGATAAGTGATCATATAATCCTCTGTTCAAGATATCAGCCGGACAAATACATGGAACATGGTCTTGCTTATTGTCCAACATTTGTTTCCCGATTTTCGATTTGTTTGACATAGAACTTAACTGAACACATCAATTTAGTTCTGACTGGGCCCGGTACATAGGTCAAAACAAAATCATCGAGGGGCCCAGATATCGCTTCTAATCCTAGAAGGAACAGATAAACTTCGACTCATATGTTTGCTCTACTACTTGTTGAACTACACACAAAGGCACGGTTTATAACATCGAGTTACCAATGCGTTTTCGTGCAATCAATGCATAACCAACTCATAGGCAACAAATCATATCTCTAGGTTTGAAGACTTATATGATATTACCATCTCACGATCACTCGAGATAAATTCCATGAAGTGATACAAGTGAGCGTGGGTTGAATCCAATACTCAGAACTTATGAGCACTCATGAGTGCTGTAGCCCCGCTTTGTCTAACATCTTAGACCTCTACAAGCCAACCCATGACAGTCTTGATTCATATCTACTTCCAACATATGACCGACTGTGGAGAGTTTGAATAATATGATATAAACCATAACATAATTATTCTGGAAGTCAAAACATGCAAAAAGAAATAATAGTAAACGATTGACAAGAGATAGCAACACTTTACTCATAAATAACAGCTTTTATTTATCATCAAATGTCAATTACATTTTACAAATTTCAAGATTATCTAACTACTAAAACTAATATCATCCTTCAGCCCTATGCTCCGAGCATGCTGGAGATGCTTAGCCCGAGTCAGTCCCTTCGTGAGGGGATCTGCTGGGTTCTCATCCGATGATACCCTCTTTGCCACGAGGATTCCTTCTTCTATTCGATGTCTGATGAAGTGATATTTTCTGTCAATGTGTCTGGATCTCCCATGATCTCTTGGTTCCTTGGCTAAGGCAACCGCACTATTGTTGTCACAGAAAATCTCCATTGGCTCCTTTATAGCTGGTACAACTCCAAGGTCTCCGATGAAGTTCTTTAGCCATATAGCCTCCTTTGCTGCCTCGCTTGCTGCTATATACTCTGATTCACAAGTGGAATCAGCCACTGTCTCCTACTTAGAACTTTTCCAAGTAATTGCCCCTCCGTTTAGAGTAAAGACCCAGCCCGACTGAGAGCGGAAATTATCCCTGTCAGTCTGAAAGCTAGCATCACTGTACCCTACAACTCTCAAGCCCTCACTGCCACCGAGGGTAAGGACCCAGTCCTTAGTCCTCCGTAGGTACTTGAGAATATTCTTTACCGCAGTCCAGTGTGCCTTGCCAGGGTTCCCCTGATACCTGCTAACCATGCTCAAAGCAAAGGCTACATCAGGTCGAGTACACGTCATAGCATACATGATCGATCCTACAGCTGAAGCATAAGGTATTCGACTCATTTCTGCTATCTCAGCCTCAGTACTAGGGCTTTGTGTCTTACTCAATCTGGCATTACTCTGGATGGGTAACTCTCCTTTCTTGGAGTTATGCATGTTGAACCTTTTCAACACTTTGTCCACATAGGTGCTTTGAATAAGTCCAATTAGTCTTTTACTCCTGTTTCTCAAAATCCTTATCCCTAGGATATAGGCAGCTTCTCCAAGGTCCTTCATAGCGAAACACTTCCCAAGCCAGGACTTTACTTCCTGCAGGGTTGGGATGTCATTTCCTATGAGTAGTATGTCATCCACATACAGTACCAAAAAGCTGACTATACTCCCACTAGCCTTGATATAGACACAAGATTCATCTTCACTCCTTGAAAAGCCAAATTCTTTAACTTTCTCATCAAAGCAAAGATTCCATCTGCGAGGTGCCTGTTTTAATCTATAAATGAATTTCTCGAGCTTACACACTCTACTGGGGTACTCTGTACTGACAAAACCCTCTGGCTGAACCATGTAAACATCTTCAGCCAACTTTCCATTAAGGAAAGCGGTTTTGACATCCATTTGCCATATTTCATAATCATGAAATGCAGCAATGGCTAACAGAACCCTAATAGACTTAATCTTGGCCACTGGTGAAAAGGTCTCATCATAATCAACTCCCGGAGTTTGAGAATAACCCTTTGCAACCAGTCGTGCCTTATAAGTGTGTACATTACCATCCATGTCGGTCTTCTTCTTGAAGATCCATTTGCACCCAACTATCTTACGATCAGGTACATTGTCAACCAAGTTCCAAACTTGATTGTCATACATGGACTGTATCTCGCTATCCATAGCCTCTTTCCATTTAGCAGCCTCAGGGCCTGCCATGGCTTCCGTGTAGCTGTTAGGCTCATCCAGATTTACCAGTGTGTTATCACTGATAAGTGTCTCACCTTCTGCAGTAATATGAAAACCATAATAATGCTCAGGTGCATTCCTAACTTTGGTGGAACGCCTCAGAGGTATAGATTCTTCAGTCGGCTCAACAGGAGTTTCCTCCTCAGGTTGAGTGCTAGGGTTTGAGGTTCCTTCACCACTTGACTCTTGAATTTCCTCAAGGTCAATTTGCCTCCCACTGTCTCCTTGGCTCATGAATTCTCTCTCTCGAAAGAATCCTCTTCTTGCTAGAAAGACCACATTATCACTGGGTCTGTAGAAGATGTAACCAAAGGATTTCTGTGGGTAGCCGATGAAAATACACCTTTCGCTTCGGGGTTCGAGCTTATCGTGAGTCTCGCGTCTCACGAAAGCCTCGCAACCCCAAATCTTGATGTGGTCTAGATTGGGAACTTTTCCAGTCCACACCTCGTGAGGTGTTTTGGCAACCTTCTTTGTAGGGACTAGATTAAGGATATGGGCGGCAGTCTCTAAGGCATACCCCCAAAATGAGATTGGTAGCGAAACTCGACTCATCATGGAACGAACCATGTCCAACAAGGTCTGATTGCGCCTCTCAGCTACACCATTCAACTGTGGTGTCCTAGGAGGTGTCAATTGTGAGACAATCCCACATTCCTTAAGATAGTCAAGGAACTCAGTACTAAGATACTCACCACCACGATCGGATCGAAGCATCTTAATGTTCCTGCCCAACTGATTCTCCACTTCTTGCTTAAACTCTTTGAATTTCTCAAAGGTTTCTGACTTATGCTTGATTAGGTAGACATATCCATATCTACTAAAATCATCAGTAAAAGTCACATAGAACCGATTAGCATCTCTTGTGGCGGTTCTGAAGGGTCCACACACATCCGTGTGTATGAGGTCCAACAAACCTTCACCCCTAGCACAAGTGCCAGTAAAAGGTGACTTTGTCATTTTACCAAGCAAACAAGATTCACAACTATCATCTGACTTTAGGTCAAATGACTCCAAGACTCCATCCTTTTGGAGTTGGCCTATGCGTTTCTTGCTTACATGTCCAAGACGACAATGCCATAAGGATGCTTTATCTAAGCTAGTGGAAGAGTTAATACACAATACATTATTTCCTAGATTATCTACAACAGATACAGTTTCATACACGCCATCACAAGGTAATGTTTTAAAATAAAGAACATTATTAAAGAAAGCATCAATACTACCATTATTATTATCAAAATAAAAGGTAAAACCTTGTTTATACAATGCATGAAAGGAAATAACATTTCTTGCCATTTCTGGCGAATAATAACATTTATTCAAATCTAATGTAAACCCACTATTTAGCACTAAGGAATAAACTCCTATCTTGGTGACAGGTGAAGCTTTCCTGTTTCCCATGATCAAGTTTATCTTTCCCTGCTCCACATTCTCACTTCTTTTTAGTCCCTGCAAATCACAACATATGTGAATACCACAACCTGTATCAAGGACCCAAGACTTAGAATGAGGTGAGTTATTAGACAATATAGTGTATATACCTGCATGGTTGGGTTTTACTTTCCCATCCTTCGAATCTTGCTGGTACTTTGGGCAGTTTTGCTTCCAGTGCGACTTTTCATGGCAATAGAAGCATTCAGCCTCATTAGGGTTAGCAGAAGGAGTGACAAAACCTTTCTTGGTTTTGCTTGAAGAGGAGCCTTCAAGGGTCTTACCCTTGGTACCCTTAGAAGGGTTCTTTCTCTTCTTCCCTTTGCCATGCCCGATTGCCAAGACATTGGCCGCAGTTGGAGTAGGAGTAGGAGTAGTAACAACCGACTTACCCTTTAGACCACTTTCGGCGGTCTTCAAGAGTCCTTGAAGTTTGCTGAGGGTGACTTCTTCCTTGTTCATGTGATATGTCATGCGGAATTGATCATAAAACGATGGCAAGGAGTGCAAAATGATGTCTATTGCTAACTCCTCAGGGAAGTTCACATTCAGCTTCAGTAAACGGTCCACATACCTTTGCATTTTCTGCATGTGGCCCGTGATGGGTTCACCATCCTTCATTCGGGTTGTTATCATGGAGGAGATTATTTCATATCGCTCTTGACGAGCACTTTGATGGTAGCGGTCCATCATGTCCTGGTGCATCTCAAAAGGATAATAGTCCTCATAGGACTTTTGGAGCTCGGCTTTCATGGTGGCCATCATGATGCATGCCACTTTTGTAGCATCTCTTTCATGTACCTCATATTCAGCAAGCTCTTCAGGAGTAGCAGTTGGCTCGGGTACCTTCAGCTCCTTGTCGAGAACATATTCTTTGTTCTCATACCGAGTGACCATCCTGATGTTTCTGATCCAATCTGTAAAGTTGGACCCATCAAAGACGACTCTCCCACAAAGATTCATGAGAGAGAAGGAGCTAGTAGGGTTTGAGCCAGAAGCATTGTTATTGGAAGACATCTGAAAAGAAGAGGGAATAGATTAGATTAGATATAGAGATAGTCCTTAACAAAACACCCAAATGTAATATTAAGGCTAGGACCCAACACAATATTTTATAACTTAGAAGAGGGATGTCGTAATCTAAGCTATAAGATATTTGAAGGTAGGTGAATGACGATTCACCAATTTCCACCATGAAAAACGAAATATTTAATTAGGTTTTATTTGGTTTAGAAACTCCTAGATTCTTTAAGATTCATTGAACTTTCTTCAATGGCATGTTTCAATCTCAAGTGTGCCCTTCAAGTTTTGTGACTGGGATGCCGAGGATCACAAAACAAGGTGTGAAGTAACCATGCAAATTACTTGGTACCCTTAATGTATTACCCCTCAATCGATGTGCCGGTTAACCACACACGCTCCATCGATACTATGATAAACATTAAGTCACCCTTTACCTACCTTTTTAAGTTCAAGTTAGTGTGCCGGTTAACCACACACGCTCCACTAATGACTTAAACAAAGTGTAAAGTGTAATTTCATGGATTAGCACCTTATTCACATTTTTCTAAAATAACTAAGATTGGGAATTCAATAAAGTTTAGTTACTTTAGTATTATCATTATACTTTTAATGATAATTTATAAGTCCTTGTCCTACCCGTTCAGCTAACGACCCTCCACCGATCAAGGAAGCGGTGGGTGAGAGTGGACACCCATTAAGTTGCCATTTTATAGGCAACAACCTTATACCCCCCTTATAGACCGGCTTCGTGAATGAGGCGTACTAGCGGTAAGACGACTTGATCTTATACATATATAAATATTATTAAACTTATAATATTATAAAGTATAAGGGTTGAATTTTAACTTTTAAAATTCTAGGGGTTGGAACTAAAGTTTTTAATATGACTTTACATGTTCCAAAACTTGAGGGCAAGTTTTGTAAACTTTCAAAACTTTTCATTTCTCATAACTTATGAGTTAATGGTTATTAAAAATGAACACTCTTTATTTTTTTGTAACCTATGTGTTCTTTTAATGGTTATTTATAAATGTGACTTTTGGTTATCCATAACTTAAGAACTAGTTATGGACTCCATTAAAACATATAAAGATCAAGAATTAATCTAATCAATTATTAGCACATAATTTCTATGATCTTCTAAACTCATATGTTTATGAATGTTCATATCAAAATTTTCAAGAATCGTAAGTACATATACAAAACTTGAAATTTTGATACGAGCTTTTGAACAAAACTTCGATTTTCAAGTTTTTTTTTTTGCATCAAGTATCAAATAAACAAACCAGGCTCTGATACCACTGATGGGTTTTCTGCATTCTAACACTCCTATGGTGTACATGCAACCCTAAAAACCTTGGATCTATGTTTGACTAAGATACATGCAAATAATTATTTTTCCAAGGTTCTTATCCTAACTAGCATGGCATAGGGTACTAGAATCAAATAAAACTAGTATAATTACTTACCTTGTAGTAGTAGTTGATTGCTTGGAGTTTGAGAGCCTAGCACCAATAATGTGGATGCCTCAAATGGAAGTCACAAATCACCACAAACTTGGAAACTTGAGAGAATAGTCACAAACTTCTTGAAATCGGCCCTCTTAGTTTACACACATCAACTATTGCAATTTCAAGAACCAAAGCCTCCTTTATATAGTGTGGTGGATTAGGGTTACATCCATGTAAACCCTAATACCCATGTCTTTTCATTTCCATGAGATCCATGGGTTAAAGCTCCATGGAGCATCCATGGACTTTCCATGCAAGCCTAGCCCATTCCAAATAAGCATTAGCCCACACTATATAAATACAAGAGCTCATATTTAATTAGTCATACTTTTGATCTCTAAATTAATTCTAAATTAATTATAGATCAACACTAATTAAATAATATGATTTTATATTAATATATTAGAACTTATAATATATTAATAAATCATAACTTATACTATTCTCAAACGATTATCCATAAATTGTTCGGGTGAAGTGCAACCCAAATGGACCATGCCGGGTCGGGTCAAGTACATACCAAATATAGTTATGGACTTAGACACTATATCCAACAGATGTGACAACCCGGAACTTCTATCCTGAACATCTAGTCGATTCAATCAATGTTAAACTCATTTCTGTTAACTTCTAGCACTGTTTAAGGGTTCATTTAAGTGTTCTAAGCTTGAGTACCACCAAGGTTGAGTTAGGAATGAGTCAGCAAGTCACATAGTATCAAAACCGGGCCATACACTCCCTTAGGAGGAGTGTGCGGCCGCACACATAGGTGTACGGCCGTATACCCCCTCATGGCAGCACACCCACTCTTATATAAAGGGTAGACCCCTTTCCTTTCATTCCTTTCACTCCTTGGCCGCACACTACACCATTCTCTCAAGTTTCTTCAACCGTGAACCCTCCAAAGCTTCAAGAACGTGAGTAATTCATCCTCTAACTTATTAACCTTAACAGAACACTCTATCTAAGCTTTGATTCTGCAATAATTCATCATGTTCTTCATGTCTTGAGGAGAGTGTGGCCGCACACCTGCATAAGGTGGCCATACACTCCTAAAAGTCCCTCCAAAGTGAGAGTTTGACCCCTATTTTCGAGTTGGACATGACCCTAGCCTTGTTGCACCTTAAAGTTGACATTTTGAGCATAAACATGAAGTGTGTACGGCCACACACCCTTTTTACGGCCGCACACACACCACAGGACCATACACCCACTTTGATGAACATTTCGGGCTTCAAACTTGCACTACAACTAAGCATGGACCTAGAACACTTCATGGATGCTAGCATGAACCTTGAAAACACCTCAAAGGCACACTCCATCATGAGTGTGCGGCCGCACACCTCATGGACCGCACACCCATGGCCGTACACACCCCTAGGGTGGCCGTACACCTCCCTTACTCAATCATATGTGATTTTAGCACTTTGTCCAAGTGTTTCCAAGTCCGTAGAGTGGTTTTCTATCATGTCTAGTCGTGAATTACCCTAATTTAAATCATATATGTGTTATTACATGATAATTAGGATTCAGTCGTGTTCAAGGCTTCACTTGACACTCAACATCCCATACTGGTCTTTCATACAAACCACTCACTCGAGGTGAGTTCATACCCCTACGCTTTTACTGGTTTTTAAAACGTTTTCAGGGGGGAAATACAAGCCACACAAAAATGCTTTTGTGAACTAATACAAAAGGGTCTTTTAACAAGTATAAAACTCATGCAATTCTCATATCTTATCCCTTTTGTACCATGTTGAGCATAAGGGACACTTTCAACTTACAACTAAAATTGCATAGTTTTTCAGATTCAATATCCACATCAACTACACTATACATACAAACTATAATAGGTATAGTTTGGGAATTCATACAAGTTCATACATATTCATACACACAAACTATAATAGGTATAGTTTGGGATTTTCTAAACATAACTCTTACAAGTCCAGAGATTTATCACTACTAAGCATATAAACTATGGCAGATTTAGTTTATGGTATACATCACTACATGAGCATGGCATTTCATAATTATTTAAGTATAATTGTCACTACATACAGTATACATACGGATTTCACTACAGTATAACACTATAGAACTACATGTAAACTGGATTGTACAACATTGTGAGGCACTACTTCAAAATTGTACCCTTAGGTGTATAGAGCTAAATCCTACCATAGTATAACTAGAGTCTCTGGGAGGGAGAGCGTGAGATTTGTGAATAGATCTATTCGGGATTGACAATCCCACACCTGAACTGCTAGCTACAGTTAGGAAGGCATGCCTGGGGTGACAAATGTCATTTAACCAACACTTGAAGAACATTGTAAAGGTCTCTAGGTCATATCAAACATGGTTATAAAACTCACAATAAGTATAAACTAATCATTTGTTTACAAGAATTCACTCTTCAATAGTTTTATTTTAAGTAATAAAACATACCACGCATACTGGTGATAGCCAGGGTTTGCAAACGGAACCAATTTTACAATGATTTCCATACAGAATACATACATGTTATGATTAGCTTTAGCTAGTCATACAAACTAGTGTTATCACATGCCACAATAGTTTTCAGAAATGAACATTCATAGTTTTACACAGAACTGATAACATCACTTTCACTAAAGAAAATATTGGATTTTCTTGGAAACATGCGAACATTTTTACAAAGTCATCAACAAACTTTCATTTCAAAATATCGCTTATGAACTCACCAGCTTTATGCTGATACTCTTTTAAAACTGCTTGTATTCTCAAGAAATCAGTAGACAGGTACCTTCTGGATTTTTGAGAAGCTGGAGCAGCAAGAGTCATGATTTACTTATTTTCATACATTTTTGATGTAATCCAAACAAGTTTTAAATAGATGTAAACATTTTTCATTTATGTATTCACTGTAATGGTTGTGTTACTATGATTGCTATTATACAATGGTTGTGATACTAAACATGACGTCCTCCACCCCAGAACGTTCCCGCCGTTCCGGTTTTGGGACGTTACAATTAGCCAACGGAGTCAAAAGGAGAGTTGTAGATCATGTCAATACCTACGCGTGGATATAAAGAACGTCAAAAATGGAGCTCGTATGCGAAAGTTACGGGGTTTAGAAGTCGGGAGTGTGCTGCTGCGAAGGGGGTGACGTGGCGCGATCTGAGCCATTGCTTTCTCCCCAAGTCTTGCCACCAGATGGTGACATGTGGCACCCAACTTGACGAGTTGGAGGCCCAACTCGACTATTTCAACTGTATTTCAACCTATAAATACCATGCGAGAGTGCCTTCATTCTTCACACCAAAATCCACTTCTCTCTATCTCTCTACACACTCTTTAAACTCCCGAAAACCCTCCTAAAGCCCTAGTGGCCTCAAGGAACTAGAGGAAAGCTCCAGAACACTCGAAGGGTCCGAGAAGAAGAGCTTTCGGCTCAGAAACTCTGCTTCAGCGAAGCCCGGTTTTGAGAAAAACTCGCTGTAAGTGAGTTATGCTTACCCTACTTTAAGTATAACTTATGTTTAAGTTCATTATCGTTATTATGAACTTATAAACAAGATTTATCAGTGATTCCAAGTCGTTATACTGATTGATCTACTTACGGGGATGATGTCTAGGCTGTGATTTAGTGAGGTGTTTAAAGTGGGATTTCCAAACAGTATACTTCGTATACCAAACGGACCCTACCTCCGATATGATCCTACCTGGTTGTTCCTTACTTGATAGATCATGAAAGTAGACTTTGAGTTAATGATGAATCTAGACTAATAATTAGTTGCAATAAAGATTAGACTAAAACTTAACAATAATAGTGATAGGTTTCATCGAAGGAAAATAGAATCGTTAGAAGCGAAGCGCTGCCCGAGTTTGGAATCATCACTTTGACAAGTGAGTGCATAGTTACTTTCATCTTACACATAGATATGAAGTATTTTATATAAATTACTTGCTATTGTGCATATAACCTGTATACTTGCTATCTATGCTGGATGAACGATTTTATACATGTTTTAAATAATTTAAACTGTATATGTATTTTATATCTACGAATATGTTGGGTAAAACATGGGTAGATGAATGATGAGAGATGAAAGATGATATGAATGAACATTGACAGCTATAGACTTAGTGCCTAATAAATAACACCGGCAACTATGGACTTAGTGCCTATTGGATAAACGCTGGTAGCTATAGACTTAGTACCTGTTAGATAAACGTTGGTAGCTATGGACTTAGTACATATTAGATAAACACTGGTAGCTATGGATTTAGTACCCGATGAATGAACTTTAGCAACTATGGAATTAGTGCTTTACGAATGAGCATTGGCAGCTATGGACTTAGTGCATGTCGTATAAACACTGGAAGCACTAGACTTCGGATTGAACGAATGTAGGATAAATGATTCTTAGGGTAGACCCTTAAGAATAAAGAAGATATTGGGTATGAGTAATTGTGTTAATTGTTTGATGATTAAACATAATAATTATATTATTGTGGGTTGAAACCCTATGTACTCACCAGGTTTCCCAACCTGACCCACTCAGTTTATTTGTATCACAGGTGTCAATAGGAAGTTACATTACACTGAGAGATTAAGGAGATGTAAATCACTAGTGATAAGAATGTAAGTTCTATTTATGCTTATGTTTCTGTATTGACGATGACATCCCAATATTTTAAAAATGAATAAAATACATTTTTCGAAAATGCTTAATAACGTATTTATCATGTTTTTCTGGGAACAAATTCCGCAAAACTTTTCTTTAAAAGGTTACTCTGATTTTCAAAATAAAGCATAAACAAATCGGTCTTTTCTGGCCGTGAAAATGGGGATGTCACAGATAATATGCACACATAACATGTAACTTATATTAAATACTTCATATCTATGTGTAAGATGAAAGTAAATATGCACTCACTTGTTAAAATGATGACTTAA
This sequence comes from Lactuca virosa, assembly GCF_052849685.1. NCBI lineage: Eukaryota > Viridiplantae > Streptophyta > Magnoliopsida > Asterales > Asteraceae > Lactuca > Lactuca virosa. Next base: position 342,183,712 of record NC_136433.1, read on the forward strand.
AATTCGGACAGCGCTTCGCTTCTAACAATCGTCTTTTCCTTCGACGAAACCTACCATTATTATTGCTAAATTTTAGTCTAATATTTATTGCGACTAATTAACTCAATGTCTACGAGTGATATTGTTTTATAAATGTTAAACAATACTTTTCAACTACTATGTACAGACAGGGGCAGGCATGAAACACCGAAGGGCAGAACCATTTTGGCATTTAAGCTGTTCTGAAATCCAACAACCCTATGCGACGCTTCAAACCAGATTCCCCGTATTGTGAGCAGTTAAAAGGTATTATAATAACATTTTGTATAATTTATAATACTTAGCAAATGTATTTTTTTATAGGTTTATAATAACGATAATGAACTTAAACATAAGTTATACTTAAAGTAGGGTAAACATAACTTACTTACAATGAAGCTTTAGCTAGGAGTCGGGCTTTGCGGGGCAAAACTCCGTCGCTGAATCTTTCTAAAAAGATTCTTGTAGTGCTTCAGCGCTCACCTTACTATACTAAAACTACAGAAAGAGAAGTCGAATCACGAGAGACCGAAATGTTCGGGGGATAATAAGAGAAAGACTCTTGAATCAAGAGAATGATACAAGAAATATGAGAGCTAGACCATCTTATTTATAGTAATTGAATTTTCAAAAACCACCATCTATAGTTACTTAAATGACTAAACACCCCTTTATAATACTATTTTAAATAGATTTAATGATATTTATACTAAACTAATGTCAAAAGTCTTCACCACTAGTCTTATAACGACCGCATCGTCGATACCTTTCTAATGATATGTATATATATATATATATATATATATATATATATATATATATATATATATATATATATACATACGTATATATGATTTATACTTTATTTTAATACGTTAATATGCTATTATAAATTATAACTCGTTCATACGAACTCCGTTTTTGACGTTCCTTATATCCACACGTAGCTATTGACGAGATCTACAACTTTCGTTTAGAATCCATCGGCTAATTTTGACTTTATTTTTCGTCCATATTTTTATAAAATTAAATGATTTTGCTATAATCACAACTCTCTCGTACGGACTTCGTTTTTAACATTCATTTTTTCAAAATTCTTATTTTAAAGAGTACTACGATTTTCCTTTGTGGTGGCTTTAGCTAAAAGTCAACCATTCTCTTCGTAGCTTTTTATGGCATACATTCGTTGTGCGCGGCTGACTTTTATATCTTATAAAAATCATATCTAATTCATGCGGAGTCGGGTTTCTATGAAATTTATATTTTCGGGATCGCGTAGACGTGCACTTTCTATATATATATATATATATATATATATATATATATATATATATATATATATATATATATATATATATGTTTCAGTGCATTTATTTTTATGATTTATGGGCAATTCGATTGATTTTTCCTATTTTATTATATTAAAATAATCATGAAACATGTAATATTCATAAAATTCTTCTTTAAATTGTCATATAGGTAACAATTGTTGACCCTAACTGTTACATTGGTTAAGATTATTTATCCTAGATAATCTTCTATAAAAAAAATATTTTTAACGCTTATTATCTCTAAATTGACTAGCCCGAATCTGCTTACAACAAAGAATGCCGAAAACAGGATCCGTATGTGAGAGATATGATTTTTGTAAAATTATTTATTTTTACCAACGTTAGACACAAAAATAAAAGTTAAAACTAGCTAAAACAACCTAAAGGAAAGTTGTAGTACTCCTTGAGATCATCACACAGATATAAAGAGAGCTTAGATCGGAGCTTGCATGAAAGAGTTATGATTTTTACAAAATCATTTCATGCGCGCGAGGTGCACGCATATGCCCATCACGCACTTGACACCAGATTCAAGTAGATTGCGAGATATGTGGCCAAGTGGGGAGGTGACACGTGACAACCTCTGGATGGAGTCACGATAATCAGGCATGATGCGCACGGATCTTTGCATCGCGCGCACCCCAAATTCATACATATAAATAGAAGGCGGTGCATAACCATTTATGCACAACTTTCTCTGAATCTCTCTCTCTCTCTCTCTCTCTCTCTCTCTCTGATCTTAAAGTGGTTGCTACCCTAGGCGGTCCCCGAATCCGCGAGCCCTATTTAACCCTACATCAGCGGTCTCACGTGTTAAGGGTGACTTCACGGACCCAATTTACAATTTTAAAAGTTTTACCGGGGGGTGGGGGGATACATGCTTATCGAACTGCTTAATCAATACATATTTATATACATATATATCAGTAGTTATAAAGCATGAAACCTTAGCATAATGAAACCACAAATACTCTACGTAGCTGTAAACTATGATATTATGCCTAAGAGTTATGATGCCTAATGGTCTAGGAAAAGATGTTACCTAGATGTTATACTTGCCAAATTCATAGGATAACATAGTACCTAGAAGTAATGCTGGTCCATTATATAGATATGCACTGTACTTAGTTGTTACTCTGCCCGAATATCATGTTTTCAAATCAACCATAATTAGGGTGTATATATATATATATATACACATACACACACAAAGATAATTATGAGATATATATAAATTATAATTATCAAATATAAAGTAAAAAAATTATATTGTGATAATTATTGTAGTTACTAAGTAAAAGAGTTAAAGAAAAGATAAAATACCTAAGGTTAATGTTTTAGTGAGATTTTATTATTCATCCTTAGCCTGATTAAATTCGACTACCCCGAACCTATTATAGTTAATCTTACGAGAGTCAGGAAGATATGTATAGATCTATACGAGAGTGACACCCCACCTACGATTGCTGGCTACAATCCTGGCATGATAACTTTCTTTATTATATACAAGTAACATTCAACATCCGATGAAACGTCGTGCGGAGGAAATTATTAGTCCACAACGTCGATTATGAGGCTCATGGTAATATAACCCGAAAACCTTAAGGAATCGACTACCTAGAGGGATGTCTTCGACTAGTTAATATAATAGATTAGTATTAATAAAATATCCTAAAATATATTATAATAAATTAGGATTAAAATGTTATAGGAAATATTCAAGTTAGGATTGGTAAAATATTTTAACAAAGGAAGAAATGTTTTTCTAAAAGAAAAATGATTCGTAATTTAATACAATCAAATAATGACTATAAAAACCTATGAACTCACTAACATTATGTTGACGTTTTCAAAGTACACTCTATCTCTTTGTGCCACCACTTGATCATAAAGTTGGAGAGAGTCTTGATACCAAGCTCTCGGAACTTGTTTAGTTGTTCGAGTACAAACCAAACTTAAAAACCATATTCCAAGTTTGAGATCAAATTCAGGTTTAAGTCTCAACTTTTGAGTACAGATGCATATTGATGGTCCTAGGCTGGTTTCAAAATTGTACGGCCTTTTTACGACCAGTCTACTCTTGGAATGGCCCGCCTTTTTTTTAACCGGTCTCTGAACAATCCAATTTTTTTTTGGTCCAATATTATTTTAGATGGGATAATGACTTAAAAGGGTAATATATTTTTCGATTTGTATAAATTTAGTCACTGAGTTTTTTTCGTCCACATTTATCCCTTCAACTTGTTAAACTGTACACATTTAGTCCTTATGACCGGCTACTCCAGGTTAGCCGGTAAAAATGACTTAATAGGGTAATATATATCTCACTTTGTACACATTTAGTCCTTAATATTTTTGTACACATTTAGTCCTTAATATATTTTTTTGTTGCAAAATAAGTCATTTTTGTTTTTGTATTCATTCAGTACTTATGAATGATTTTTTTAGGTTTTTCTCACGACATCTTATGTGGGATAGCCATATAGTGGTGGGATAGTTTGAGGTGGTCCTGCTATATGTTGTAGGCCAAGATACCTGGTGCGGGCCGACTATAAGCTATAGGCACGAAGACTCGAGATGAGCTGTTGGGTTAAGGCGGCATGCCAACAAACCTTGGGTATTCCAGTCCGATGACTGATTGGACCTGTTGCATGTTGGCATTCCAGTCTGATGACTGATTGGGCCAAGGTATTCCAGTCTGATGAGTGTGGGAACGTTATGCATGATAATACGTTTGTTGTATCGGGTATTTTGGGGGAAACTCACTAAACTTTGTGCTTACCCAGTTGTTTATGTTTTCAGGTTCTATCGTTGGTCGTGGGAAGGATAATGCATAAATGTACACACTCATCAACAATATTGAGGATTCTGTGTTTCTTATATTACTCTGATTTTCGATAAATGTATTTTTGAATAAAAGTTTTTTCTTAATAATGGATTTATAATTAGGGAGTTTTGCCTTATTTAAAAATGAAATTTTTTTGTTGTGAAAATGAGACATTACACATAAACATCAACAACCCCACACACTTCGTCAATGATTGTCCCACGTAAGATGTCGTGAGAAAAACCTAAATAAAACATTCATAAGTACTGAATGTGTACAAAAACAAAAATGACTTATTTTGAAACAAAAAAATATTAAGGACTAAATGTGTACAAAAATATTAAGGACTAAATGTGTACAAAATTAGAAATATATTACCTTATTAAGTCATTTTTCCCGGCTAACATGGAGTAACCGGTCATAATGACTAAATGTGTACAGTTTAACAAGTTGAAGGGGTAAACGTGGACGAAAAAAAAACTCAGTGACCAAATGTGTACAAATCGAAAAATATATTACCCTTTTAAATCATTATCCCTATTTTAGATCGGTCTAATTTCATACTTTTTTGGGGACAAATCCGAAAACGTATTTTAGGTCATGCTTGCTTCTGAGTTAAACCAGGATATGATATAAGAGAAATTAAATATCCTCCTACCTTTTGATCCTACTAATCTTCCTATCCATTTAAATGATGACATGTGTCATATTAGTATCCTAAAATATCATTAAATTTCATTAAATGAACATTAAATGTTACACATGTCATCATTTCATTGGGTAGGAGGATATGTAGGAACAAAAAGTAGGAGGATATTTAATTTCTCATGATATAATTTAAAACTGGATGACCAAAATTTAATTAAGTTCCTATTAGGCATATTATATATATAGGCCCAAACATAAAGCCCACATACCTTAACCCATATGAATTCAGTATCCGAGTCCATCGATGTTTCTCTTCTCTCTCCCTCTCTCTCTCGTTCGCCGTCTGCTCCACGGCCGACCAGGTATCTCACATTTCTTTCAGTGCGTCTGTGTTTCGTGTGTGCAATTGCAACTAAACAAGACAAATCGGTCCTGTAATTCTACATTCCGATTCATTTCTGCTTTTACAGTTCACCATCTGAGCATATTCATCTCCGAGTTTGTTTTCATGCTCGGAGTTCACTCAATCTGATGATATGTATATCTTGAGATACCCAGTTGGATATGTATAGAGCTCTTGGCAGACATCGGCTCATATACCGTTCCCTCATATCAAACTACGTTAAAACTGGTCTTATAGACAAAGCCCTCCAAGTGTTCGACAAAATGTCTCAATCAGATTGTCGAGTTTTCAGCATTGACTACAACCGTATCATTGGCGTTTTGGTATGTCATTCACGTTTCGAATTAGTGGAACTGTATTACGATGCCATGATTCCAAAAGGGTATTCTTTAAACTCATTCACATACTCAAGGTTTATATGTGGTTTATGTAAAGTTAAAGACTTTAGATTGATTGATAAACTTTTAAAAGACATGAATAGAATAGGAGCTGTGCCTGATATGTGGGCATACAATATGTATTTAAATGTTCTATGTTCTGAAAGCTCAGTGGACATAGCTTTAACAGTGTTGACAAACATGGTTGAGAAGGGTAAAGAACCTGATGTTGTGAGCTACACCACTGTTATAAACGGTCTAATGAGGGCTAAAAAGTTCAATGAAGCTGTTGAAATGTGGCATGAAATGATCCGAAAAGGTATAAAACCAGATTCCAATGCTTGTAGAGCTCTTGTTTTGGGTTTATGTAATGTTGGAAAGGTTGACTTAGCTTATGAATTAACAGTAGCTGTGATGAAACTTTCCTTCAGCACACAAGTGTACAATGTTCTTATTCATGGGTTTTGTAAAGCTGGTTGCCTTAATAAAGCACTAGCAATCAAGAGCTTTATGAGAAGAAACGGGTGTCCACCTGATTTGGTTACTTACAACATGTTTTTGAATTATTATTGTGATGTACTGATGTTAGAAGAAGCTGAAAAGCTAATGAAGAGTATGGAGAGAAGTGGTATGAAGCTTGATAGTTATAGTTACAACCAAATCATCAAAGGTTTTTGCAAAGTGAATCGTATAGAAAAAGCATACATGTTAATGGTGAGAAAGATGGAAGTGAAAGGTATGGTTGATGTTGTATCTTATAACACAATCATTAAAGCTCTTTGTAAAGGGCCCCACAACACTATGAAGGCGTATGAGTTATTTAAAGAAATGGGCATTCAAGGTATTCTTCCAGATGTTGTTACTTTTACCATTTTGATTAAATCTTTTCTGAGAGAAGGTGATTTTAATGTGGCAAAGAAGCTTTATGATAAAATGACAGAAATGGGTTTGTCACCTGATCGTGTATTATATACAACTTATATTGATCATATGTGTAAAACAGGGAGAATATCAATGGGTCATGATATCTTTTGTGATATGGTGAAAGATGGGATTAAGCCTGATGTTGTTTGTTATAATGCGATTATTGGTGGATTTTGTAAGGGTTTTAGGGTAAGTGAAGCTATGGATTTGTTTGAGAAGATGAAAGTTGAAGGTTTGTATCCAGATGAAGTGACATTTAGATTGATTATTAGAGGACTTGTACATGAAAAGAAGCTTTCATTGGCTTGTAATGTGTGGGATGAGATGATGAATAAAGGTTTTACTCTTGATACAGATCTTTCAGAGACTCTTGTTAAATCCATCCATTCAAAACATGCATATGGCATATAAGTATTGGAAAAAAGGTTTCTACTTTATCAATTATCACCCCTCCATGAATCTCTTTACATGTCAATAATATCTTTAAAATTCGTATCATGATAATCTTTTCTACATGAAATTTCAGGTTGAATTATTTTGATTTGAAGTTGGGCATATGAGTAGAGTTGATATGCCACTTCAAAGTCTCATCATCTTTCCAATTGACTTCAAGTTGCCGACCAAGGTAATCATGTATTCATATTTTGTTTGCAAATTATGAAATGGTTTGAGTCTTTAAGATAAAAGAATCAATTAGAGATTCGATTGTTCATGATCATAAACCATAATTTAAGTTGTAACTATTTATGGACTAACTACAACCCATAATTTAAGTTGTAACTATTTTCAATTTGTATTAGGTGCTCGTTAAATGAGGAGGGCATTTACGTCATTTGCACATACGAGAAGCCGAGAGTGAGTCTATTGTTCTAGTCCAATGCATGCCAAACACAGTACAAGACTAGCAGTCTATTATGTTTTGTCTCGTCATGTGTAACAAATGGGCTTTGAAGCACTTGAAGGAGACAATAAGATGTTAATAACTTAATAAGGTGACAAACCATGTTCTGTTTTTGAGAACATGTGATAAACATTTTATGAAACAAATGGAAAACAATTTCCAAGTTGGATTTTAATAATGAAAAATGTGAGTCCAAAAATGTTTGTAAAATCATTTGGATAGGGTAGCGATTGATGAAACATTTTAATATCTAAACTTAGTTTGATGTAAATATGTAGCCACAAAATGAGCTCTAAAATGTTCAATTGTAATTTTGTATTTTTCTTTTTTAAAAGAGAACTCCATGATGTCATTTGTTTGTAATTTAATTCCATAATGTTTGACACGTGTTATTTGTTTTCCATTATGTGTTATATATCTTTTTTCAAAAGCCATGAGCATCCATGTTCCAATACTCCTTGTAAGTAGTGATATTATATCAAACCATCAAAATTGCAACTTGGGATGATCTACAAACCATCGGCATTGTGTACATATGCATGATTGCGATCTAGAACTTTTAACTCTTTGAGGTGAAGTTTGTTGCTTATAGTTTTGCTAAACCACAATATATGGTGGTTTTTAAATATAAAACAACAGTTCAAACCGCACTGCGAAATATATTTTGATCATTACTTGACTGTTACCCGTAAAATGAATGGTGAAATTTTAAGATAAAACGAACAAATAATGACATATGGACGGATTGATCGTGCTAAAATATTTTAATCAAATCTGACTTCTTCTCATTACTTTGGATAAGGCGATTCAAGATGATCTACAAAGAAACACAACTATCTATAAAACTTTCATGATATACGTTTTTGGAAATTCAATTTTTATCTGGTTCAAAGATTGGAAATTAAAAATGGGGTGTTGATGGCTACAAATTCGAATTTAATGAATTTTTTTTGGTCAATGCATACTTAGGGTCTGTTTGGTATGATGGAATGAAATGACAAGTGAATGGAATAGACGAGGTAATGGAATGGATCATTACCATTCCATTGTCCTTTTTGGTTACTCTATTGTAATGGAACTAATCATTAATTCATGTTGTTTGGTAGGCAGGAATAGACAAAGGAATGGAATTAAATTCATTCACAATGACAAAAATACCCCAAACTCAAAATACATATAATTTATAAATTTTCACACTGTTATCTAATTAAAAATTATAATGTATATTAGGAGAATAAACTATATTTAACGAAATAAAATAGAAAGAACATTTTTTTCTCACTAAAAATTTAGAGTAAATTACACGAATGGTCCCTATGGTTTGGGGTAATTTGCACGCTTGGTCCCAAACTTATCTTTTTAACTCGGAAGGTCATTACTTTTTGTTTTTGTTGCGCGTTTGGTCCTTGTCTTACCTAAAAAGACTATTTTGCCATTGATTTTTTAATTTATTTAAATAACCACACCCCCAACCCTACTTCCACCTCACTTTACCTTATCTTACCTACCCCTCCTTATTTAAATAAATTAAAAAATCAAGTGAAAAATAGTCTTTTTAGGTAAGACTGGGACCAAACACACAACAAAAACAAACTGTAGGGAGCTTCCGAGTTAAAAAAATAAGTTAAGGACCAAACATGCAAATTACCGCAAACCATAGGGACCATTCGTGTAATTTACTCAAAAATTTATTGAAAATTCATCATATTTAACATCAAGCAGCTTCGTCAAGAACGTTCTTAACCATTCAAGTTTGCGGTCTTATACTAATTGGACAAAATGGAAATAAAGAAGATTGCATTGGAGGGTATTAGTGGTCTAAAATGTCTAAGAATGCATTGAAGGGTACTAGTGGTCTAAAATGTCTAAGATTAACCTCCAGACAAAACGGGAATAAAGAAGATTGCATTGAAGGGTACTAGTGATCTAAAATGTCTAAGATTGCATTGAAGGGTACTAGTGGTCTAAAATGTTTAAGATTAACCTAACAAAATGAGAATAAAGAAGATTGCATTGAAGGGTACTAGTGGTCTAAAATGTCTAAGATTAACCTCTATAAGATTTCTTGTTTCCTATTTTATTAGTAAATATAACAATTAAAAATCTATTAACATTTGGCTAAATTTACGTATTTCTGAACATCAAACAACAAAAACCGCTAGGACCACAAGTCTATGATTTCTGAAAATCTAAAATTTTCAGGATATAGTTTGTGCAATTTTGACCCTAAACCATACCTAGAATATCCCTATTTATTTACAACGTTTAAAATTGTTATATTATTATGATACCATCTATATTATAATTAAGAAGGCATCATAAATTTTCATTATTATTTCAATGAGTGTTATCGAAGAAAAAAAATTCTTGCTAATATTTCTATATAAGAAGGGATGCATAATGAAATATATTACAAAGATAAATAGAACGAAGAAATCTACTTGTAGAGATTTGATTCATCACTTATCACTAATCGTACGTACTTTTGAAATTATAATTGCATCATTCCAAAATTATACAATAATATCTCGGATGATCAATTATTCCGAAATTATGTCACTATATATCATCATATGAAGTTAATAAGACAGAGCAGAAGTGAAAGATGAAAGCACTGTACCGGGGAAACAAAATCTTTCTAGTTCTGCTAGCCTCTTACTTAAGCTGTGAAAAAAGAATTGCTAGTGAAAGTGTTCTTTTTTTAGTCACCAAACTCCTATCCTACGTATTTTAAACATTTGTTTTTTCTAATTCATCGTTCTTTAGGACCATCTCGAGAGAGTTTTTAGTCGTTCGGAAATTCAAGGTCATAGCAAACTCTATATTTCTTTTATAGAACTCGAGGATTTTGCACTTTTTAACACCCAAATAGCCATAGAGATCAATTTTAATGCTCGAGTTTGATTCAAAGCATCAAAACAATATTTTAACACTAATCTAAATATCAGTTAACACTACAATCCCAATTTAATGTTATAATTAAAGGCTTTCACAATTATCATCATCTTAACATCAAAAACTCGCATTATTTCTTCCTTGAATTGAAAGTAAGACATTAGAATACATGTGGAAAGTGTAAACATCTTCGATTCACCAAATAATCCATCAATTTTGAACTAGAGAGATCAATCGGTTATCCTCTATTGGAGTTTCAAACCTTAAAACCAAAGCTTCAAGAGGAAGGAGATGTCTTATCTGATTCCCCAAGCGTAATTTGATGAAATAACTTCATGAAGAACAATCAAACACCATTAATTTCAAGTTTCCCAATGAAATGAAGCTTTCCCTCTCTTCTTCATCTCTATTTCTCCTCCCATATGTCTTAGAGAATGAAAGGCAACCCCTAGAAGTTAAAGTCTCTCTCACTCATTCACTCTTTCTCACACACACATACACAAACACACTTGCACATACTAATCCTTCAATTTAGACCATGTGAAATACTTACCCAAGTTGATAATTTCTTAACATTTATGGTCATTAAAAGAATGAATAGGTTAATGACCATTTAAATTCCAAGTAGCGTTACAGGTGACACCAAGTTCTACACAATGTCCACCCTTGAAATAAACCCAACACTAAGAAGCCCAACTTCATGAGCTGAATACATTATACTTGATGGATCCAATTCTTTTATTAGACCCAACACGCTAAATAGGCCCAATTGTCCAAATATACTTTGTTAGGCCTAATACTTAATTAACATAAGTAATAGAGTTATGTTGTTTGCACTTGCACATGAAAGAGAGTTACTTACGAACATACTTTGATCCTTCAAAATTATTTTAATATTAATAAGTCAAATAACCCAATTTCACATCTTTGTTAGGGTTTATGACTTGTTTTTGCATGATCCTTGTGGTTTCTTTTTATTTTGGATATGGTCCTTGAGTTAACATATGACCATTAAATATATGTAAATTATTTTATTTCCCAACAAGCTAATGTTGTGTTTTGCGTACCACAGCTAGTTTTTCAGCTATCAGTTAGTACGTCAAACATAGCCTATATGTCGTGTTTGGCAAACCAAAAAATAGCTTATAAGCTAGCTTTTTAAAAAACTACTTAGACTAGATTTTTAAGAGTTTTTTTAAAAAAAATTCAAATATACCCCTTAATTAATTATAGAAACACATTTTCTTAAATGCCCTTTTATGTAATTTTATATCTTTCATTTAGCTTTTCGGTTAATTTTATCAAACATCATTTTTATCAGCTAGCTTTTCAGCTAGTCCATCAAATATATTTTTTTAATAAAATATATAATTTTATTTCATTCATCTTCATCATTCACAGGATTTTGTGGATCTTTAATGTTCAATCATATCCTTTTGGCTTTCGTTTTTCTCAGGTGAAACTCAATAATCCACCAAAAAACAAGAAATGTGAGAACCCTTTTTTTCAAAACCCTATTTTTCTAATCTTTCTTTGTTAATTCTTGACAGGTTTACAATCCGAAAGATATTCGATCTTCTGTGAAAATGACGTAAATGCCCTCGTCCTCACCATTAACAAATCACAAAAGAAAAAACCCCACAATAAATTCTTTTCAAATTCATTTACAAAAGGAAAAAAAAAATCACCAACAATCATATAAATTGTCCAAATTCATATCTTCTGTACAGTAAACTAAAAAAATTCATAAAATCTATTCATTTCGAGTGTATAGAGAAAAAGAAAAACTGACCAAAAGGACAAAAATGCCCTCAGAGAAGAGGTTCAGAAAGCTCCATTTCATTTGCACCATTCTGAGGCGTGTCCGGCTGGCGGGTGGGTCCCACTCCCACAGGGTCCAACCCGAGCCATTCCCAAGGCCAGCATACGTATCTTGGCCTACTATTTTTATTGGTGGAATTTTTTCGTGTATCAAGTTGTTCAAGTTGACTAGTCAACTCTTCAATTCTCTCCCTCAAACGAATAGCCCGTGTGTCTGCTAATTTTAATGATGTCTCAGCTGCATCTCTTGCTGCCATTGCAGCACCTGCTGTTTCCTCTTTCATTTTTATCTTCTTCTCTGATTCCATCACAACTTGCTTTGCTTCTTCTAATTCTTTACGTATTCTAGATAACTATCGTTTTTTTTTTGTATATAATCAGTTTATTGATTCATAAATTATAATATGATTTTTTTTAAGCATACCTGTGATACATACTCATGTTCAACACCTTTCCCTGCTGCAGCTTCCTGTTGTGCTGCTACTTTCCATCTAGCAATCTCCTCTTCAGCTGCAGCAATATCCATCATAAGCCCTTCAACCTACACCACAAAACAATATCATCAACTTTTTTTTTTAAAAAATTTTGATCCTCAATCACACAATCATTAGAAAACATACTTACATTTTCATTTGCTATTCTCTCCTTTTCTTCAAGTTCTTCCACCTCTTGTTTCCTTTGCAAAAGCTCCTTCCTTTGAGCTTCAACATGTTCCTTAAGTAAACTCGACTCTGCCCTTAATTACAAATAACACACCAAAGTTATAGCTACAATCAGACATGATGTCATTATCAAAAATAAAAATAAAAAATACCTTAGTTCATCAACCGTATGCTGGAGTTCGATTATCTCAAGCTGAGATTGTTTTATGATGTTCTCAAGAGCACCAGCCTGTGTATAGAAGAGAATTATTTTAGCTAAAAAAAGATTTTGTGAAATTAATGATGATGATAAGATACTAACCAAATTATATATTTCATCATCCTCTGTAAGAGTTTCATTGAACTTGTAATTAATTCCGGATTCTTTTAATCCGTTTTCTGCTACTTTAAACAGCTCATTGGTTTTTGAAGAAAGATCGGATGACATTCTTCTTGATAAAGCACTCTTTAGTAAGGACCCGATATGCTCTTTCTCCTTTGATAACTGAGTGACTTTTTCGTTTAGAGTTTTCACTTCTCGGGTTCTTTCCATTACCAAATCCTTTGTTTTTTCCAAAAGAAGTGAACTTAATTCACTTATGGACTCCATTCCAGCTAAAGAGGCTCGTATATTCTCCTCTATGTCTGTTTCTTGTGGAAGAAACAAGGAATCTGATAAATCTGATTGTTCTTTGTTGTTACCATTGATTATCTTGATGACACTGCATATCTGGTCATGTATCTTTGAAACGTGATTCAATTGATCAACAAGTAATGGCCTTTGTGAATCCATACGTGATTCCAAAACCCTCAACTTATTACCATATTCACTTGATAAATCTTGCTTCTCATTCAACTCGTTTTCCAATTCTGATAGAATCTCGTCTTTCTCCTCCATTGATTTCTTTAAACCTTCAAGAACGGAATCTCTCTTTGACACGTCCTCTCTGAGCCTACTGATTGAAGCTTCAAGCTCTGATACTTCAATGGCGATCTCGTAATTCCTCTGTTCCATTTGCTCTCTAGCCTGATTCCTTGACTTGGTTGTTAAATCTATCTGACTAACAAGCTCATCAACGATCTCATTAGTTCTCACGATCACTCCATAAGCAACAGCTGGTAAACCAGTGTACTTTTGCGACCTAGGTAATCCTCCGGACGTGAAGTTTTTGAAGTTATTCACTTTACCTGATATTTTATCGATTCCGGTTACTAACATCTGGGCAGCTGTCTGAATCTCAGACCTAGATGAATCCTTGGCCTTCACTGATTCCTCTAATTGCTTCGCGAAATCACCTTTCTGCTTCAACAACTCGTCTTTTTCCTTAACGAATTCAGCCAACTGCGTCGATAACTCTTCTTTTTCCTTAACAGCTTCAGCCAACTCCGAAGATAATTTCTCGTTTGATCTAAGATGTTCATCTCTCTGGCGCGACGTCTCGTCTCGCTTTTTGATCGCTTCGTGTGCCAGAACTTTCAATCGATTAAACGAAACTTGCAAATCCGATTTCGATTTCTCCACTAATTCACGAGCTTGTCGTTCACGATCGAGCTCCGCCACCACCTCTCGAAATCTCTCAACCGACACATTTTCAGTCGACGGTGAAGTTCCAATAACAATCGGCGCCGGAAGGTCTTCCTCTTCTTCCACATCACTCAACATGGCATCACTATCTTCTACACCCGCCATACTTGAACTCAAAATAAGCGATCAATCACAAAGAACTTCGATTAATCAAAATTCGGCGATCGTCGGAAAATTTGAAAAGAACCAATTCAAAAATCAACTGATAGTACCGATCAATCACATAAAATTCAATTAATCAAATGATTGCTACAATTCTAATCAAACTACAACCCAGATAATTGTGAATCCGATTGAAGAAGTGGAAGTCAGGGCGATAATTGTCAGGGTTTAAGTAAAACACTAGAAATCGAGGATTATCGGGCACCTTTGGTAAATCCGAACTCCCAAGAAAGATCAAAGAATTGAAGAACAATGTTTTGGAGTTATCGGGGACCTTTAGTACCTACCAATCTTTGGCAGTATCTTTCCTTTTGGGGTTTCCATTGTTAGCGGAGCAGCGTCTCACACCCGACAACGACCGGGCCGTGTGTGTATCGACATAAATCGGGTCGGTTCGGTGGCTTGAATAAGCTTTTGGAGGTGTTCAACAAAACTAGAGAGCAGTGGGTGGGTAGGGATGATCATTTGGACCGGAACCGGTCGGAACCGGAACCGGAATCGGATAGAACCGATCGGATCGAGACCGGGACGATATTCTTGTGAATTTTTGGAACAAGGAACCGATAGAATCGGCAAAAACTAGTAGAACCGACAAAAACCGGAACCGTATGTTGCTATTTCTCAAGGACCTGTTCCAACGTTGAAAAAACGGTAACGCCGATAGGAATCGTACCGGTAGAACCGGCGGTCCAGTTCGGTTCCTATTTTCCACAAAGTTCGGTTCTTAGGCCGGTTCCGATGCTCATCCCTAGTAGTTGGTAACTAATAGTTAATATTTAGTAGTGTTTTATCAAACGCTATAATTTAGAAGCTCTAAAAATGTTCGATGCCAAACACATAAATTTTCATTTGTAAATAATTAACTTAAATAATAATGTTTTAATTTGCTATAAGATAGAGCAAACTTATTAATGAGCCAATTATTTAAGAAATATACTCTAAAAACTATCCTTTTTCACAACCAAATCTAATGAAATCCATTTATTTATTAAAAAAGTTAATTTCTTTTTTCTTACAACTATACTACCCAACTAAATTCAAATTTTCATTTTCATTAACAACCCAATTGAAATCATTTTTTATTAAATAAATATAACGTCTTATTTTCACCAACAAAATTTTCATTTTTAATTAAAATAAAACACCATTTTCATAAAACACAAGTTAAGAAAACTCATCTGTTAGAAATACAATTATATAAAAACCAGAACAATGTAAGGTAAATGCAGGACTCCACTGCTGCTGATGAATGTGTACAATCATGCATTCGCCTTCCCACGATCATCAAAGATACATGAAAAATCTTTAATCCACAACTGTAAATCAGAGCTTAGTGAGTTCCCCCAAAATACCACACACCACAATATATATATATATATATATATATACACACACACACACACACACACACACACACACATATATATATATATATATATATATATATATATATATATATATATATATATATATATATATATATATATATATATATATATATATATATATATATATATATATATAAAATACACACACACGCATACATACATACATAAAATGAATATACACATGAGCCTTCAGTCTGACTGGACCTCATCACAAGGCCTATAGTACACTTGGATCGCTCTATAATATCGAATTTCAGTCCATGACTGGCCTGCCTCCCATGCCTGCAGCATGCAACTGGTCCGCACCTGGCCTACAACACACCGATGGCTCGTCCGAGTATCTTAGTCTACCGTACAAAGCAGGACCACCTCAACCCACCACCAAATATGACGACATATAAATCAAACAAACATAAACACATGCAACTATCTAAACTAGTCTACCTGTCTATCAACCCACTACTGTGACAACCCGTTATTTTCAATCTTGTAAAAGTCAAACTTGGGTCAACTAAAGTCAAACATGTCAAATTAAAGTCAAATTGTACTTTTGATTTAACTTGTTAAGGTTGGATTAATAAACTTTAAGTGTATAAAACCTTGTAGTTATGGTGTTGTATGAATTAGAAGTAAAACACCCAAAACCGAGAATTCTCGCAAGTCAGCCACTTCGGACCGAAAACCATTTTCGGCCCTAAACCTTCGGACCGCAAACGTGCCTCTGACCGTAAATGTCTGAAGCCGCAAACTCACCCCTGACCGAAAGCATGCGAGACCGCAAACGGTTTCCAACCGAGAACCCTCGGTCTTATCTTCTCCGTTCGCATAACCAAGCATGTGTCACGTCAAGTTTTCTCATTATAAGTGCTTAGAACCGAAAGCAATACCTCACTTCTCCACTCTCCAACCGAAAACTCTCAACTCTCTCTCAAGAACATCAACCGAAAACTCCCTATTCTCTCTCAACTATCATCCGAAATCGTTTGAATCTCCTTCGGATCTTGCTAAGAACACTAAGTGTTCTTCATTTCATCGATCAATCATCATCCATTTCCGGGATCTTCAACCGAAAACACTTGAATCTTCAAGTGGCCGAAAACCCATTGAGGACCGAAAACACCCAGCTGGCCGAAAACTCCTAACAGTTTCTCGGTTCACTTCTAAATCTCTTAAATTTTGGGTAAATCTTACATCCTAGGCTATTTCCTTAACATACTTGCCATTATATTCACTAATTATATACCTATATATTGCGTGAAATGCTTTTAGGACTCGGTTTTGTTACGGGACTTAACTTGTGGAAATAACATCCTATATCGAACCTTCAATCAAATCACTCACATAAGGTGAGTTCATACCCCTGCAATTTACCTTTTTAAAATGTTTTTAGGGGAAGAATACAAGTAAAACACATTATAATTGTGTTAAAACGTACATACAAATGCAAACAATCAAAGAAATCACAAACTTATATCAATATTGTTAAAATCATTTTCAACTCAATTTTCAACTAATTAGATTATTGTTTTTATCAAAATCGTATTCATTTGTATATTTATGTATAATTACGCTTTAACAGACTTAGGACTATTGCTATTACCTTAACTCCTGTTCTTTGTTTGGATGTGGGCTTAGGGTATCTGTCGGTTAAATCATAATTATACATGCTAAATATATACATGAATATTAAATCTCATTTCAAGAACATACTCTACTCATTTGTACATGCTGAGCAAATGGGTCTTTTCTCCAAACCATTTACAATACAATTAGACATACTAGTAAACTATAATAGGTATAGTTTTGAGGTCAAATCATACCATTTTCTATTTCCCAAAGAAACATTACATAAATCAATACATATGCACTAATACATTTACAAAAAATTTACAAACATGTTAAGACACAACATTTTTCATAACAATAAGGAACAAACTTATAAATTATGACGTGTATAGTTTAAGGAACAAACGAAACTATTTTACAAAGTTACATGTTATAAACAAAAGGGATTCTCAGTTATTACTCATAAAACGTTGAATCAATTCGTGAGTCATTTTCATCCACTTACCTAAGTACGGGTAAGTCCTGACTTATAACCAGAGTCTCTCGTAGGGAGTTTGACGATATTTGTATATAGATCTATTTTGGGATTGACAACCCCAAATCCCGACTGTTAGCTACAGTCAGGTCGGCAGGCCTGGGATGACAAATGTCGTTAACATTTTTGACGCCTGAAAAACGTCGTTATCAGGCAAGACAGGGTTAGTATGGTTATAAGAACTCACAGGGAGAAAACAACAACTTATTTACGATTAATATTTATATTCAATTAACCTAATTTGTTTGGAAATATTGAAATTAGATTATAGAGCAAATTTACTTCAGTGGTGTTATTTTAATGTAACGCCCCATTTCTGGTATGTAATTTTAATTAAAGTATCTCCATTTCTTAAGGGGTACTCGACGAGTCTGTAGCCCGACTCGTCGAGTAGAAGCGGGATAAGCTCGCGATTTAAGTTGGCTACTCGGAGAGTCCATATGTTGGGACTCGACGAGTCTGCCTGTCTGGATGAAGCCCTAATTTCAAGGGTTTGTACCCTATTTAAACGTCATTATAGCCTCCCACCCCAGCCTCCAGCACCTTTAGAGCATTTCCCCTGTAAACCCTAGCCCCATTGTCGAACTTGAGTGTGTTTGTGCTAGTTTGGAAGCTTTGGAAGGGAAGGAAGGAAAGAAGGTCCATAGAAGAGAAAGGAGATCCAAGAGTTAGCTTCCATCTGTTTCCCATTCAGGTAATAAAGTTATTACCTTGTGTATTCCTCCATTAAACCCTCTTTTATGCTTGTTATGTCTTCTTTGGAGCCTTATATGATTCAAAACTTGAGATATGGACTCTCCTTTGGATGGAAACCTTAGATATGGACGTTATTGAAGTCCAGGAGCTCATTATAGCCACCTTTATGCAATCTTGGCCTTGTTCCAAACCCTAAGAGCCTAGTATTTGATGATTTTGGGTATTTTAGCCTCATACCCTTGTGCATGCACGTAAAGTTGGAAACTTTACGTGTAAAACCAGTCCTAGAAGCTCAGATCTATGATTTGGAAGCACTGAAATAGATTAGAATCGACTGTATAGTAATAGCATGCTTGGGACTCGATGAGTTGTTCTTCAACTCGGCGAGTTGTTCTTCAGACTCGACGAGTTGTTCATACGACTCGGCGAGCCACAGACTGGACGTGTTCATATGATGAAGGAGAACTCGACGAGTTGTTCATACAACTCGGCGAGTCGGATGAAGTTAGACTCGATGTTAGTATCGAAGAAGACTCGTCGAGTCTTTGCCAAACTCGACGAGTAGAAGCGAGTAGAGGACTAGAATGGATGAAAGGGACTCGGTTTTGTTACGGGACTTAACTTGTGGAAATAACATCCTATATCGAACCTTCAATCAAATCACTCACATAAGGTGAGTTCATACCCCTGCAATTTACCTTTTTAAAATGTTTTTAGGGGGAGAATACAAGTAAAACACAGTATAATTGTGTTAAAACTTACAAACAAATGCAAACAATCAAAGAAATCACAAACTTATATCAATATTGTTAAAATCATTTTCAAGTAATTTTTCAACTAATTAGATTACTGTTTTTATCAAAATCATATTCATTTGTATATTTATGTATAATTAGGCTTTAACAGACTTAGGACTATTGCTATTACCTTAACTCCTGTTCTTTGTTTGGATGTGGGCTTAGGGTATGATCACCAGTCCGACTGTCGGTTAAATCATAATTATACATGCTAAATATATACATGAATATTAAATCTCATTTCAAGAACATACTCTACTCATTTGTACATGCTGAGCAAATGGGTCTTTTCTCCAAACCATTTACAATACAATTAGACATACTAGTAAACTATCATAGGTATAGTTTTGAGGTCAAATCATACCATTTTCTATTTCCCAAAGAAACATTACATAAATCAATACATATGCACTAATACATTTACAAACAATTTACAAACATGTTAAGACACAACATTTTTCATAACAATAAGGAAACAAACTTATAAATTATGATGTGTATATTATAAGGAACAAACGAAACTATTTTACAAAGTTACATGTTATATACAAAATGGATTCTCAGTTATTACTCATAAAACGTTGAATCAATTCGTGAGTCATTTTCATGTACTTATCTAAGTACGTGTAAGTCCTGACTTATAACCAGAGTCTCTCGTAGGGAGATCGACGATATTTGTATATAGATCTATTTTGGGATTGACAACCCCACATCCCGACTGTTAGCTACAGTCAGGTCGGCAGGCCTAGGATGACAAATGTCCTTAACATTTTTGACGCCTGAAAAACGTCGTTATAAGGCAAGATAGAGTTAGTATGGTTATAAGAACTCACATGGAGAAAACAACAACTTATTTACGAGTAATATTTATATTCAATTAACCTAATTTGTTTGGAAATCTTAAAATTAGATTATAGAGCAAATTTATTTCAGTGGTGTTATTTTAAACAATACTACTGTAAATCATTATTTTTCCATATTATGCTTAGAGTGACGTTCATATAAGAACAATATACTATTTTTCTAGTAAAAATAGTCTAC
This sequence comes from Lactuca virosa, assembly GCF_052849685.1. Classification (NCBI taxonomy): domain Eukaryota; kingdom Viridiplantae; phylum Streptophyta; class Magnoliopsida; order Asterales; family Asteraceae; genus Lactuca; species Lactuca virosa. The sequence goes on from NC_136433.1 coordinate 342,204,268, forward strand.
CAATATGGAAAATATACAATTATACTATTTCATAGTACAAACATACAATTATACTATTTCAGAGTACAAACATACATTTATACTATTTCAGAGTACAAACATACAGTTATACTATTTCAGAATACAAACATACATTGATACTAGTTCAGGGTACAGAACATACATACAGTTGAGTCTTGGGGTCAAAGACTACATTTCATATAAGGTAGAAAATATTAGATTTTCTGGAAGAACACAGTAACGTTTACAATAATAAAGAACATTCTTACTAAAACTAAATACTTATGAACTCACCAACTTAAATGTTGATACACTTTCAAAATCACTTGTACTATCAGGAAACTAGTAGACAGGTACACACACAGGGTTCTGGAAGACGGAGCATAGTAGTTTCTTGTCTTTGTTTTGCTATTTTACTTTTGAAGTCAATCATATGTGATTTGAATACAATGTAAACATTATAATATTAAAGCAATGGATGTTGTTGCTTGTTTTACTATTTTACATTTGTTGTGATACTGTACATGACATCATCCGCCCCCGAACGTTTCCGTCGTTCCGGTTTGGTGGTGTGACAGATTGGTATCAGAGCATTGTTACATTTATAGTGAACTAAGTATATCAACCCATAAAAAGATATACAACTATAAATACAATGGGATAAAAACACTCTGACCAAGAGTTATATTTTTAAAATATAAGTATTCTTATAGAAGTAAACATACATGCATATATACATACTAGAACAAGTATCACAAGAAGAACAAAGCAGAAGTATTTAAATGTTGGACACTACGGTCAAACCTGGACAGTTATTTAATCATATCTGGGATAAATATAGCCTGATCAACTATATTTATTTGGGGTACGACCAACATGTGTTTGGGAGTGATGATGGTGTTGCAACAGACTTAAAACTTACCAACTCTATATACAAAGGATCTCTAGAACAAAACACAAGGTTAAAATACTATAGGAGTATTTTATGATACTATAAGATAACAAGTCTAAAAACTTACCAAGTTCATATACCAAGAAGCGACAAAATCAAACATTCAATTAAAATACTATTAGGAGTATTTTCGATTCAATAAGTAACTTGTGTGAAAATTTAAAAGACCCTTATCGGTAGGTCTATAATTACGGAGTGTATACTCCCAGGGTTTTATATACGTAAGGTTTTATAGACTTAGAATGGGTGATCTACGCTCTACTTCCTGTTCCTTGTTTGGTTGTGGTCTTAAAGTAGGATCACTTATTTAAAGGTCTATTCGATCTTGGTTATATACAACTAGTATACACTGCGTGATTATAGGAGGACCCGGTAAGGATCACCCTGTAAAAATAGAAATGTTTTATTAATCTCGTAGATTTTTTAGACACTCCCATTCTCACACGAAAAAAGTAGATATAAATAGCCACTCCACTACAACAGTCAGCAGAGGAGTCAAGGAAGAACAAAAAGAGGTTCACGAGGAGGATGCTGAGAAGAGATCAGCCGAAGAGAAAGACACTAGAGTAATCACTACTGAACTTTACCCTAGCAAGAGCATGTTGGGTTTTGGTATAATACAACATCCTATGGTGCACATACAACCCTAAATACCTTGGATCTATGTTTTCACTAATTATACATGCAAATGGTTTCCAAGGTATTGAACCTATAGCTAGCATGCAATTGTCATACAAATTACATAAAATACTAGATAGTGTAACATACCTTTTTGTGTGGCTGGAAGTCTTGATGTATTTAGCCTTAAGAACTTAGCCCCAATAGTGTGGAAGCCTCAAATGAAGTCACAACACATCAAGGACAAAGGTAGGACTTGAGAGAGAATCTCCATGCACTCTAAAACCTTCATGAACTCCAAGAACATGCACACACACACTAAGGGTGACTAGGGTTGGTGGTTTTAGGTCATAACATATGTATTTATATGTGTTGAATTCTAAGAGTCATGGGTATAACCCAAACCCATATCCATGGATCTTATGATCCATGATTCATGTGACCCAACTCTTTATGTATCCATACATAAACTTGGTCCAACATGGATCATAAGCCCAACACATATAAATATAACTAATTACCATAATTAGTCCCCATAGTTTTAATTAGTCTCTTTTGATCACTAAATTAATTCCAAATTAATTCTTGATCAATACTAATTAAAACATATGACTTCATATTAATATATTAGAACTTATAATATATTAATAAATCATATATAACCTCTTCTCTCAAAAGTCCATCCTAACAAATTGTCCTGATGATATGCAACCCAAATGGACCATGCTACTCTCGGGTCGAATACATACCAATAATAGTTATGGGCTTAGACACCTAATCCAACAGTCTCCCACTTGGATAAGTCTAAAACTATTATTGCATATGACTCCAAAACCCGACTAGCAATCGTAGCTCTTAAAGCCGCTGTCGAACTCTGAACAAATCAATGACGCGTCCATTAGATAAGGGATCATATATTCCTCCATTCTAGATATCATATGGACTGAGACATGGATTATAATCATTCTCTCTGTCCATTTGTTGTTTCCCGATTTCCAATTTATGACGACTGACTAATTGAACAAATCAAATCAGTCCAGGCCCGGCCGAGCACTTACGTTTGTCATACCAAATCATCGAGGGGCCCACAGATATCACTTTTATCCCTTTAAGGGTAAAAGGAATGGATAAACTTCGACTCATATGCTTGTTCTACTACTTGTTGAATCATACACAAAGGCACGTTTTATAACATCGAGTTACCAAATGCGTTTACGTGCAATCAATGTATAACCAACTCATAGGCAACAAGTCATATCTCTAGGTTTGAAGAATATAAGATATTATCGTCTCATGATCACTCGTGATAAAATCCATGAAGTGAGTCAAATGAGCGTGGGTTTAATCTAATACTCGAATCTCATTCCAGGAGCACTCATGAATGTTGCAGCAACTTTTGCTATGTCCACTACCTTGGACATCTACAAACCCGATTCATGACAGTCTTGCCTTAATACCTACTTCCAACGTATTATCGACTGTGGTTGGTTTGAATAACTTAGTCATTCGGGAAGAATAACCTAGCTATTCTGGAAGTCAAAACATGCAAAGTGAAACACAAGAATAATACTAATCACTCTATGGTCCCAATCACCTTTGAGAGTAAATAAAACACCTTTTATTTAAACACCATATTGATTACTCATTATTCATTGTATTATGTTTCAAATAATCAACTTTATACTTGAATTAAAACAATAGTTGTCCCATGCTCCAAGCATGTAAACTATGTTTTCTAAACACTAGTCATGCCATACACCAAGTATGCACACTATGTTTATCTATGATCTTTACTTTTTGAAATAGATCAATTGAACATGATTCCAATGATGCTCATTTCACAATCCCAAATCCTCATTGTAAATGTAAGAATTCCAAATTCCTGCCATTTACCGAAATTTGATAGATTCTAAACTTACATGCATTGATCCTCTTGTAATGACTATGCACAAAGTCACAAAGACTTGTCAACAATCATTACAGGGTATTCCAATGGAGATCAATTCCATGGAAATGAAGTCTCACATTCAAAGTACATTCCTTTGAACATCCTTCTTGCATTAAGTTTTCTAATCTTACACAGATTTAAAGAACAACTTCCACCTATGGAAACCTTTCTAGATTCCTATTTTGACTATCACTTCTGAACAAGAGTTACCTCTTTTCAGAATATGTTAATATGGTCCTACCAGAATTAACAATATACTTCCAATTGTCCGTGAGCAACCAATCTTTGGTAAACCTTAGATTGTCCTCGACAATTGCTTAATCATTTTAGTCATATCCAATTCTAGACTTTTTCCTTCTTAATGCCTTAGGCATTCGGAAAATTTAGAAAGGATAAATATTACAGCACGTGCAATCGATCCTATATCTGAAGCATATGGGACACGATTCATGATGTCTCACATAAAGACGTGATCATAGACCAGTCTTTTGCTACAATATATATATATATATATATATATATATATATATATATATTATTTGCCATGTTCTCAAAATTTGACTATGAAGAGGAATGCCGTAATCATAATCGAATTTTGAGAACGCAATATATATAGAGTTTCCTTATGTTTGGCCATTCCAACATAAAATTCATATATATATATCCTTGACTAAAGATGATCAAAATCTCAATCTAAGCTTTTAGAATTGAAATGAAGTATAATTTCCTCTCCCTTAATTATAGCAAAACAACTTTTCCCAATTGAAACCTTTTGTTTTCTATAATTAACACTTAACATAATGATCATGCTCCCACTTACATGATATTATTAGCATATCACTTATGCTCCCACTAGCTTTGACATGTATCCAGAAATCAGTTGGACTTCTAGAAATCAATACTTTATTGACTTTCTTACCAAAGTTCAGACTTCTGATACAAGATGCTTTGATAAAACTTTATCAAAATCATGCACCTTTCCTTAGATAGCTCATATGTGTGTCTAAACAATTTTAGAACTATGAAAAGGGATGTCGTAATCATAGTCTCAATTGTTTAGAACTTTGCCACTTCTCACAAGTCCATGTTAGTGTGCCGGTTAACCACACACGCTCCACTAACGACTTTTAGAATGCAAATAACACACTTGCTATCTACTTAAAATCTACTTAGTGAAAGCGTTTCCTCACCATCATTTTCATGAATCGGAGAGAAACCTTATGACACTTAGATTTTATGGTGAATGAGTTCCTATCCATGTGAATTTGTCAAAACCATAATCACAAGACAAGGTTAGTGACAAATCCAAACTCATATGGACCGAACTTGTGCAATCTTAATTTCTTGCCACTTGGCAGCACAAAGGCCTGCCATTGCTTCCAAGTTGTTATGCACCCAATGCAAAACCAACTTTAACTGGAATGGGCACAAAAATGTCAACACGATAGGTTATAAACCTCAAGTCGTGTGCTAGTGAAGAACTTCAGGTTTTTATTCTTGATTAGTTCTTGGAACTTTCAAGAGCTTTAAGACTCCCACTGTCCTCTTGACATATAAGACTCTCTTGTCAAGAACCATTTCTTATCAAGGGTCAATGCAGATTCTTATCAAGACTAACACTTCACATAATTGGCCTTAGTTGGTCTCTGTTTAACCCAAAACATCACAACTTACCAATTTCAAATGTACAAGAGTAGAGACACATTTTACTCTTACACTTGACAAGTGTTACAAACCTTCCTTAAGATATGTCACTCGAGTTACAATCTTGGAGTATGACTCTAAGACTTGTTATGGAACGAAGTATGATTCATCTTTTTGATCTAACCATTCCTACAATTCAAGATTCCTCTTCTTAGTCATAAGAATGCACTAAGATGTCCTTAGAGGACTAATTGTGATATGGTTTCTTAATCATTAAGATGATCACAAACATGATACTAAAGTACTCTCCCATCTTTTCAGATTTGAGAAACTTTTATCTTTCTGCCTAATTTGATTCTTCTCATTCGTTCTGCCATACATTGAAACTTTTGCAATGTTTCAGAATTATACTTAAACTTGTAAGTATAACCATATTTACTAAACCTTAGTAAATCATGACGAATAGGCTTATCGATCTTTGTGGTGGACTTGACCAGTGCACAAGAATGTGTACTCGATCCCTTAGTCCTTCACTTGACTCACATATACATGTAAACAAGGAATTAGTCTTAATTTTCCAAAGTTGAAAATTCTCATTCTTCATACAACTTGCATGATTCCAAGTTTCTACCCTACTGAAACTTGGGTGATGAGAATCTTTCCTTATTTGGTAAATTATGACACTACCACAGTCGAAAGAATCAAATCTATTTTCCAATATTGCTATCAATGGAAACATATAAACAAAAATTTCTCACAAATGCCACTGTAAGGATATTTTAAAATAAAAACTTTTCTTTTATTTTAGAGCTTTGCGGAAAAACTTATCCTTACAATGCAAATGCATGTGAAAAACTATGTTGTTATGTATTCCTAAGCAATCTATCACAACTCTTTAAGTAACAACTCAAAATTCTTCCTTTAAGCTTCCTCTTCACTTTGATTCTTAAAACATCAAAATGTGATCTAGTCACATAATGTAATAAGAATCTCCAAATAGGAACTTAATAGAGTTAGATAATGGACTTTACCTGAAGTAGAGTCAAAACTTTTGACTTTACCGTCCTTACAGACTATCAGGTAAATTTGGCCAGCTTCGCAACCAATGCCCTTTCTTTTGGCGATAGAAGGTTTGGGAAGTCGATCTTCTAATCAAATTTGCTTTACCAGTGCTCCAAATCATTGCTGATTCAGCAGCATCAAGCAAATGGGTAAGATCATTAAGGGTCATGTCATGGTCTGTCATATAGTAGCTCTAAAGGAACTCACTATGTGACTTAGAAAGTGATTGAAGAAACAAGTTAACAATCAACTTCCTCAAGACCTTGACACCCAACTCTCCCGGGTTGTAAATATGTGACTTCATCTCCAAGATGTGAGCACACATAGACTTTGCTTGCCAATAGGGCTTGAATGACCTTGAACTTGTGGGTTAGGGAGAATAATTGGAGGAGGTGGGGAAACAGATTTGGGAAGATCATAGTTGTCTGAACCAGACATCTAAGATGGGAGATATTCAAGTTAGTTGATTTAAGTCCTTAATATAACACCCAATGTGAAATATTAAGGCTAGGACCCAACACAATATTTTACAACTTGGAAGAGGGATGCCGTAATCCAAGCTATAAAATATTTGAAGGTAGGCGAATGACGATTCACCAATTTCCACCATGAAAAACGAAATAATTTATTAGGTTTTAATTGGTTTTGAAACTCCTAGATCTTTTGAGATTCATTGAACTTTTCAATGGCATGTTTCAATCTCGATTGTGCCCTCTCAAATTTTGTGACTGGGATGCCGAGGATCACAAAACAAGGTGTGAATAACCATGCAAATTCACTTGGTACCCTTAATATTATCACCTAATCGATGTGCCGGTTAACCACACACGCTCCACCGATCTATGATAAACATTAAGTTACCCTTCGCCACTCTTACTAGTCCATGTTAGTGTGCCGGTTAACCACGCACGCTCCACTAACGACTTGGTAAGGTACAAAGTGTAAATTTCATGGGTTAGCACCAAATTCACATTTTCCTAAGTAACTAAGATTGGGAATTTATAAGTGTTTAGTTACTTAGTGTTTATCATTAATACTTTTAATGAAGGGAGAATTATAGTCCTGTCATACCCGTTCGGCTAACGACCCTCCACCAGTCAAGGAAGCGGTGGGTGAGAGTGGACACCCATTAAACTGCCATTTTATAGGCAGTAACCTTATACCCCCCTTATAGACCGGCTTCGTGAATGAGGCCTACTAACGGTAAGACTGACTTTTACTCTTATACATATATACAAATATTAAACCTATAATATTATAATAGTATAATGGTTGAATTTTAAACTATTAAAATTCTAAGGGTTTAACTTGGAACTAAAGTATTCATGGGGGGAAACTTTACAAATTCCAAAACTTGAAGGCAAGTTTTGAACAATTCAAAGACCTTTTTCAATTCCATAACTTATGAATTTAAAGTAGTTTTAATAAAAACTCTTCAAGTTCCATAACTTGAGGACAAGTTATGGAAGACTTTAAAAAACATTTAAGGAAAAGAAAACTCTTCATTTTCATAACCTATGAGTTTAAAGTAGTTTAATGAATAAACTCTTCAAGTTCCATAACTTGAGGACAAGTTATGGAAAACTTTAAAATCATTCAAGAAAATAAGACTCTTCATTTTTCCTAACTTATGGAAATCTTATGAGTTTTAAAAATCATAAATGTGACTTTTCATATAACTTGAGGACAAGTTACAAAAACACATTTCATGAGCAACTTTAAGATTAATTTGGATCGAAAACAAATTATCACATAACTCATATCTATTAATCTAGACTAACTCATAAGAACAAGACAATTCAAATCAAACTTTTTCATGAAATTAGCCTAACCATTAAACTAATACAAAACATGAATCTATTGACAATTATCTTTGAAATTGGTTTAGCATGAACATTACCACATCGAAAACAGGTTTACAAGACAAAAAACAGCTTAGGGTAATGTTTCTAGTCCAATTCCAGCCTTAAAAGTCGAAAATATGCTGTCAGGGGGTCCTACTCGTCGAGTGCATGAACCTAATCGACGAGTTGGATGAATTTCTTCATGGACTCAGCGAGTTCATCAGTGGAATCGGCGAGTCCAGTGCCCAGACAGCCAAAATTTTCGATTTTTCAGCCATTTCAGCAAGTATAACATGAAAACAAGCCTTGGCTCTGATACCACTGTTGGGTTTTGGTATAATACAACATCCTATGGTGCACATACAACCCTAAATACCTTGGATCTATGTTTTCAAAATTATACATGCAAATGGTTTCCAAGGTATTGAACCTATAGCTAGCATGCAATTGTCATACAAACTACATAAAATACTAGATAGTGTAACATACCTTTTTGTGTGGCTGGAAGTCTTGATGTATTTGGCCTTAAGAACTTAGCCCCAATAGTGTGGAAGCCTCAAATGAAGTCACAACACATCAAGGACAAAGGTAGGACTTGAGAGAGAATCTCCATGCACTCTAAAACCTTCATGAACTCCAAGAACATGCACACACACACTAAGGGTGACTAGGGTTGGTGGTTTTAGGTCATAACATATGTATTTATATGTGTTGAATTCTAAGAGTCATGGGTATAACCCAAACCCATATCCATGGATCTTATGATCCATGATTCATGTGACCCAACTCTTTATGTATCCATACATAAACTTGGTCCAACATGGATCATAAGCCCAACACATATAAATATAACTAATTACCATAATTAGTCCCCATAGTTTTAATTAGTCTCTTTTGATCACTAAATTAATTCCAAATTAATTCTTGATCAATACTAATTAAAACATATGACTTCATATTAATATATTAGAACTTATAATATATTAATAAATCATATATAACCTCTTCTCTCAAAAGTCCATCCTAACAAATTGTCCTGATGATATGCAACCCAAATGGACCATGCTACTCTCGGGTCGAATACATACCAATAATAGTTATGGGCTTAGACACCTAATCCAACAGAGCAGACATAAGAGGCTCGCCCGAACATTCAGAGTCAAACTCTCCATCACGAAGTAATGGGGAACAATGACAAAACTCGAATCATGAAGAAGCGAAGATCAACACACCTACGGAGAACAAGAACACCATATGGATGTCCAGAGACAACATATCTTTACAGCTAAAACCATGACTATCATAGGAAGGACAGAGAACATAGGAAACCACTCACGAGACATGCAAAGAAACCAAACACCTTATGCGACACCCTAATATCTAATAACTAAATATAAGACATGTTAGGCTTATTGCCTCTTTCATTACAACTAGTAACAGTAAACCAGGTCACAGAAGTTCATTTAAGGATGATCACTAATAAAAATTTATAAGTTTATTTCACATAAAACCCTATTATAAATTGTTTTTCTTAGATCATGATACGAACAAAACCGAGATAACATAATTCAAGCGACCCACGAGTTTTAGCCACTATCCAAAGACTTACCACCGTCTCATTCTTTTTAACCATATGATAAAAAGATTCCTTTCAGTAGACTTATCGCGGGTGCGATCATACCATTACTAATGCACCATATCCTATCAGAACTCCACAGTTAAGCGTGCTTGGGTGAGGGTAGTACCAGGATGAGTGAACTTAACCTTTGTATAATATCTATTTCTATTTTCTATTCATTACCGTGAATACATCGTAAGGATGTAGGTCGAAACATTGAGAATCACACAACAACACGAGAAAATTTATACGTAAATATATAGCCGGAATGCCATTGAAAAACAACCATAATTGCATACAAGTTCATTTCTCACTATGCAACAGAAACATGTCTTCACATGGAAATAACCGGCCAACCGACGAAACCCCGATTTTACATATAGACTCCGCTACATTCCAAGCCGCAGTAACAGCTGTCATGGCGCAATTCAATTCTAACAACGCAAGTGAAAATGGAATCGGTGTTGACAATTCTAACCGCAGTGAAAGCCAAGGACATCAACGTGTGACCGTCTACAATCACACCCCAAAACACAAACCTAAGAACAAGAAACAAAAGTTTTGGAACAAAAAGGAACACATATTATCTCAAGGACATGCCAATAAGCAGCAATCTGTAACAACCTCTGAAGCCACAACGTCTACCGCTCCGATACCAGCCAATCGATTCGCTGGAACACTACCAAAGTGAAAAAAGTACAGCTTCCATCACCATGGAGTCTGTCGAGAATTGCATTGCAAGAACTGCAACAAGAAAGGGCACACAACACGTTTCTGTAGGATTCCGACCCGACACATCACTTCAACCACCGATGCTAGTACAAGTCAAATATGTCATGCATGTGGTGAAATAGGACATTTCAAGAGAGATTGTCCAACAGAGAGGAATGAAGAAGGAGCAAGAGGAGTTTAACAACAGGACACGTTGACGCAACGAGGAACTCTCCTGGGATTTTGGTATGTTCTCCAAATAACGATATTTAAGCATTCAACTCTTCATAAAAATTATTAACAATTAAAAATCAAAATCATAAAATGCTTTTTCATCCGAATAAAACACATCATTTGTATAAAAACTAAGGATTCTTACAAGTGAGCTATGATGGCTTAGTGCATACATTAGGGTCATGCATAGTTAAGGTTTTGCAGGCTTAGAGTGAGTGATTCCGCCTTATTTTCTGTTTCTTGTTTGATTATGGATTTAGGGCAGGGTTACTCAGTCGACTGTCTTCCCAACCTTAACCATATACGATTTGTATACACTAAGCGATTATTGAGGGACCTTGTAGGGATCATATTACGAGATTTCATCAGTAACTATCTAAGTACTCTTACTACCAATACTAACTAAATGTGGAGATAATATTCACAACAGTAATAACAAGAGTAAAACAGAAAGCACTAAAGACATAAACATAGAATCTACTATCGATCTAACAAATGTATTTTTCGAATTGACTTAACACTTGTTTTAATAAAAAGTTCTGACATTGCCATTTGACGTGAGTTGGCGTGGTCCTCACCATACCAATTGCATGTGCTACGAAAACTCTTCGCTTTAACCGACCGCCTAACTAAATCTTTTCGAGCTTTGGGGATAAATCCGACATAAACCTCTGTATCATCTCTCGCTTCTAGACACAACAGTATCCATGCGAGCGATACCACTTCTTCCTAACTCACACCGTAGGCAAGAAACTTCAAATGAACAACACTAAAGATGTCCCGAAAGTCCGTAAACCTTCCCGAAGTATCCTCAACAAACCTCCCAGAAATACCACTGTACAACAGGTCAAGTGTGAGAATAGAGACTAAGGACCCGTGCAACTAGTCTATCACTACTAAGAGTATACACAAGAGTGGTATATAATTAATATTATACGGATTTAGGATGTGTGATTCCGCCCTACCTCCTGCTCCTTGTCTGGTTGTGGACTTGGGGCAGAGCCACCCATCCAAACGCCTTTTCAATCTTAATTATAAGTGGCTTGTATACTCGAGGTGATGATGGATGAACCAAGTATGAGTGCTACCATGAACTTTAGAGTAAAGTTGTCCAAGACTACGAGTAGACATACTGTGATTCAGCTAAACGTAGACAAGTAAATCAAACCTACACTATCTCCCATTTTAAGTACGGATTATCATCCCAACACAGAGAGTCAGATGTAGTAAAACAAAGTCGCATGCTAAGGATAAAAGATTCGTTCGAACGATAATCGAGGACTAGAATTCACTAGAGAACAGGAAAGTCTAAAGAAGCAAAGGTACCCATATCTTTTCTTAGTTCAAAGAATAACCACACTAGAACGAATTTCGGGACGAAATTCCATCTAACGGGGGGATAATGTGACAACCCGTTATTTTCAATCTTGTAAAAGTCAAACTTGGGTCAACTAAAGTCAAACATGTCAAATTAAAGTCAAATTGTAGTTTTGATTTAACTTTTTAAGGTTCGATTAATAAACTTTAAGTGTATAAAACCTTGTAGTTATGGTGTTGTATGAATTAGAAGTAAAACACCCAAAACCGAGAATTCTCGCAAGTCAGCCACTCCAGACCGAAAACCATTTTCGGCCCTAAACCTTCGAACCGCAAATGTGCCTCTGACCACAAATGTCTGAAGCCGCAAACTCACCCTTGACCGAAAGCATGCGAGACCGCAAACAGTTTCCAACCGAGAACCCTCGGTCTTATCTTCTCTGTTCGCATAACCAAGCATGTGTCACGTCAAGTTTTCTCACTATAAGTGCTTAGAACCGAAAACAATACCTCACTTCTCCACTCTCCAACCGAAAACTCTCAACTCTCTCTCAAGAACATCAACCGAAAACTCCCTATTCTCTCTCAACTATCATCCGAAATCGTTTGAATCTCCTTCGGATCTTGCTAAGAACACTAAGTGTTCTTCATTTCATCGATCAATCATCATCCATTTCCAGGATCTTCAACCGAAAACACTTGAATCTTCAAGTGGCCGAAAACCCATTGAGGACCGAAAACACCCAGCTGGCCGAAAACTCCTAACAGTTTCTCGGTTCACTTCTAAATCTCTTAAATTCTGGGTAAATCTTACATCCTAGGCTATTTCCTTAACATACTTGCCATTATATTCACTAATTATATACCTATATATTGCGTGAAATGCTTTTAGGACTCGGTTTTGTTACGGGACTTAACTTGTGGAAATAACATCCTATATCGAACCTTCAATCAAATCACTCACATAAGGTGAGTTCATACCCCTGCAATTTACCTTTTTAAAATGTTTTTAGGGGGAGAATACAAGTAAAACACAGTATAATTGTGTTAAAACTTACATACAAATGCAAACAATCAAAGAAATCACAAACTTATATCAATATTGTTAAAATCATTTTCAAGTAATTTTTCAACTAATTAGATTACTGTTTTTATCAAAATCATATTCATTTGTATATTTATGTATAATTAGGCTTTAACAGACTTAGGACTATTGCTATTACCTTAACTCCTGTTCTTTGTTTGGATGTGGGCTTAGGGTATGATCACCAGTCCGACTGTCGGTTAAATCATAATTATACATGCTAAATATATACATGAATATTAAATCTCATTTCAAGAACATACTCTACTCATTTGTACATGCTGAGCAAATGGGTCTTTTCTCCAAACCATTTACAATACAATTAGACATACTAGTAAACTATAATAGGTATAGTTTTGAGGTCAAATCATACCATTTTCTATTTCCCAAAGAAACATTACATAAATCAATACATATGCACTAATACATTTACAAACAATTTACAAACATGTTAAGACACAACATTTTTCATAACAATAAGGAAACAAACTTATAAATTATGATGTGTATATTATAAGGAACAAACGAAACTATTTTACAAAGTTACATGTTATATACAAAATGGATTCTCAGTTATTACTCATAAAACGTTGAATCAATTCGTGAGTCATTTTCATCCACTTACCTAAGTACGGGTAAGTCCTGACTTATAACCAGAGTCACTCGTAGGGAGTTTGACGATATTTGTATATAGATCTATTTTGGGATTGACAACCCTAAATCCCGACTGTTAGCTACAGTCAGGTCGGCAGGCCTGGGATGACAAATGTCGTTAACATTTTTGACGCCTGAAAAACGTCGTTATCAGGCAAGACAGGGTTAGTATGGTTATAAGAACTCACAGGGAGAAAACAACAACTTATTTACGATTAATATTTATATTCAATTAACCTAATTTGTTTGGAAATATTGAAATTAGATTATAGAGCAAATTTACTTCAGTGGTGTTATTTTAATGTAACGCCCCATTTCTGGTATGTAATTTTAATTAAAGTATCTCCATTTCTTAAGGGGTACTCGGCGAGTCTGTAGCCCGACTCGTCGAGTAGAAGCGGGATAAGCTCGCGATTTAAGTTGGCTACTCGGAGAGTCCATATGTTGGGACTCGACGAGTCTGCCTGTCTGGATGAAGCCCTAATTTCAAGGGTTTGTACCCTATTTAAACGTCATTATAGCCTCCCACCCCAGCCTCCAGCACCTTTAGAGCATTTCCCCTGTAAACCCTAGCCCCATTGTCGAACTTGAGTGTGTTTGTGCTAGTTTGGAAGCTTTGGAAGGGAAGGAAGGAAAGAAGGTCCATAGAAGAGAAAGGAGATCCAAGAGTTAGCTTCCATCTGTTTCCCATTCAGGTAATAAAGTTATTACCTTGTGTATTCCTCCATTAAACCCTCTTTTATGCTTGTTATGTCTTCTTTGGAGCCTTATATGATTCAAAACTTGAGATATGGACTCTCCTTTGGATGGAAACCTTAGATATGGACGTTATTGAAGTCCAGGAGCTCATTATAGCCACCTTTATGCAATCTTGGCCTTGTTCCAAACCCTAAGAGCCTAGTATTTGATGATTTTGGGTATTTTAGCCTCATACCCTTGTGCATGCACGTAAAGTTGGAAACTTTACGTGTAAAACCAGTCCTAGAAGCTCAGATCTATGATTTGGAAGCACTGAAATAGATTAGAATCGACTGTATAGTAATAGCATGCTTGGGACTCGACGAGTTGTTCTTCAACTCGGCGAGTTGTTCTTCAACTCGGCGAGTTGTTCTTCAGACTCGACGAGTTGTTCATACGACTCGGCGAGCCACAGACTGGACGTGTTCATATGATGAAGGAGAACTCGACGAGTTGTTCATACAACTCGGCGAGTCGGATGAAGTTAGACTCGATGTTAGTATCGAAGAAGACTCGTCGAGTCTTTGCCAAACTCGACGAGTAGAAGCGAGTAGAGGACTAGAATGGATGAAAGGGACTCGGCGAGTTGGCGGCCCAACTCGGCGAGTCCGGTCAACTGGAAGTTGACTTTGACCAGGAAGTTGACTTTGACCAGGAAGTTGAATTTGACCAGGGGTAAAATAGTCATTTTACCCTGAGATTAGTTATCAGTATTTGATTTAGTGTTTATGGGATTTGTAGCCGGGGAGTTCCGGAGCAGCAGTCAGACAGTCTCAGATTTAGCACCTCAGCAGCCAGGGTTACGAGGTGAGTTTCCTTCCAGTAGGAACGGGTCTACGGCCACAATGCCGGCCCGTTTAGATAGCAGTAGTTCCGGACTTTGGTCCGATGCAGTAGTACATTATGCTTGATGTCTTTGTGATTCAGGCATGTTTATGTGTTAGTTAGTCCGGACCTCGGTCCGATGCAGTATGCAGTATATGTGTTTATGCTAGTAGTTATGATTATGTTATGCTATGTTCAGTCAGTTCGGACTTCGGTCCGATGCAGGGGGCAAGGCCCCAGTTAGTCCGGACTTCGGTTCGATGTAGGGGGCAAGGCCCCAGTTAGTCCGAATTTCGGTCCGATGCAGGGGGCAAGGCCTCAGTTAGTCCGGACTTCGGTCCGATGCAGGGGGCAAGGCCCCAGTTAGTCCGGATTTCGGTCCGATGCAGGGGGC
The DNA here is from genome assembly GCF_052849685.1 of Lactuca virosa. Taxonomy (NCBI): domain Eukaryota; kingdom Viridiplantae; phylum Streptophyta; class Magnoliopsida; order Asterales; family Asteraceae; genus Lactuca; species Lactuca virosa. Next base: position 342,219,911 of record NC_136433.1, read on the forward strand.
AAGGCTCCAGTTAGTCCGGGCTTCGGTCCAATGCAGTGGCCAAGGCCCAATATGTGCTTTATATGTTATTGTATGGTGTGTGGTAGTTTGGGGGAGCTCACTAAGCTTCGTGCTTACAGTTTTCAGTTTTGGTTTCAGGTACTTCTGCTAGTAAGGGGAAGAGCTCGGGATGATGGCATGACACACACCACAACTTCAGTTTATCCTGGGAGTTTTATTCAGATATTTTGATATGTTTTGACATCAGTTGATTTGATAACTCATTATGACATTTTGAGACACATGATCCATGGATTTATCTTTTAATATTTGATATGATGATTTAGTAAGGTTTTCAAACAAAAATTTTTGGGTTGTATTTTTGGGATGTTACAAGTTGGTATTAGAGCCTTGGTTTGAGGGATTCAGCCACACTTTCGGGTATGACTGGACTCAAACTAAGGAAATGGTGAAAGATTTTCAAAAGAAAAATGTTTTCGAAAGAATTTTTGAAAAAGAAACTTAAAAAGAAAAGAGTTTTGAGAAAAGGAAAAGGAAAAGGGTGTCGTGCATGCGATCAGCCGAGCTCAAGTAAGTACTCCCAAATTACCCATACAAGTTTATGTTATAATTATCAGTTCCAGTTTCAGTAGAACAACATGTTAGAATAGGACTAAGGATCTAGGAGGATGCCTTATGTGCCTGTTATATGTGTTTCAGCTTATTGAGAATTGCATGCTAGTATTGAGTAGACAACAGTAGGATAGCCTGTTTAGGTTATGCCTGATAGTATGAGCTTAGCATTGTATGCTAGTACAGTTTCTTGTTACGAGGATAGAAGTGCTTGAGTAGTTTCCTGTGTCCGAATGCTGCTTGCTTCGTGCTTTGTAGGACTCGGAGTGATGGGAGTTAGCCATTAGGTGAATACATCACGTCACATGTGATCAGGGTTGAATAATCTCAGAGTGATGGATTTGGCCCTATTGCCCAGCTCTTGTCTGAGTCTAACCGTTGTAGGGACGAGTCTTTTACTCGAAGGATTATCTGAGCCTCGTCACATGTGATGGTATTCAGGTGATGACTAATTGGCATTACAAAGAGGCCTTCAGCAGCTGAGGACTGGTTTGGGTAGAGTCAGAGATTTGTCTAGGGCAAGACTAGGATGAGAGTAGCAGGGATCAGTAGCAGTAGAAGGGGCTGGTTGAGTTAAGGTAACTCTTGAGGAAAGTACGGATAGATGTGGAAGGTAGTATGGGCCCGTACTACTGAAAGCAGAGGATCCGTACTCGATTCAAGAGGGGCCAAGATGAAACCAGGGAAATTGTAGAGTGTGTGTGAGATCCCTCAACAGCAATGAGAATTCTGACAGTTATTGCGATATGTTTTCAGCATGGTGACGTTGCGCGAGATACCAGTTGGCAGTTCAGGTGCCGGGGAGGGATCTGGCTCAGGCTCTAGAGCCGGACAGCTTGATGATTAGATGAGAGATGTCATTTCCGTAGAGATTATGCGTAACATCATTGATCAGACTCATGTGATATTCAGTTCGGTTAGGGAGGCCATCGTGGAGCTTTTGGATAGTCGTCTTGAGGCTTTTAGGGCCGGGATAGTTTCAGGGCAGTTTGGGGCTTGTCTAGAGCCCGACTCTTATGGATCCCAGGGATCCATCAGGGAGGGGGATCCCATTTTTAGCTCTTGCCATCAGAGGTCGGGAGTGAGTGGGGCACCCTGTCCCCAGGAGAGTTCTCTGCATGATTGGGTTGCTGCGGAGGTATCACGAGTCGTTCGCGAGGAGCTACCCAACATCGTCGAGAGGGTCACTGATAGGTTGACTGAGAAGCTCCAGGATCAGACAGCGGTTGTTCAGATGATTGATGGGGACGATGGGGTAACGCAGGAGCGAGAGATTGACCGGGAGTCAGAAAGGAAGAGGAAACCGGATGAGGTTCAGTGGCCCACAGGTTCGGGTAAAAGAACCAAAGGGCCGAGTTCGAGATCGAGAGACTTCCAGGGCCGCAGCCGATGCAGTAAGTGTGGCAGGACGCACGGGGGTGCGTGTAGGAGTAGTAGAGGTGGTGATCCTGGCTGTTTCAAGTGCGGCCGGACTGGTCATTTTAGCAGAGATTGTACTGCTACCATCGCCCAGGGACTTGACCCAATATGTTTCCATTGCAGTCAGAGGGGCCACAAGAAGGCCCACTGTCCGAGTTTGTGTTCAGCAGGATAGGTGACAGCTCCTGCCCCTGTGACTTCGAGAACCACCAACAGATGTCAGGGTCGGTCAAGGGCGCCCACGGCTCGGAGCAGAGCATTCCGATTGATTTCAGCAAGGATTCGAGCAACACGGGAGGTTGGAGGTATGTATCTTTTACCTTCCTGTCAATTATTATTTATGATGTTGTTATGTTACTGCACCAATTTAGTAGGTACATATATTGGAATATTATATTACCTACTTGTGAGTGAGTCATATGCCATCTGCATATCTTGGATTTGGAATGATAGCTGGAGGACGTCCCCTGTAGAGCAGGTTACTTCGGATGCAGTAACTGTAGCAAGTATGAGTAAGACTCGGTAGTATCTCACTACCTTTGGGAAGGTGTAGTTCGGGTTTAGATCGGTTATATTCTAGCACGAGGAGCACCTGAGGGAGGTGCTAGAGACCTTGAGAAGGGAGAGACTTTTTGCAAGGTACTCCAAATGTGAGTTCTGGTTGTGCGAGGTGCAATCTCTTGGGTACCTTGTCAATCAGAAGGGTATTCTAGTCGTTCCGGCTATGGTAGATGCCGTGATACAGTGGGAGTTTCCGAGGTCTCCAATTGAGATTCGGAGCTTCCTGGGTCTAGCAGGTTATCACTGGAAATGTATTCAGATTCTTGGAAGTGGTGTGATCTTTTGGATTGGTTAGTAGTGACACACTAGCAATGGCAAACATGGTTTTCAGCAGATTGGGCATAGAATGGTACGAAGGATTGAGGATACCTCCAGCATTGTGTGCTGTAAGACATTAGTTGAATCAAAGTGGGGGAGAATCATCCAAGGATTCAGAAGTAGGAGCAGTTTTGAAACTTAGATAAGTTTCGCATCCTTATCAGAAAGGAAGACAGTCCAGACAGATGTGTGGTTTGAGGATAGTGTGAGATGGAAGTTTGGAAAAACTTGCCAGTAAGGAGATCACATTCCCGTAATGTTTGCCAGCAAGCCTTAGGGAATCAGGTTGGGGATTCCAGTCAGGACATGGGTTCAGTCTTGAATGATAGGTCGTATGTATACTCGTCGTCGGATGTGTTCGGATCAGTAACCAACGAATGAGATAATGTTAGAGTGTTGTAAGTCTGCGGGTGTAGCCGTAGCATTCACTAGCAGCCAGATAGTGTTAGAGTGTTGTAAGTCTGCGGGTGTAGCCGTAGCATTCACTAGCAGCCAGATAGTGTTAGAGTGTTGTGAGTCTGCGGGTGTAGCCGTAGCATTCACTAGCAGCCAGATAGTGTTAGAGTGTTGTAAGTCTGCGGGTGTAGCCGTAGCATTCAATAACAGTTAGGTAGTGCTAGAGTGTTGTGAGACTGCGGGCGTAGCCGTGGAATACACTTGGCTGGTAGACAGCATGAGCGCGTTGTTAGGACGCGGAAGGAATATTAGCCCCCTAGTTCGGGCGTAGCAGTAAAGATGTGGAAATCCACGAAGTGGATTTCAGAATTTTCTGGATGGATTAGACCTAGTTGAGCCAGTGATAAGACGGTAGGAATGCCACTGCAGTTGTGAGATCGAGGAAGCAATGGATTGCTTCAGGTTACTTGTTATATAAGGCTACAATTGGTCATGTAGCAATCGCGTTTAGCTGTGGGTTGGTAACCTCAGGATTCGACGTGTAGAATCGATCAATTAGATCAGAAGGCCGCTAGGGCCACAGTGACAAGATAACTAGTAGTTGTTAGTTTTAGAGAAGGATGTCGTTCAGAAGTTGTGTGAGGCGACTAAGTAGGGAGTCCTTGGGGCTCCGCAGTCGGGCGGGAACCTGGTATGTCAGATGACTGACGAATGAATTGAGACCAGGAAGGCCTCGATAGATGTTGGAAAATAGCCATGTAGCAGCATGCTGTTTCAGGCAGTTCAGTGTTCAGGCAGCTCAGTGTTCAGGCAGTTCAGTGTTCAGGTAGTTCAGTGTTTCGGGCAGTTCAGTGAGTTTCAGGCAGTTCATTGTTAAGGCAGTTTGGTGCTCAGGCAGTTCGGTGTTCAGGCAGTTCAGTGTTTCCAGGCAGATCAGTGTTTCAGACAGTGTTGGGTCTCCAGCGGTAATGGTATTTTGGATTTTCATGGATAGCTTGGGGAGTGGCAAGTCACTCATAACACGATTATCTGAGTTATGGCTAAGTATAAGTGGATCGCAGGGATAAGTGGATCTGTGAATTCTGTTGTTCTAGTGGCACGACATGGAGTGCCTGTATCAGTAGTATCAGACCAAGACGTCCGTTTTACTTCCAGGATTTGGAAGCGGTTTCATGACGAGATGGGGACTCGTCTTCATTTTAGCACCGCTTTCCACCCCCATAAGGACGTGCAAAGCGAGAGGACGATTCAGACTCTCGAGGACATGCTTCAGGCATGTGTCCTAGATTTTGGGGGCAGTTGGGATACGTATCTTCCTTTAGCGGAATTTTCGTATAACAACAGTTACCACGCTAGTATTGACCGCCCTCTTTTCGAGATGCTCTACGGGAGAAAGTGTAGGACCCCGATTTGTTGGGGCGAGGTCGGTCAGCGAGTCATCGGGAGCACCGAGGTGGTGCTCAAGACCACAGAGTTGATCCAGCAGGTCCGTAGCAGATTGCAGACTGCGCAGAGTCGACATAAGAGTTACACAGACAGGAGGCGTTCGGACTTGGAGTTTCGGGTGGGTGATAGGGTCCTCCTGAAGGTATCACCCTGGAACGGTGTTATCAGGTTCCGGAAGAGGGGCACGCTGGGCCCCAGGTTCATTGGTCCTTTTAGGGTTTTGGCCCGGGTGGGTCGGGTTGCTTATCGGTTGGACCTTCCAACAGAGCTTAGCCAGATCCACAACACTTTCCATGTTTCTCAGTTGAGGAAGTGTTTGGTGGACGAGTCAGCAGTTGTACCCTTAGAGGATATTCAGGTTGATAGCAGCCTAAATTATATCGAGAGACCAGTTGCGATCTTGGATCGGAAGATGAAGACCTTGAGGAACAAGGTGGTTCAGTTAGTGAAGGTGCATTGGCAACACCGAAAGGGGTCAGAGTGGACGTGGGAGACCGAGGGGGAGATGAGGGAGCATTATCCAGAGTTATTTTCGGATTCAGCGGCAGCAGACTTCAAGGACGAAGTCTAAGATAAGTGGGGGAGAGTTGTAACGCCCCATTTCTGGTATGTAATTTTAATTAAAGTATCTCCATTTCTTAAGGGGTACTCGACGAGTCTGTAGCACGACTCGTCGAGTAGAAGCGGGATGAGCTCGCGATTTAAGTTGGCTACTCGGCGAGTCCATATGTTGGGACTCGGCGAGTCTGCCTGTCTGGATGAAGCCCTAATTTCAAGAGTTTGTACCCTATTTAAACGTCATTATAGCCTCCCACCCCAGCCTCCATCACCTTTAGAGCATTTCCCCTGTAAACCCTAGCCCCATTGTTGAACTTGAGTGTGTTTGTGCTAGTTTGGAAGCTTTGGAAGGGAAGGAAGGAAAGAAGGTCCATAGAAGAGAAAGGAGATCCAAGAGTTAGCTTCCATCTGTTTCCCATTCAGGTAATAAAGTTATTACCTTGTGTATTCCTCAATTAAACCCTCTTTTATGCTTGTTATGTCTTCTTTGGAGCCTTATATGATTCAAAACTTGAGATATGGACTCTCCTTTGGATGGAAACCTTAGATCTGGACGTTATTGAACTCCAGGAGCTCATTATAGCCACCTTTATGCAATCCTGGCCTTGTTCCAAACCCTAAGAGCCTAGTATTTGATGATTTTGGGTATTTTAGCGTCATACCCTTGTGCATGCACGTAAAGTTGGAAACTTTACGTGTAAAACCAGTCCTAGAAGCTCAGATCTATGATTTGGAAGCACTGAAATAGATTAGAATCGACTGTATAGTAATAGCATGCTTGGGACTCGACGAGTTGTTCTTCAACTCGGCGAGTTGTTCTTCAGACTCGACGAGTTGTTCATACGACTCGGCGAGCTACAGACTGGACGTGTTCATATGATGAAGGAGAACTCGACGAGTTGTTCATACAACTCGGCGAGTCGGATGAAGTTAGACTCGATGTTAGTATCGAAGAAGAACTCGTCGAGTCTTTGCCAAACTCGACGAGTAGAAGCGAGTAGAGGACTAGAATGGATGAAAGGGACTCGGCGAGTTGGCGGCCCAACTCGGCGAGTCCGGTCAACTGGAAGTTGACTTTGACCAGGAAGTTGAATTTGACCAGGGGTAAAATAGTCATTTTACCCTGAGATTAGTTATCAGTATTTGATTTAGTGTTTATGGGATTTGTAGCCGGGGAGTTCCGGAGCAGCAGTCAGACAGTCTCAGATTTAGCACCTCAGCAGCCAGCGTTACGAGGTGAGTTTCCTTCCAGTAGGAACGGGTCTACGGCCACAATGCCGGCCCGTTTAGATAGCAGTAGTTCCGGACTTTGGTCCGATGCAGTAGTACAGTATGCTTGATGTCTTTTTGATTCAGGCATGTTTATGTGTTAGTTAGTACGGACCTCGGTCCGATGCAGTATGCAGTATATGTGTTTATGCTAGTAGTTATGATTATGTTATGCTATGTTCAGTCAGTCCGGACTTCGGTCCGATGCAGGGGGCAAGGCCCCAGTTAGTCTGGACTTTGGTTCGATGTAGGGGGCAAGGCCCCAGTTAGTCCGGACTTCGGTCTGATGCAGGGGGCAAGGCCCCAGTTAGTCCGGATTTCGGTCCGATGCACGGGGCAAGGCCCCAGTTAGTCCGGACTTCGGTCCGATGCAGGGGGCAAGGCCCTAGTTAGTTCGGATTTCGGTCCGATGCAGGGGGCAAGGCCCCAGTTAGTCCGGGCTTCGGTCCGATGCAGTGGGCAAGGCCCAATATGTGCTTTATATGTTATTGTATGGTGTGTGGTAGTTTGGGGGAGCTCACTAAGCTTCGTGCTTACAGTTTTCAGTTTTGGTTTCAGGTACTTCCGCTAGTAAGGGGAAGAGCTCGGGATGATGGCATTGCACACACCACAGCTTCAGTTTATCCTGAGAGTTTTATTAAGATATTTTGATATGTTTTGACATCAGTTGATTTGATAACTCATTATGACATTTTGAGACACATGATCCATGGATTTATCTTTTAATATTTGATATGATGATTTAGTAAGGTTTTCAAACGAAAATTTTTGGGTTGTATTTTTGGGATGTTACATTTGAACAATACTACTGTAAATCATTATTTTTCCATATTATGCTTATAGTGAGGTTCATATAAGAATAATATACTATTTTTCTAGTAAAAATAATCTACCAATATGGAAAACATACAATTATACTATTTCAGAGTACAAACATACATTTATACTATTTCAGAGTACAAACATACAATTATACTATTTCAGAGTACAAACATACATTTATACTATTTCAGAGTACAAACATACAATTATACTATTTTAGAATACAAACATACATTGATACTAGTTCAGGGTACAGAACATACAAACAGTTGAGTCTTGGGGTCAAAGACTACATTTCATATAAGGTAGAAAATATTGGTTTTCTGGAAGAACACAGTAACGTTTACAATAATAAAGAACATTCTTACTAAAACTAAATACTTATGAACTCACCAACTTAAATGTTTATACACTTTCAAAATCACTTGTATTCTCAGGAAACTAGTAGACAGGTACACACACATGGTTCTAGAAGACGGAGCATAGTAGTTTCTTGTCTTTGTTTTGCTATTTTACTTTTGAGGTCATCATATGTGAATTGAATACAATGTAAACATTATAATATTAATGCAATGGATGTTGTTGCTTGTTTTACTATTTTACATTTGTTGTGATATTGTACATGACGTCCTCCGCCCCGAACGTTTCCGTCGTTCTGGTTTGGGGGTGTGACAAGTACCGCATACAGGGTCTCATAAAGTACACTATGCCTATAGTACACTTAAAAACATGTTTTTTTGTTGAATTTTGGAAGCTCAAAATCATGCTATTGTTTATTATATTTATATAATTAATATATGTAAATATATGTATAATTTATTAACGGGATCCCCATGGGGGTTTCGGGATGGGATTGCCAATCCCTACACCCACCCCCGAAATTAAAACGGGGGTTAAACTTGCCCCCGCCCCCGCCTCCAATTTTTTTTAATAAATACCCCCAAACGGGACGGGCTCCCACGGGAACAGGGTCCCACAGGACTTTTTGACATCCCTAGACAAAACTAGCTAGATTGTTAATATTTCGTAGTGCTTTGTCAACTTAAAAGCTTTAAAAGACGTTACGTGTCAAATGCATCTAAATTTTCATTTGTAAATAATTAATTTTCATAATAATAATTTAATTTGCTATAAGATAGAGCAACGTTATTAATGAGCCAATTATTTTAGAAGTATACTCTAAAAACTGTCAATCTAACACAACCCAATTATTTATTAAAAAATTAATTTCTATTTTCGTATAACAATACAATCCAACTAAATTCAAACTTTCACTTTCATTAACAACCCAACTGAAATCATTTTTATTAAATAAATGTAACGTCCCATTTTCACCAACAAATTTTTTATTTTTAATAAGGAAAAACACCATTTTCATAAAACATAAGTTAAGAAAACTCATTTGTTAGAAATATAATTACATGAAAACCGTAACAATGTAAGATAAATGTGGGACTCTAATGTTGTTGATGAATGTGTACAATCACGTTTTCGCATTCCCACGATCATCAAATATACTTGAAAAACATTTAATCCACAACTGTAAGTCATAGCTTAGTGAGTTCCCTCAAAATACCACATACCACAATATATATACAATGTATGCACACATGAGCCTTCAGTCTGACTGGACCGTCTCGCAAGGCCTACAGTAGACTTGGACCGCTCTACAGTATCGGCCTTCAGTCCATGACTGGCCCGCCTCCCATGCCTACAACATACAGCTGGTCCGCACCTGGCCTACAACACACCGATGGCCCGCCCAAGTATCTTGGCTTATTGCAAAGCATGACCACCTCAGCTCACCACCATATATGTCGACATATAAATTAAACAAACATAAACACATGCAATTACTAGTCTATCAGCCTGCTACCGCATACAGGGTCTTATACATTATGCCACAACTGGAAGATCACTAATGAATGCATAATCATTATTCATTACCTAAGTCTAAACACTTAGCATACTCAGACCACTAGAACCATTAATTTTTCTCTTCTCCAAGCCTTAAATCGATATATAAAGGGCAATTCTAATCTGTTTGCTCCATGTCATTAAGTATAATGGCATGTCATTTGCCAACTAATTGTACACCTAATGAATCCAGTTGCCTCTAATGAGAACTGAACAAAAGCGTAAGTTTGTTGGGTTATTTTAGACAAAGTGTTAAGTTCGTTGGGTTTTTTTTGAATAGACAAAACATGATTGAGGTTTTTTGAATGGTTTCAACTCCGTTGGTCTTACAAGTCATTTTCTCGATATTTATATATCACGTAATAAGCCATGTCATCTGTTTCTGTTCGTTTACTTCCATTAACCGGTAAAGTCTTCTGTTAACTCACATGTTAACCATAGATGTCGGTTGAGTTAGTTGAGATTTTTAAGACAAAATGTTAAGTTCGTTGGGTTTTCTTGAACAGACAAACCATGATTAGGGTTTTCTGAACGGTTTGGAAACTTCGTTGGGCTTGTAACTCATTTTCCTTTATTTTTATATCTAGTCTCTTGGGATTATTTTGAAATAGGGTTTTCTTTAATTTGTTTCTATGTGTGTTGATTTATTATAGACATAACAAATTAATTTGATAGACTATTATTCCTAACCAAGGCACACTTAATTCCATAATCCCCATTGATTTTCTACTAGCTTTACGTTTTTCTTATTTGAAATTTGTGTGTGGAGTAGGTGAAATGGTTGTTGCTGGTTGAAGAGACTTATCTTGTCCTTATCATGTAAAAGTTAAAATTTTATCAAAACACTCTAGTTGTGGACAATTAGCACTTTCTCATCTATTTTTTTCTCTAACTTCCTAGGATCGTTGCTCCTAAATGAAGAAGAATACTGAAGATTTGCACCTATTCATTGCATGTGGGTTTGAACATTTTTTTTTCTTATTTGGTAAAATATAATTTTGTTTATTCCACTTTTTATTTGTTTTTGGTTTCTTGAAGGTGTTTAGGTAAATTAACTTCCTTTTTTTGATATGATATGTGTTTAGTTTGTGTTTGTTTCGTATGCTGCTTCCTCGACTTCTTTGGTGCACATCAACAACTAGGCTATCTTGGTCTGCGGCTGACACTTCTGGTAGTTGACATGAGATGAAACTCCTTTTTCTCTCCTCAACTGTCACACCCCCAAACCGGAACGACAGAAACGTTCGGGGGCGGAGGATGTGACATCCCCATTTTCACGGCCAGAAAAGACCGATTTTTTTTTTATAAAAATCAGAGTACTTCTTTTAACAAAAATGTTGCGGAATTTGTTCCCAGAAAACATGATAAATAGGTTATCAAAGCATTTCCGAGGAAATGTATTTTTATTCGTTTTCAAAACATTGGGATGTCATTGTCAATACAGAAACATAAGCATAAACAGAACTTACATTATTACACTAGTGATCTACATCTCTTTTAAATCTCTCAGTGTAAAGTAGCTTCGTATCGACACCTGTGATACAAATAAGCTTGAGTGGGTCAGGTTGGGAAACCTGGTGAGTACATAGGGTTTTCAACCCACAATAATATAATTATTATGTTTAAACATCAAACAATCAACCCAATTACCCATCCCCATTATCTTCCTTACTCTCAAGGGTCTACCCTAAGAGTCATCTATTCGTTCATTTCGAAGTCCCTTGCCTCCTAGGGTTATAAGACAGGCACTAAGTCCATAGCTGCCAATGCGCGTTCGTAAAGCACTAAATCCATAGCTGCTAAAGTTCATTCATCGGGTACTAAATCCATAGCTACCAGTGTAAATAGGTACTAAGTCCATAGCTACCAACGTTTATCAGGTACTAAGTCCATAGCTACCAACGTTTATCTATCAGGTACTAAGTTCATAGCTACCAGTGTTTATCTATCAGGGACTAAGTCCATAACTGCCGATATTATTTAGGCACTAAGACTATAGCTGCCAATGTTCATTCACATCATCTTTCATCCCTCGTCATTCATCTACCCATGTTTCACCCAACATATTTGTAGATATAAAATACATATACAGTTTAAATTATATAAAACTTGTATAAAATCGTTCATCCAGCATAGATAACAAGTATACCAATAATATGCACACATAGCACGTAATTTATATAAAATACTTCATATCTATGTGTAAGATGAAAGTAACTATGCACTCACCTGGAAGGTGGTGTTTCTGCACTCGAACAACGCTTCGTTACTTCTTAAAACAATTTCCCTCGACAAAACCTAGTAACAATACCACTAAGGTTTAGTCTAACGTTAACCGCGACTAATTAATAGCCTAACTATTAGTATTATATAAGCGTTAAATAACACTCAATACAATTCATAATAATAGCCCAAATAATTATTTTAAGGACCTAATAACATTACTATAATTATTTAAAAGTTATATTAAAAATTGCGTAGGCGTTGCTCACTTACAACGGATTTTAAAGAAAACCGGGTTTTGTTCGGAGCAGCGTTTCCGAACCGAAAGACCCTTTTTCTCGGGACTCCGGGAGCCTCGGGGCTTCCTTTATAGGCTAGGGATTTTTCCTAGGGCTTAGGGGTGGTTTGGGGAGCTAGAGAGAGAAAGAAACTAGAGAGAGAATGAGAATTGGTGTGAAAAATCCGGAAACCCTCGCCCCCTTTTATAGCCTGCGAGGCGTCGGACTACACTGGGCGTAATCCTTGGCTATGCGGGGCGTAGATCGGATAAGGCTCCAGCTCGCGTACAGCTGGCTCGCACTCGGACTCGGAAGGATAAGGCTAAAGGTACGCCGGGCGTACCCAACTTCGGACGCGAGGCATAAGGCGAAACGAGGCGACGTGTCTCCATCCGAAGCGAAGCCTTGGGCAACAAGCAACGGCTCAGATCTTGCCACGTCATCACAGTTTCGCAAATTCGACTACAAACTTTAAAAATTCCTAACTTTTGCGTACGAGCTCCGTTTTTGACGTTCTTTATATCCACGCGTAGGCGGGAACGTATTCTACAACTTTCGTTTAGACTCCGTCGGCTAATTTTGACTTTATTTTAAAAGTTATATTTTTAACAGGCCGGGACAGGATTGGTCCGTTAAAAATTCATAACTTCTTCATCCGACGTCCGTTTTCGTCTGTCTTTTTATCGTTGTGCTACTATTAACGAGATCTTCGATTCTTGTTTAGGTTGTGTCGGCTAAAAACCGCTCGATCTAATATTCGAACTTTGGGCTGTACACTGCTAAGCCGAAACTTCGAAAAATCATAACTTCCTCATACGAAGTCAGATTTGGGCGTTCTTTTTATGGAAGCTCTCGGTTTAACGTTTTCTACGACTTTCGTTTAGATCGCTAAGGCTAAAACTCACTCTATCGTAAATTCACTATTTACGCTTCCCGGTGCCGTGCCGGTTTTGCTGTAAAATTTTGACGGGTCATAACTTCTTCGTTATAACTCGGATTTCGGCGTTCTTTATATGTACGGAACCCTTGAGACATATTCTACAACTTGGTTAAGATTAATTATTCTAAATAATCTTTTGTCGAAAGGTCGTTTTCGACCCGTATTATCTCTAAATTGACTAGCCCGGATCTACGGGCGTTACAATTATCTCCCCCTTAGGATGATTACGTCCCGAAATCATCAACGAAACAGGGCTCACATGATGACTCCACGCGTTATCTCCTCATCCCAAGTAATAACCGTAACTTTGATGTTTCTTCGAACGAGTATCTAACTCTAAGACTTCCTGACTGCAGGCGGTGCCCGATCTTGGACCCGCTCTCTATCTCATGTTAGACTTCCAATCATGATCTTCATGTCAGGATCTCGATCTTTATTAGAGACTCCTTCTTTAACAAACTTGAGATAAGTTTCTTCCTTCGATTATCATAATAGACCGATGGGTCATGTTCTAATGCGATATAATCACCTTTTAGTTACAAGTTTCTTACTTTAACGACGATCACAATTGCTTTGATTATCTTCCATGTCAATCTTCCGCCTTAAGTCGGATGTTACATCAAACTTGGTTCTCTGAACCACGTAACATACTTATCTTAGTCGGACTCAATTTGGTATGACCACCAGGGTCGGAATAACAACAATCTTCTTAGTTATTACCGAATCGATGGTAACGACATGCTTGAATAAAACGGAATCAATTACTAGCTTCTTGGTAACCTTGTGACTTTCCCTGATCCAAGCGTGAGTCCTGTGTTTCCGGTAGTATATGCATCTACTACCTTTCACACCTACTCATACTCGTCCTAAGTATTGTCTCGCAGTTTTTCCAAGTCACCATGCAGAAATCACACAACAGTTTAACACACCAGATAACAAAACATTAGCTTTATTATTTCTTGAAACTATTACACAGGTGTTCAAGTTCACCCTAGACTATGCCTCTAATAGGCTACATCATATGAAACTACGGCTACTGCATAATCCGATCTTTGGATGAGAAATCCTCATCCTTGATTCCTCACGTTGTTATCTGCTTCATCGAGGATCATGTGGAATGCCCTTGGTTTCGGCGGTGCTTCTGGCCTTGTTGCTTCATTTTTCTTTGGGCAGTCTCTAGACATGTGCCCCTTGCCTCCACATCCGAAGCATACCTTATCATTTTGTGTATAATCCTTGGAATAGTGGCCGATCCTTCCACATTTGTAACAGGTTACCTCTTCGTTGCATCTTCCAATGTGCTTCTTCTTGCACTTTTCATACCACTTGGCTCCATACCTTTGGTCATCCAGGTTAGACTTTTAGAACTTTCCCTTATTATCGGGTCTTGAGGATCCTTCAAGCTTCCTTTTCTCGCCAACTTCAGCTTTCTCCAGACCCTTTTCCCTTATTTGGGTCTCAACATTCTTGGCTGCCCAGATGGCGGCTTTCGAAGTGGTTGCTTGTTTGACCATTGGACCAAAGTCCGCTGGTAATCCATTGGCAAACTTGTTGACCTTGGAAAGTTCCGTTGGAACTAGGTAGGGGACAAGCTTCATCTTTTCCGTAAAACTTGCAGCATACTCGGTGACACTCATCCTTCCCTTCTTCAGGTTCTGGAATTCATTGTGTTGGATAAGGTGTCTAAGTCCATAACTTTTTTGGTATATACTTGACCCGACCCGGCATGGTCCATTTGGGTTGCACTTCACCCAAACTGTTTATGGATAATTTTATGAGAATTGTATACTTACGATTTATTAATATATTATAAGTTATAATATATTAATATAAAGTCATGTTATTTAATTAGTTTTAATCTTGAATTAATTATGAATTGATTTAGTGATTAAAAGGAAGACTAATTAAATCATGGGCTATTGTATTTATATGGTGTGGGCCAATGCTCATTTGTTAATGGGCTAAGCTTATATGGAAGTCCATGGATGATCCATGGAGCTTTTAACCCATGGATCCTTGGAAGAGGAAAAGACATGGGTTATTAGGGTTTCACCCTAACCATGCACACTATATAAACAAGCTTATGTTGCATGAAAAAGACACTAATGTGTGTGTAAGTGTGGTGGCCAAAATCAAGAGTTAGTATACTCTCTCATACATTTTCCAAGTTTGTGGTGATTTGTGATTTCCATTTGAGGCATTCATATTATTGGTGCTTGGCTCTCAAACTCCAAGGAATCAACAATCAACAAAAGGTATGTAATTCATCTAGTACTTTTATGGTTAAAAGTACCCCATGCCATGCTAGATAGGTTATAAACCTTGGAAAATAATATTTTGCATGTATCTTAGACAAACATAGATCCAAGGTTTAATAGGGTTGCATGTACACTTAGGAAGTGTTAGAATGCTCAAAACCCAACAGTGGTATCAGAGCCTAGGCTTGTTTGTTTGATACTTGATGCAAAACGGTGATAAAATGTCGATTTTTTGCTGTCTGATTGATGAACTCACCGAGTCCATGGGGGGACTCGCCGAGTTCATGTGTAAACTCATCCTACTCGCCGAGTAGGTTCGTGCACTCGGCGAGTAGGAGCCTCAGAATGCAGATTTTCGACTTTTGCTGCTGGAAATGGACTAGAAACATTACCCTAAACTGTTTTGGTGTTTTAAAACTTGTTTTAGTTGGTGTAATGGTAGTTCTAATCCATTTACAATAGCTTATATCAAAATTTCATGCTTTGTATGTGTTCATATAATTCTTGAAACTTTGATGATCATGTTCATGTTCTTATGAATTTAGAAGATGATAGGAATTATTTGCTGAATTGTTTAGGATTAATTCTTGATCATTTATGTGTTTTAATGGAGTCCATAATTTGTCCTCAAGTTATGGATATCCAAAGGTCACTTCTTTTAAACACACACTTAAAACACATAAGTTACATAAAATGAAGAGTCTTCATTTTTATGAACCTTTAATTCATAAGTTATGAAATGAAAAGTTTTGGATAGTTACAAAACATGCCCTCAAGTTTTGGAATTTGTAAAGTTTCACACACTTTAACAAACTTTAATTCCAAACCCTTAGAGTTTTAAAAGTTAAAATTCAACCATTATACTATTTATAACATTAATGGTTAATTATTATATATATATGTATAAGATCAAGTCGTTTTACCGTTAGTAGGCCTCATTCACGAAGCCGGTCTATAAGGGGGGTATAAGGTTGTTGCCTATAAAATGGCAACTTAATGGGTGTCCATTCTCACCCACCGCTTCCTTGATCGGTGGAGGGTCGTTAGCCGAACGGGTAGGACAATGACTTTAAATTCTCATTAAAACTATAATGAATATTATAAAGTAACTAAACCTTTTATAAATTCCCAATCTTAGTTACTTTAGGAAAATGTGAATATGGTGCTAACCCATGAAATTCACACTTTGTACCTTACCAAGTCGTTGGTGGAGCGTGTGTGGTTAACCGGCACACTAACTTGGACTAGTAAGGATCACGAAGGGTGACTTAATGTTTATCATAGATCGGTGGAGCGTGTGTGGTTAACCGACACATCGATTAGGTGATAATATTAAGGGTACCAAGTGAGTTTGCATGGTTATTCACACCTTGTTTTGTGATCCTCGGCATCCCAGTCACAAAACTTGAGAGGGCACAATCGAGATTGAAACATGCCATTGAAAAGTTCAATGAATCTCAAAAGATCTAGGAGTTTCAAATCCAATTAAAACCTAATAAATTATTTCGTTTTTCATGGTGGAAATTGGTGAATCGTCATTCACCTACCTTCAAATATTTTATAGCTTGGACTACGGCATCCCTCTTCCAAGTTATAAAATATTGTGTTGGGTCCTAGCCTTAATATTTCATATTGGGTGTTATATTAAGGACTTGAATCAACTAACTTGATTTTCTCCCATTGTAGATGTCTAGTTCAGACAACTATGATCTTCCCAAATCGCTTGAAACAAGCTTTCCGCCTGAAGATGATGTCCCTCAACATCGTGCTTCACTCCCCCCACCTCCTCCATTTATTCTTCCTGACCCACAAGCCCGAAGACTTGAAAGGTTCAAGGTCACTCAAGCTCTACTAGAAATGAAACATAAAGATGGAAGACCTGTGTGCACTCATGTCTTAGGAATGAAGTCACACATTGACAGGTTGAGAATGTTGGGTGCTGTTATTTCAAGGAAGTTCAATGTTGACTGGGTTCTTCAGTCACTTCCTGAGTCGTATGGTGAGTTTATTAAAGACTACCATATGACAGATCCTGACATAACCCTAATAGATCTTTCTTATTTGCTTGTTGCTGCTGAATCAGCAATGATTTGGCGCAATGGTCAAGCAAATATTGATGGAAGGTCTAATTCTCAAACTTCCATGGACATGGACAATGGTAACATTGGAAGTCCAGAAAAGCTTTCTCTTCCCAATGAAAAGGGATCGGCCTTGGTCAACCCGGTTGACCAAAAGGTAAAGGGAAAGGCTAAGTCTGTGATTGTCTCATGTACCATTCTCAAAGAGTCTATATGTTTTTATTGTCATGAGAAGGGACATTGGAAGCGAAGCTGCCCTGAATACCTGAAATGTTTGAAAGCAAGTAGAGACAAAATGTTTGACTCGGCTTCAGGTAAGTCCACTATCTAACTTTGTTAAAATTCCTAATTGTTGATTCTTATTACATGATGTGACTAGGTTGCATCTTGATGTTTAGCAGGATCGAGCAAAAGGAAGGTTAAAATAAGAGTGTGCTGAATCTGATCACGAAGATGGATTTCTATCGCATGGTTCGAGGATCGGATTTTTGAGCTACTACTTAAAAGTTATGATAGATTGCTAGGAAATATGTAATATCATAGTTTTCATTTGAAGATGCATTGTAAGGAATATTTTTCCGCATTTTAATAAAGAAATAAAAGTTTTGTTTAGTTTATTTTATATTATATCCCCTTACAATGGCATTTATGGAAAATTAATGTTTGTATGTTTCTAGCAATATTGGAAATATGAGTTTGATTCTCTCATATGTGGTAGTGTCTGAATTTACCAAATGAGGAAAGGTTCTCATCACCCAAGCTTCAGTTAGACAGAAACTTGGAATCATACAAGTTGTATTGTATGATGAATGAGAATTCTCATCTTTGTAAAATTGAGACTAATTCATTGATCACATGCATATGTGAGTCAATTGAAGGACTAAGGAATTAGGCACACTGGGTGTGTGCTGGTCAAGGTCCACCACAAAGATCGATTCGTCATGATTTACTAAAGATTAGTAAATATGGTTATACTTATAAGGTTAAGTATAATTCTGTAACATTGGAAAAGTTTCAATGTATGGCAGAACGGATGAGAAGAATCAAATTTGGCAGAAAGATAAAAGTATCTCAAATCTGAAAAGATGGGAGAGTACTTTAGTATCATGTTTTTATGATCATCTTAATGATTATGAAACCATATCACAAATTCATACTCTAAGGACATCTTAGTGCATTGTTATGACTAAGATGAGGGGTCATGAATTGTTGGAATGGTTAAAATCAAAAAGATGGATCATACATGTTTTTATGATCATCTTAATGATTATGAAACCATATCACAAATTCATACTCTAAGGACATCTTAGTGCATTGCTATGACTAAGATGAGGGGTCATGAATTGTTGGAATGGTTAAAATCAAGAAGATGGATCATACTTCGTTCCAAAACAACTCTTAGAGTCATACTCCAAGATTGTAACATTGAGTGACATAAAGTAAGGTTTAAAACACTTATCAAATGTAGTGTAAAATGTTTTCTACTCCTATACATTTGAAGTTGGTAAGTTGTGTTGTCTTGGATAAGACAAAGACCAACTAAGACCAATTGTGTGAAGTGTTTATCTTAATAAGAATCTGCACTATCCCTTGAATAGTTGTTTTGTCAGGGAATGGTTCTTGACTAGGGAAACTTATATGTCAAGAGGATAGTGGGAGTCTTAAAGATCCTGAAAGGATTTCAAGATTTAGTCAAGAGTAAAACCTGAGTTTTATCACTAGCACACGACTTAAGGTTTGAAACCTATTAAGTTGACATAATTCTTGTTTCTGTGTCTGTTCCTATTAAGTTGACTATGCATATGAGTTCTGTTAGTTCTAAACTGTGTGCATAACAGCTTGAAAGCATTGGTGGGCCTTGTGCTACCAGATGACAAGAAATTAAGATTGAACAAGTTCAATCCATGTAAGGCTGAATTTGTTACTAACCTTGTCTTGTGATTATGGTTTTGACAAATTCACATGGATAGGAACTCATACACCATAAAATCTAAGTGTCATAAGGTTTCTCTCCGATTCATGAAAATGATGGTGAGGAAATGCTTTCACTAAGAAGATTTTAAGTAGATAGCAATTGTGATGTTTGCATTCTCAAAGTCGTTAGTGGAGCGTGTGTGGTTAACCGGCACACTAACATGGACTTGTGAGAAATGGCAAAGGTCTAAACAATTAAGACTATGATTACGGCATCCCTTTTCATAGTTCTGGAAATTGTTTAGACACACATGTGAGCTATCTAAGAAAGGGTGTACGAATCTAAATTTCAGAAGTCCAGCTGATTTCTGGAAATATGTCAGAGCTAGTGGGAGCATAAGTGTTATGCTGATAATCATCATGTTAGTGGGAGCATGATTATTATGTTTAGTGTTGCAAGTTAGCAATGTTAATTATAGAAAAACAAAAGTTTCAATTCGTAAAGTTGTAGGGGTTGAAAAAGTTGTTTTGCTATAATTAAGGGAGAGGAGATTACACTTCATTTCAATCCTAAACAGTTTAGATTGAGATTTTAATCATCATTAGTCAAGGACATATATATGAGTTTTATGTTGGAATGCTTCAACATAAGGAAATTCTATATATATTGCGTTCTCAAATTCGATTATGATTACGACATCCCTCTTCATAGTCGATTTTTGAAAACATGGCAAATAAAAAATATTGTAGCAAAAGACTAATCTAGTATCAGGTCTTTATGTGAGACATCATGAATCGTGTCCCATATGCTTCGGATATAGGATCGGTCACATGTGCTATAATATTTATCCGTTCTAAATTTTTCAAAATGCTTAGAGCATTAAGAGGGAAAAAGGAATAGAACCGGATATGACTAAAATGATTAAGCAATTGTCGAGGACAATCTAAGGTTCTCCAAAGATTGGTTGCTCGGGGACAGTTGGAAGTAGGATATAAATTGTTGGAAATGACCATATTGAAATATTCTGAAAAGAGGTAGCTCTTGTTCAGATATGATAATCAAAATGGGAATATGGAAATTTTCCATATTGGGAGTTGGATATTAAGAATCTATGAGAAAGTTAGAAACTTTTATGCAAGAAGGATGTTCAAAGCAATGTACTTTGAATATGAGACTTCGTTTCCATAGAGTTGATCTCCTTTGGAATCCTCTGTAATGACTGATGACAAGGTTTTGGTGACCTTGTGCATAACCATTACGAGAGGATCAGTGCATATAAGTTTAAAATCTAACAGTTTTTTTTTGGTAAATGGTAGGAATTAGGAATTCTTACATTTACAATAAGGATTTGGGATTGTGAAATGAGCATCATTGGAATCATGTTCAATTGATCTATTTCACAAAGTAAAGATCATAGACAAACATAGTGTGCATACTTGGAGTATGGCATAACTATTGTTTAGAAAACAAAGTGTACATGCTAGGAGCATGGGACGACTGTTGTTTTTGTTCAAGTATTAAGTTGATTATTTGAAACATTATACAATGAATAATGTGTAATCAATATGGTGATAAATAAAAGGTGGTTTTATTTATATTCAAAAGCGTTCTGAGACCATATTGGATTCGATTATTATTGTGTTTCACTTTGCATGTTTTGACTTCCAGAATAGCTAGGTTATTCTTTCCGAATGACTAAGTTATTTAAACACTCCACAGTCGTTCATATGTTGGAAGTAGGTATGAATTAAGACTGTCATGAATCGAGTTTGTAGATGGCTAAACGTGTTTAGACATAGCAATGGTTGCTACAATATTCATGAGTACTCATAAGTTATGAATATTGGAATTAACCCACGCTCACTTGTATCACTTCATGGAATTTATCTCGAGTGATCGTGAGACGGTAATATCATATAAGTCTTCAAACCTAGAGATATGAGTTGTTACCTATGAGTTGGTTGTGCATTGATTGCACGTAAACGCATCAGTAACTTGATGTTATAAAACGTGCCTTTGTGTATAATTCAACAAGTAGTAGAAACAAGTATATGAGTCGAAGTTTATCTGTTCCTTCTAGTCCTTGGAGGATTAGAAGCGATATCTGGGCCCCTCGATGATTTTGTTTTGACCTATGTACCGGGCCCGGTCAGAACCTAATTGATGTGTTCAATTTAGTTCTTTGTCAAACAAATCGGAAATCGGGAAACAAACTGCTGGACAATAAGTACGACGTTGTTCCATGTATTTGTCCGGCTGATATCATGAGAACAGAGGATTATATGATCACTTATCTAAAATGGCGCTTCATAGTTCAACAGAGTTTTCGAGAGCTACGATTGCTGGTTGGTTCCTGAAGTAACATACACAAATACAGTTATTAGACTTATCCAAGTGGGAGACTGTTGGATAAGGTGTCTAAGTCCATAACTTATTTGGTATATACTTGACCCGACCCGGCATGGTCCATTTGGGTTGCACTTCACCCAAACTGTTTATGGATAATTTTATGAGAATTGTATACTTACGATTTATTAATATATTATAAGTTATAATATATTAATATAAAGTCATGTTATTTAATTAGTTTTAATCTTGAATTAATTATGAATTGATTTAGTGATTAAAAGGAAGACTAATTAAATCATGGGCTATTGTATTTATATGGTGTGGGCCAATGCTCATTTGTTAATGGGCTAAGCTTATATGGAAGTCCATGGATGATCCATGGAGCTTTTAACCCATGGATCCTTGGAAGAGGAAAAGACATGGGTTATTAGGGTTTCACCCTAACCATGCACACTATATAAACAAGCTTATGTTGCATGAAAAAGACACTAATGTGTGTGTATGTGTGGTGGCCAAAATCAAGAGTTAGTATACTCTCTCATACATTTTCCAAGTTTGTGGTGATTTGTGATTTCCATTTGAGGCATTCACATTATTGGTGCTTGGCTCTCAAACTCCAAGGAATCAACAATCAACAAAAGGTATGTAATTCATCTAGTACTTTTATGGTTAAAAGTACCCCATGCCATGCTAGATAGGTTATAAACCTTGGAAAATAATATTTTGCATGTATCTTAGACAAACATAGATCCAAGGTTTAATAGGGTTGCATGTACACTTAGGAAGTGTTAGAATGCTCAAAACCCAGCCATGGTGATTGGCTCGGGTGCAACTTCTACTACAATAGGTATTTGCTGAATCACTGGGGGTTGATTCCTATTCCCATTTGCATTCCCGGCTTTACTACGGGTTCTTGCATTCCCGGTTTTATTTACGATCGACGTGTAATTCTCCCTATTTCTCCGAAAAGTTATATGCTAGTTCTAATACCGTAATTAAACGTTTAGAAATCTGAACACATAAAGTCTCTAGATCCGGTCGGGAACAGACCATAGATCCGATCATACAATGCATATCATGAATCATTTAGCACATAAAAGCATGTTAGGCATTTTCCCTAAATTAGCTAGTGCTTGTGTCTATTCAGGTGCTTTACCTAAATTTTATTAGACACACTCCTCACAATCCTTGCTTAGCATTCTAAGTTTAAGTCTAGAAAAAAATCAATATTCCTAGTTCGCTTAAACTAATGCTCTGATACCAACTGTGACATCCCCAAATTCACGGCCAGAAAAGACCGATTTTTTTTTTGTTTATGCTTTATAAAAATCAGAGTACTTATTTTAACAAAAATGTTGCGGAATTTGTTCCCAGAAAACATGATAAATAGGTTATCAAAGCATTTCCGAGGAAATGTATTTTTATTCGTTTTCAAAACATTGGGATGTCATTGTCAATACAGAAACATAAGCATAAACAGAACTTACATTATTACACTAGTGATCTACATCTCTTTTAAATCTCTCAGTGTAAAGTAGCTTCGCATCGACACCTGTGATACAAATAAGCTTGAGTGGGTCAGATTGGGAAACCTGGTGAGTACATAGGGTTTTCAACCCACAATAATATAATTATTATGTTTAAACATCAAACAATCAACCCAATTACCCATCCCCATTATCTTCCTTACTCTCAAGGGTCTACCCTAAGAGTCATCTATTCGTTCATTTCGAAGTCCCTTGCCTCCTAGGGTTATAAGACAGGCACTAAGTCCATAGCTGCCAATGTTCGTTCGTAAAGCACTAAATCCATAGCTGCTAAAGTTCATTCATCGGGTACTAAATCCATAGCTACCAGTGTAAATAGGTACTAAGTCCATAGCTACCAACGTTTATCAGGTACTAAGTCCATAGCTACCAACGTTTATCTATCAGGTACTAAGTTCATAGCTACCAATGTTTATCTATCAGGGACTAAGTCCATAACTGCCGATATTATTTAGGCACTAAGACTATAGCTGCCAATGTTCATTCACATCATCTTTCATCCCTCGTCATTCATCTACCCATGTTTCACCCAACATATTTGTAGATATAAAATACATATACAGTTTAAATCATATAAAACTTGTATAAAATCGTTCATCCAGCATAGATAGCAAGTATACCAATAATATGCACACATAGCACGTAATTTATATAAAATACTTCATATCTATGTGTAAGATGAAAGTAACTATGCACTCACCTGGAAGGTGGTGTTTCTGCACTCGAACAACGCTTCGTTACTTCTTAAAACAATTTCCCTCGACAAAACCTAGTAACAATACCACTAAGGTTTAGTCTAACGTTAACCGCGACTAATTAATAGCCTAACTATTAGTATTATATAAGCGTTAAATAACACTCAATATAATTCATAATAATAGCCCAAATAATCATTTTAAGGACCTAATAACATTACTATAATTATTTAAAAGTTATATTAAAAATTGCGTAGGCGTTGCTCACTTACAACGGATTTTAAAGAAAACCGGGCTTTGCTCGGAGCAGCGTTTCCGAACCGAAAGACCCTTTTTCTCGGGACTCCGGGAGCCTCGGGACTTCCTTTAGAGGCTAGGGATTTTTCCTAGGGCTTAGGGGTGGTTTGGGGAGCTAGAGAGAGAAAGAAACTAGAGAGAGAATGAGAATTGGTGTGAAAAGTCCGGAAACCCTTGCCCCCTTTTATAGCCTGCGAGGCCTCGGACTACGCTGGGCGTAATCCTTGGCTACGCGGGGCGTAGATCGGATAAGGCTCCAGCTCGCGAACAGCTGGCTCACACTCGGACTCGGAAGGATAAGGCTAAAGGTACGCCGGGCGTACCCAAATTCGGACGTGGGGCGTAAGGCGAAACGAGGCGACGTGTCTCCATCCGAAGCGAAGCCTTGGGCAACAAGCAACGGCTCAGATCTTGCCACGTCATCACAGTTTGGCAAATTCGACTACAAACTTTAAAAATTCGCAACTTTCACGTACGAGCTCCGTTTTTGACGTTCTTTATATCCACGCATAGGCGGGAACGTACTCTACAACTTTCGTTTAGACTCCGTCGGCTAATTTTGAATTTATTTTAAAAGTTATATTTTTAACAGGCCGGGACAGGATTGGTCCGTTAAAAATTCATAACTTCTTCATCCGACGTCCGTTTTCGTCTGTCTTTTTATTGTTGTGCTACTATTAACGAGATCTTCGATTCTCGTTTAGGTTGTGTCGGCTAAAAACCGCTCGATCTAATATTCGAACTTCGGGTTGTACACTACGAAGCCGAAACTTCGAAATATCATAACTTCCTCATACCAAGTCAGATTTGGGCGTTCTTTTTATGGACGCTCTCGGTTTAACGCTTTCTACGACTTTCGTTTAGATTGCTAAGGCTAAAACTCGCTCTATCGTAAATTCACTATTTACGCTTCTCGGTGCCGTGCCGGTTTTGCCGTAAAACTTTGACGGGTCATAACTTCTTCGTTATAACTCGGATTTCGGTGTTCTTTATATGTACGGAACCCTTGAGACATATTCTACAGCTTGGTTAAGATTATTTATTCTAAATAATCTTTTGTCGAAAAGTCGTTTTCGACCCCTATTATCTCTAAATTGACTAGCCCGGATCTACGGGCGTTACAGAGGACGTCATGCGTAGTATCACAACAATTGTATCATAGTAAGTATAGTAAACACAACCAGACATTGAATACATATATGAAAAAGGTTTACATTGTTCGATACATAGTTTTGTTCATATCAAAAGGAAAATGAAAGACATGACTCTAACGCTCCGACTTCTTCGAACTCCTGGAAGTACCTGTCTACTAGTTTCCTGAGAATACAAGTAGTTTTGAAAGAATATCAGCATAAAGCTGGTGAGTTCATAAGCATTTAGTTTTGGTGGAAAAGTGTTCTTTGAATCCTTTTGAAAAATGTTCCTCAAGAAAATCCTATATTTTCTTATAAAAAGCGTGTTTGAAAGAGTGTCTATTAGTATGAAATAAACCATCAGTTTTAGAAATGGCAGTGTTATCTTGGGAAAATCCCATATTTTCCCTAAAAACAGGTTATCCGTCCTAGAGGTAGAGATGCAAGTTTAGAAGTCCCTGATTACTATGAGTATATGTGAAAGTAGTTCTATTACTCAAAATAAAACAAATGAAGAGTAGAGTCCGTAAACCAAAGTTAGTTTATACTTATTTGCGAGTCGTATAACCATACTTGATATGACCTAGAGACCTTTATAACGTTCTTCAGGCATTAAGCTAAATGACATTTGTCCACCACAGGCATGCCTGCCTAACTGTAGCTAGCAGTTCTGGTGTGGGATTGTCAGTCCCGAATAGATCTATTCACAAATCTCACGCTCTCCCTCCAGGAGACTCTGGTTATACTGAGATAGGATTTAACCCTGTACACCTAAGGGTACAGTATTGAAGTAGAGCCTCACAATTATGTATAATCTAGTTTACTAGCGAGAAACAGTATAAAACAATAATTATCCTTGAATAAATGTACTTTATACTCCTGAGAAACATATAACATAAACTAAATCTGCCATAGCTTATATATATTCATCCATGAAATTTGATTTAGTAGAAACTGCCTAGAGGGTTATCCCAAACTATACCCATTATAGTTTTTTAGAATTTGTATGGAAAATGCTTTGTAAAAACCTTTCTGAAAGCTATGAAGTTAGATTTCCAAAATAACAGTTTCCCTTATGCTCAACATATTACAAAAGGGATAAAATATCCGAGTATGTTATTAAACGTGGAAATCGTTGGACTGTATTAATAAGTTTAAAACTTAATAAAATACTTTGAGTTTGGCTTGTATTCCCCCCCCCCTGAAAACATTAAAAACACGGAAAATGTAGAGGTATGAACTCACTTCGGGCGATTCGAATGAAAGATCGATACGGAAAGCGGGATGTTCAAGTGAAGCCTTGAACACAATCTGATCCTAATTAACATGTAATGACACAAAAAGGAGTCAAATGAAGGTATTTCCTTACTAAATGTGATGGAGAACCGCTCTAAGAACTTGGGACAACTCACACTAAGTGCTAGGACCTTAAAGGATTGCATGTGGGAGGTGGATGGCCACCTTAAAGGTGTGTACGGCCATGGGTGTGCGGCCCAAAGGGTGTGCGGCCGTACACTCATGATGAGAGGTGCCTTTGTGGTGTTTTTAAGGTCCATACTTGCATCCATGAAGTGTTCTAGGTCCATACTTAGTTGTAGTACAAGTTTAGGGTCCAAAAAATGAGTTTGTGGTCCTAGAAGGTGTGTGTGGTTGCACACGGGGGTGTGTGGTCGCACACTTGGGTGTGTGGTCGCACACTTGGGTGTGTGGGCGCACACTTGAGTGTGTGGCCGGACACTTGAGTGTGTGGTCGTACACCCAACAAGATAATGTCCAAAATGCCAATTCCAAGGTGCAACAAGGCTAGGGTCATGTCTATCTCGAGTTTGGAAGTCAAACTCTCACTTTGGAGGGTGTTTTAAGGGTGTGCGGCCGCACTCACTTCCAAACACGAAGAACATGTTGATTTTTGTACACTTAAGGCTTAGATAGAGTGGTCTTTCATGGTTTGCAAGCTAGAGGATGAATTACTCACGTTTTTGACGCTTTGGAGGGTTTGTGGTTGAAGAAGCTTGAGAGAAATTGTGTTGTGTGCTGCCAAGGTGTTAAAGGAATGAAAGGAAAGGGGTCTATCCTTTATATAGGAGTGAGTGTGCTGTCTAAAGGTGAGTGTTATGTCAAAGCTAGTGGGAGCATAATTGTTATGCTAAATAATTATTATGCCAGTGGGAGCATAATCAATTCTGATAAGTATTGTTAATTATAGAAAACAAAAGTTTCGCTTGGAAAAGGTTGTTTTGCTATAATTAAGGGAGAGGAGATTATACTTCATTTCAATCCTAAAAGTTTAGATTGAGATTTCAATCATTTTTAGTCAAGGATATATATATGAATTTTATGATGGAATGGTTCAACATAAGGGAATTCTATATATATTGCGTTCTCAAAATTCGATTATGATTACGGCATCCCTCTTCATAGTCGATTTTTGAGAAACATGGCAAATATTGTAGCAAAAGACTGATTTAGTATCATGTCTTTATATGATACATCATGAATCGTGTCTCATATGCTTCGGGTATAGGATCGATCACATGTGCTATAATATCTATCCGTTCTAATTTTTCAATAATGCCTAAAGCATTAAGAGGGAAAAAGGAATAGAACCGGATATGACTGAAATGATTAAGCAATTGTCAAGAACAATCTGAGGTTTATCTAAGATTGGTTTCTCATGGACAGTTGGAAGTATGATGTTAAATTTGGAAAGGGCAATATTGACATATTCTGAAAAGAGGTAGCTCTTGTTCAGAAGTGATAGTCAAAATGGGAATATGGAAATGTTTTCCATATTGGGAGTTGGATTTTAAGAATCTATGAGAAACTTTTATGCAATAAGGATATTCAAAGGAATGTACTTTGAATGTGAGACTTCGTTTACATGGAATTGATCACCACTGGAATACTTGGTAATGTCTGTTACCAGGTCTTTGTGACTTTTGTGCATAGTCATTGCAAGAGGATCAATGCATATGAGTTTAAAATCTAACAGATTACAGTAAATGACAAGAATTTGATATTCTTACATTTACGGTAAGGATTTGGGATTGTGAAATGAGCATCATTGGAATCATGTTCAATTGATCTACTTCACAAAGTAAGGATCATAGACAAACATAGTGTGCATACTTGGAGTATGGCATGACTATTGTTTAGAAACCATAGTGTACATGCTTGGAGCATGGGACAACTATTGTTTTAATTCAAGTATTAAGTTGATAAATCGAAACAGAATAATTTGTAATCAATATGGTGATGAATAAAAGGTGTTTTATTTATATTCATAAGTGATGAGACCATATTGGATTCAATTATTCTTGTGTTTCACTTTGCATGTTTTGACTTCCATAATAACTAGGTTATTCTTTCCGAATTACTAAGTTATTCAAACTTCCACAGTCGGTCATACGTCGGAAGTAGGTATGAATTAAGACTGTCATGAATTGGGCTTGTAGATGACTAAAGGTGTTTAGACATAGCAATGGTTGCTACAACATTCATGAGTGCTCATAAGTTCTGAGTATTGGAATAAACCCACGCTCACTTGCATCACTTCATGGAATTTATCTCGAGTGATCGTGAGACGGTAATATCATATAAGTCTTCAAACCTAGAGATATGACCTGTTGCCTATGAGTTGTTTATACATTGATTGTACGTAAACGCATTGGTAACTCGATGTTATAAAACGTGCCTTTGTGTATAATTCAACAAGTAGTAGAACAAGCATATGAGTCGAAGTTTATCTGTTCCTTCTTGGATTAGAAGCGATATCTGGGCCCCTCGATGATTTTGTGTTGACCCATGTACCGGGCCCGGTCAGAACTAAGTTGATGTGTTCAATTAAGTTCTATGTCAAACAAATCGGGAAATCGAGAAACAAAATGCTGGACAATAAGTAAGACATTGTTCCATATATTTGTCCGAAACGCACCTAAACGTAGTAGGGTTCTTTGATGCTTCCTCATTCCCTGAGGTCAGACTCCCCCTGTTTCCTCATTGTTCTTTTCTGTTGGGCAGTCTATTTTGAAGTGTCCCATTTCGCCACATGTACAACACACTTGAACTATGCTAGCGTCGGTAGTGGAAGTGATGTGTTGAATCAGGGTCTTTGCGAAGCGAGCTTCTTGGCCATCCTTAGCCCTTGGACAATTTCTTTTGAAATGTCCGGGTTCGCAACAATTGTAGCAAACCTGACCCATTTTTACACCAGTAATCGAGGTGTTTGGCTGTGCCGGTGCCCTGCAGTAACGAGTTGTGTGTCCTTGCCTGTTGCAGTTCTTGTTGGATAAGGTGTCTAAGTCCATAACAATATTTGAGATGCACTTGACCCGACCCGGCATGGTCCATTTGGGTTGCACTTCACCCGAACGATTTGGATAACCTTTTGAGAATAATGTGTTTATGATTTGTTAATATATTATAAGTTATAATATATTAATATGAAATCATATTATTTAATTAGTATTGATCATAAATTAATTTAGAATTAATTTAGTGATAAAAAAGGTGACTAATTAAATATGGGCTCTTGTATTTTATATAGTGTGGGCTAATACTCATTTGGAATGGGCTAGGCTTGCATGGGAGTCCATGGATGGTTCATGGAGCTTTTAACCCATGGATCATTGGAAAGGAAGATTCATGGGTATTAGGGTTTACATGGATGTAACCCTAATCCACCACACTATATAAAGGCGTCCTTGGCACTTGAAATGGCACTAGTTGTGTGTGTACAAGAGTGGTGGCCAATTCAAGAGTGTGCATTATTCTCTCAAGTGTTTTCCAAAGTTTGTGGTGATTTGTGATTTCCATTTGAGGCATCCACACTATTGGTGCTAGGCTCTCAAACTCCAAGCAATCAACCACTACTAAAATGTATGTCATTCTACTAGTAATTTTATGATACAAGTTCCCCATGCCATGCTAGTTAGGATGTAAAACCTTGGAAATTCTTATTTGCATGTATTTTAGAGAAAACATAGATCCAAGGTTTATAGGGTTGCATGTACACCATAGGAGTGTTAGAATGCTCAAAAACCCAACAGTTCTTACATTACCATTCACAACATTTTCCTACGTGGTGGAAGTTGCATTCCTCGCAATTTGGAAGTTTTCTAGCATATCGCCGCACTGGCATTGGCACTGGTTTGGTGGATGTTGTGGTTGTAGGAGTTATCACAGGTTGTTATCTCTTGGCAAGTTTTTGAGACAACTTGCGCTCCCTCTTGTTCCAAAATTTTCGTTTGACGCTCTTAGGTTTGGGAGTTGGAGTGCCCTCCTGGATAAGCCCTTGTTGGCTTCCTGGCGTGCTGCTACAATTCGAGGTGTGGAAACTGTTCCCATTCCCATTTGGATTGTTAGCGTTAAGAACAGCTAGGGCGGCTGCTACGGCTGCCGTGACAGTAGCTTGGAACGTAGCTGAGTCCATCTGGAGGATTGGTGTCTTACCGGTGGTTTGGTTACGTTCCTTCGGAGGCATGATCTTTTACATGTCAAGAGAAGAAGTTTGTGAGCAACAATGGTTGCCTCTGGATGTATCCTAAATGTTTATCTATGCATTGGGATTTCCCGTTTTGCTATCTGACTCTCATTGATTCGACCCACATCCCCATGATGTGGTCTTAGCAAGAATAGAAAAGATCTGAAAACAATAGAATTCTCATACAATAAATTTACGAACTCCTGGTTGCTCAGCTCATTGAGCTGGCTGGATAACTCTCATATTTTCGCCGGCTCTAGATGATATGAAGGGTTAGCTATAAGGGTAGCTCCGGGGATCAAGTCGACACAGGATTCAACTTGACGCTCGGGAGGAATTCCTGGAATGTCTTTGGGAAAGACATCAGGAAAGTTGCGGACTTCAGAGATGCTCTCGAGGTCTTTAACTTTTTGCGTCACATTGAAACATGAGCCAGGAATGCATAGCATCCCTTTCACAGATACTTCTGGGCTTTGGCGCAGGAAATGATACGGAGGTTCGAACAAATTTTATCACTATAACCAGTGAGGACTTCGAAAGATTAAGATGAATCACTTTCTCGAAGCAAAGGATATCAGCACGATTTGGGGCTTAACCATCCCATGCCGATTAGGATATCGAAGCTTAGAAAGGAATGATAGTCTAAGTACATCCTATGATACATGTTTTGAGAACAAAACAGTGATAGGACCTTGATAAAGTTGTTTAATTTGCATGATGTCGATCTAAGGTATATTTTTGACAATGAAAATCTTTAACTGATATATGCTTATTGCCATTATAACTGAAACTGAGATTACACATATTTCGGAAGCCTTGACCTAAAAGTAGGTCTAGATCATACTAATACCGAGGATATCTTGGCAACAAGAAAGACAGAGATGTTTAAGGAAAAGAACTACTCAGAACATAGATATGAAAGTTATTCCTTAGACCAAAAAGGAAGGATGAGTAGAGTATTCTCCTATCGGCGACGGATACTCCTCGGATGGATCCTTAAGTTAGCCAACTGGCACTCCATGTCAAGCAGGCGGCTCTCGTATACTGACTGGCGTGCTCGAAGCTCTATGACCTCAGTTCGAGTGGTAGCTAGCTCTCGTTGTAGAGCTTCATTGTCCCTCATAGTTCTCCCATGAGCAACTTCAAGATTGCGAATGCGGTTTGTGTTGGCATCCGAGTCTGCCTCAAGCTCCACAGTTCGCTGAATGGCCGCCACGTTTAGTTCGATGTTGCGGTCCACTCGGCGGACTGTGATTGGAAGAGCTTTATCTGCGGAGCCTCCCTCGTTCACATTGTAGAAGCGGCGATCCCCATCGTACGAGCGGGGTTGGCCTTGTTCGTGACTCCACCTATCCAGGCTTCCGAACCACATAGGCGTTGGGCCTTCGAACTCAAGTCGGGGGCTAGGATTTGGTATCGGGGCTACTTGAGGTAGGTTCTCGACTTTGGGTTCTGAGTCAGTCTCTTCAGGAAATGGTTCGGCGAAGTCATCGTCCAAAGGAATCTCATGGTTCTCTTCCCGCGCTGGTTCGAGCCATCCATCATCTCCTTAGTTGGGAAAGTACGGGTCGCCAGGGAGATGGAATCCGGCCATGCTATCTATGCGAGATAAGGAGTAAAGGGATAGTTATTAGGCATCGAATCTAATAATACTTCCAATGTATTACAGCTACATGATTGATTCTTGAAGAATGGATCCTTGGGTAAGTCTTCGGTTCGGTTGTTATAGCATCCTAAAATACTCCTATAGTATTTTAACCCTTATGTTTGGTTCTAGAACTTTTCTGGTACCTAGGTAAGTTTTAGGCTTGCTGCAACACCACAGTCACTCCCAAGCACATGTTGGTTATGTCTCGAATGAATATAGTTGATCAGGCTATATTGACCCTAGACATAATTACATAACTGCCCAGGTTTAACCGCGATGTCCAACATCCAAATACTTTTGTTTTGTTCTACTTATGACACTGGTTCGGGTACTTAGGTATACTTGTATACTTTTTATAAAAATACTTATATTTTTGAAAATATACTTTTAGTTTAGAGCACTTAGGCCCCTTAATATTTATAGTTGTATACCATGTAAGGTTCGATATACTTAGTTCTCTATAAACAAGGGCTCTGATACCAATCTGTCACACCCCCAAACCGGAACGGCGGAAACGTTCGGGGGCGGAGGACGTCATGCGTAGTATCACAACAATTGTATCATAGCAAGCGTAGTAAACACAATCAGACATTGAATACATATATGAAAAAGGTTTACATTATTCGATACATAGTTTTGTTCATATCAAAAGGAAAATGAAAGACATGACTCTAACGCTCCGACTTCTCCGAACTCCTGGAAGTACCTGTCTACTAGTTTCCTGAGAATACAAGCAGTTTTGAAAGAATATCAGCATAAAGCTGGTGAGTTCATAAGCATTTAGTTTTGGTGGAAAAGTGTTCTTTGAATCCTTTTGAAAAATGTTCCTCAAGAAAATCCTATATTTTCTTATAAAAAGCGTGTTTGAAAGAGTGTCTATTAGTATGAAATAAACCATCAGTTTTAGAAATGTCAGTGTTATCTTGGGAAAATCTCATATTTTCCCTAAAAACAGGTTATCCGTCCTAGAGGTAGAGATGCAAGTTTAGAAGTCCCTGATTACTATCAGTATATGTGAAAGTAGTTCTATTACTCAAAATAAAACAAATGAAGAGTAGAGTCCGTAAACCAAAGTTAGTTTATACTTATTTGCGATTCGTATAACCATACTTGATATGACCTAGAGACATTTATAACGTTCTTCAGGCGTTAAGCTAAATGACATTTGTCCACCACAGGCATGCCTGCCTAACTGTAGCTAGCAGTTCTGGTGTGGGATTGTCAGTCCCAAATAGATCTATTCACAAATCTCACGCTCTCCCTCCAGGAGACTGTGGTTATACTGAGATAGGATTTAACCCTGTACACCTAAGGGTACAGTATTGAAGTAGAGCCTCACAATTCTGTATAATCTAGTTTACTAGCGAGAAACAGTATAAAACAATAATTATCCTTGAATAAATGTACTTTATACTCCTGAGAAACATATAACATAAACTAAATCTGTCATAGCTTATATATATTCATCCATGAAATTTGATTTAGTAGAAACTGCCTAGAGGGTTATCCCAAACTATACCCATTATAGTTTTTTAGAATTTGTATGGAAAATGCTTTGTAAAAACCTTTCTGAAAGCTATGAAGTTAGATTTCCAAAATAACAGTTTCCCTTATGCTCAACATATTACAAAAGGGATAAAATATCCGAGTATGTTATTAAACGTGGAAATCGTTGGACTGTATTAATAAGTTTAAAACTTAATAAAATACTTTGAGTTTGGCTTGTATTCCCCCCCCCCCTGAAAACATTAAAAACACGGAAAATGTAGGAGTATGAACTCACTTCGGGCGATTCGAATGAAAGATCGATACGGAAAGCGGGATGTTCAAGTGAAGCCTTGAACACAATCTGATCCTAATTAACATGTAATGACACAAAAAGGAGTCAAATGAAGGTATTTCCTTATTAAATGTGATGGAGAACCACTCTAAGAACTTGGTACAACTCACACTAAGTGCTAGGATCTTAAAGGATTGCATGTGGGAGGTGTATGGCTACCTTAAAAGTGTGTACGGCCATGGGTGTGCGGCCCAAAGGGTGTGCGGCCGTACACTCATGATGAGAGGTGCCTTTGTGGTGTTTTCAAGGTCCATACTTGCATCCATGAAGTGTTCTAGGTCCATACTTAGTTGTAGTACAAGTTTAGGGTCCAAAAAAATGGGTTTGTGGTCCTAGAATGTGTGTGTGGTTGCACACGGGAGTGTGTGGTCGCACACTTGGGTGTATGGCCGCACACTTGAGTGTGTGGTCATACACCCAACAAGATAATGTCCAAAATGCCAATTCCAAGGTGCAACAAGGCTAGGGTCATGTCTATCTCGAGTTTGGAAGTCAAACTCTCACTTTGGAGGGTGTTTTTAAGGGTGTGCGGCCACCTTATGAGGGTGTGCGGCCGCACT
The DNA here is from genome assembly GCF_052849685.1 of Lactuca virosa. Lineage (NCBI taxonomy): Eukaryota > Viridiplantae > Streptophyta > Magnoliopsida > Asterales > Asteraceae > Lactuca > Lactuca virosa. Next base: position 342,254,472 of record NC_136433.1, read on the forward strand.
CACTTCCAAACACGAAGAACATGTCAATTTTTGTACACTTAAGGCTTAGATAGAGTGGTCTTTTATGGTTTGCAAGCTAGAGGATGAATTACTCACGTTTTTGACGCTTTGGAGGGTTTGTGGTTGAAGAAGCTTGAGAGAAATGGTGTTGTGTGCTGCCAAGGTGTTAAAAGAATGAAAGGAAAGGGGTCTATCCTTTATATAGGAGTGAGTGTGTTGTCTAAAGGTGAGTGTGCTGCCAGGAGGTGTGTGTGCGGCCGCACACCCATGTGTACGGCCGTATACTCCCTCTAAGGGTGTGCATGGCCTTGTTTTGACAGTATACGACTTGCTGACTCATTCCTTAACTCAACCTTGGTCATACTTAAGCTTAGAATCACTTAAACGAACCCTCAAACAGTGCAAGAAGTCAACAAAACATGTTTAACTTTGATTGAATTGACTAAGTGTGCGAGGTAGAAGTTCCGGGTTGTCACATCAACTACAAAAATAAAATTTAGGACTTGAAAACTTCTGATGGGTATGTCATCTAACTTCTTCAAAATCACTACTAAAATTATCATATCTAATGTGTTTACTATTCATCTTACACATAGGGATGAACATCGGAACCGGATACCCGCTTTTGGAATCAGAACCGCCTCAGAACTGCCGGTTTTGGAATTGGAACCGCCTTAAGCGGTTCCGGTTCCGTTTCCAAAAGTTATGGAACCGCCTTAAGTGGTTCCGGTTCCGGTTCTCGTTTTTTCGGAACCGCTACCCGCTGGGTACCCGCCGGAACCGGTTTATATATATATATATATATATATATATATATATATATATATATATATATATATATATATATATATATATAATTTCATATAAATATATGTGTTACTTAGACCGGTTTAGAATATATTTATCTGATTTTGTCCGTCTTTGGTCCGAATTGATTTAATCTGGATCGAACTAAATTACGGTTTTATCGACAAAAGTTAACAAAATTAATGTAACCGTGTTACCCGCTCCCGGAACCGGAACTGCCGGTTCCAGGACTGGTTCCAAACATTTAAGAACTGCCTATAGCGGTTCTGGTTCCGGTTCCGGTTCTAACTTTCTAGGAACCGCCGGTTCCGGTTCCGGTTCCGGTACTCGCCAAATGAGGCGGGTACCCGCCTATGCTCATCCCTACTTACACATATAAATACTTTACCATGACTATAAACACCACAAACATAATATTGTTTGACAATATATTATGATTGCTTATGTTAATAATTACCCCTATGTGCAAATTTTGGTAAAAGAACTTACAATTGCAGTACTATCGTTCTTTTATGTCTTGGTAAGAGATTAACTAAAACGAGTACTTTGTTTTCATGATTGGCAAGAACATGTGCTTATTAATTATTATCTTAGTGGGATCATATATGCATTTTTCTAACGGGATTAGTTAAAATAGGGTATTTAAAATAATTAAATTGAAAAAGTTAATTATTGCTAAACATGTGGACTTTGTTGTTGCACATGTGAATCGCTAAACTTAAAGTAAATATTTTAAAAATTAAATCGTCTTGGATCCAATAACATCGGAATCAATACTTTATTTTTCACATTTATCAACATGTATTTTATTTTTTATGAAGTTCATTTTCACCTACAATTTGTTTTTGGTGTCTATTCTAAAATGTGTGATTTAATATATAATGCTTATCGATAGTTGTTAGCTGCAAAAGTATTAAAGAAACAATCATGGACATGGTGGTACCATAAAAAAAGGTATAATACATGGTCTCAAAGACATGAGGAACCAAAATTTGCAATCGATGATCACGAACAAGGGACATACGTTTATTTGGATTTTCATATCAACAATGATGAGATGCAATCACTAAAATGATAATGAAAATAGATTTTATAATAGCAATAAAAACACAATTGGTAACAAACGTTTTGCCTATGATCATTAGAATGATCTAGAGAAGAAGATGCAGGAGGATATGATCGATGGGTGGTACTTTAGGTATGTTGTTGCATTGATGATATATAGGATTTTTTTTTCATGGTTAAAAAGGGTAAAAAGGTAAACTGTTTTTTATGATCAATAATTAAGCATTACTTTTAATCATTGAATTTAGTTTAAGTTATATAACTCAGGGGTAAATAAAGTACTTCAACTTTCTTAATCATTGAATTTATTAACCCATAATGGCAGCATATAATCCTTTCTTTCTTTATTATTGCAATATACCTTATTTTTCTACCTATAATAGCAACATATTTTATTTGTTACATATTAATATTACCAATAATGAACTGTACATGTGTTACTCTTCTAAGTAAAGAAATGTAAGCATGTTGCCATTATGTGTAGATAAAATGCAAGTATGTAGAGTAAATAAAAGTATCTTGATGGGTAAAAATAAAGTACAACGACTAAATTGGTAAAAAGACTAAACTACATTGTTGTTTCTTTCAATTTGCCTTCTTATATAGATCTTATTAATATAATCAAATATCTTAATGTTGTCTCTTTTATTTTAAATGTAAATAATTATGGAAAGAACTGTAAATTTGTTTTTAAATTTTAATGTTAGAATTCAAGTACCGGTAAGGAATAATTGTTGGAATGTCTATGCTTTTCTACAAGCTCTCCTTTATTTGTGGTTTAGACTTTGAACAATTGCTACTGGAATTTTGATGGTCTTTTGATTAGAAAATTTGGATTTAGTTATTGTAGGCTTGTAGTATTGAATTTGTTATTTAAGCTCTTGTTTGATGTAAATGTAAATATTTTTTTTTTTTAAACGACAAATTAACTAACATACTCCTAAATAAACTACCCATGTCCCCACCGAGACTTGAACCCATGATCTCTCATTTAAGAGAGTCACTCCTTACCGTTAGGCCATTGGTCATTTGGTAAAATAGTAGTATATATTTGGCACAATTTCTATAATTTCCAAAAGTATAATAAATGCCAATCTTCTCATGATTCTTAAAAAATTATTGTGGTTTTAGCATTATACTTTTTGATTGATTTTGGTACAAGGATAAATTTGATAGTTCAACCGATACAACATTGTACGTCCATTCTTTTAACTAAAATTTAAGAAAAAACCGCGAGCACCACCTTTTTCACTTTTCTAGTATAATAATTAATAACATAATAATAATAGCTTGGTTTTTGTTGTAATATACTTTTCTAACGGGCTAAATAACAAAACTATTATATATATTTTTTGGAAACGACAAATATCATAAAAATATAATAAAAATATTTACCAGGAAAGTATTTTTATTCTAAGAACAAAGACTAAATCTTAGAATATTCAAACATATTTATTAAAACTTATTTGAAAAAAAAGGTTTAAGAACTTCCAACTTATATTTCACACAATATGATTCTTACAAGGAAGATAGAGAGAGAAGTGTATATGCTTTTCGATGCCTCTCTATCGGAAAATAAACACACTTATTTATACAAGATTTTAAGTGGACAACTCAATTATAGAGAAAACCCACGATAAGGTAGCTGGTCCACCTATTATTCAAACTTATTCACAGCTGGCTTCAATAATTCTCAGGACTGCTGTGAGGTGGGGCAGGTTTCTAGAGAAAATTTGACAAACCAGGCAAAGTAGGATAATAATTTAAACAAACAGACAAACAGCTGTAAAGTGGTCCGAACACGTTGCTTTTTAGAGTCGACAGTATCTGGCTCCACGTATATTGGTTCTCTTCGAAAGAAGGCCTAGTGTATGGAGTATAGCGTCATCCCATCCGTCATCTTCAAGAATGTAACTGGTACAGTTACATTCTTCCTCTTTGTTATTGTCTCCTGTGGAATCGTCATCCCTTACGTATCCGAGGCCCGTACAATAATATTTGTGAGTTTCATATGGGCCTAGTTTTTTATTCGTGTCTTGTGATTCACCAGTCCAGTCTCCTTTAGGCTTGTATGCATGGACCGGGTTGTTTCTGAAAATGGGCTTTTCCTCTTCTTCAGTTATGCAGTTGATTGACAGGGAATTGTTAGGCCTTTGGGCTCTTTTTGCCTGATCTATGATTTCTTTTCCTTGGGCTTTGGTTTGGCTTTGGGCTTCAACTTTATTAGCCCGTATTGAGTATGTTCCAAAACGTGCTCCATACCATTCCCATCTTCCGCTATCGTCATGGGTTTCTGCTTCATACCATTGGGTTTTACAATTTTTTTCCTTTTTATGGGCTTCATGAAATTGGGCCAGATTCATGTTTGCCATGCTTTGTGGTTTTAAGGTTGAAGGACTTTCTTGAGTAAATCTTTGGGCTAAAGGGTAAGTAACTTCCTGCGGTTGGTCCTTGGTTTTGATTATGGGTTTTGGTAGTAACTTCAATTCTTCCAAAAGGCTTTGCATTTGCTTGAGTTCTTCCATCCTTTGGTCTTTACTAATTCTCTTATCCTGGATTGCTTCTTCGGCTACTTTCATTATCATCTTGGCCTCTGGCTGCTTCTCGTGATCCTGCAAACAAAAGGTTACCATTCGTGATAAGGAGTCTGCTAAAACATTTTGTTTCCCATCAATATGTTCGATATTGATTTGGACTCCAGTTCCTGTAACTGCATCTGTAAACTTTAACCACCGGACTCTTGAGGCTTTGTTGGAATTAGTTTTGTTGTAAAAACTAATTATTGCCTGGCAATCAGTTCTGAGGGTTATTTCCTTCTTGTCTAAGTAATGGATCTTCAATTTCTCCAGTGTGTTTATGCAGGCATTGATTTCAGCGTCAATGGTGGATTGTATAGTTTTAAACCTCCCGCTGGTATAGGCGCAAACTTGTTCTTGAGACTTTGGGTCTCCTTTCTTGTTCTTCCACTTGCAAATTCCTCCCCATCCTTCCATGCATCCATCCGTTTCTAGGATTAAATAGGCTTCTTTTGGTGGGATTTGAAGGTCTGGTAACTCTTGAACCTGCCTCTTTATCTTCTTTATCAGTTCGTAATATGAAGGTTTGAGCCTTTTGTCTCCATGCAGGCTTGTTTTTTCATATAGGGGTCCAAGTAAGATACCAAGCTTTGGGATATATCCTCTTGCGTAATTAAGAATTCCTAAGAATGATCGTAGGCCTGCTTTTGTCTTCATATTTTCCTCATTGAAATCAGCAATTTTCTTAATTATGTGTGGTTGGAGTTTAAGCTTCTGCCTTCCAACGACTGCTCCGAGGAAATCTATTTCTGTTACTACAATCTTCATTTTTGTTGGAGAGAGGACGAGGCCAAATTCTTTGCACTTTTGAACCAATATCCTTAAATGGTGTTTATGTTGCTCTTCGTTTTCTGAGAAGACCAAAATGTCGTCAATGTAAACTGCGATAAAATTTTCTGTTCCTCTAAAACATCGATCCATTTTTCGTTGGAAGATTGCTGGGGCATTTTTTAGCCCAAATGGCATAACTAGCCATTCATATAATCCTCCTGGTACCAGAAAAGCAGTCCATGGTATGGATGCTTCTTCCATTGCTACTTGATGGAATCCTGATTTTAAATCAAATTTGGAATAAATCTTGGATCTCCCGATTCTGTGTAGCAACGTGTTAATACCTGGCAGAGAGTATTGATCTTTGTACGTATTGTCATTCAATGTTCGATAATTGAAGACCATACGTTCCTTTCCTTTTATCTCTTCACCAGTTTTGGTGTCGATTGTTGTGCCTGAGTTGACTAACATGGCCATGGTCCTGTGTCTACTTGAACTGTGTCTTATAACTCCTAATTGTAGTAGAGCATCAATGTGCCTTTTGAAGGCGTCTTCCATGGCCGGTGTCACGTGCTTGAGAGGCTTGTCTTGTATTGTGATATCAGGGTTGATGATATCAATTTTGCACAACTCTCCATTCTTTCGCCAGTGTTTCAACGGTTCTTCACCAATATAGCCTTGTTGCTTAAGCTCTTGGATGACTGGGTTGAAATCTTTTGAGAGATTTAGACTAATCTCTGGTATAGCAGGTGAAGTTACATATGCTTCCTGTAACATTTGATGAGCTTCATCGTCGTACCAGTCCCATCCTTGAACTTCTTCGACTGCAGCAACCTCTGCCTGGGGGAAAGATCTTATTTTTGTAACCCTTTTGTACAAGGTTATTTCGTCCCCTTCAATTCGAATTCCTCCATTCATGGCTCTTGTGAAATTCGTTCCGATGAGCATTTGTATCCCATCACTTATGCTCATATCAAGAACATAGATCAGAGGCATTCTGAATTTATTACCTTCAATCACAAAGTAGCCAGGTTTAATTTTGTGATCTGCAGGTTGCCGTGAGTTAACACCATTGAAATAAACAGTTCGCTCAAGTGGTTCTAAGGCTTCTTGTGGTATGACTGCCTTGCTTACATAGCAAGCGGTTGCACCAGTATCTAAAATAGCATTTACTTTGAACATCTGGACGCCTTGGATTTCGAATTCAACGGTGACATTGTATAGTTTGTTTGTCACCTTTCGTACTTTGGGTTCTTCAACTGTATTCATTGAATGGTGGACTTCTGTTTCGATGAACACTTTGGCTGACTTCTGGGTTTCTAAGGGTGGGAATTGTTCATTCGAGTAAGGATTTTGAGAGTCTTGGTATGGGGTTTCTGGTTCGGGCGTGTTTATTTCTTGGAAGCATCTTATCTCTTCCTCTAAATCTTTTATCTTTTCTCTTGCCATTCTAAGTTGATCTTTAAGAATATGAACATCCATAATTCTATTATGCAGCTGATGTTCATAGTCTTTCTGCATGTTTGCTATTTCAACTCTTTGCTCCATTAGAGTTTCCTTTAAGCTTCGTATTTCATTTTGCAGTTTTAGAGTGTCAATGTCTCTATTTAAGAGCGCATGCCCTTCAGTCCTGAGTCTTTCTGCATATTCCTTGGCTTGATCTTGGAGGGCTTGTTTGAAATTCTTGTCTTTTTCTTGCAAAAGTTCTTTTAGCAACTAAACCTCTCGTTGGGTACTTTCAGCAATTCTTTCTTCTCTTTTGATTGTTATCCTTTTGCCAAGGTAATTGAAGGCACAAAGAGCACATGTTGTGAGCTTACAGTGTGAGCAATGTAACCTGGACCTATGTGTTGTAGCTATCCCACAATAATAGCACATCACATGGTTTGTCAGACCATTTTCTTCCCAATTATGCTGACAATTTTTGCTATTTTGAGGAAGTTGTTTGTCTGGCCTCCATGAGCCCACTTCCTGTGTTTGCTTTTGAATTTGTGAAGAACTTCCTGGATGGAACATAAAACATGTTTCTTCAAGTGGTGATTCATTGATTAATGTCCTAATGTTCTGATTTGTTTTTCCTTGCTCTCCTTCGGAAAAACTATAAACACTAGAATCATCATTGTCGGCTGAAATGACATCCCATTCATCACCAAGTTCCATATTTTGAAATACGGCGGCTCTAGCCATATTCCCTTTTTCACTTCTGCAGTCTCGTGCAAAGTGTCCTTCCTTTCCACAGATGTAGCACTTGCATTTGGAAATCCTGCTCCTATCATCTTTATATTTCCTCTTGAAGACCTTGATGTGGGTTTTGTGGGGTTTACCTTTGTATGTTGTTGATCTTCTGAGGCCGTATTTCTTTGTTGCTTTATAATATCCGGGGATTGGGATGTTAGAACAGAAGTCAAGTGCTCTTAATTCTTTTTGTAGGGCAGCTTCTTTGCACATTTCTGCAACAAAGCTATGTGTGAACTTGATCGCTGGTAGGACTCCTGATCCAAGACCAGGATATTTGGCTCTAAATAATTCTTCAATTTTCTTTGATAATATTGGTGGAAGTTTGGTGAAGAATTTCTCTGTTGTGGATGGGAAGAACATCCTGCCTGATTTTGAAGCCAAAATCCTGAATTCATCAAGGAATTTCCATAGGTCTTTTGTGTGTTCACAGGTGAGTCGTTCAAGATCTCTGTAGGCTGCATCTTGTTCTTCAGTAGATCCTCGGTAGGGGTCTTCCAGAAGAATAATTTGGCGAACTTGTGAAGTAATGTTTTGTGGGTCGTCCGCTATAGCCTCTAGTGTGGTGTAGGCATCAGGGTACATGGTTCGCCATTGTTGCCACATTCTTTTTTCATTTTCTCCAAATAGATTTTCAACAAATGCAAGTTTTGCTTTGTTGTCAGGCCAATCTTGGTCGTTGAGTCTATTAATTGTTATAGACTCCCATCTGGAGATTACGTCTGCCCATAAGCCTGGATCTGCTGGTAGGATTAGTAAAACTCCTGTGCCGAGGTGGGCTGGTGGTAATGTCCACTGCTGATTATAGTATTCACCATATCCTCCTTTAAACACTCTATTGGTTCTTGGATAGTTGAACCCTGTGGGTTGCTGCTGTTGTTGCTGTCTAGCAGGTGGGTAGGTTGGGAGACCCATATTATGATCACTTGGAGGATCATATTGTCCGCTTTCTTCTGTATTTGGGAAGGCTAACTGCTCTAGGTCTCTTCTGAGCTTTCGGATTCTTGGATATTCCATAGCGTCTTCTTCGGTTGTGACGGCAACTGTTTTTTCTGTGTTTATCGCACCAAAGGGGTCTTTCTGATCATGTTCATCTTCGTCTTGTTCATCATCCGTCTCCCAGCCGGAAGGTATGATGTCCTCTATTGCAATTGTTTTAGAAGGGGGATCATATTTGACCAGATAGTCAAATTTTCCAGATGGCTCTCCTAGAGTATCCCAATTGTTTTGTTGAATAAATGCCCCAATAAATTCTTCTTCAGGCTCATCTTGCTCAAGGACTTCTCTATCATTATTGTCAACAGAGTATCTTCTAGGTTATGGCCTTCGTGAGTATCTTGTGAACTTTAAGCTTTGTGATCTGTCAAGCCTGTTATTGACAGCTACTCCGATTGGAACTCTGACTGTTGCTTGAGTTGATGGTTGAAGGTGCCAACTTCTTCCCTCAAGGTCTGATATGCTTAGATTCTCGCCTGGAATTGCTATGATTCCGCTTGTTTCCAGGTGGTCTACTGCATTTTGGACTTCATATTCAAAGCCCATGTAGCTGGTGTTTGATAATCTTCCGGTGAGATTAATGGTTACCAGGAGGTTGCTTTCTCCTCCTTGCCATGCTTCATAGCCATGAGTTTGGATTGCAACTTCAATGTGGTTATGGAAATCTTCTGTGCTTATCATCATATTTGGCACCATATAGATTAACTGCGTTCCTGCAGATAAGTCTATTTCCATTGTCCCTATGATGGCTGTACTGTTTTCCCATCTAGTATCACGGAGTACTGCTAGTGCCATAGTCCCTGCTCCTCTCCTATGGAGTGCATGTATGCGGATCATAATTAATCCCATGTGTACATGTTGCAACCCTGATTCTTGAAGTTGTCTGTAACTTTGATCATTACAGAGCTTTATATTTGTCTGTTGCCCTTCTGTTACCAGTATCCTTCTTTCTGAATAGTGTTGATACACTCTGTGACGAACTGTGGTTCTGTTGTTGGAGTACAGGACTTCTGCCGGAACGAGACTTGCCCTTCTGCTTCTTGAAAGTTCTAGTTGTCTTTCTGGGCTAACCATGGATTCTAAGGTTCTGTTGTACCTTGTTCCAAACGTCCTCTGAAGACTTCTTCTTGTGTTGTACTGAAGTCGTTGAATCTGTTGATATCCTCGTATCTGATCTTCTTGTGTTGATGGTTGAGTCTGGGTTACAGATTCTCTGTTAAGAACGGCTGCCCTGTGGCTCATTTTCTCGAGTCTTTCTTGTATTCTTCTTTAAATATTATGTTGGGATCTTGGTAAAAGTATATAGGACCTTGTTTTCTTGAAGTGACTGTTTTTTCCATAATTGAAACTTTGTCTAACCGTTTGGATAAGCTGATGATGGATTCTTCAAGGTCTGCGGGTGTTGCTTCTTTTCCACGACTGACTTCCTTTTGTAGTCTTTCAACCTTTTCTTCTATTTCTGAAAGCTTCTGGTTTTGCTTTATTACTAGATATAATAGGGTGTTGTTTTGTTTAATTATGGCTGCGTTTTGCGCTGCTACACCACTTTTGTAATCAGATGGTTTTGCAAATCCAACTGCAGGTGAATCAAAGTCTTCTGTTGCACCGACGGCTTCCTGATAGTCCGAACTAGCTCTGACACTAGCTAGGCTCATGAGGTTAAGAAGGCTCTTACTTCATGCAGAAGGCGTTCAACCTTCTGGATCTTCTGATTAAGGTCTTCCGTGAGTTTGAGTGCTTCTTTCTCAACCAATTTTGGTTGCTCGGCTATTCTTTGAACTAGATCGAGAACTTGACTTTTAGTGAGGGGGTTGATATTGATGTACTTCAAACGAGATTTGTTGTAGGCTTTTTCTGGTTTCACTCTGGGTTTTTCTTATCAATTCCTCACAGGTTTCTAAACGAAGTTGTAATTCCTTTTGATTTTCAAGTATCTGATGAAAACGTTTGATGCAAACTTTTGCATGTAAAAGTAGTTTATCATGAATACAGGAAATATTATTACTTAAAACTGGCAGCTTGACCTTTTGAGTTTCTTCAAGGTTGAGATATTCAAGGTTAGCAGTTCGGGAATGTTTATACCAATCTGCTATATCTTGTTCAAAACGATCAGTCATAGAAAATAATAACTTCTGCATTTATACTAAGGGAGTTACTATTCTTATTGGACTTGTGGATGCTAAAATTCTTTGAAAAATGTTCACGTTTCCACACATAATTCCCCCTTCTGGGTACCTGATCGCGTGTACTTTGGCTTTTACATTAGTTTTTGAAAACAGGACCCACATAAATAAGAAATCCAATAACAACCGTTTAGGATAATACAGACGATATTACTTTAAATAACCAAAGATTTTTAAACAAAACTAGAAGAAAGGTACAAATATCCTTTTCCTGCAAACCTTGAATGGGCTTTTAAGCTACCATGCTTATAAACGCTTTGTTCATAAGCTCTCATACCAAATAAAAATATAATAAAAATATTTACCAGGAAAGTATTTTTATTCTAAGAACAAAGACTAAATCTTAGAATATTCAAACATATTTATTAAAACTTACTTGAAAAAAAAGGTTTAAGAACTTCCAACTTATATTTCACACAATATGATTCTTACAATGGAGATAGAGAGAGAAGTGTATATGCTTTTCGATGCCTCTCTATCGGAAAATAAACACACTTATTTATACAAGATTTTAAGTGGACAACTCAATTATAGAGAAAACCCACGATAAGGTAGCTGGTCCACCTATTATTCAAACTTATTCACAGCTGGCTTCAATAATTCTCAGGACTGCTGTGAGGTGGGGCAGGTTTCTAGAGAAAATTTGACAAACCAGGCAAAGTAGGATAATAATTTAAACAAACAGACAAACAGATGTAAAGTGGTCCGAACACGTTGCTTTTTAGAGTCGACAGTATCTGGCTCCACGTATATTGGTTCTCTTCGAAAGAAGGCCTAGTGTATGGAGTATAGCGTCATCCCATCCTCTGAAGACTTCTTCTTGTGTTGTACTGAAGTCGTTGAATCTGTTGATATCCTCGTATCTGATCTTCTTGTGTTGATGGTTGAGTCTGGGTTACAGATTCTCTGTTAAGAACGGCTGCCCTGTGGCTCATTTTCTCGAGTCTTTCTTGTATTCTTCTTTAAATATTATGTTGGGATCTTGGTAAAAGTATATAGGACCTTGTTTTCTTGAAGTGACTGTTTTTTCCGTAATTAAAACTTTGTCTAACCGTTTGGTAAAAGTACCAGTTACATTCTTGAAGATGACGGATGGGATGACGCTATACTCCATACACTAGGCCTTCTTTTGAAGAGAACCAATATACGTGGAGCCAGATACTGTCGACTCTAAAAAGCAACGTGTTCGGACCACTTTACAGCTGTTTGTCTGTTTGTTTAAATTATTATCCTACTTTGCCTGGTTTGTCAAATTTTCTCTAGAAACCTGCCCCACCTCACAGCAGTCCTGAGAATTATTGAAGCCAGCTGTGAATAAGTTTGAATAATAGGTGGACCAGCTACCTTATCGTGGGTTTTCTCTATAATTGAGTTGTCCACTTAAAATCTTGTATAAATAAGTGTGTTTATTTTCCGATAGAGAGGCATCGAAAAGTATATACACTTCTCTCTCTATCTCCCTTGTAAGAATCATATTGTGTGAAATATAAGTTGGAAGTTCTTAAACCTTTTTTTTCAAGTAAGTTTTAATAAATATGTTTGAATATTCTAAGATTTAGTCTTTGTTCTTAGAATAAAAATACTTTCCTGGTAAATATTTTTATTATATTTTTATTTGGCATCAGAGCTTATGAACAAAGCGTTTATAAGCATGGTAGCTTAAAAGCCCATTCAAGGTTTGCAAGAAAAGGATATTTGTACCTTTCTTCTAGTTTTGTTTAAAAATCTTTGGTTATTTAAAGTAATATCGTCTGTATTATCCTAAACGGTTGTTATTGGATTTCTTATTTATGTGGGTCCTGTTTTCAAAAACTAATGTAAAAGCCAAAGTACACGCGATCAAGTACCCAGAAGGGGGAATTATGTGTGGAAACGTGAACATTTTTCAAAGAATTTTAGCATCCACAAGTCCAATAAGAATAGTAACTCCCTTAGTATAAATACAGAAGTTATTATTTTCTATGACTGATCGTTTTGAACAAGATATAGCAGATTGGTATAAACATTCCCGAACTGCTAACCTTGAATATCTCAACCTTGAAGAAACTCAAAAGGTCAAGCTGCCAGTTTTAAGTAATAATATTTCCTGTATTCATGATAAACTACTTTTACACGCAAAAGTTTGCATCAAACGTTTTCATCAGATACTTGAAAATCAAAAGGAATTACAACTTCGTTTAGAAACCTGTGAGGAATTGATAAGAAAAACCCAGAGTGAAACCAGAAAAAGCCTACATCGAATCTCGTTTGAAGTACATCAATATCAACCCCTCACTAAAAGTCAAGTTCTCGATCTAGTTCAAAGAATAGCCGAGCAACCAAAATTGGTTGAGAAAGAAGCACTCAAACTCACGGAAGACCTTAATCAGAAGATCCAGAAGGTTGAACGCCTTCTGCATGAAGTAAGAGCCTTCTTAACCTCATGAGCCTAGCTAGTGTCAGAGCTAGTTCGGACTATCAGGAAGCCGTCGGTGCAACAGAAGACTTTGATTCACCTGCAGTTGGATTTGCAAAACCATCTGATTACAAAAGTGGTGTAGCAGCGCAAAACGCAGCCATAATTAAACAAAACAACACCCTATTATATCTAGTAATAAAGCAAAACCAGAAGCTTTCAGAAATAGAAGAAAAGGTTGAAAGACTACAAAAGGAAGTCAGTCGTGGAAAAGAAGCAACACCCGCAGACCTTGAAGAATCCATCATCAGCTTATCCAAACGGTTAGACAAAGTTTTAATTACGGAAAAAACAGTCACTTCAAGAAAACAAGGTCCTATATACTTTTACCAAGATCCCAACATAATATTTAAAGAAGAATACAAGAAAGACTCGAGAAAATGAGCCACAGGGCAGCCGTTCTTAACAGAGAATCTGTAACCCAGACTCAACCATCAACACAAGAAGATCAGATACGAGGATATCAACAGATTCAACGACTTCAGTACAACACAAGAAGAAGTCTTCAGAGGATGGGATGACGCTATACTCCATACACTAGGCCTTCTTTCGAAGAGAACCAATATACGTGGAGCCAGATACTGTCGACTCTAAAAAGCAACGTGTTCGGACCACTTTACATCTGTTTGTCTGTTTGTTTAAATTATTATCCTACTTTGCCTGGTTTGTCAAATTTTCTCTAGAAACCTGCCCCACCTCACAGCAGTCCTGAGAATTATTGAAGCCAGCTGTGAATAAGTTTGAATAATAGGTGGACCAGCTACCTTATCGTGGGTTTTCTCTATAATTGAGTTGTCCACTTAAAATCTTGTATAAATAAGTGTGTTTATTTTCCGATAGAGAGGCATCGAAAAGCATATACACTTCTCTCTCTATCTCCATTGTAAGAATCATATTGTGTGAAATATAAGTTGGAAGTTCTTAAACCTTTTTTTTCAAGTAAGTTTTAATAAATATGTTTGAATATTCTAAGATTTAGTCTTTGTTCTTAGAATAAAAATACTTTCCTGGTAAATATTTTTATTATATTTTTATTTGGTATGAGAGCTTATGAACAAAGCGTTTATAAGCATGGTAGCTTAAAAGCCCATTCAAGGTTTGCAGGAAAAGGATATTTGTACCTTTCTTCTAGTTTTGTTTAAAAATCTTTGGTTATTTAAAGTAATATCGTCTGTATTATCCTAAACGGTTGTTATTGGATTTCTTATTTATGTGGGTCCTGTTTTCAAAAACTAATGTAAAAGCCAAAGTACACGCGATCAAGTACCCAGAAGGGGGAATTATGTGTGGAAACGTGAACATTTTTCAAAGAATTTTAGCATCCACAAGTCCAATAAGAATAGTAACTCCCTTAGTATAAATGCAGAAGTTATTATTTTCTATGACTGATCGTTTTGAACAAGATATAGCAGATTGGTATAAACATTCCCGAACTGCTAACCTTGAATATCTCAACCTTGAAGAAACTCAAAAGGTCAAGCTGCCAGTTTTAAGTAATAATATTTCCTGTATTCATGATAAACTACTTTTACATGCAAAAGTTTGCATCAAACGTTTTCATCAGATACTTGAAAATCAAAAGGAATTACAACTTCGTTTAGAAACCTGTGAGGAATTGATAAGAAAAACCCAGAGTGAAACCAGAAAAAGCCTACAGCAAATCTCGTTTGAAGTACATCAATATCAACCCCCTCACTAAAAGTCAAGTTCTCGATCTAGTTCAAAGAATAGCCGAGCAACCAAAATTGGTTGAGAAAGAAGCACTCAAACTCACGGAAGACCTTAATCAGAAGATCCAGAAGGTTGAACGCCTTCTGCATGAAGTAAGAGCCTTCTTAACCTCATGAGCCTAGCTAGTGTCAGAGCTAGTTCGGACTATCAGGAAGCCGTCGGTGCAACAGAAGACTTTGATTCACCTGCAGTTGGATTTGCAAAACCATCTGATTACAAAAGTGGTGTAGCAGCGCAAAACGCAGCCATAATTAAACAAAACAACACCCTATTATATCTAGTAATAAAGCAAAACCAGAAGCTTTCAGAAATAGAAGAAAAGGTTGAAAGACTACAAAAGGAAGTCAGTCGTGGAAAAGAAGCAACACCCGCAGACCTTGAAGAATCCATCATCAGCTTATCCAAACGGTTAGACAAAGTTTCAATTATGGAAAAAACAGTCACTTCAAGAAAACAAGGTCCTATATACTTTTACCAAGATCCCAACATAATATTTAAAGAAGAATACAAGAAAGACTCGAGAAAATGAGCCACAGGGCAGCCGTTCTTAACAGAGAATCTGTAACCCAGACTCAACCATCAACACAAGAAGATCAGATACGAGGATATCAACAGATTCAACGACTTCAGTACAACACAAGAAGAAGTCTTCAGAGGACGTTTGGAACAAGGTACAACAGAACCTTAGAATCCATGGTTAGCCCAGAAAGACAACTAGAACTTTCAAGAAGCAGAAGGGCAAGTCTCGTTCCGGCAGAAGTCCTGTACTCCAACAACAGAACCACAGTTCGTCACAGAGTGTATCAACACTATTCAGAAAGAAGGATACTGGTAACAGAAGGGCAACAGACAAATATAAGGCTCTGTAATGATCAAAGTTACAGACAACTTCAAGAATCAGGGTTGCAACATGTACACATGGGATTAATTATGATCCGCATACATGCACTCCATAGGAGAGGAGCAGGGACTATGGCACTAGCAGTACTCCGTGATACTAGATGGGAAAACAGTACAACCATCATAGGGACAATGGAAATAGACTTATCTGCAGGAACGCAGTTAATCTATATGGTGCCAAATATGATGATAAGCACAGAAGATTTCCATAACCACATTGAAGTTGCAATCCAAACTCATGGCTATGAAGCATGGCAAGGAGGAGAAAGCAACCTCCTGGTAACCATTAATCTCACCGGAAGATTATCAAACACCAGCTACATGGGCTTTGAATATGAAGTCCAAAATGCAGTAGACCACCTGGAAACAAGCGGAATCATAGCAATTCCAGGCGAGAATCTAAGCATATCAGACCTTGAGGGAAGAAGTTGGCACCTTCAACCATCAACTCAAGCAACAGTCAGAGTTCCAATCGGAGTAGCTGTCAATAACAGGCTTGACAGATCACAAAGCTTAAAGTTCACAAGATACTCACGAAGGCCAGAACCTAGAAGATACTCTGTTGACAATAATGATAGAGAAGTCCTTGAGCAAGATGAGCCTGAAGAAGAATTTATTGGGGCATTTATTCAACAAAACAATTGGGATACTCTAGGAGAGCCATCTGGAAAATTTGACTATCTGGTCAAATATGATCCCCCTTCTGAAACAATTGCAATAGAGGACATCATACCTTCCGGCTGGGAGACGGATGATGAACAAGACGAAGATGAACATGATCAGAAAGACCCCTTTGGTGCGATAAACACAGAAAAAACAGTTGCCGTCACAACCGAAGAAGACGCTATGGAATATCCAAGAATCCGAAAGCTCAGAAGAGACCTAGAGCAGTTAGCCTTCCCAAATACAGAAGAAAGCGGACAATATGATCCTCCAAGTGATCATAATATGGGTCTCCCAACCTACCCACCTGCTAGACAACAACAACAGCAGCAACCCACAGGGTTCAACTATCCAAGAACCAATAGAGTGTTTAAATGAGGATATGGTGAATACTATAATCAGCAGTGGACATTACCACCAGCCCACCTCGGCACAGGAGTTTTACTAATCCTACCAGCAGATCCAGGCTTATGGGCAGACGTAATCTCCAGATGGGAGTCTATAACAATTAATAGACTCAACGACCAAGATTGGTCTGACAACAAAGCAAAACTTGCATTTGTTGAAAATCTATTTGGAGAAAATGAAAAAAGAATGTGGCAACAATGGCGAACCATGTACCCTGATGCCTACACCACACTAGAGGCTATAGCGGACGACCCACAAAACATTACTTCACAAGTTCGCCAAATTATTCT
The DNA here is from genome assembly GCF_052849685.1 of Lactuca virosa. Taxonomy (NCBI): domain Eukaryota; kingdom Viridiplantae; phylum Streptophyta; class Magnoliopsida; order Asterales; family Asteraceae; genus Lactuca; species Lactuca virosa. Next base: position 342,271,552 of record NC_136433.1, read on the forward strand.
TCTGGAAGACCCCTACCGAGGATCTACTGAAGAACAAGATGCAGCCTACAGAGATCTTGAACGACTCACCTGTGAACACACAAAAGACCTATGGAAATTCCTTGATGAATTCAGGATTTTGGCTTCAAAATCAGGCAGGATGTTCTTCCCATCCACAACAGAGAAATTCTTCACCAAACTTCCACCAATATTATCAAAGAAAATTGAAGAATTATTTAGAGCCAAATATCCTGGTCTTGGATCAGGAGTCCTACCAGCGATCAAGTTCACACATAGCTTTGTTGCAGAAATGTGCAAAGAAGCTGCCCTACAAAAAGAATTAAGAGCACTTGACTTCTGTTCTAACATCCCAATCCCCGGATATTATAAAGCAACAAAGAAATACGGCCTCAGAAGATCAACAACATACAAAGGTAAACCCCACAAAACCCACATCAAGGTCTTCAAGAGGAAATATAAAGATGATAGGAGCAGGATTTCCAAATGCAAGTGCTACATCTGTGGAAAGGAAGGACACTTTGCACGAGACTGCAGAAGTGAAAAAGGGAATATGGCTAGAGCCGCCGTATTTCAAAATATGGAACTTGGTGATGAATGGGATGTCATTTCAGCCGACAATGATGATTCTAGTGTTTATAGTTTTTCCGAAGGAGAGCAAGGAAAAACAAATCAGAACATTGGGACATTAATCAATGAATCACCACTTGAAGAAACATGTTTTATGTTCCATCCAGGAAGTTCTTCACAAATTCAAAAGCAAACACAGGAAGTGGGCTCATGGAGGCCAGACAAACAACTTCCTCAAAATAGCAAAAATTGTCAGCATAATTGGGAAGAAAATGGTCTGACAAACCATGTGATGTGCTATTATTGTGGGATAGCTACAACACATAGGTCCAGGTTACATTGCTCACACTGTAAGCTCACAACATGTGCTCTTTGTGCCTTCAATTACCTTGGCAAAAGGATAACAATCAAAAGAGAAGAAAGAATTGCTGAAAGTACCCAACGAGAGGTTCAGTTGCTAAAAGAACTTTTGCAAGAAAAAGACAAGAATTTCAAACAAGCCCTCCAAGATCAAGCCAAGGAATATGCAGAAAGACTCAGGACTGAAGGGCATGCGCTCTTAAATAGAGACATTGACACTCTAAAACTGCAAAATGAAATACGAAGCTTAAAGGAAACTCTAATGGAGCAAAGAGTTGAAATAGCAAACATGCAGAAAGACTATGAACATCAGCTGCATAATAGAATTATGGATGTTCATATTCTTAAAGATCAACTTAGAATGGCAAGAGAAAAGATAAAAGATTTAGAGGAAGAGATAAGATGCTTCCAAGAAATAAACACGCCCGAACCAGAAACCCCATACCAAGACTCTCAAAATCCTTACTCGAATGAACAATTCCCACCCTTAGAAACCCAGAAGTCAGCCAAAGTGTTCATCGAAACAGAAGTCCACCATTCAATGAATACAGTTGAAGAACCCAAAGTACGAAAGGTGACAAACAAACTATACAATGTCACCGTTGAATTCGAAATCCAAGGCGTCCAGATGTTCAAAGTAAATGCTATTTTAGATACTGGTGCAACCGCTTGCTGTGTAAGCAAGGCAGTCATACCACAAGAAGCCTTAGAACCACTTGAACGAACTGTTTATTTCAATGGTGTTAACTCACGGCAACCTGCAGATCACAAAATTAAACCTGGCTACTTTGTGATTGAAGGTAATAAATTCAGAATGCCTCTGATCTATGTTCTTGATATGAGCATAAGTGATGGGATACAAATGCTCATCGGAACGAATTTCACAAGAGCCATGAATGGAGGAATTCGAATTGAAGGGGACGAAATAACCTTGTACAAAAGGGTTACAAAAATAAGATCTTTCCCCCAGGCAGAGGTTGCTGCAGTCGAAGAAGTTTAAGGATGGGACTGGTACGACGATGAAGCTCATCAAATGTTACAGGAAGCATATGTAACTTCACCTGCTATACCAGAGATTAGTCTAAATCTCTCAAAAGATTTCAACCCAGTCATCCAAGAGCTTAAGCAACAAGGCTATATTGGTGAAGAACCGTTGAAACACTGGCGAAAGAATGGAGAGTTGTGCAAAATTGATATCATCAACCCTGATATCACAATACAAGACAAGCCTCTCAAGCACGTGACACTGGCCATGGAAGACGCCTTCAAAAGGCACATTGATGCTCTACTACAATTAGGAGTTATAAGACACAGTTCAAGTAGACACAGGACCATGGCCATGTTAGTCAACTCAGGCACAACAATCGACACCAAAACTGGTGAAGAGATAAAAGGAAAGGAACATATGGTCTTCAATTATCGAACATTGAATGACAATACGTACAAAGATCAATACTCTCTGCCAGGTATTAACACGTTGCTACACAGAATCGGGAGATCCAAGATTTATTCCAAATTTGATTTAAAATCAGGATTCCATCAAGTAGCAATGGAAGAAGCATCCATACCATGGACTGCTTTTCTGGTACCAGGAGGATTATATGAATGGCTAGTTATGCCATTTGGGCTAAAAAATGCCCCAGCAATCTTCCAACGAAAAATGGATCGATGTTTTAGAGGAACAGAAAATTTTATCGCAGTTTACATTGACGACATTTTGGTCTTCTCAGAAAACGAAGAGCAACATAAACACCATTTAAGGATATTGGTTCAAAAGTGCAAAGAATTTGGCCTCGTCCTCTCTCCAACAAAAATGAAGATTGCAGTAACAGAAATAGATTTCCTCGGAGCAGTCGTTGGAAGGCAGAAGCTTAAACTCCAACCACACATAATTAAGAAAATTGCTGATTTCAATGAAGAAAATATGAAGACAAAAGCAGGCCTACGATCATTCTTAGGAATTCTTAATTACGCAAGAGGATATATCCCAAAGCTTGGTATCTTACTTGGACCCCTATATGAAAAAACAAGCCTGCATGGAGACAAAAGGCTCAAACCTTCATATTACGAACTGATAAAGAAGATAAAGAGGCAGGTTCAAGAGTTACCAGACCTTCAAATCCCACCAAAAGAAGCCTATTTAATCCTAGAAACGGATGGATGCATGGAAGGATGGGGAGGAATTTGCAAGTGGAAGAACAAGAAAGGAGACCCAAAGTCTCAAGAACAAGTTTGCGCCTATACCAGCGGGAGGTTTAAAACTATACAATCCACCATTGACGCTGAAATCAATGCCTGCATAAACACACTGGAGAAATTGAAGATCCATTACTTAGACAAGAAGGAAATAACCCTCAGAACTGATTGCCAGGCAATAATTAGTTTTTACAACAAAACTAATTCCAACAAAGCCTCAAGAGTCCGGTGGTTAAAGTTTACAGATGCAGTTACAGGAACTGGAGTCCAAATCAATATCGAACATATTGATGGGAAACAAAATGTTTTAGCAGACTCCTTATCACGAATGGTAACCTTTTGTTTGCAGGATCACGAGAAGCAGCCAGAGGCCAAGATGATAATGAAAGTAGCCGAAGAAGCAATCCAGGATAAGAGAATTAGTAAAGACCAAAGGATGGAAGAACTCAAGCAAATGCAAAGCCTTTTGGAAGAATTGAAGTTACTACCAAAACCCATAATCAAAACCAAGGACCAACCGCAGGAAGTTACTTACCCTTTAGCCCAAAGATTTACTCAAGAAAGTCCTTCAACCTTAAAACCACAAAGCATGGCAAACATGAATCTGGCCCAATTTCATGAAGCCCATAAAAAGGAAAAAAATTGTAAAACCCAATGGTATGAAGCAGAAACCCATGACGATAGCGGAAGATGGGAATGGTATGGAGCACGTTTTGGAACATACTCAATACGGGCTAATAAAGTTGAAGCCCAAAGCCAAACCAAAGCCCAAGGAAAAGAAATCATAGATCAGGCAAAAAGAGCCCAAAGGCCTAACAATTCCCTGTCAATCAACTGCATAACTGAAGAAGAGGAAAAGCCCATTTTCAGAAACAACCCGGTCCATGCATACAAGCCTAAAGGAGACTGGACTGGTGAATCACAAGACACGAATAAAAAACTAGGCCCATATGAAACTCACAAATATTATCGTACGGGCCTCGGATACGTAAGGGATGACGATTCCACAGGAGACAATAACAAAGAGGAAGAATGTAACTGTACCAGTTACATTCTTGAAGATGACGGATGGGATGACGCTATACTCCATACACTAGGCCTTCTTTCGAAGAGAACCAATATACGTGGAGCCAGATACTGTCGACTCTAAAAAGCAACGTGTTCGGACCACTTTACAGCTGTTTGTCTGTTTGTTTAAATTATTATCCTACTTTGCCTGGTTTGTCAAATTTTCTCTAGAAACCTGCCCCACCTCACAGCAGTCCTGAGAATTATTGAAGCCAGCTGTGAATAAGTTTGAATAATAGGTGGACCAGCTACCTTATCGTGGGTTTTCTCTATAATTGAGTTGTCCACTTAAAATCTTGTATAAATAAGTGTGTTTATTTTCCGATAGAGAGGCATCGAAAAGCATATACACTTCTCTCTCTATCTCCCTTGTAAGAATCATATTGTGTGAAATATAAGTTGGAAGTTCTTAAACCTTTTTTTTCAAGTAAGTTTTAATAAATATGTTTGAATATTCTAAGATTTAGTCTTTGTTCTTAGAATAAAAATACTTTCCTGGTAAATATTATAGAAAGTACAAACAGAAAGATAATGAAAACATAGGAGAAAAAGAAAGAAAAATAAAAAAAACTAAAAGGGGGGAATAGATAAATGGGCAAATAGTGAGCAACTCCACTCAACCCAACCGCCATAATTCAGACGACTCCTATACTTATACCATGAATATGAGTTTGAGATAATTTCATCCGCAACCTTTGGTGGAGCAAATCGAATATTCTTGAAATGTTTATCGTTCCTGGCGAACCATAAAAACCATAATACTCCAAATAGAAATTCAGGAGAACCCCTGAACAGTAATGCCACACCATTTAAAAATCCAGAAGTGAACCTCCTTGACGAATTCACAGTGCAGAAAAAGATGATCCACCGATTCGACATCCTTGTTGCATAAAGTGCACATCTGATTTGATACTTGTAGCCCTCGTGTTATTAGATTGTTTGCTACTGGAATTCTTCAATGCATAACTCTCCACACGAAACACCTAACTTTTAATGATATTAATTTTGACCAACAGATCCGCAACCCTTTAAAAAGGATTAGTTTTGAGTCTATGATAGGCCTCATACCGTTTACCATGTATTTACCGTTTTTTGTTGACACAAAATGAAAACCGTATGATGAAGATTTCTCCGAGTTATTCAGGTCACCAAATCCTTGTATATAGTTGAAGCAATTCGTGAAGTTCACACGAGGTGGATGGTGATTGTTTCCAAAATTATTATATTTAATAAAAAAACATGTTAAATTAGATGAACGCATGTGATATATATACGATTTCTTAGATTCCTTTATTTTAAAAACAAACTATTATTGCGAATGACAACACATTGCAATACGCATTTATCGTTTTTATCGGAGTAATGATTAAAATATTCTTTTTGTCGTATTAAATATGAGTTATATAAATAAGATCGTAAAGTCGTGAGAAAATATGTAATTAATTATACATAACAGAACAACCATGACCGTGGTAGGAGGAGCGTTCCCATTATCTCTCATCCTCTTCGCCGCTATCATTCTCCACCACCACACTGCGGCGCTTCCACTCTCAGTCAACTCACGATGGATCACCGACGATCAAAACGGTGGTGAGAGAGTGAAGTTGTCATGCATCAACTGGGTGAGCCACCTTGAATCGGCGGTCGTGGAAGGGTTGAGCAAACAGCCGGTTGATGTGATCTCGAAGAAAATTGTGGCGATGGGATTCAATTGTGTGAGACTCACGTATCCATTGTTCTTATTTACAAACGATACAATGGCTTCGACGACTGTTAGAAAGTCGCTGACAAAGCTAGGGTTGCCGGCATCCGTCGCCGGAGTTCAAGTCAACAACCCATCCATCGTTGACATTTCCCTCATCAATGCTTTTGTGGTGAGTTTTTAAGCACTGAAAATGAGGCTTTTGATGAATGAATTTTAAACAATAAAATTCAAGGAAATGATTAAACTAGCTCATTTTTAGATAAAAAAAATACTAATTATCCAAAAATAGTCACTCAAAACATAGGTATCTCTGATACATATGATTTCGATATATGTATATAAGAAAAAAAAATCAAAAAACCATACGAAACGGTAGGGTTTCTAAATGACCTACGGTAAGTCTACGATTTTCTAAACCGTAGGTTTCATAAAAACCTACGTATACACACAGTCAATGCACAAAACATGCATCGATTGTTTGTATATTATAGGTTCTTACCAAACCTACGGTTTTCCATATATATATATATATATATATATATATATATATATATATATATATATATTTGCGTTTTTTGTAAGAAAAAAAGCACCACATCATAATAATATGTCATTGTATACGACCTACCAAATAATAATAATAAAAAAAAGAAAACAAAAAAAAAGATTTATTAAAACATCTAACCTTGTTTTTTTGTTTTTTTAAACAATAAATTGATATATTTTTTTCTCTATCAAACTAAAACATCAACACATATTCTTTTTGTTATATACATTCATGAAAACATCTAACTTTTTTTTTTCTTTTTGCGTAAATGATTTATTAATGATTATAACTTTACAAGTCATATTCATCATATATATAGAGAGAGAAAAAAGTTGGTAAGCATAAATCACTACCTATGATCATATGTTAGTTTATTTTGGAACACATACGATGATATAAAATTGAAAACCCATACGAAATGAATAAAGTAGTTTTAAGCTTGAAACTTGTATCATATACGTCATTTTCGATTTGAATTTGTTCAAATGTATATTTAATTAAATGATGAATATAATTATATAAATACAAACTAGAAAAAAAGTAGGAATGAGCAAAGTTGCCATGATCAAGATCTTACATATGACCGAATTATATTTTACAAGATCGTAATCGTTTGATTGAATCGGGATCAGAACTACCAAATGAACTAGTCTCATCATTTTTATTTCATGATTTGTTTGTGTAGTATTTATTATAACTTTAAGTTATTAAAACATTAATGGTTGAATCAACTTTAACTTCTTAAATATGAATCATACTTTTTGTTGTATGAAACCCAAAAAAATAGGATGAAAACATCTTAAACATAAACTTAAACATAAACTGAAACAATATTATTGTGCTTATGTACAACTAAAGGAATATGATCATAAAGGGAATAACATAAGTGTCTTCATGTTCAACCTAATCTAAGATCAATGGATTCAATTTTGATGTTCTAAAGGACATCTTGTGACCTACTCGTTGTGACCTACTCGATTTTAAGTTAAGGATTTTGAGGATCAATTATATATTGAAAATTTAGGATTAGATGGTATTAAGATCATAAGATCCTCATCAGGATCCTAAGGTCCCAATATATATCTTATGATAGATTTTAATATAAAAGATTTTTTTAGTCTATTTTAAAATCAAAATCTAGATCATAATAAATATGGGAATGGATAATCTTTTTGTTTCCTTCCAAAATTTGATCAAGAATTGATTTGTTTCTTATATAAAAACATTTATTTTCTTGGATTTTATATGAACTATTTGCTTTTTATGTTGTTAATTGGTAAACACCGAAAGAAAAATAATTTTAAATAAAAACTTATAAAAAATCCTATTTTTCCAAAAAGGAAAACAATTTAAAAATAGTTATGTTGTTTTCATTTAATGTACGATGTAGAAAACTATAAAATGTAACGTAATATACTGATATGCATTTATAATTGGGAGCTGATTTTTCCACATAGACTTTTTAATCGTCCACTCAAATACTAATATATTGACCATTATGTCCTTCATTTAATTTCTCCAAATTACATTTTTTCATGCATTCTCTCACTGAATTTGCAAAACTTGAGGTTTTAACTATACTAGTAACTGAAAAAAATATTTAACAAGCGACTTTATTTTTTAAAACTATTTACCAAAAGATGGTAAAAACACATATTTTTATTTAAGATAAACAAATAACAATAGACTTCATGTTTCTTCAATCCGCCACCGGCTCCCTCCCTCTCCAACTCACGGTCCAAGTCCGTCACGGTCTCTCACAGTTAGTCCGAAAGCATGTTGGCTTGCAATTTCCTCCATCGATTCTCTTGTCTTACATGCTACTACAGATCAAAAATGATTCGACCAGTTGGGTAGAGTAGCCCGTCGTACACGTTGTTTTGAAATACTCGAAGTACAACATTAGAATGTACGTCGTCGGCGTCGAGTATGCTTACAACAGTAGATGTGATCCTCAAATTCGCATAGGCGCCAACCTCTTCCATTCATCGACATAACCCTTTGTTCCAATGTGCAACAAATACCGATTCCTACATGGTACACCGCCTGTTAAAAGTAATTTAGACATTTTGTTGGTTTATGCACGTTTATTTACTACATTTTTAGTTGTTTAGAGTCTTTGAATAAATCAAAGTCACGTGGGCTTGATAGTCCTAGTCTTTAGCTAGTGGTAGAAGTAGTTGCTATTTTTATGCTAAATTTTTGTTTTAAATAGCTTGGCAATGTACGAGGTCATGCACCCTCTTTTCCTTCCCTGTTTATGAATAAGAAAAGTTCAGCTTTCTGCCCCTGTGTGTATTGCTTTCCTGTCTCATTTTTCCTTATCTTTTACCCACTGTGATACTCAATATTTTGTCCCATGTTGCCTTATTTTCCATGTAACACTCCTGTAAAAGGCCAACATTTGGTATCAGAGCACAACCTGGTGCATGCCAAAATACCAACCACGTAAAGAGATGACAGGAAACAATGGAAATGGTGAAAAGGATGGTATGGTCACTCTTCATTACCCGATGCTGTCAAGGAGCAACTACTCTGCATGGGCCATCAAAATGAGGGTCTTCATGCAAGCCCAGGGAGTGTGGGATGCAGTGGAAACCAGAACATCAAACACTGTGGTAGAAGTAAAGAAAGATAAGATGGCCTTCGCAACCATCTACAAAGGCATATGTGAAGATCTATTGCTTTCATTGGCTGAGAAGAAAACAGCCAAAGAAGCATGGGAGGCCTTGAAGACCATGTTCTTGGGAGCAGATAGAGTAAAGACAGCAAGAATTCAGACTTTGAAAGCTGAGTTTGAATCCTTGACCATGAAGGAATTAGAGGCTGTAGATGAGTTTGCAGTGAAGGTAAGCAACCAAGTGAGTACCATGCGAGCCTTGGGGGATGCAGTAGAAGAATCTTATGCAGTGAAGAAACTACTTAGAGTTGTACCATCTAAGTTCCTTCAGATCGCTTCCACTCTAGAGCAATTTGGTAATTTGGATGAGATGACAGTTGAAGAAGTCATAGGAAGGCTAAAAGCTCATGAAGAAAGGATGAAGGGACACAATGATAATGAAGAAAGAAAACTTCTTTTGGCCCACCAAGAATGGTCAGAAAGAAATAAGAAGACTCCAAGCCCACTCACAAAGGAAACTGTGGTGGGTTTGGAGGCTCACGTGGAAGAGGTAGAGGCCGTAACAGAGGAGGCAACAATGGTGGTCGTGGTGGTCATGGAAGAGGCAACTCACACCATCAAAAGGAAGACAAACGTGGCCAATCAAGCAATCAGGACAAGAGTGGTGTGCAGTGCTACAACTGTCAAGAATTTGGACATTATGCTGCTGAGTGTAAAAATCCAAGAAAAGAAAGAAATCAAGTGAATAACTTGATTCAAGAACAGTTTGACAATGAACCAACACTATTGTTGGCATCTTTTGATGCAACTGTAGAAACTGGTGAAGTGTTCTTGAATGAAGAAAACTTAAAACCACCATTGAAGACAAAAGGAGATATAGTGAAGCAATCAAATATGTGGTATCTGGATACAGGGGCTAGCAACCATATGACAGGTGACAAGTACAAGTTTAGACACTTAAACAAAATGATTCAAGGCTATGTGAAGTTTGGGAATGAATCTAGAGTGAGAATTGAAGGAAAAGGCTCAATTGTTTTCCAATGCAAGAATGGAGAACATCGCAAGTTGGATGAGGTTTATTATATCCCAGACTTATGTAGCAACATAATAAGTCTGGGACAATTGGCAGAAGATGGAGATGAAATCAGGATAAAGGATCCGTTTTTATGGATTCATGACACTTCTGGAAGGCTGTTGATGAGGGTCCAGAGATCTCCAAATTGACTTTACAAGATTGAACTAGAAGAAGTGATGCAATCATGCTTGATGGCTGAGATTGATGATTCAACAAGACTATGGCATGCAAGAATGGGCCACGTGAATTACTCCTCACTAAAGATGATGTCAGACAGAGAACTAGTTGAAGGAATGACAAAGATAACCATTCCAACACAGCCATGTGAAAGGTGTTTGATGGGGAAGAAAACAAGAAGTCCATATCCATCATACACGAGTTACAGGGCTAAGAGGAGACTTGAACTTATTCATGGAGACCTATGCGGACCAGTTTCACCTCCGACACCCGTTGGAAACAGGTACTTTATGCTTCTCGTTAATGATTATAGCAGAGTGATGTGGGTGTATCTCATGAAAACAAAAGATGAAGCTTTCCAAGTTTTCAAGAATTTTAGAGCAAGGGTAGAGATTGAAACAGGGGTGAAGGTGAAAGTTCTAAGAACAGATCGAGGATGTGAATTTCTTTTAAACAAATTCACCTCATATTGTAGTGAAACGGGTCTGACACATCATTACACATCTCCATACTCCCTACAACAGAATGGGGTTGTGGAAAGACAGAATCAGACTGTGTTAGAGATGGTTAGAAGCTGCTTGATGTCAATGAACGTGCCTGATGTACTATGGGGTGAAGCTGTGAACCACGCTGTGTATGTTCTGAACATGGTCAATACCAAAGCTTTGAAAGAAGTTACACCATATGAGATGTGGATTGGGAGGAAACCACAGGTAGGGCATCTCAGAGTTTTTGGGTGTGTTGCACACATGTTGGTTGCAAATAATCATTTAAAGAAATTAGATGAAAGAAGAAAACGCGTTGTACATCTCATAATTGAAAAGGGTACGAAGGCGTATAGGCTCCTGGACCCCGATACAGGGTCAATGTTTGTGAGCAGGGATGTTGTGTTTGAAGGAAATCGAATGTGGAGATGGGAAACGACGAAGAAGATAAAGTCGACACCAAGGATGAGCTTCACTATCGAGGGATTCGATTTTGACCAAGCCGATGATGTTGAGGTCGGACCTATCCCTCATACTCCAGTTGGTCAAAAAATACCCCAAGTTGATGTGGACTGGACTGAAAGTGAGTCTCAGTCCATTAGCTCACAATTTGACTCACACATAAGCCCACAAAACAGTCCGTCAAGTCCTTTTACTACACACAACTCACCTTATACGCCGATTCAATAAGTCTCGCAATCAGCCTCGCAAATCAACACTCCAAGCACCGCCTCGAGATCCACAGGCGGTGGAGCCCCAATGAGATATCGACTACTCATGGATTTATACGGGAACACTGATTGGTTGATGCTTATTCATGATGATGAAGAACCAGTATCATACGTTGAAGCGAACAAAAGGAGCGAGTGGCTACAAGCGATGAATGTAGAATTAACCTCAATTAAAAAGAACAAAACTTGGATTCTGATTGAACTTCCAAAGGGAAGAAAGCCAAATGGTCTGAAGTGGGTATTCAAGGTGAAACGAGATGCAAGCGGGAAGATTTTGAAGTATAAAGCTAGAATCGTGGAAAAAGGGTATGTTCAGAAACAGGGGATTGACTATGACGAAGTCTTTGCACCAGTGGCAAGAATTGAAACGGTACGTGTTATCCTAGCCCTTGCAGGTTCTAATGGCTGGTGTGTACACCATCTTGACATGAAATCAACCTTTTTGAATGGAAAATTGGAGCAAGAAGTGTATGTAATACAACCTGAAGGATTTGAGAAAGCTGGGGAAAGTAACAAGGTGTACAAGTTGTCAAAAGCCCTTTACGGGGTGAAACAAGCACCCAGGGCGTGGAATTCCTGTTTGGACAAGTACCTGAAAAGTTTAGGATTCTCAAGATGTCTTCAAGAATACTCTGTGTATACCAAAAAGAAGTAAGGAAATACTTTGATCGTTGGGGTCTATGTTGAGGACCTACTGGTCACAGGAAGCTGCCAAGAAAATGTGAAAAACTTCAAATTAGAGATGAATGCCAAGTTTGAGATGAGTGACCTTGGGTTACTAACTTACTATCTGGGAATTGAAGTAAGTCAAACCGAAGCTGGTATCACGTTAAAACAAGAAGGATATGCCAAGACTATCCTAGCCAAGACCCGTATGCTGGAATGTAACCCCACTAAAAGTCCAATGGAACACAAGTTGAAGTTGAAAAAGAATGAATGGGTAACTTATAAACCCCACTGAATACATGAGCATAGTGGGAGGCCTCAGGTATCTAACACACACTCACCCGGATATAAGCTTTGCAGTTGGTGTAGTCAGTAGATTCATGGAGAAACCAACCATGAAACACCTCCAAGCAGTGAAAGGGATACTAAGGTATGTGAAGGGCATTTTAGACTATGGCATAGTCTATACTAAAGGAGAAAGTAAAATCACTATCACTGGATATTATGATAGTGACATGGGAAATAATGAGATTAATAGAAGAAGCACTGGAGGGATGGCTTTTTATGTGAATGGCAATCTGGTCACTTGGGCATCACAGAAACAACGAGTTGTGGCTTTATCTTCCTGTGAGGTAGAATTCATGGCAGCCACTATGGCAGCCTGTCAAGGCATTTGGTTGCGCCGCCTTCTCACTAACTTAACAGGTTAAGACATACCACCTGCAGTCTTGTATGTTGATAACCAATCAGCCCTTGACCTCATGAAGAACCCGGTATTCATGGTCGAAGTAAGCACATCGACATAAGGTTCCACTTCATAAGAGAATGTGTAGAAAATGGTGAGATAATTGTAAGCCATGTGTGCAGCAAGAACCAAAAGGCTGATATACTCACCAAAGCAATGACAAAGGTGAAACATGAGGAGATGCGAAACTTGATTGGAGTGAAACAAGAAAAATGTATGAATTAAGGGGGAAAGTGTTAAAAGTAATTCAAACATTTTGTTGGTTTATGCAGGTTTATGTACTAAATTTTTAGTTGTTTAGAGTCATTGAATAAATCAAAGTCACGTGGGCTTGATAGTCCTAGTCTTTAGCTAGTGGTAGAAGTAGTTGATATTTTTATGCTAAATTTTTGTTTTAAATAGCTTGGCAATGTACGAGGTCATGCACCCTCTTTTCCCTCCCTGTTTATGAATAAGAAAAGTTCAGCTTTCTGCCCCTGTGTGTATTGCTTTCCTGTCCCTTTTTTTTATCTTTTACCCACTGTGATACTCAATATTTTGTCCCCTGTTGCCTTATTTTCTATGTAAAGTCACTAACACTCCTGTAAAAGGCCAACATTCGCCAACAACAACCGGAAAATCATGTCGGTGTCTCCGCCAGTGCTAGATATGCAGTAGGAAAACAATGGAGGGTAACGAGTCCCACGGTGGACGGTGGAGGAGAAGGATTTGTAGGAGACGTATGAAGCACTAAAACCAAAGATCAAGAAGATGAAGAGTAGCAAAGAGATGATTGCAGCGGTAAAGAGAGTGAAAAACCATTTCTTCTCGGCTCCCAATCCCATAGAGATAACTTTGATTCTGATTCTATAATGTTGGAACATAGGGATTTCGAATTCTGATCAAGGGTTTTAGTGTTGGATTAGGGTTTCAGGTTTTAGTAGAATTGCCATATCTTTTGAGAAAACAAGCGTATGGAAAATGGAGGGCTTAATTTTGAGTAAAAGTTGAAATCCACCAGTCAAAAATTTTGGTGGTGAGTTTTTGGAAACAAAAAATAAGATTTCTCTTTCTTAGGTATTTTTTAATTGAAATAGGGGTATAAGTGTCAATGTCTTATCTGTTTCCGTCGAAGAATCATAAGCCTCCTTGGAAAAATCACATCCCTTTATAATTTTGACCAAAATATATTTTTTATTTGAGAATAAAATTTAAATGAACTTAATATATACGATTATTTTGTCTAAAAAGTAAAATACAACTAATATTATTTTCTTTTTGTTTGTATACATGTATCTAAAAAATATAATATTTTGTTTGACTCACCCACATTAAACGTTTAACATATTAGAACTTAGTTACAACAGTACAACAAGTAAGAAGACAAACGAACAACAAGTTGTGCTACTAAGTTTTTTTATATGGTAATTTCAATTCTTTTAAAAACTATATCTATAGATCTAGGAAAAAATAACTAATCATAATTTAATAAAAGTATGCTTGATATTGGTCCCTTTTTATTCCAATGTGAATTATTAAAATCAAATATGTTGATCATAAATTATGATAAATTAAACTGTCATTCAAATTTCTAATATACATTAAATCTATGAATCTTTATAAAAACAGAAAGTGGTTTCAAACCTCAACAAGAACAACATTATGATAATATTAGACAATCACATAAGCAAACCTGGATGGTGTTGTAATGATAATGATGGTAATGGCTTCTTCGGCGACCTCTACTTTGACCCTGAAGTGTGGGTCAAAGGTATTAAACGAGTTGCCACCATTTTTAAAGGGTATACCAATGTGGTCGGTATGAGCTTGAGGAATGAACTTCGTGGGTATAGACAAAACATCGAAACATGGTACAGGTACGTGTATTAATAGAAAAATGTGTTTATTTTAGAGTAATATACATAAAAACACAATGCAATCCTTTTTTACGAAAAATTAAAGTACAAAATAAATAAATAATAAAGAAGTGAAACATGTTTTCATTGTATTATCGATTTGACCGTTGAATCATTATATTTTTACGTTTATGCAGTTACTAAATGTTAAACTGGGAAGGTTATTTTGGGGTTTTTGTATTTTTGTATTTTTTTTCCTTCATATTGAGACCGGGTTACCGAGGAAAAAATTTTACTTGGTAAAAAAATATAAATTTTTTTCTCACTTTCAAAACTTGATAAGTAACTAAAGCCATAAAATAATTAGTAGAAGCATTTTCTGTATTTTCCCTTATCAATACATTTCATAAGTGACTAAAAATACAAAATAATTAAAGTAGAAACATTTTTTTTTATTTTCCCTTTATAATATTATATTAATACATTTCATAAGTGACTAAAGCGATAAAGTAATTAAAGTAGAAGCATTTTTGTATTTTTCCCTTTATAATATTGTATCAATACATTTCATAATGCTCAAACTCGACTCATTCAGTGTTTTTTCTTACTTGAATAAGGTACATGCAAAAAGGTGCGGAAGGGGTTCATTCAGCAAACCCTAATGTTTTAGTCATTCTCTCGGGTCTAAGCTATGACCAAGACTTATCCTTTCTTCGTGACCAACATGTAACCTTATCATTTACTAAAAAACTAGTTTTTGAGGTTCATTGGTATGGTTTTTCAGACGGTGATGACTGGATTACCGGTAACGCAAACCAAGTATGTGGTCGAATCACCGACAAAATGACGAATAAAGCAGGGTTTTTACTAGACCAGGGTTACCCTTTGTTTGTAAGTGAGTGGGGTGTGGATCAAACAGGCACAAATGAGAATGATAATAGGTATTTGAATTGTTTCTTAGGTTGGGTGGCTGAAAATGACCTTGATTGGGCATTATGGACTCTTGTTGGGAGTTACTATTTAAGGGAAGGTGTGGTTGGAATGGAGGAGTTTTATGGTGTTTTGGATTCTAATTGGTATGAACCGAGAAATTTAAGTTTCTTGAAGAAAATCTCACCTCTTCAATCTTCGTTTCAAGGTATTAAAAATTTTCTTGTATTTTTTTAACTCGATACAAATTAAAAAAAAAACCTATTATTTTCTATGAAAGAGAACCGCTAATTGTAGAAATATCATAATATTTTATTCTCGCTACTAACATGGACAATAAACTTTATGTTTTACAAAGAATAACAAATATACTTTTTTACTCATGGTAACAACATACTTACATTCTTAGAACCAATGATAGCAATGTATCCATAATAGCAACTTGTAATCTTACCTAAAAAATTAATGTATTTACTACCAATTTATGCAATGTACTTATTTGCAACATATTGTTATCTTCGTTAAATAAATTAAGTTATGTTTACATGTTAATTATTTTTTGAAAGTTTCAAGTTGCATAATGCTTTCATTGGTAAAAATATAAGTTCAATTTGATTATAGATAGAGACAATGTAAACATGCTCATTGCTATTATTGGTAAAAATAAAATCTATTGTATATAAAAGACTAAAATAATGTTGTTTCGAGCAACTTGTGAAAACATATTTCTTGTTTATATTTTACTTCAATGAAATTAAGATGCAAATACTTTTGACAATTAAAAAGGACAATTGTCGAAAATAACAGCATACACACGTTAACTTAGCTATTACTACAACTATAGGCATTATACTTTATGTATTACCCATAAGGAATCTCTCTCTCTCTCTCTCTCTATATATATATATATATATATATATATATATATATATATATATATATATATATATATATATATATATATATATATATATATATATGTCAAAGTGAATATACATTTAAAGGTATATAAGCTTACGTACCCAAATTCACCATACTATATCGTTTTGTATCATATATGCATTGTAATCATCTAAAGTTCTTGAAATTCAACTCCTAATTAGATTTACTTTCAAGATTTTTATAAATTTCACCATTATTTTCCTCTTACATAATTTTCATTTTCAACTATAATATATATATATATATATATATATATATATATATATATATATATATATATATATCCTATTAAGTGTTCGACAGAAAGAGGTGATATAACATGAAGATAATAAGTGAAGTTTTGAAAATCTTGAAAGTAAATCAAATTAGAGATTAGAGTTTAATAACATTATAATGCATATATGATACAAAACGACGTATTGTGGTGAGTTTGGGCACTTAAACTTATATATATATATATATATATATATATATATATATATATATATATATATATATATATATATATATATAAACACGTTATAAATCTAGTAAATTTTTTTGATAGGAAGGTAAAAAGTTTTTTTTTTTTTTTTTTTTTTTTTTTTTTTTTTTGCATATTTTTTTGACGAACATAACAAATGAATCAAAAATAACATGATCACGAAAAAAATCCTGAAAAAAAATCTCGACGACTCATTTTTACGATGATTTTGTTGATATTCATTAAAATTGTCATAAAAATGAATTTGTTCTTCATTTACTTAAAAATGAATAATGATGGTATTTTTTCTGGAAAGTTTTTTCTTGTGAATAATCTTAGTTTTGAATCTTCTAATAATTCATTTTGTTTGTTTGCTAAAAAATATGTATATAAAAAATTTCTTACTTTATATATATATATATATATATATATATATATATATATATATATATATATATATATATATATATATATATATATATATAGAGAGAGAGAGAGAGAGAGAGAGAGAGAGAGAGAGAGAGAGAGAGTCAAGATCAAATAAGAAGGAAATTTTTGATAGGAAGGTAAGAAGTTTTTTTTCTACATATTTTTTTCGCGAACAAACAAAATGAATCATTAGATGATTCATTTGTAAGATGATTCACAAGAAAAAATTCTCAAAAAAAACATCTCGATGATTCATTTATACAATGATTTTGTTTTTATTCACTAAAATTGTCATAAAAGTGATTTTTTTCTTAATTTACTTAAAAATGAATCATAAATATATTTTTTTGGGAATTGTTTCTTGTGAATCATCTTACAAATGAATCATCTAGTGATTCATTTATTTTGTTCGTCAAAAAAATATATAGAAAAAAACTTCTTACCTTCCTACCAAAAATTTCTTTCTTACCGTATATATATATATATATATATATATATATATATATATATATATATATATATATATATATATATATATAAAAGGTCATGTGAGAATCAAAATTTTCGTACGAAACATGAGAAATAGACAATTTTCATATTTTTCCATAAAATAAGTAATGAATCAATAAAATGTGCGTGTCTATATATATATATATATATATATATATATATATATATATATATATATATATATATATATATATATGTTTACTTAAAATAGCCGTGTAGTGTCTTTTTTACCAATGACAGTGGTGTACATATATTCTTATGCATAATAGCAACATACTTATGATTTTGTTATCCAAAATAGAAACATAATTAAAATTTGGAAACACTATGAGAAATAGACTTTGTTTATTATAATTTCTAATTATCGGTATAAAACTTTAATTTGATTATATTAGATGTAAGATATAAAGTATGTGTCAAGAAATGCACGTGCATTATTGTTTGTTTTTGTTAAAAACCATATCATATTAATATATTATACAAGTTTATATAATATGTAAGCATTTTTTAATTTTATAAATAAATGTAAGTATATTGTTATTATTGGTAAAAACGAAATTAAACTGTCTCCGGTAGAAAGACCAAATTACTCCTTTTTTTCAACAATTTGCTCAAAAAAAAAAACAATACTTGAATTGACGTAGAGGCACATATATTAGATGTAAGATGACATTTCTACTAAATGAGATACTCAAATATGACATTTTTACTTCAACTTGTGACTTTTTTGAATTGCAGCACCTGATGGTTTATTAGGCGCCGAACAACATAAAATCATCTTCCATCCATCTACTGGGCTTTGTATACAAATTCACTCTATGAAGTTGGGTCCGTGTTCCAATGCACAGGCATGGGAGTACACCCTACAAAACATGTTGATTGTGAAGGGTACAAATTATTGTCTACAAGCAAATGGTATGCATATGCAAGTGAAATTAGACATAATGTGTACATATATCTCTTCAAAATGGGAAGCCATTTCAGCCTCTAAAATGCACCTTTCATCAAAGATAAATGATGGGATTATGGTTTGTCTTGATATAGACCATGAAAACACGATTGTTACTAACAATTGTAAATGCTTAAACAACGACAAGTTGTGTGATCCTGCATCCCAATGGTTCAAAGTCATCAACAGCACAAGTGTGGAAGTTGCAAAACCACTCATTTTGTTAGATTCCATGTTGGATTCGTCAATGTGATCTTTTAGAAAATTCTTGATGAGGAGAATATAGAGAGTATCGATCAAGTTTGATAAATAATTACTTATTTTTATATGTTGAGATTGTAATGTAAACAGGGCGCCACTAGTATATCATAAGGTGGGTCCTTTGATCCACCCAATTTTTCAACAATTAGTACAAGTTGTATACCAAAAATTAGGACCTACCTTACAAAAGTTCAAGGACCAACCTTGTGTTAGACAACAAAGGAAGAAAATGTGTATTAATTAAAAGAATAAGGTATATGTTTGAAAAACTCCTTTGATTTAGAAACATATATTTACCACCTATAGTTTGTCCCAAATCTAAGCAGTACCATTTTGCCATGTGTCACAAGCTTAATGTTTGTGATAGTAACATCAAAAAACGGCGTTATCTAAAAAAATATGAAATGTGGTTGATTAAGAATACATATTTTTTAATAGGTGTTAACTAATCAGTTATTTCGATTGTCAAATGTGTGTAAACAAACAACTGTGTGCATATTTTGTTAGACTCCATTGTAAGACATGCATGTTTTTACAGTGAACAGAAATACACCCTAAAGGTGAAACAAGGTCTACGCTGTGAATGGAAGGGATTAATTAAGACCTAACTGCAAAAAGAAAATACTACAATTGATGTACAAGATTGAATAAATCCTCGTTCAAATGATATATTAATTTTGTTAGCCTAATAAGATTTTGGACTTTATTTTGTATTGGGTTTTATGATTGGGCCTTTTCGCTAGGAAACCCTAATTAGCTAGTCTATATATTATGTCTTTCCCTTTCATTGTATTTGTACTTCTCTTTGATTATAATACGAAACCCTAGTCGTTATATGTCTTTCACTTGTTAGTTTACATGGTATCCGAACTCGGTTGATTATCTGTACTTTTTGTTTTTTTTGGGGGCGAGTTACTGTTCATCGACACTGTTCACCGATTATTGTTCATCGGCGAGTATTGTTCATCGGTACTGTTCATCGACGATTACGGTTCATCGGTGAGTTAATGTTCACCGGCGATTACTGTTCATCGGCGAGTACTGTTCATCAACGAGTACTGTTCACCAGCAACACTGTTCACCGCCGACACTGTGTTGCGTTACTGTTTATCGATATTACTGTTCACTGACGTTACTATTCACTGGCGATACTGTTCATCGATGTTACTGTTCATCGGCACTGTTCACGTGCACTGTTCATTGACACTGTTTGCAATTTTGGGCATGGTTTTCTTGCTCATTTCTGTATTCAGTTTGGTTTGATTTGTTCATTTTGTCGGTTTTGAGGGTTTCGTTTCGTCTAGCTTTGTTGATTTCGAGATCTTGATTGTTTTTGCTGCTACTCGTATTTACTGTTTGACTGATATTGAAATATGGCCCCAAAAGATGATTCTCTTCAGTCCATTAGTATTCAACTTGATGGCAAAAACTATGCCTGTTGGAGTTATGTTATGAAAAATTTCTTGCGGGGAAAGACTATGTGGGGGATTGTTACATGTGACAAAAAGAAACCAACAGACGAGAAGGCCGATAATTATGCAACCTTACTGGATTCATGGGAGACTGATAACTCCAAGATCATTACTTGGATTAATAATTATGTCATCCAGTCTATTGGTACTCAGTTGGCGAAGTATGAGACGACAAAGGAGGTTTGGGATCACTTGGATAGGTCGTATACTCAGTCTAACTTTGCAAAGAAGTATCAGTTAGAGTTTGATTTTCAAGCCCTCCAACAGAACAATCTCAGTGTTCAGGAATTTTATGCAGCTATGTCGGATTTGTGCGATCAGTTAGCTCTTATAGAACCTGATGTGTTGAAGGCTTTTAAGCCTTATATTGATAGAAGGGAAGAGCAACGGTTGGTTAAGTTCTTGATGGCATTACATTCAGATTTTGAAGGTCTGCGTGGATTAATCTTGCATCGTACACCTCTTCCCACTGTTGGTTCGGTTGTTCACGAGTTGATTGCTGAAGAAACTCGTATCAAGTCCCATGCTGACAAAGCTCCCAAGACAGCCACTCCTGCTGTCTTTGCTGTTCCACAACGACCTCAATCTTCAAACCAAAATCGTCCCAGAGTTGCATTTGATGAGTGTGATATCTGTAAGAAGAAGAACCATTGGAAGGCAAATTGTCCTTTGCTGACAAGCAAGGGAAATCAGCAGCAACAACAAACAAGATCACCAACACAGTCTCAGTCTTCACAATAGAACAAGTCTTCTGGACAGTCACGTCCCTTATTTTCATCTTTTAGGCCACCACAGTACGTTGCTGCTACACCTTCAGTTGAGAATGAAACAGATTTCACACCACCATCAGCCTTGGATCCACAGATTGTTGAGCAGTTCAGACAGTTCTTAGCTACCAATCCAACTGCCATGTCAGCTTCCATGTCTCATTCAGGTCTGTCTTCATACAACACGTCAAGTATTCCTTCATCCTTGTGGATATTGGATTCTGGTGCATCTCATCATATGTCACCACATTTTTCATCTTTTGCTTCATTATCTTCACGTACACCTGTCTCTGTTATGTCTGCTAGTGCTACACCCATGTCAGTAGAGGGTGTCAGTTCTATTGTCACTCCTTATATATCTTTAACAAATGTGTATTACATTCCTACACTTGCTTTGAATCTTGCATCGGTCAGTCAGTTGTGTAAATCTGGTTGTTGGGTCTTCTTTTCTGATTCATTTTGCTGTGTACAAGACATCCAGTCTCGGAGGGTGATTGGGATATGTCGTAGACTTGGGGAGCTTTATGTCTTGAAGCAGCTACATGTTGTTGATGTTGCTGCATCTATTGTCGATTTGTCGTCTTTTCGTTTAAACGCTTTATCATATCTCTTTTATCTTTGGCATTCTCGTTTGGGACATGTGTTAGCGTCTCGTTTACAGTTTATGGTTTCCACTGGTGTGTTAGGCTCTTTGAAATTTGATGATATTTCTAATTGTTGTGGTTGTAAACTGGGAAAATTTTCTGCTTTACCGTTTAATAAAAGTGTCACTCGTTCTGTTGCTCCCTTTGATATTGTGCATTCTGATGTGTGGGGTCCCTCTCCGATCACCTCCAAATCAGGAGCTAACTATTATGTTTCATTCATTGATGATTACACTCATTATACATGGGTTTATTTTATGAAGCGTAGGTCTGATTTTTTCACCATATATAGTGAATTCAGAGCTCTTGTCAAGACTCAACACTCTACTGTCATAAAATGTTTTCGGTGTGATTTGGGAGGACAATTTATCTCCAATGATTTTAAACAATTATTGGCATCTGATGGCACTATACATCAATCATCTTGTACAGACACTCCTCAGCAGAATGGTGTTGCAGAAAGAAAACATCGACATCTCCTAGAAACTGCCAGATCCTTGGTACTCTCTGCTAAAGTTCCCAATATGTTTTGGGGAGAAGCTGTTCACACCACCACTTATGTTATTAATCGCATTCCTACTGCGTACACTTCGGGGAAGTCTCCTTATGAAATTTTGTTTGGACAACTCCCAGATTATTCTTCATTATGAGTGTTTGGGTGCACATGTTTTGTCTTGAAGCCTCATGTAGAGAGAGATAAGTTGTATTCAAAATCAGCTCTTTGTGTTTTTCTGGGATATGGTATTGGTCAGAAAGGTTATCGGTGCTATGATCCTTCAAATCAGAAACTGTATGTATCTCGCAATGTCACCTTTTGGAGCATATTACATTCTATAGCATTCCTGTTCAGTCATATGATGCAACCCGAGAGGAGCTTCGTACTATTGATTCATTTAGCATTGACATTGATGATCCACCACATGTCACTGATCCACCACTTGCTGTTGATCCACCACATGCAGCTAATCCACCACCTATTGTTGATCCTCTGCCTGCAAATCATCAAGACCCCCACTCCATTGAGGCCTTATCATAATAAGAAGTCCACAAAGCTTCCTGACTTTGTCTATTCCTCTTACTCATCGGTGTTTTCCTCCTTTATTACTAATGTACATCGTCTCTCTGAGCCACCATCCTACAAAGAGGCCATTTCTGATCCCCTTTGGCAGACCGCTATGGCTGAGGAACTTGCAGCTCTTTATCAGACTCATACATGGGATCTGATTCCGCTTCCACCCGGAAAACACAAGATTGGTTGTCGTTGGCTTTATAAAATCAAAACAAAGTCTGATGGATCCGTTGAGCGTTATAAAGCCAGACTTGTTGCGAAAGGGTACGCGTAAAAGTATGGTATGGATTATGAGGAGAAGTTTGCTCCTATTACAAAAATGACGATTGTTCGCACCTTGATTGCAGTTTCTTCCATTCGCCAATGGAAGATTTATCAGATGGATGTCAAGAATGCTTTCTTGAATGGTGATCTTCATGAGGAAGTATACATGTCTCCTCCCCCTGGTATTGCTCACCAACCAGGTGAAGTTTGTCGACTTCGGAAGGCACTATATGGCCTCAAACAAGCCCCTCGTGCTTGGTTTGAGAAATTTTCTACGGTGATTACTTCTCTTGGTTTTCAACCAAGTAACCATGACTCTGATCTATTTATTCGATGTACGAATGTAGGTCGGATTATTCTTTCCTTAAATGTCGATGACATGATTATTACTGGTGATGATCATGATGGAATAGAGTCTTTAAAGAGTGATTTGGCTCACCGTTTTGCTATGAAAGACTTGGTATTGCTATGTTATTTCTTGGGGATTGAAGTTGCTCAATCTCAAAAGGGTTATCTTTTATCTCAAATGAAGTATATTTCAGATTTGTTTGAACGTGCACGACTCAAGGATAATCAAACAAGTGATATGCGTATAGAGAGTAATGAAAAGTACTCTCCAACTGATGGTGTCCCATTATTAGATCCAAGCCTTTATCATACCATTGTTGGGAGTTTGGTTTACCTGACTGTCACCAGACCGGATATTTCTCATGCAGTTCATGTGGTTAGCCAGTTTGTCACTGCTCCTACTAATATTCATTGGGGAGCTGTTCTTCGTATTTTGAGATATTTACGTGGTACTCAGTTCCACACTCTTATGTTTCCATCTATATCCTCTATTGAACTGCGTGCCTATAGTGATGCAAATTGGGATAGTGATATTTATGATCGTAAGTCCACTATTGGGTATTGTTTTTTTTCTTTGAGATTCATTGATATCATGGAAAAGCAAGAAACAAGATGTTGTTTCTCGATCTTCTACAGAATCTGAGTATCGAGCCATGGCTATCACCACTTGTGAGATTGTTTGGTTGAGATGGCTTCTTGCAGATATGGGCATTCACATCTCTCAGCCTACCCCTTTGTATTGTGATAACGAGAGTGCGATAATGATTTCCAAGAATTCAGTGTTTCATGAGCGCACAAAGCACATTGAGATTGACTGTCATTTCACACGTCATCATCTCCAAAAGGGCACTATCTCCCTTCCTTATGTTCCTTCCTCTTTGCAAATTGTTGATATTCTTACTAAGCCGTTGACTGCTCCTCGATTCCATTTTCTGTCTGACAAACTCTCAATGCTTATTTCTGTTGCATTGTGAGTTTGAGGGGGGATGTTAGCCTAATAAGATTTGGGCTTTATTTTGTATTGGGTTTTATGATTGGGCCTTTTCGCTAGGAAACCCTAATTAGCTAGTCGATATATTATGTATTTCCCTTTCATTGTATTTGTACTTCTCTTTGATAATAATACGAAACCCTAGCCGTTATATGTCTTTCACTTGTTAGTTTATAAATTTATGTAAAGATGTAAGCTTAAACTTGGACAAAGAGTGGATGGATTTAAGCATAGAATAGTGTCCCTAATTTATCATTAACTAAAAAAATACTAGCTCTATATAGTTCCATTTGCAATATAACGTGTTTCATTTTTTTCAGTATAAATGATACATGTTTGGTGGACGCGTTTTCTATGAACAAAGATTTTTAGAGTAAATGAAATATATAAATAAGAGTACATGATCATGTTATCCTTTTAACTAAGCAATAAAATATAATTAAGGATTAATGCAATCCTTTCATATCTAAATTATCTAATGATGGCCATAGAATGACCATCGTTAATTTCCTACTCCTAACTAATGATTAGACGTCCATCAGTCAATTGTATAATTACAAGTAATGGGGCCGACACCGTCCCTCCCGTTAGTCGAGGATAATCTACATTTATCTAATGCTTATAGTTTCAACCATAATGACCCTATTTTCTAAACTTGAAGAGTCTAGACTTATGACTTGTACCCTCATTCGTCCTCTTATACTTGCCACAATGATCGTAGTTTTCTAAATCCAAGTCGACTCCACCATCTTGCCAAACGTTTAACACTTAACAAGAAGTACAACTCCTTGATCTACATTGTCAACACATCATTGTATGAGATATATTCATCTTCTTAGTTGAAACATATTCAAGGCGAAGCAACATACTCTCCATGAATTCATTGGTGAGGTATTCTCATACGTGGCTTGTCCCTCACTTAAATGTAAATCGATCAAATAATATTGTTACCATAGTTTTCTGCAAGAAAAATATGTATTCGGCTTTGGTTTTAATCTATCTCCATAACAGAAAACGTGATTCTTTTGTGATTGATTCCTTCCAACTCGAATTTGCACTTCCAAGACAAAAGAACACTCTGACAAAAAGTTTAGAGTCTTTCCTAATTCATATACAAAGAACCACTTATGAATTAGGGAAGTCTCTAAATTTTTTTTCCAGAGTGTTCTTTTGTCTTGGAAGTGCAAATTCAAGTTAAGTGGAAGAAATCAAAGAGAATCTTGTTGTCTGTTATGGAGATAGATGAAATCGAAGCCGAAGATATCTTTTGCTTGGAGAAAACTAAGGCACCCGTATTATTTGACCAGATCATGAATTAGGTTACTAATATACGTAAGGGAAAAGCCACGTATGAAAACACCTCTTTAATGATTTTCTAACGCAGGATGTTGTGAACAAAACCTCAAGAAACCGGTCATAGGGATTGAATGTGTACAAAAGGGAAAATAACTTAAAATGGTAAGATACTTTTCGTTTTGTACAAATTTAGTCACTGGATTTTTTTGTCCATGTTTGACCATTTAACTTGATTTTTGTACACATTCGGTTCTTATAATCGGTTACTCCAAGTTAAATTGGGAAAATGACTCATATGGCAATATAATTTTCAGTTTGTACATGATTTTTGGGTGAAATCGGGTGTCAAGGGGTCAAAGGCATGGTTTTTGGGTAAACAATGTGTCACGACGTGACCATAAGGAGATTACGATGTAACAAGTGAAAAATGAAATGTTTATCCATGAGGGCCTGTCACAACGTGACAAAAGAGTGCTCATGTCGTGAAGAAAATTGCAGCCCAAGAACACGAATTTTAGGGTTTCTTCCATATTTAAGGATCTTTAATCATGAAATAGGGTATTTTCTACAGCCTCCACTCATTTCAAATGAAACCCTAGGCCCATCTATGAGTTCTTAAGCACTTGGTGGAGTATTTGTGACTTGAAGGTGAAGCGACCATCTTTGGAGCATAGATTCAGCTTGCAAATCTCATTGCCATCTTATAGCAACCCCTCTGGACCTTTGTGAGTATTCAAGCTTCATGCTTTTTGGTTTCTTGTTCCTAGATCTAGATTTTTATGCATATTGTACATGGTTAGATGATTTAGAGTTTTGGGATTCCATAAAGTTGGCAACTTTGTGGGTCCTTAGAGTCCCTTGGTGATTATTTGTGGTATATCTGAAGTTTGGGTGATGTTTGAGCTCATGCTTGAATTTTTGACCTCCTTTTCTTCATAAGTGACCTAATTTGAGCTCAAGTATTGAATTGGACATGAAAGACCTTAAAGCACCAATTTTTATGGCTTTTGGGGTGTAAGGAAGCCTTCTGGAGGAGTTCGATTTGTGGCTTAATGGATTAAGAGTTTAATTCATCAAGTTGTCTTTCAGCTAGTTCTCATGACGTGACAAGATGCCTGTCACGTCGTGAAGATTGAAGAGTCTCGATTATTTTTTTCCTTTAACCGGCCACGACGTGACCAAGAGATTTTCACATCCTGAGGATCCGTTGACCTGTTGACCGTTGACCGTTTAATTTTTGACCAGTTTGACATTGAGTCAACTTGAAGAATTTGGGCTGTTGATTAAGATTCTACCATGTATTGGTGATATAAGGTTCGTGGGAGCAAGCAATGCAGAAAGGGGAGTGTGTCGCAGTGTTTCTGGGTTCTTCAATTCAGGTGAGTTTTCCTCACTGTACCCATGGGCCGAAGGCACCAATGCCGGCCCACTAGATTTAGTTATGTATCCTTGTGTACAGGATGTTGGTATGCTATAGTGATCTACTATATATATATATATATATATATATATATATATATATATATATATATACATATATATAGCAGTAGGAGTAGGAGTAGGCTGGTTAGAGTACCAGTAGGCTGGTTATTGTCTAGTGGAATGTCCTAGGGGTTGTATGTAGCCACGTAGATTAGCCTGAGAACTCCTGATCTAGGATCCCTTGCATGTTCCTTGTTTGGTTGTAGCTCTAGAGTAGGATCATATGTTCGGCTGTCTATCTCACCTCTGGATATATATATATATATATATATATATATATATATATATATATATATATATATATATATATATATATATATATATATATATATATATATATATATGGTTATGCATTCCATTGGAGATTTTCCGGTAGTGGAGCAGTGTGCTTTGAGAAGTCACGTAGGCAGTAGGGAGCTATTCGAAAGGTAGATTTATATTTGCATGTGCTTATCTGCAAACTTGATTATTTGTTTGATTATATATGTCGACATATCATGGTGGGTGAGTTTAAGGCTGTCACACCCCCGAACCGGAACAGCGGAAACATCCGGGGGCGAATGAGTTCATCTTGTAATATCATAACAAGTGTATATAAATGAAACATAGACATCATCACCGCCATTCATAAAATATAACAACATACATGGGTTACATCATTTTATCCATTCATAAATTACATCCCAAAAATAACAAGTGTATGGTGAAAACAAAGATACAGAAAATTCTCAAATGTCCAAAGCTGCCAACCTGCTTAATGAGTTCCTGAGAATACAAGTTATTTTGAAAAGCGTTAACATATAAAATGTTGGTGAGTTCATAAGTATGTTTAAACGAAAACTTTGTATTGGTTTGTAAACTCCAGAAAATCTGATATTTTCTAAAATAAATAGTTTGTGGGTTTTGTTTCAAATCTTGTATTATAGCATGTGTATCATTGTTGATTGAGTATAGAGGGTGTTCCCTAGAAATCCTGTATTTTATGATTTGTAAAATAAAATGTGGTCTTAACCCTGAGACCCGAGTGATGGAATTTAATCGTGAAATAGTGAATGTATGGTTCGTACTTTGTAACATGAGTAGAGTATGTGTATTGTGTAAATTTATTGTGTTGTTATTCTCTATGCGAGTCGTTATAACCATACTAATATGACTGAGTGCCTGTCTTGACGTTCTTCAGGCGTCGGTTTCTGAGAAGACATTTGTCACCCTAGACTGACCTGTCTAGCTGTAGCGAGCAGCTCAGGTGTGGGGTGTCAACCCCGTAGAGATCTATACACAAATTCTCGTTCTCCCTCCTGGAGACTCTGGTGATAACTACAGGGCTTACGGTGTACACTAAGGTAGGTACGGTGAAGGTGCGTCTCACAAGAGCCTTAACGAAATTTTTACGCGAATAATGTGTTTCATTATTTAGCATTAAAATAATGTTACGTGTGTATATTTTTTACTATAACTCATAAATAGTAAAAATGTAATCATTTTTATCGAGAGTGTCGGAACAGTTCGTTGTTTCATCAGTGTTATCAAAATAGTCAATTGTTAACGATATGTTCACGAGAGGCCCAATTTACATAAAATTTACACTAAGGCCCAATTAACATAAAAGGTGTCATATAAGGCCCAATTAGGATAGAAGTGATGGGTTTTGAGCATTCTAACACTCCTATGGTGTACATGCAACCCTATATGATTTGAATCTATGTTTTCTCTAATATACATGCAAACTTTCAAAATTCCGAAGCATCATCCTAACTAACATACAATGGAGTAACTATACTACAAAATTCTAGTTAGATGCCATACCTTTTAGTGTAATTGAAACCTTGAAGCTTTAAGAGCCTAGCACCAATAGTGTGAATGCCTCAAGTGGAATAACAAATCACCACCAACAATTGGAAGAACTTGAGAGGAGATAATATGCACTCAAAATCGGCTAGCACTCTTATAAGAACTCTAGGTGCCAATTTCATGAACCAAAGGGCTTCTTATATAGTGTGGCTACATTAGGGTTACACCATGCAAACCCTAATGTGCATGAATTTCCACATTCCTCATGCTCCATGGGTTTTAACCTCCATGGAGTATCCATGGGTCACCATATGGGTTTAGCCCAACATAAGGAATCATGGATCATTAGCCCACTTTATAAGAATGAATGATTTACACAATCAATCCCTATATATTTAATTAGTCTTTTTTGATCACACAATTAATTCCAAATTAATTCTACATCAATACAAACTAAATGATATGATTTCATATTAATATATTAGAACTTATAATATATTAATAAATCATATTTATCCTCTTCTCAAAAGTCCATCCTTCAAATTGTCCCGGTGAAGTGCAACCCAAATGGACCATGCTACTCTCGGGTCAAGTACATACCAAATATAGTTATGGACTTAGACACCTTATCCAATAGTCTCCTACTTGGATATGTCTAATAACTATAGTTGTAAGTATAACTTCAGGATCCGACTAGCAATCATGGCTCTTAAATGCCTTTGTCGAACTTAGACGTACCATTTTAGATAAGTGAACATAGAATCCTCTGTTCTCAAGATATCAGCCGGACAAACACATGGAACACAGTCAATCTTATTGTCTAACAATTTGTTTCCCGATTTCTGATTCGTTTGACATAGAACTTAATCGAACACATCAATTTAGCTCTGACCGGGCCCGACACATAAGTCAAAACAAAATCATTGAGGGGCCCAAGATATCGCTTTTAATCCTCCAAGTACTAAAAGGAACATATAAAATTTGACGGTATATGCTTGTACTACTTATTCACTGAACCATACACAACAACACATTTTATAACATCGAGTTACCGATGCATTTTCGTACTATCAATGTATAACCAACTCATAGTCAACAACTCATATATCTAGGTTTGAAGATTATATGATATTATCGTCTCACGATCACTCGAGACATATTCCATGAAGTGATACAAGTGAGCGTGGGTTGAATCCAATACTCAGAACTTATGAGCACTCGTGAATGTCATACCAATGTCTAACCATTTCTGACAATCTACAAGCAAAATTCATGACAGCTTAATTCAATGCCTACTTCTAAAGTATGATCGAATGTGGATGGTTTGAATAATCCAATTATTTTGGAAGTCAAAACATGCAAAATGAAACAATAGTAAACAATTGACATGAGACAGTACCATACTAGTAAATAAAAAGCACCTTTTATTTAAGCATCAAATGTCAATTATAGTCTATCTATTACAAGTTTTGAATCAGCTATCTAATCATTAAAACTAATATCACCCCTCAGCCCAATGCGCCTCGCATGATGTAAATGCTTAACCGTACTCAGTCCCTTCGTGAGGGGATCTGTCGGGTTCTCATCTGATGATACCCTCTTTGCCACGAGGAGTCCTTCTTCTATCTTGTGTCTTATGAAGTGAAATTTCCTGTCGATGCGTCTCGACCTGCCATGATCCCTTGAATCCTTGGGTAAGGCAACCGCACTATCGCTGTCACAGAAAATCTCCACAGAATCCTTTGTAGCTGGTACAACTCCAAGGTCTCCGATGAATTTCTTCAGCCATATCGCCTCCTTCTTTGCATCGCTTGCTGCTATGTACTCTGATTCGCACGTTGAATCAGCTACATTCCCCTGCTTGGAACTTTTCCAAGTTATTGCTCCTTCATTCAGGGTAAAGACCCAGCCTGACTGAGAGCGGAAATTATCCCTGTCAGTCTGAAAGCTAGCGTCACTATACCCCACCACTCTCAAGTCATCACTCCCACCGAGGGTAAGGACCCAGTCCTTGGTCCTCCGCAGGTACTTGAGAATATTCTTTACTGCAGTCTAGTGAGTCTTGCACGGATTCCCTTGATATCTGCTGACCATGCTCAAAGCAAAGGCCACATCAGGGCGAGTACAAGTCATAGCATACATGATCGAGCCAACAGCGGAAGCATATGGTAATCGACTCATCTCAGCTATCTCAGCCTCTGTACTCGAACTCTAAGTTTTGCTCAGTCTGGCATTGTGCTGGATCGGTAAGTCACCTTTCTTGGAATTATGCATGTTGAACCTCTTCAACACTTTGTCCATGTAGGTACTTTGACTAAGTCCAATTAGTCTCTTACTCTGTCTCTAAATATCCTTATCCCTAGGATATATGCAGCTTCTCCAAGGTCCTTCATAGTGAAACACTTCCCAAGCCAGGACATCACTCCCTGCAAGGTTGGGATGTCATTTCCTATGAGTAGTATGTCATCCACATACAGTACCAAAAAGCTAACTATACTCCCACTAGCTCTGACATATACACAGGACTCATCCTCACTTCTCGCAAAGCCAAACTCTTTGACTTTCTCATCGAAGAAAATATTCCATCTGCGAGATGCTTGTTTCAATCCATAAATGGATTTCTCAAGCTTACACACTCTATTAGGGTACTTAGCATCGACAAAACCCTCTGGCTGACTCATGTAAACATCCTCAACCAACTTCCCATTAAGGAAAGCGGTTTTGACATCCATTTTCCATATTTCATAGTCATGAAACGCAGCAATGGCTAGCATAAACCTAATAGACTTAATCTTCGCTACTGGTGAGAAGTCTCATCATAGTCAACTCCCGGAGTTTGAGTAAAGCCCTTCGCAACCAATCGTGCCTTATAAGTGTGTACCTTCCCATCCATGTTGTTGTTCTTCTTGAAGATCCATTTGCACCCGACTGTCTTACGACCTGGTACATTGTCAACCAAGTTCCAAACTTGATTGTCATACATGGACTGAATCTCGCTGTCCATCGCCTCTTTCCATTTAGTAGACTCGGGGCCTGCCATGGCTTTCTTGTAGTTGTTAGGTTCATCCAGATTTACCAATGTGCTATCACTGATAAATGTATCACCTTCTGCAGTAATATGGAAACCATAAAACTCAGGTGGAACTCTAACTCTACCGGAACGCCTCAGAGGTACAGACTCGTCAATCGGCTCAACATGAGTTTCCTCCTCAGGTTGATCGCTAGTGTTTTAGGTTCCTTCACCACCTGACTCTTGAAGTTCTTCAAGGTCAATTTGCCTCCCACTGTCCCCTTGGAATATCAGCTCTCTCTCACGAAAGAATGCTCTCCTCGCAACGAATACAACATTGTCACTCGGTCTGTAGAAGAGATATCCAAAAGACTTCTGCGGGTAGCCAATGAAAATACACCGCTCACTTCGAGGTTCGAGCTTATCATGAGTCTCATGCTTCACAACCCCAAACCTTGATGTGTGCTAATGAGGGAGCCTTCCCTGTCCACATCTTGTGAGGTGTTTTGGCAACCTTTTTAGTTGGGACTCGATTAAGGATATGGACGGCAGTCTCCAAGGCATACCCCCAGAATGAGATTGGTAATGAAGCTCGAATCATCATGGAACGAACCATGTCTAACAAGATTCAGTTGCGCCTCTCAGCCACACCATTAAGCTGTGGTGTCCTAGGTGGCTTCAACTGTGAAACAATTCCACACTCCTTAAGATAGTCCAGGAATTCGATACTAAGATACTCACCACCCCGATCAGATCGGAGCATCTTTATCTTCCTGCCCAACTGATTCTCCACTTCTTGCTTAAACTCTCTGAATTTCTCAAAGGTTTCTGACTTATGCTTCATTAAGTAGATATAGCCATATCTGATGTAATCATCAGTAAAAGTCACATAGAAGCGGTTAGCATCCCTTGTGGCGGTTCTGAAGGGCCCACACACATCGGTGTGGGTGGCTCTACCCTAATCTCACTACTAGACATGGAATAGGAGTTAAGACAGAATTATTCGCTTTAAGTCTTTAGTATTTGGATTATAATTAACCTTGATGTATATACCAAGTTATCCCAGCTTACTGGTAATGATCCTAAGATCATATATAAGTGTCTTTGATTTGATTGAACGAGAGAGTATTTTAACTACTTTTTGATATACGGTAATTTTAGCATCGTACCAATTTCATTACAAACATATGGTACTTAAACGTTTTTGTTGTTGGAAACATTACAAAAATCCTAACAAGGTTCCTTGTTGCTCCTGCTGGTTTGTTTGTCACGTTCCTCCTGTTCCCCTGTCATTCCTCTCAGTTCGACAGTCTCTCTTGAAGTGTCCCGTTTCACCGCATAGGTAGCATACTGGACTTACACTGATGTTGGTGATTGAAGCGATGTGCTGGGTCTGTTTCCTACAGAAGCGGGCAGTATGTCCGTCCTTGTTGCAGTTTTTACAGTGCAACACCCGGCAAACCCCATTGTGATGGTAGCTACACTTGATACACTTTGGAAGTGTTCCCATATATTGTCTGACCGGTGTTTGAGTGACAGACGTTGTGGCTAGTGTCGAGGCATGAGTCGGGACTGATGTTGTAATTACAGGGGCAGCCACGGGTTGTTGTCTTTTAGAGCGTTTTTGAGATAGGTTGCACTTCTTTTTGTCCAAAAATTTTTGTTTCTTGTTCTTAGGTTTGTGGTCTGAGGCGTCTTCGTGGGTAGACACCCGCTGGTGTTCTTGACTGTTACTGCGGTTAGAATTACCAACACCGCCTTCACCTCTGTTGGCGTTGTTAGCATTGAGTTGCGCCATGACGGTTGTCACGGCTGCCGTGACCGCAGCTTGAAAAGTAGCAGAGTCTATCTGCAGGATTGTTGCCTTGCTTGTTGGATGGTTACCTCCTTGTGAAGACATAACTCTGTTGCATAGGGAGAAACAATTTCGTGAGTGGGGATGATTCTAATTATACCCTTATCATTTATATACACATATATAAATTTCACACTTTACTGAGCTATTCTTGATGTTTCTGCTAATGTTCCGGAGACGGAGTTTATGGTAGTGGGTAGAAGTAGGTTTTGTACGGGCGTTAAGTTTTTCCCATCCTAGGATTAGGTTTGTCCAAACACACTTAGTTGAGGAGTTCTGATGGGATCCGGTGCATTAGTGTTGGTATGACCGCACCCTATAGGTCTATGGAAAGGCACCTTTCAACCATGAGGTTTAAAAAGAAGAGATGGTAATGAGTATTGAATAAGGGTTTATACGTCAGAAGTTATCTTACTCAGTTTATCTTAGTTTTGAGTGTATCATGTTCCAATGTTTTTGGTGTCCTTTGAAAACAATTCATAATGAGAGTCTATATATAATAAACTTATGAATTCTTAGTAGTATTGCTCCCAATGAAATAATACGCATGCCCCTTTCATTTGTATGATTCTAGTATATTTAGTTTTTAGAGAAAGGTTTTGAGCCTGATGCAGGTCTACACCACATTATTGCAAGGAAAAGTTTGGATCGCAAATAAATCTCTCGACTAGTGTAATCACTAACTTGCGGGGTCAGGCCTACACATGGAGGGGAGTAACACCAACGCATACTCATAGGCCTAATCTACCAGGTCTTGTGAGTAAAATGAACTCTGCTCACGACAATTCGTCCCCAAATGACGATTGCTGTTGCTGATGGCGACTCCATCCCTTGATCAATGCTGCCCAACGGGGCATAGGTTTGATGTAGTCGAGGCGGTTCCCGAGAGCCCTGGCTATGTAAGGAGAGTTGTCGACCTCTGGCTCCATTTTCGACTCTTTTCCTCATCACCCACTAACTTTCCGGGTTCGGAAAGTAGGGGTCTCCCGGTAAGTAAGATCTTGTCATGGTGTTCGTGCGAGAATAGGGGTGAGGTAAGAGGCATATAATAATTATATTCCTAGAAATACTTATAGGGGTTTGATCCTCTTTAGTTACTTTTATGATGACATGGTGCAAACCAGTTACATATCTAAGTTCTATATAACTTTAGCGTATCCATTTAGTGATTGTAGACCTACTAGCAAGAATCAGTTTAGTTTTCACATAAGTTATACTACCACAAAATACTCCTATATTATTTTAAATGTTATGTTTGGTTGTTAACGATTTTCTGGTATGGGTGTTGGTAAGTTGATAGACTTGTTGTCCACTATGACTATCCCCCGGCACATACTAGTCAATTCTCGGACGAATATAGTTGATCAGGCTATATTCCTCCCAGACTTGATTGCATATCCCAGGGCATATTCACATTGCACAACTCTTCTATTTTTAACTTTTGTGTTTTCCTTAGACATAGCACTAAACCGGTATGCATGTATGTACTTATACTTTTAACAAGAAACTATTTATTTCTAAAAGTATAGTTATTTGAAAATGCTTAAATCAGAGACTTAAGTCCCAATGCATTTATAGTTTGTATATCTTATGTGGTTCGATATACTTAGTTCACTATAAACAATGCTCAGATACCAATCTGTTACACCCCCAAACCAAGGATGGCGGAAACGTCCGGGGGTGGAGGACTTCATGTATAGTATCACAACAACGAGTATGATAGTGCCCAAAGTAAATACAACCATCATAAATATAATTGAAAAAAGTTATACAATAGTATGTGTTTACATGTTTCCAATCAATTACACTTATGATGACAAAAATGAAATGTTTGACGATTTAACGTCCCATCCTCAAAAGCGGTTGATTTCCTGTTTCACTGAATTCCTGAGAATACAAGTAGTTTGAAAAAGCGTCAACAATTAAGTTGGTGAGTTCATAAGAGTTTTATTTGAGAAAGAAGCCGTTTTCCTTGTAAAAAAGCGATAGAGTATGATTTCAGAAAATTCAATATTTTCTTTATTAAACGCTAAATGAACTCTCCTATGTTATGCACTAATGTACCCTAGAAAGACCTGTAGATTCCTTCTACAATCACCCAGTGTATATAAGTTATATAAAATTTAAGTTAAATAAACTGTCGAATATAATGGGTCTGCCCTAGGTCCACAACCAAACAAGGAACAGGAAGTAAGGCGGGCCCACCAATTCTAGGTCGATTGCGACTAGATTCTTATATAACTCTAGCATATACACTTAGCAATTATAGCTAAAGTCTAACAATTCTAGATGAAATGTAGTTTTGATAGAAATATGTTTCCAAAGAAAATCCAATATTTTCC
Source organism: Lactuca virosa (assembly GCF_052849685.1). Classification (NCBI taxonomy): domain Eukaryota; kingdom Viridiplantae; phylum Streptophyta; class Magnoliopsida; order Asterales; family Asteraceae; genus Lactuca; species Lactuca virosa. The sequence continues at coordinate 342,308,144 of NC_136433.1, forward strand.
TTATAAAAAGTCATGTAGTCTTAAACGTCAAGACAGAGAATATGTGTGTGTTTTGTACTTATAATGTTCATAATGGTAATATGTTTCCAAAGAAAATCCAATATTTTCCTTATAAAAAGTCATGTAGTCTTAAACGTCAAGACCGAGAATATACAAGTATTTTTCCATACTTAAAGTAATACATGCAAGTTTAAATTGGCATAAACTCGTTTAATTTAGAAGTAAATCCCTTTTCAAAGTAAAATTTTTCCTATAAACTTGAAAGATTGTTAACTCCCTATGTGAGTCGCTATAACCATACTACGACAGAATAACCTGCTGCGATGTTCTTCATGCGTCAGAAACGAAATGACATTTGTCACCCCCGATCGGCCGATCGGGCTTATGCAAGCAGCATGGGTGTGGGTTGTCAATCCCAATATAGATCTATACACAATTATCACGCTCTCCCTACAAGAGACTCTGGTTATAACTAATTCAGGATTTTCTGTGGTACTTAAGAGTACCCCGAAGGAGAATGTCTCACAACTTACGTTAACTAGTTTACATATAGTTTTGAGTATAAAACCTCTTCCGTGGAGGAAGTGAAATCACATTTTATGAAAATACATTTGTGATATAAATTCATAAACTATTACTATTATAGTTTATCAAGTTGTATATGAAAAACCCATTTGTTTGAGAGTAAAACCTTTTCCATGTAGTATGCTTTTATCGAAAATTCATAAACTATACTTAATGTAGTTTATTATATGTGTTCGAAATGAATGGAGGAAAAACATTAACATGAATGACTAATTTCTATTTATGATGATAAACTAACAAGAATGCATCCAAACATTGAGAAACTTATTGTTATGCACTTTGCTGAACATACTACAAAGTGTTGTTAATATGGTAAACTATGCAACTAGTTTTTATCCTTTCTGCACTGTTTTGAAATTATCATAGAAAAATCATACGAAGTCGAAAACTAACTCCGTAAACTCTGAGAGTTTAGAAAATGTGTCTAGTTTATTCATAATTTTTTTTTATGATTTTTAGAAGTCTCTATCTTATGTGAAAGTGTTCATAATCACAGACTGGTCAGAATTCGTTTCTGAAATGATAGGCAGTTTTGTAAAAATCACCATAAATCGTAGAAAAATCATATGGAGATGTGCAAGTAGTCATTTTAAAAGTATAAACCTGAACTACTTGAATATTAAACAGTTTTGAAAGATATTATGTTTAAGTTGGGTAAAACAGTTCGTGAACAGGTCACAACTTTTCTGTTGTAAGCTGTCAAGTTGAGTTTTGAATATGTTTTGGTATTTAACTTGTATTCCCCCCTGAAAACTGAAGAAAACTAGAAAATTTAGGGGTATGAACTCACCTTGAGTAATTCCTTGAAGGATGGAAGGTTGAAGATGATGAGTTTCAAGTCTAGATCACTTGATGAACACATGAAGTTTTGGATGATCCTAAGAACGATTTTTGGTGTTAAGATATGAGTCGATGATCCAAGAGTGTTATGAAAACATGTAATAGCACTTGAGTTAGAAGGAAATACTTACCAATAAGTGAATAAATGACTCAAGAACACATCAAAAGTGTGGCTGAAAGTTGAGAGAAAAGAGGCCCTCTTGATGGTTTAAGAAGTGTATAATGTTTGATGGTGAAGCAAATGATCAAGGAAATCCCAGGCATTTCCTTATATGGAGGGTTGCTGGAGCAAGTGGCTAAGGTGAAGGGATGTTTGCCTTGGTTTGTGTGATGTGGATAAGGTTGGACCAATTAGAAAGTGACACATAGGAGGCAAGTGGGCACACTTGACCCACTTGTGGTGTAGGATATTCTTCTTGTTATAAAATAATGATTTTTAATTAATAAATTCTTGAAAAATAACTAAAATAAGAGTTATGGGGGTTAAAAAGGATAAAAATATGAATTTGGTGAAAAAATCCCATCAAAAACGGGCTTAGGAGGCGAAAGTGGTCGAAAACCGGACAATAGGGACCGAACCTGCGAGGTTCGGCTCTTAGGAGTGTGGGAACCGAGAGGGAACCGAGAATAGGAAGGGAAGACCGAAGGTCCGAAGTGGGGATGCGAAGGTCTCGGATGGGGGGTGGGGGGGCGAAGTTCGGTCCTCGCTGCTGGCTTCGGTCCGAGATGCTTCTGACACTTTCGGCTCCTAAGAGGTTCGGTTCTGACACTTTCGGTTCTGACACTTTCGGCTCCTAAGAGGTTCGGCTCCTGAGAGGTTCGGCTCCTAAGAGGGGTTTCGGTTCCTAAGAGGGGTTTCGGCTCTATATAGCTGTTTTTCGAGAAATCTTTCCGTTTTGCGTGATTTTTGACCAAGTTAAGGGTCGGGATGACCCGGATGACCATAAAAAGTTTGAGAGAGATTTTGGGAGAGATTTGGGAGAGATTTCACATACTTGGAGAGATTTGGGAGAGATTTCACATACTTGGAGAGATTTCACATTCTTGGAGATATTTGTGAGAGATTTCACATACTTGGAGAGGTTTCACATACTTGGAGAGATTTGGGAGAGATTTCACATACTTGGAGAGATTTCACATACTTGGTGAGATTTGGGAGGGATTTCACATACTTGGAGAGATTTGGGAGAGATTTCACATACTTGGAGAGATTTGGGAGGGATTTCACATACTTGGAGAGATTTGGGAGGGATTTCACATACTTGGAGAGATTTGGGAGAGATTTCACATACTTGGAGATATTTGGGAGGGATTTCACATACTTGGAGAGATTTGGGAGAGATTTCACATACTTGGAGAGATTTGGGAGGGATTTCACATACTTGGAGAGATTTGGGAGAGATTTCACATACTTGGAGATATTTGGGAGGGATTTCACATACTTGGAGAGATTTGGGAGAGATTTCACATACTTGGAGAGATTTGGGAGAGATTTAACCTTAGCCATTATTATCGTATAATTTCGTAATGCAAGGTCCGTGAACCCCGTTATGCTTCGTTAATGATCGTTTTAAGTCCCCGAAAGGGTCCTTAGTCGTGTTTTGATGCGTTTAACTCCCTTTTTAGGGTTTTTACATTGTTAACACATAGATTCTTCGAGACACTTGAATTTTTGACATACAAATGCACATTTTTATACATAGAATAACTTCTTAACATACAAGTACTAGTTAAGTTTGACCGGTTTGACTTGTTGACTTTGACTTTGACTTTGACTTGAATTTGACGGTTGTCACATCAAAAGGCCCTGAAGCTTGCTCAGAGTGACTTCCTCCTTGTTCATGTGATAAGTCATGCAGAACTGACCATAACATGGAGGTAAGGAGTGTAGAATAATATCTATAGACAACTCTTCATCAAAATTCACATTCAATTTGAGCAGACGGTCCACAAACCTTTGCATTTTCTATAAGTGGCCCGTGATGGCTTCACCATCCTTCATATTTGTTGTAATCATGGAGTAGATGATTTCATACCGCACTTGACGAGCACTATGATGGTATCTTTCCATCAGGTCCTGGTGCATTTCAAAAGGGTAGAAGTCCTCATAGGACTTTTGGAGTTCCGGAGACATGGTGGCAAGCATGATTCAAGCTACCTTGGTGGCATCTTTCTCATGTGCCCTGAAATCAACAATCTCCTGAGGAGTAGCAGCAGACTCATCGATTTCCTTAAGCTCCTTGTCGAGGACATATTCCTTGTGCTTGTAGTGTGTGACCATCCTGATGTTCCTAATCCAATCATTGAAATTAGACCCATCAAAGATGACTCTCCCATAAAGGTTCATGAGAGAGAAGGAGACGGTAGGGTTTGAGCCTGAAGTAGTGTTGGTAGACATCTGAAAAGAAAGAAAGACAAGGTTTAGATTAGATAAAGAGTCCTTAATACAACACACAAAATGAAATATTAAGGCTAGGACCCAACACAATATTTTACAATTTGGAAGAGGGATGTCGTAATCCAACTTGCAAAATATTTGAAGGTAGGTAAATGACGGTTTACCAATTTCCACCATGAAAACGAAATTTGTTAATTAAGTTTTAATTGGATTTGAAAGTCCTAGATCCTTTTAGATTCATTGAACAATTCAATGGCATGTTTAAATCTCGATTATACCCTTCAGGTTTGTGACTGGGATACCGAGGATCACAAACAAGGTGTGAATAACCATGCAAATGTACTTGGTACTCTCAATGTCAATTATCACCTTAATCAATGTGCCGGTAAACCACACATGCTCCATTGACCTTATGATAAACATTAAGCTACCCTTTGCGACCCTTACTAGTCCAAGTTAATGTGCCGGTTAACCACACACGCTCCATCAACGACTTGGTAAGGTGCAAAGTGTAATTTCATGGATTAGCATCAATTTCACATTTTCCTAAAGTAACTAAGAATGGGAATTTATAAAACGTTTAGTTACTTTATTACTATCATTATACTTTTAATGAGAATTATAGTCTTTGTCCTACCCGTTCGGCTAACGACCCTCCACCAGTAAAGGAAGTAGTGGGTGAGAGTGGACACCCATTAAACCACCATTTTATAGGCAGTAACCTTATACCCCCTTATAAACCGGCTTCGCGAATGAGGCCTACTAACGGTAAAACCGACTTGTCTTATATATATATATATATATATATATATATATATATATATATATATATATATATATATATATATATATATATATATATATATATAGAGTCAAGATCAAATAAGAAGGAAATTTTTTGTAGGAAGGTAAGAAGTTTTTTTCTACATATTTTTTTCGCGAACAAACAAAATGAATCATTAGATGATTCATTTGTAAGATGATTCACAAGAAAAAATTCTCAAAAAAACATCTCGATGATTCATTTATACAATGATTTTGTTGTTATTCACTAAAATTGCCATAAAAGTGAATTTTTTCTTAATTTACTTAAAAATGAATCATAAAGATGTTTTTTTGGGAATTTTTTCTTGTGAATCATCTTACAAATGAATCATCTAGTGATTTATTTATTTTGTTCGTCAAAAAAATATGTAGAAAAAAAACTTCTTACCTTCCTACCAAAATAAATTTCTTACCAGATCTATATCCTATATATATATATATATATATATATATATATTAAACCTATAATATTATAATAGTATAAGGGTTGAATTTTAACTTTTAAAATTCTAAGGTTTGGAATTAAAGTTTCATTTAGTGAGACTTTACAAATTCAAAAACTTGAGGGCAAGTTTTGAAACTTGTCAAAACTCTTCAAATCCATAACATATGAGCTTAATGACATCTTTATTAGAACAACCTTTCATGTTCCATAACATCCATAACTTGAGAACAAGTTATGGAGTCCATTAAAATCATTTAAAACATTATTTAGCTAACACAATAATCAAATAATTCATAGAAGATTCAACCAAACTCATATGAACAAGACAATTCAAATAAAATCAAATTTCATGTAATTAGCCTAACCATGTAAACTAATACAAAACATGAAACTTTTGACAATTATCTTTTAAATTGGATTAGCATGATCATTACTGTTGGATTAGGTGTCTAAGTCCATAACTATAATTGGTATGTACTTGAATTGATAGCAGCACAATCCTTTTGGGTTTCCCTCAACCTAGCAACTGGACAAGGAAATTATGAAAGGAGAGATATTAATTTATAAGATTAATGAATTAATATAAATGATTTATTAATATGTTAAAAGATTAATATATTAATTAGAAATCATTATGTTTAATTAATTGTTAGCCAGAAATTAATCAGAATTGATTTTGGGGTTAAAAGAATTAATTATAAAGTGCAGGGACTAGTTTGCAATTAACTGATAGTTGAAGGGAAGGATCCAGAACTCCCTTGGAAGGAGGTGGACGAAAACCCTAGGGGAAACCCTAGAGAATTCGTCCAAGGGGTCCAAGATAAGGCCTTGGGTCTTGCTTAGGCCCTAAGCAAAGGATAACTAGAGTTTTCCCTAAACCCTAGTTCCCTCAACTATTTAAGGAGCCTCCTGGCTCACATTTTAGGGTACTCTTTCTTTGAAGAAACCCTAGTGGCCGAAATTGCATACTCCCTCCCCTCTCTCTTCTTCTACTTTCCTTCTTGCTAGTCATTGGGTGTGATTCCATTAGAGGCATTACACTTGTGGTGCTAAAGCTTCCAAGAAGATCAAGATCAAGATCAAGGGAATATCAATTGTTTGCTATAACAATTGAAAGGTATGTAAACCCTAAACCCTAGTTTGTTAATTTCGAAATTAGCCTCTCTCCTCTAGGGTTCTTGTTTTGCAATTCAAAGTTGTATGTTCAATAGTTAAAACATAGATCCAAAGTAGGTTGCATGTGAACTTAGGAATTGTTTTTCTAGTTTATTTGTTGTACCTAAATTCCATCAGTGGTATCAGAGCCATTGTTTGTTTTAAATTGAATTGCTATAATTGTTGAATTGCAAATTAGGGTTTATAGCTATTAAACCCTAAAGGCCAAATTTTCGATTTCTAGGGTTTTGGATGAAAAGGGTTTTTCGAAAAACCCTAGCCTCCAAAGAACCCTAATCGAAATTAGGGTTAGGGTTTTGAAAACCCTAGCCTACTCCCTTGTGAATTTCGAAATATGCTAGAGGATAACTAGGGTTTCTTGTTTTGGATAATTGTTACTTAATTAGATTAATTGGATAATTATCCTTACCCTATTTTTCGAAATTTAGAGGGATAAGGATTAGGATTAAATTAATGGATTAATTTAATTAGATAATCCTTACAAGATTTAATAATTTGATTAATAGTTAATTAAAAAATAAATATTAAATCTAGTTAATTGGTTTATTTAAATTTAAATTTAATAGCTTAAATTTCGAAATTTATAAACCCTTGAAGTTTTAAAATGTTTTAAAACAAACCTTATATATATTATAATTAAAAGTTTAATATTATATATGTATAAGAACATGGTCAGTCAAATCGCTAGTATGCCTCATTCACAAAGCTAATCTATAAGGGGGGTATAAGGAAACTGCCTATAAAATGGTAGTTGAATGGGTGTCCACTCTCACCCACCGCTTCCTTGATTAGTGGAGGGTCGTTAGCAGAACGGATTTGATAGGACAACTACTTCTCATTAAAAGTATAATGATATTAAAGAAAGTACTAGAACATTATTTTCAAAATCCCAACTCTAGTTACTTTAGGAAAAATGTGAAAAGTATGCTAATCCATGAAATTGCACATTATACTTTATTGGTCGTTAGTGGAGCGTGTGTGGTTAACCAACACACTAAAAGGCACTAATAAAGAGTAGTAATGGGTATCTCATAATTGTCATTTTGATGGAGCGTGTGTGGTTTACCAGCACATCAATAGTTAATGATAAAGACAATGAGGTTACCAAGCACATTTGCATGGTTATTCACATCTTGTTTGTGATCCTCGGCATCCCAATCACAAATAGAAGAGCATAATCTGAGATTAAAACATGCCATTGAATAGTTTCAATGTATCTCAAAAGAATTAGGAATTTCACTTCGTTTGTTTCGTCTAATGGTGGAATTGGTGAATCGTCATTCACCTACCTTTATGAAATTTGCACTTGGATCTCGACAACCCATTTCTAAGTTGTGAATCTTCATAGTTGGATCCTAACCTTGATATTATATCTTTGGGTTATTCTATTAAGGTATCTTGAAATCTAACTAAAACTTTCTTTCTTTTCAGATGTCTACTCCTGGAAACACTTCTGCTTCGTCCTCCTCCAACCAAAACTTCTCTTTGCTCAATATATGCTCCAAAGTCGTTATGGATGGCTCAAACTATAACGATTGGATGCGCAACATCAAGATGGCTCTTCGTTTCGAGAACAAAGAATATGTTCTTAAAAAGGAGCTCAAAGAGCTTGATGAGAATGAAGCTACTCCTGAAGATCTTGCTGCCTACAAGAAACATTACGATGATGCTACCAAAGTGGCATGCATCATGGTGGCAACTATGTCCCCAGAACTGCAGAGGTACTATGAGGACTACTGGCCTTTCGAGATGAACAAGGACCTTATGGAAAAGTACCATAAGCGAGCTCGTCAAGAAAAGTTCGAAGTAGTCAAGTCACTCATGGCTTGCAAGATGAAAGATGGGGAGTCGGTTGTGTCACATGTGCAAAGAATGCAACGCTACATAGAGCGTTTGGTCAAGCTCAATATTCACTTTGATGAGGAATTGGCCATTGACATGGTCTTGAACTCACTTCCTGAATGTTATGGTCAGTTTATTCTAACTTACCATTTGAACAATACTAAGCAGACCTTGGCCCAATTGCACAACTTGTTGCAGACAGCTGAGGCAGGGATGAAGGGTAAAAGTATACCCTCCACACCTACGAGTGCCCCTGTTTTGGCTATTGGACAGGGAAAGGGGAAAAAGAGGAAAGGTCCTCCCAAGCAAAACTGGAAGAGCAAGGCTCAAGCTGGGTCATCTAGTAATGGCCCAAAGGCTAAGCCCAATGGTTCCACTCCCCATGTTTCTGATCCAAAAGAGGCCGTTTGCTTTTACTGCAATCAAAAGGGGCATTGGAAGAGATCTTGCCCACAATATCTGCAAGATATCAAGGATGGCAAAGTGAAGCCATCTTCGGCAGGTATTTACACTATTTCTGCTAATAACTCATTATCTTCTCGTTCATGGATCCTTGATACAGGATGTGGTTTTCATATCTGTTCTGATTTGCAGGGTCTAAAGGAAAGTGAGGAGATAGAGCGAGGAAGGATAAACCTGATCATGGGAAACAGAAAGTCTTCACCAGTAACCAAGATCGGAGTTTATCAGCTTCTACTTAGTAATGATGTTAGATTAGATTTAATAAATTGTTGCTATTCGTCTGAGATGACGAGAAACATTATTTCATTTCATGCATTGTTCAGACAAGGTTTTACATATTCTTTTAATGATTTGAATGGTTCAATTTCTGTTTATAAGAATGGTGTTTTTATGTTTGAAGCTTTGCCTTGTAATGGTGTGTATGAAACAGTGACTTGTGTTGATAGCCTAGGAAATAGTGTACTTAATATTGACTTGTCTAAAAGTGTAGACAAGGCATGCTTGTGGCATTGTCGTCTTGGACACATTAACAAGAAACGCATAGCCCAACTCCAAAAGGATGGAGTGTTGGAATCATTTGACCTAAAGTCAGATGATATGTGTGAATCTTGTCTTTTGGGAAAGATGACAAAATCACCATTCACAGGGTCTTGTGAAAGAGGTGAAGGTCTGTTGGATCTCATACACACGGATGTGTGTGGGCCCTTCAGATCAACTACAAGAGATGCTAATCGATTATATGTGACTTTCACTGACGATTATAGCAGATATGGATATATCTACTTGATCAAGCATAAGTCAGAAACTTTTGAAAAGTTTAAAGAGTTTAAGCATGAAGTCGAAAATCAATTGGGCAGAAAGATAAAGATACTTAGATCCGATAGAGGCGGGGAGTATCTTAGTATCGAGTTTAACGACTATCTGAAAGAATGTAGGATAGTCTCACAATTGACTCCTCCTAGGACACCACAGTTAAATGGTGTAGCTGAGAGGCGCAATCGAACCTTGTTAGACATGGTTCGTTCTATGATGAGTCGGGCTTCGCTTCCTATTCACTTCTGGGGGTATGCCTTAGAGACAGCCGCCCACATCCTCAATCTTGTCCCTACAAAGAAGGTTGCCAAAACACCTCACGAAATGTGGACAGGGAAAGTTCCCTCGTTAGCACATATTAAAGTCTGGGGTTGTGAAGCTTTCGTAAGACGAGAGACTCACGACAAGCTAGCAGCTAGAAGTGAGAAATGTGTTTTCATTGGTTACCCAAAGCAGTCTTTTGGATATTTGTTCTACAGGCCTAGTGAGAACGTGGTCTTTGTAGCACGAAGAGGAGTCTTTCTTGAAAGAGAGCTCATATTCAAAGAGGACAGTGGGAGCACTATTGACCTTGAAGAAATTCAAGAGTCAGCCAATGAAGGAACCTTAGATGACACTAGCACTCAACCAGAGGAAACAGTTCCTGTTGAACCAATCGATAACTCATTACCTCTTAGAAGATCCACTAGGGTGAGTGTGCCACCTGAGTTGTATGGTTTTCATATTACTTCAGATGGTGACACATTCATAAGTGACAGAACACTGGTAAACTTAGATGAACCAGTCACTTATAAGGAAGCAATGGAAGGTCCAGAGGCTTCCAAGTGGAAAGAGGCAATGGACAGCGAGATTAAGTCCATGTATGACAACCAAGTTTGGAATTTGGTTGATAGTGCACCAAGTCGTAAGACAGTTGGGTGCAAATGGATCTTCAAGAAGAAGACAGACATGGATGGAAATGTGCACACATTCAAGGCTCGACTGGTTGCAAAAGGTTTCACTCAAACCCCAGGGGTTGACTATGATGAGACCTTCTCACCAGTAGCTAAGATTAAATCTATTAGGATATTGCTTGCCATAGCTGCCTTTCATGATTATGAAATCTGGCAGATGGATGTCAAAACTGCTTTCCTTAATGGGAAGTTGGCTGAAGATGTTTACATGAGTCAGCCAGAGGGTTTTGTTGATGCAAAGTTCCCCAATAGAGTGTGCAAGCTTGAGAAATCCATTTATGGATTGAAACAAGCATCTCGCAGTTGGAATCTTTGCTTCCATGAGAAAGTCAAAGAGTTTGGTTTCTCTAGAAGTGAAGATGAGTTTTGTGTGTATATCAAGGCTAGTGGGAGTATAGTAACTTTTCTGGTGTTGTATGTCGATGACATATTACTCATTGGTAACGACGTTCCAACCTTGAAAGAGGTTAAGTCTTGGCTTGGAAAGTGTTTTGCCATGAAAGACCTTGGAGAAGCTGCCTATATTCTTGGGATTAGAATATTGAGAGATAGAAAGAAGAGACTAATTGGACTTAGTCAGAGCACATACTTGGATAAGGTACTAAAGAGGTTTAGTATGGAAAATTCCAAGAAGGGAGAGCTACCTATCCAGAGCAATACCAAATTGAGTAAGACTCAATGCCCGAGTACAGATGTTGAAATAGATGACATGAGTCGTGTACCTTATGCTTCCGCTGTCGGATCGATCATGTACGCTATGACATGTACTCGCCCTGATGTGGCATTTGCTTTGAGCATGGTCAGTCGCTATCAGGGAAACCCAGGTAGAGCTCATTGGATAGCAGTTAAGAATATACTCAAGTATTTGAGAAGGACAAAGGACTGGGTCCTTGTGCTTGGTGGCAGTGATACTTTGAGAGTAGATGGTTACAGTGATGCCAGCTTTCAGACGGATAGAGATAACTTTCATTCTCAGTCGGGCTGGGTGTTTTTACTGAATGGAGGAGTAGTTACTTGGAAGAGTTCCAAGCAAAATACGGTGGCTGATTCTACTTGTGAATCAGAGTACATAGCAGCAAGTGAAGCGTCGAAAGAAGCAGCTTGGTTGAGGAACTTCATCGGGGATCTCAGAGTTGTTCCAACCATCCAGGAGCCTATGGAACTGTTCTGTGATAATGAAGGAGCGGTTGCCTTGACAAAGGAACCGAGAGATCATGGTAAGACCAGACATATCGACAGAAAGTACCATTTCATCAGACATAGAGTAGAAGAAGGCCATCTTATAGTTAAGAGGGTGTCATCTGAAGATAACCCAGCAGATCCCCTCACAAAGGGTCTGAGTAGGGCTAAGCATATTCAGCATGCTCGGAGCATAGGACTGAAAGATGATATTAGTTTTAGTAGTTAGATTAGTTTTATTCTGAAACTTGTAACAAAGTAAATGTAATTGACTTTTGGTGATTAAATAATAAAGTATTATTTATAAGTTTGGTTTCTGCCTTTTGTCAATTGTTTATTATTGTGTTTCATTTTTGCATGTTTTACTTCCCGAATAATAAGATTATTCAAACTCCACAGTCGCTCGTACTTTTGGAAGTAAGTAGTGAATCAAGACTGTCATGAACTGGATTGTAGATTGTCTAAAGGATAGACATGGCAATAGAATTGCTGCAACATTCATGAGTACTCAGAGATTGAGATTTGAGTATTGGATAAACCCTCGCTCAGAGTATCACTTCATGGAATTCATCACGGGTAATACTGAGACGATAATATCTTATAATTTTGAAACGAAGATATATGAGTTGTGATTTACAAGTCGGTCATGCATTGGTGATACGAAAACGCATCAGTAACTTGGTGTTATAAAACGTATTGTCATGCATAATTTGATGAGTAAAAGATACAAGCATATGAGTCAACGTTTATTCGTTCCTTTTGCCCTAACAGGAAAAGCGATATCTGTGGGCCCCTCGATGATTTGGTGTTGACTTATGTGCTGGGCCCAGCCAGGACTAAATTGATGTGTTCGATTAGAAGTCCTACATCATCACAAATCAGAAATCGGGAAACATAGATTCTGGACAAAGAGATTGATTACATTCCATGTCTTATGTCTAGGGATATCTAGCAGAACGAAGGATTATATGATCACTTATCTTAGGACACGTAACTGACTGGGTCAGAGTTCGGCAGCAGCTTTTTGGAAGCTACAATTTGCTGGTCAAATTTAGAAGGCATACTAGCAATTATAGTTACAGACTTATCCAAGTGGGAGACTGTTGGATTAGGTGTCTAAGCCCATAACTATAATTGGTATGTACTTGAATTGATAGCAGCACAGTCCTTTTGGTTTGCCCTCAACCTAGCAACTGGACAAGGAAATTATGAAAGGAGAGATATTAATTTATAAGATTAATGAATTAATATAAATGATTTATTAATATGTTAAAAGATTAATATATTAATTAGAAATCATTATGTTTAATTAATTGTTAGCCAGAAATTAATCAGAATTGATTTTGGGGTTAAAAGAATTAATTATAAAGTGCAGGGACTAGTTTGCAATTAACTGATAGTTGAAGGGAAGGATCCAGAACTCCCTTGGAAGGGGGTGGACGAAAACCCTAGGGGAAACCCTAGAGAATTCGTCCAAGGGGTCCAAGATAAGGCCTTGGGTCTTGCTTAGGCCCTAAGCAAAGGATAACTAGGGTTTTCCCTAAACCCTAGTTCCCTCAACTATTTAAGGAGCCTCCTGGCTCACATTTTAGTGTACTCTTTCTTTGAAGAAACCCTAGTGGCCGAAATTGCATACTCCCTCCCCTCTCTCTTCTTCTACTTTCCTTCTTGCTAGTCATTGGGTGTGATTCCATTAGAGACATTACACTTGTGGTGCTAAAGCTTCCAAGAAGATCAAGATGATGATCAAGGGAATATCAATTGTTTGCTATAACAATTGAAAGGTATGTAAACCCTAAACCCTAGTTTGTTAATTTCGAAATTAGCCTCTCTCCTCTAGGGTTCTTGTTTTGCAATTCAAAGTTGTATGTTCAATAGTTAAAACATAGATCCAAAGTAGGTTGCATGTGAACTTAGGAATTGTTTTTCTAGTTTATTTGTTGTACCTAAATTCCATCACATTACCACATCAAAAACAGGTTTATAAGTTTAAAAACAGTTTAGGGTAATGATCCTAGTCCAATTCCAACCTTAAAACTCGAAAATCTACACTCTGGAGCACCAACTCGTCGAGTGCATGAACTAACTCGGCTAGTTGGTCAGAATTGTGAAGGGACTCGGCGAGTTCCCCAGTGGACTCGGCGAGTCCACTGTCCAGAAAGCTGAAATTCGGTTTTTAAAGCATTTCCAAGCAAGTCGCATCAAGTATATTGGAAAACAATCCTAGGCTTTGATACCATTGATGGGTTTTGAGCATTCTAACACTCATATGGTGTACATGCAACCCTAGATGCTTTGGATCTATGTTTTCTCTAATATACATGCAAACTTTCAAAATTCCAAAGCATCATCCTGACTAACATACAATGGAGTAACTATACTACAAAATTCTAGTTAGATGACATACATTTTAGTGTAGTTGAAACCTTGAAGCTTTAAGAGGCTAGCACCAATAGTGTGAATGCCTCAAGTGGAATCACAAATCACCACCAACAATTGGAAGAACTTGAGAGGAGATAATATGCACTCAAAATCGGCTAGCACTCTTACAAGAACTCTAAGTGCCAATTTCATGAACCAAAGGGCTTATAGTGTGGCTACATTAGGGTTACACCATGCAAACCCTAATGTGCATGACTTTCCACATTCCTCATGCTCCATGGGTTTTACCTCCATGGAGTATCCATGGGTCACCACATGGGTTTAGCCCAACATAAGGAATCATGGATCATTAGCCCACTTTATAAGAATGAATGATTTATACAATCAATCCCTATATATTTAATTAGTTTTTTTTATCACACAATTAATTCCAAATTAATTCTACATCAATACTAATTAAATAATACGATTTCATATTAATATATTAGAACTTATAATATATTAATAAATCATAATTATCTTCTTCTCAAAAGTCCATCCTTCAAATTGTCCCGGTGAAGTGCAACCCAAATGAACCATGCTACTCTCGGGTCAAGTACATACCAAATATAGTTATGGACTTAGACACCTTATCCAACAAGAAGTGTCATATAAGGCCCAATTTTTGGTCCAAATTGTTATAGGTGACCCGTTTTACTAAATATTCCAATTTCGGCCCATTTTATATAAAAAGTCATTTTTAGCCCAAATTTGTTAAATAGTTCATTTTCGGCCCATTGTAAATGAAAATGTCATAAAAAGTCCATTTTCACCAAAAATGACCCTTTTAGCCCAAAAATACCGAAATTGACAATAAAAGGCCCATTTTCATCAAAAATGACCTTTTGGCCCAAAATACCGAAAACAACACAAAGGGCCCATTTGTATCATAAAATGTCCATTTTGGCCCATTAATACCAAAAATGACATAAAAGGCCCATTTTTACCAAGATTGTCAATAAAAGCCCATTTTTATCAAAAATTACACTTTTGGCCCATTAATGCCGAGAACATCAATAGAAGCCCATTTTTTATATTTATTGTCAAATATTGCCCCTTTGTATACTTTCTTTAGTTTCATAGCAACTTTTAACATGTTTAATCTTTCCAAGCATCATAGGAAGTTACATAAAGTGACTTGTTTACTAATAACTTCGAAACTTGGAAGAAATTTCGAGTTCATGAGTGTTTATCTTGGTTTCATAACATATCACACAACATATCATGAAAATATACACATGCATGCATAAATACTAAGATTAAACACAAAAACAAGTTTGTATTCCCCCCTAAAGATGGAAAATCACGAAAACAAAGGGGTATGAAGCTCACCTTGGGTTTTCTCGGTTGTGAAAAGGAAGAATGGAGTGAGTTTTCGGCCTAGAGTGTTCCTTTGAGAAGATCTTCGAAAACAAAATGGTTCTAGGAGCATAAACACGAAAATGGTGTTGTTTGAGGAATGATCTTATTATATATTGAAATTAATACAACTTGAGTTTGATTGGAACTTACCAAACTTAGTATCTTTGAAGAGAAGCTCTTGAAAATCCACACACACTCACGAAAATTGAAGGAAGGAATGAGAGAATTTCTTTGAGTTTGAGAGAGAATGATATAGAGTGAGAGTTGAAAGTGAGATGAAATGAGGAGGGTGGTGGTGTGTGTTCGGCCGGTGGGGGAGGAGAAGAGAGAGAGATTTAGCCTTGATATTTTTTGTGCAAAGTAACTTCCCTAAATACATGGAGAGTAAGGTGCTTGGATATCTTCCATGTAATTATGAGGTGTCAAGCACAAGTCAACCCCTCATTTGTTCTTTATATATATATATATATATATATATATATATATATATATATATATATATATATATCCGATCGGTTATGGGGAAGGGAAAAGAGAGAAGTGTTAGGCTCGTTTTGGAAGTATAACCGAGAACCATAAGCCCAATGGGTGTTTTTGGTATAAAGGCCCAAAAATAAATGGCCCTCGGCCCACTAAATGATCCATGAAGGGTATTAGTCCAATTAAGTCTTAAATTAATTCCTCATGGCCCAATAAGGCCCATTTGGAGGTTTACGTCCCAATACTATGTTGATGAAGCGTTTTCGGCCCAACTATGGCCCAAATAAAGGTTCTCGGGCCAAAGTCGAGTGATTATAGCTTATCGGATTAGGTATAGAGCTTTTACGAGGGAGTTTCGTCTAAATTCAATTTTTGTATGTATATACTGATATATCATCGAAGTCTGGTTCGCATTTAAACACATTGTTACATAGTTACACAAAGAACTATCTCGTACATGGATAGGAAATCCTGGCCCTAAAATGCTAGTTGTGACATCATCCCCCCGTTAGAGGGAATTTCATCCCGAAATTCTTTCGTGAGATATCCTTAAGGGCTAGAAAAGAGGTGAGGGTACTTTTGCATCATTTGATCCTCACGTTCCCATGTGAACGCAGGTCCGTGTTTTGCACTCCATCGTACTTTTACAATTGGAATGTGGCTTTGCTTCGTACGCTTCACTTCCCTATCCATGATTTCGACTGGTTCTTCAACGAACAGGAGATTCTCGTTCACCTCAATCTCATTGAGTGGAACAATGGGGGTTTCATCCAATAGGCACTTCTTGGGTTTGACAC
Organism: Lactuca virosa; assembly: GCF_052849685.1. Lineage (NCBI taxonomy): Eukaryota > Viridiplantae > Streptophyta > Magnoliopsida > Asterales > Asteraceae > Lactuca > Lactuca virosa. Next base: position 342,324,722 of record NC_136433.1, read on the forward strand.
GTGAAAGAGAGGGTGTACGGTGCTGAGCTCCGAGGGTAGCTACAACTTGTAGGCCACCGGACCGAGCTGGAAAGAATCTAGAATGATCCGATGTATCGTGGATTTAGCTTTCCCCGCTTTCCAAACCGTATAATCCCTTTCCAGGGGAGACTTTTAGTAGCACGTGATCACCTACTTGGAACTCTAGCGGCTTTCATCTTTGTCTGCGTAGCTCTTCTGTCTATCACGGGATGCTTGGAGTTGTGCCCTGATTTGAACGATTTTCTTCATTGTTTCCCGGATGATTTCAGGTCCTGTGAGTGTGTTGATCGGTAACTGTCCTCTTGCCAACTGTGTGTCTCCCACCTCAGACCAACAGAGAGGTGATCTGTATTTCCGACCGTACAGGGCCTCAAAGGGAGCGACTTTAATGCTTGTGTGATAGCTGTTGTTGTATGAGAATTCGATTAGCGGAAAGTGAGTATCCCATGCCTTGCCAAAATCTATCACACAAGCTCGGAGCATATGTTCCAGTGTTTGAATGGTTCGCTCACTTTGACCGTCGGTCTGGGGGTGGTAGGCAGTACTCATATCAAGTTGGGTCCCCATTGCTTTCTGGAGTGACTGCCATAATCGTGAGGTGAATCTACTATCTCGGTCAGAGATGATAGATATCGACACTCCATGAAGTCTCACCACCTCCTTTATGTAGATCCAAGTTAATCTCTCCATTTTGTATGTTTCTTTTATTGGTAGGAAATAGGCGGATTTAGTCAACCGATCGACAATCACCCAAATGACATCCATTCCGTCAGCCGATTTAGGCAATTTGGTTATAAAATCCATCGTTATTCGTTCCCATTTCCACTTAGGTATCACTGGTTGTTGTAATAATCCCAAGGGCTTCTGATATTCTACCTTAACCTTTGCGCAAGTCATGCACTTGCTCACGTAGGTAGCAATCTCCACTTTCATGTTTGGCCACCAATAATGTTGTTTGATATCCAGGTATATCTTATCAGAACCCGGATAGACGGAGTATCATGTCTTGTGTGCTTCATTCATGACTACGTCTCCGTCCTCCTTGATTGCGAAATTCTTGTCCATTCCACGCAAAGCTTCATTTGCAGCGTTCTCCGGCTTCAGGGCTTCTACCTGACCCTCTTTGATTTGTGAAGACAAGTGGGAACGGACAGTCATTGTCAGTGTTTTTACTCGGTGGCCCGAGTAGTCCTTTCTACTTCAGGCGTCGGCCACTACGTTAGCCTTATCGGGATGGTATTTGATCTCACATTCATAGTCGTTGAGCATCCCGACCCATCTTCGTTGCCTCATGTTTAATTCCTTTTGATTTAGAATGTGTTGGAGGCTTTTGTGGTCCGTGTAAATTGTGCACTTTGTCCCATAGAGATAGTGCCTCCAAAATTTTAAAGCAAAGACCACCGCTCCTAGCTCGAGATTGTGGGTAGTATAATTCACCTCGTGGTTTTTCAGTTGCCTGGACGCGTAGGCAATCACCTTTCCACGCTGCATTAGCACACAACCCAAAACCCTGGTTGGAAGCGTCGCGATACACTACGAAATCTTCTGTTCCCACTGGCAGCGTCAAGACCGGAGCACTGCAGAGGGCCTGCTTCAGAGTTTGGAAATCAGCTTCTTGTTTTGCATCCCAGTTGAAGGGTATGCCTTTTTGGGTGAGAGCGGTGAGAGGCTTGGCAATTTTGGAGAAATTCTGAATGAACCTTCTGTAATAACCAGCAAGGCCCAAGAATTGCCTGATATCTGTTGGCGTCTTCGGGGTTGCCCAGCCCTCAATAGCCTTGATCTTAGAAGGGTCCACATGTATCCCTTCTTCACTGACTACGTGCCCCAAGAAATCCACCCTGCGGATCTAGAACTCGCATTTGGAGAATTTTGCATACAACTTCTCCGCCCTTAGAGTTTCCAAGACATGCCTTAGATGTTGACTGTGTTCTTCCTTGCTTCGTGAATAAATGAGTATGTCATCGATGAAGATGATTACAAAGTTGTCGAGGAATGGTCGGGTGACTCGGTTCATGAGGTCCATAAATGTTGCAGGTGCATTCATTAGACCGAAGGGCATTACCACGAACTCGAAATGTCTGTAGCAGGTTCGGAAGGCAGTTTTGGGGATATCTTCTTCTCGGACCCGTAGTTGGTGATATCCTGACCTTAGATCTATTTTGGAAAAGTAGCTGGCTCCTTGAAGCTGGTCGAATAGATCATCAATCCGGGGGAGAGGGTATCGGTTCTTGATAGTTAGCCTGTTTAACTCCCGATAATCGATGCACATTCTGAAAGATTTGTCCTTCTTCTTGACTAACAAGACCGGAGCTCCCCAGGATGAGAAGCTTAGCCTTATAAACCCTTTGTCGAGGAGTTCGCTTAGTTGGCTCGATAACTCCTGCATTTCCGCAGGGGCTAACCTATATGGTGATTTGGCAATTGATGTGGCTCTAGGTATCAGGTCAATTCTAATTCGACCTGTCTCTCGGGAGGTATCCCCTGGATATCTTCCGAGAAAACGTCTGGAAAGTCGCACACATCCGGAATATCGTTAATGTTCTTTTCCCCTTTCTATTTTGTCACAACTAGCATTTTTAGCTAGGAAATTCTGTCTTCGTGTGAAAATCAACTCTTGTATAACTTGTAAGTGGATATCATGTACTATGCTCATTCAAAATCAACCATTTGAACCAAAAATTCCTGAGTGAAGTTCAAAACCGAATTCAATGCATCTCATATACTCAACTATGGGTTTGAAAACCTAATATCCCAGTTCAAACTCAGAATGGACCATGATCCTCTTATTGGGCCTAATGGGCCAATAAACTCACAACTTGGTTATTATGCGCTAAGAATCCTTATATGGGCCCCTAATTGGACCCATATTCATTAAATAATAGCATTTTGGGCCATAAGACTTCTCATGGGCCTTATTAGGCCTAAAGTGTCTCACTTTGTCATCATGGGCTTTAATGGGTTGTAAATGGTTTCATAAGCCCTATTGAGCCGTGAACTAACTTCTTGGGCTTCATTGGGCCGTAAACCCCTTTTCCTTATCATTTTGGGCCGTAAATACTTATATGGGCCCAATGGGCCGAAAACTCCTCTAATGAGCCTTATAATTTCGAAAATACTCAATAATGGCCCAAACTTTTCCTTTCTCTCCTTTCATTCTCAAATTTGAGTATATATATGTATATATATACATGTATAAAAAAAAGAAATAATATGGGAAAATTGTGAGGAAGACACCTCACAATTGCATGGTGAGTATCCATGCTTAATATCCATCAAATATCCATGTTAAACTCATTTATCCATGCATGTCTCATCTCACTTCTCACTTCTCTCCCTCTTCTTCTTATTAACGACCAATGCCCCCTTCACTCACCACTCTTCGTTCCAAACTTCCAACACTACAATCCTCCTCTCAAAGCCATCTAAGGTTCTCTCATTTTCATCCCTCAAAAATTCGTGAACTAAGGTATGTTCACCAAGTTTTTCTTCAAAGATCATCACTCATTTGGTAAGCTACTCTTTAAGCTTGATGATTAACTTCATTTTATGATAATCTTCACTCCTTAACATATTATTTCGTGATCCATGCCCTTAGATCCATCTTAAGTTCGAAAAAAACTCCACTCAACAAGCTTCTAGGGCCGAGATCTCATCCATCCTTCATCAAAAACCGAAATCTCCAAAGCAAAGTGAGTTCATACCCATATGCATGATTTTGCCGAGATCTCATACAAGTTGTTTTGTGTAGATCTATGTGTATATGCATGATTTTGTGTGTTTTTCATGATATAAGCTTGATTATGTGCTATAAACTCCATAAACTTGAAGATATGCTAAAATATGATGATATTTGTAGAACATAACATTTCTTGCAAACTTATTATGTAAAGAAAGGTTTTAAAATACTTCAAAGTTGCTTAAAACTAAGAAAACTACATAAAAGGGACAAAATGGCAAAATAATAAAAAAATGAGGTTATTTATATGTAACTCATGGTTTTAAGGGACCAAAAAGGATTTATTTTGATAAATATGAATCTGTATGGTATTTGTGATTTTTTAAAGGGCTAAAAGTGCAAATTATCACAAATGGGCTTTTTTTTGGGCTTTCACGGCGTTTGGGCCAAAATTGTAAAATTTTGGACTTTTGTGGGCTTAAGTTTCATTTTAAACAAAGTTGTGCCAAAAATGTAAATTTTCGATAAAAAGGACTGAAAATGTAAATTTATTAAAACTTGGGCCAAAAAGATAAATTTATTTATAAATAGGGCCGAGAATGCACATTTTCATCAACTTAAGCCAAAAATGATATTTTTGACAAAAGAGGGTTTAAAAGGTTATTTTTACTAAAAACTAGCCTTAAATGTAAACTTTTGGTTTTAAAGGACTTAAAGTGTCATTTTTACCAAGAATGTGCCTAATTTGTAAAATTTCCGATTTAAGGACCAAAAATATATTTTTACTAAAAGTGGGCATTTTTAAAGTCATTTTGGTAAACAACTACACTTAACAACCCACATAACAACAAACGAATCAATTTCGTCATTTACATTCCTTATTGGGTCTGGAATATAATTTACATGTTTAATGGGCCTAGAATTCGGCCTTCGTGGTCCATTTATATGCTTGTTGACTTCACACATTCGCAAACGTACACGTTGGGCTATGAAAACTAAATACTTATACGGAAATAATATACTCTGTGCAACTTCATATTCACGTAAATTTGGTTAAGGGTCTTGTGAGACATTTCAGTTGACACCTATTGAGTGTACAATCGTAGCCTGTAGTTATAACCAGAGTCTCCTGGAGGGAGAGCGGGAGTTTGTATCTATACGGGGGTGACACCCCACACCTGAGCTGTTCGCTACAGTTAGACTAGGCCAGTCTAGGGTGACAAAAACCTTACCTTAAAACCGTCGGCGTCCGAAAAACGTCATGACATGCGTAATTGTCATTATCGAGTATGGTTATAACTACTCATTTAGAGGAATTAACACCATTATAAAATTTACGGAATACAACATCTGTCGATAATACGGGAACACACATTCTTTGGTGTTCAGTTTTTGAGTAATAAAATTACAACACCTCTTTATAAGCAGACAACATTGGGTTGTCTGGAATTATTCACTTCCTACACTCACAAACATTAACACACATGCATTACTACAAGATCGGACACAAACATTTCAAACCGTTTTTCAGAAAATATCGGACTTTCTGGTGGTTACAAAGTAATACAAAAACATTTTACTCAAACATGCTTATGAACTCACAAACGTTATATATGTTGACCTTTTTAAATTAACTTGTATTCTCAGGAAATCGTTGAGCAGGTTGGTCAGCAAGAATACATGGATATTTTGTTGTGTTTATTTTATCATCATATTTGGATATTTTGGCATGTAATATTGAAATACAATACTCGATGTAAACAATGACAGTTGTAATATTACATGTGTGATGATGATGATGTTTGATTTCAATTATATACACTGTGATGATACAACAAAAATGAAGTCACCCAAGCCCCCGGACGTTTCCGCCGTCTGGTTCGGGGGTGTGACAGATTGGTATCAGAGCATTGTTTATAGTGAACTAGCATATCTAATCATACAAGATATGCAACTATAAATACAATGGGACTAAAACACTCTGAATAAAATAATTAACATACATACTTAGGTGTGCATTAATACAATAACACTAAAAGTCTCTGGAGGAAATTGAACATCGTGGTTAAACCCGGACAGTTATGTAGTCGTATTGGGGAGTGATCATCTTTCCATGACATCTTTCCATTCCATGACAGAAGATGCCTCAGAGATCGAATCGTATTTTGAATAAATATAGTTTACAGAAGATGCCTCAGAGACCGAATTGCGGAAACAATATGGCACCAACACCGCCGGAGATAAACTCAGCTGCGTTCCAAGCGGCAGTGTCAGCTGCGGTCACCGCATCACTGGCACAGATTCACAACGGAAATAACGGTGGAGGTAACGGGCAAGGAGCCGGAAGTTCAAACCAGGGGATGAACCAAGGAACCACACGGACCTGTACCGACAAGGATTTCACGAATGCCAAGCCTCGAACCTTCAACGGGACAGGAGGCGTAATAACTCTAAAGAGGTGGATAGAAAAAGTTGAATCAGTATTCGAGATCTGCGGATGCCTCGGGGAGTGCAAGGTGAAGTTTGCAGCTTGCACATTCATCAATGAAGCGCTTTCTTGGTGGAATGGTCACGTGGAGGCCATGACACTCCTAGTGGAAAACGCAATGCCATGGGAGGAGCTGAAAGAAATGCTAATGACAGAATACTGTCCCAGAGGGGAGATCCAGAAGATGGAGCAGGAACTGTGGAATCTCACAGTTCAGAACTCCGACATCGATACTTACATCTCGAGGTTCAGTGAGTTGTCACTCTTGTGTCCAGGCATGATCACGTCTGAAGGAAAGAAGTTTGAAAGATTCATTTGGGGATTGACCTCTCCAATTCAAGGAAATGTAATAGCATCTAACCCGGAGACATATGACAGTTCTAAAAGATTAGCCAAGAAGCTCTACGACCATGGCAACAAGAAGCGTGCCAAAGCAGGAGAAACTAAAGGCAAGAAAGAGGGAAAATATAACAAAAACAACAAGGACAACAAATGAAATGGGTGACAAAACCACAAGTCATTGAAAAAGCAACAAACTATAGCAGTCCACGCTGCTACTGCTTAGGTTGCCTCAACACCACATGCTCCGACCTCAACTACGCAAAACACAACCACGCAATACTCGGGAACCTTACCTAAGTGTAACAAATGCGTCTTTCACCACCATGGAGAATGCAGAGAAATTCAGTGCACAAGTTGCAACCGTAAGGGCCATACCGCTCGATACTGCAGATCTCAGCCCCAACAGAACCAACAGCCGAACAACAACAACAACAACAACAACCACAACAACAATAACAACAACAATAACATTGGGGCTAGTCACACTTGTTATGGATGTGGAGGAACCGGTCATTTCAGACGCAATTTCCCCAAAGCCAACTACCAAGGGGCAGGAGGATCAGGAAGGGTCCTGACGTTGGGTCAAGGTGAAGCAGTTCAAGACCCGACAGTTGTTACTGGTACGTTCCTATTTAACAACACTTACGCATGCATTTTATTCGATAGCGGAGCCGAGTGGAGCTTCATTAGTAACAAATTCAAACACTTACTAAAACAACAACCCCAGAAGCTAAACGAACCCTTCACGATGGAGATGGCTAATGGGAAAACCGAAACAACCAAAGATGTTTACGTAGGGTGCATATTAACACTAAACAACCATTCATTTCAAATAGATTTGATGCCAGTAAATATTAGGAGTTTTGATGTGATAATCGGCATGGATTGGTTAAGCCCCCACCGTGCTGATATTATGTGTCACGAGAAGGCCGTTCGCCTTCACCTCCCCAATCATGAAACCCTAATAATCTATGGTGATAAGCCTGGTGCCAATCTTCGTCCTATCTCGTGCATCAAGGCACAGAAGTGCCTGGACAAGAAGAGCCAAGCTTTCCTCGCTCATGTTGTGGACAAAGCCAAAGAAGAAGTAAGCATTAAATACATCCCAGTGGCATGCGACTTCCCGAATGTATTTCCTGAAGACCTTCCGGTAATACCCCCAGAGAGACAGGTTGAATTCCGAATCAACCTAATAGCGGGAGCCACATCGATTGCCAAATCACCCTACAGGTTAGCTCCCGCCGAAATGCGGGAGTTATCCAGTCAATTAAGCAAACTTCTGAACAAAGGATTCATCAGACCAATCTTCTCACCCTGGGGAGCTCCGGTCTTGTTTGTCAAGAAGAAGGACGGATCCTTTAGGATGTGCATCAATTATAGGGAATTAAATAAGCTCACTGTTAAAAACCGACACCCACTCCCTCGTATTGACGATCTATTTGACCAGCTTCAAGGAGCTAGTTACTTCTCCATAATAGATCTAAGATCCGGTTATCATCAGCTTCGAGTCCGAGAAGAGAACATTCCAAAAACTGATTTCCGAACTCGATACGGTCATTAAGAATTTGTTGTGATGCCCTTCGGTTTGACAAATGCCCCCGCAACATTTACGGACCTCATGAATCGAGTCTGCCGCTCATTCCTCGATAATTTCGTAATCGTCTTCATCGATGATATCTAGGGATGAGCATATGGACCGGGGAACCGGCCGGAACCGGAACCCGATGGAACCGGTCGGGCCAGGACCGGTACTATAATTTCGTCAATTTTTGGAACCGAGACCCGGTAACAACCGGTCGTTGGAACCGGCCCAAAACCGGAAACCGGAACGGATAACTCACTCAAAATTTAAAAGTTGCATAACTCACTCAATTTAACTTTTTTTGACCTGAATTTTTTTCCTACATGTAGATTATGATTTGTAGTTAAGTTTAGACTATAAAAACGCTTGATTTGGTTAAAAATTGAATGAGTTACAAGCCCCGCAAAGAAGGATGTCAAATCAGAATTTTTTTTATGTTTCACCAATTAAATGTAATCTGACTTTGTTGTTCAAATGTACATAACTCACTAAATTTAACTTTTTTTGACCTGAATCTTTTTCTACATGTAGATTAGGATTTTTAGTTAAGTTTAGACCATAAAAACGCTTGATTTGGTTAAAAATTGAATGAGTTACAAGCCCCGCAAAGAAGGGTACCAAATCAGAATTTTTTTTTATGTTTCAGCAATTAAATGTAATCTGACTTTGTTGTTCAAATGTGCATAATTCATAAACATTGATATTGCATACTGCATCGGACCGAAGCCCGGAACACATAACACAAGACATGCTTGAAACACAAAGACATCAAGCACACTGAACTACTGCATCGAAACGAAGTCCAGAACTACTGCTAACTAAACGGGCCGACATTGTGGCCGTAGACCCGTTCCTACTGGAAGGAAACTCGTCTCGTAATGCTGGCTGCTGAGATGCTAAATTTGAAACTGCCTGACTGCTGCCCCGGAACTCCCCGGCTACAAATCTCATAAACACTAAATCATAAACTAATAACTACTCTCAGGGTAAAATGACTATTTTACCCCTGGTCAAAGTCAACATCCTGGTCAAAGTCAACTTTCAGTTGACCAGACTCGCCGAGTTGGGCCGCCAACTCGCCGAGTCCCTGTCATCCCTTCTAATCCTCTACCCGCTTCTACTCGTCGAGTTTGGCAAAGGCTCGACGAGTTCTTCTTCGATACTAACATCTAGTTCATCTTCATCTGACTCGCCGAGTTGTATGAACAACTCGTCGAGTCCTCCTTCATCTTATGAATGAGATCAGTCCTTGACTCGCCAAGTTGTATGAACAACTCGTCGAGTCCCTCCACTACTAGATCTGAGCCTTAACTCACCGAGTCCATTACCTACTCACTGATTTCACCTTAAATTCTCAGATGGGGAAAATCGGGGACTCGCGACTCGACTCGTCGAGTCTGAAGAACGACTCGCCGAGTCCCATGCATGTCATTACTAAACAGTTGATTCTGCTCGAATCCAGTGCATTCCATTCATAGATCTGGGCTCCTAGGGATGGTTTTTCACGTAAAGTTTCTAACTTTACGTGCATGCATGCTAATATGAAGCTTAAATACCCAAAATAAGCTAAAGGAAGAGATCTAAGCTTGGAATGGAAACTTGGCTCAATAAAGGTGGCAACCTTGAGCTTAAGAAGCTCTGGAAAGCTTAGATCTGAAGTCCATTCAACATATTAACTCTTAATTCGACCTTAAAGTCTAGAAAGGGCTCAAAATCAACAAGAGTAAACTTCTCAAGAGATCTAATTGATAATAAGCAAAGATTCGAGCTTGATACCTCAAAGGAGACTGAAATGCAACCAGAAGTCCGGATCTACTTGCTCCCCTTGAATACTTCTCTTCTCTCTTCTTCCCCCAAATCCCCAAGATGCACTAAAACCTTAACAAGTGAGAAAATGCTCCAAAAATGCTTAAGAACGGGTAGGGTTTCGTATGGGACTCTTTGTGGGTGAGGGAGGCTGGTCTTGGGGCACATAAGATGTTTAAATAGAGTGCAAACCCTTGAAATTAGGGTTTCATCCAGACTGGCAGACTCGCTGAGTCCGGGAATATGGACTCGTCGAGTCACCAACTTAAATCGCGTGCAAATCCCGTCTCTACTCGACGAGCCGGGCTACTGACTCGTCGAGTATCCCTTAAGAAAAGAAAATTACTTTATTTAAATCGCATACCATAAATGGGGCGTTACAACTCTCCCCCACTTATCTCAGACTTCGTCCTCGAAGTTTGCTGCTGCTGAATCTATAAATATCTTTGGGTAATGCTCCCTCATTTCCTCCTCGGCCTCCCACGTCCATTTCGAACCCTTCCGGTGCTGCCACTGCACCTTCACTAGCTGGACTACCTTGTTCCTCAAGGTCTTCGTTTTCCGATCCAAGATCGCAACGGGCCTCTCAATATAATTCAGGCTGCTATCAACCTGAATATCCTCCAAGGGTACAACTGCTGACTCGTCCGCCAAACACTTCCTCAACTGAGAAACATGGAAAGTGTTGTTGATCTGGCTAAGCTCTGCTGGAAGATCCAACCGATAAGCAACCCGACCCACCCGGGCCAAAACCCTAAACGTACCAATGAAACTGGGGCCCAACTTGCCCTCTTCCGGAACCTGATAACACCCTTCCAGGGTGATACCTTCAGGAGGACCATATCGCCCACCTGAAACTCCAAATCCGAACGCCTCCTGTCGGCGTAACTCTTCTGCCGACTCTGCGCAGTCTGCAGTCTGCTACCGACCTGTTGGATCAACTCTGTGGCCTTGAGCACCACCTCAGTGCTCCCGATGACCCTCTGACCGACCTCGCCACAACAAATCGGGGTCCTACACTTCCTCCCGTAAAGCATCTCGAAAGGAGGGCGGTCAATACTGGCGTGGTAACTGTTGTTATACGAAAATTCCGCTAATGGAAGATACGTATCCCAACTGCCACCAAAATCTAGAACACATGCCCGCAGCATGTCCTCGAGAGTCTGAATCGTCCTCTCGCTCTGCCCGTCCGTCTGAGGGTGGAAAGCGGTGCTGAAGTGAAGACGAGTCCCCATCTCGTCATGAAACCGCTTCCAAAACCTGGAAGTGAACCGGACGTCTCGATCTGATACTACTGATACAGGCACTCCATGTCGTGCCATTACCTCGCACACATAAATATCGGCTAGCTTCTCGGCCGATATGCTCTCCTGTATCGGTATGAAATGCGCGCTCTTGGTCAGCCGATCCACTATGACCCAAATCAAATCAACTCCACGTGCGGTCCTGGGAAGCTTAGTGATGAAATCCATAGTGATATCCTCCCATTTCCACACGGGAATGTCTAACGGCTGCATCTTGTCGTGGGGTCTCTGATGCTCCGCCTTGACCTTCCTGCAGGTCAGGCATCTCTCCACGTACCAAGCTACATCCCGCTTCATGCAGGGTCACCAATAGTCGGGTCGAAGATCTCTGTACATCTTCGTCTCCCCTGGGTGAATGGAAAAACGAGACTTGTGGGCCTCATCCATCAGTACCTGCCGTACTCCTCCCCAGTACGGTACCCAAACTCTCCCATGAAGGGTCAACAATCATCGACTGTCATAGTCAAAGGAAGCTACTCGGCCCACAATCCTCTCACACTTCTGCCTCTCCTCCTTCAAGCCCTCAACCTGTGCCTCTCTGATCTGCTCCAACAATGGTGTAATCACTGTCATCCTCAGACATACATCCCTGATCGGGGCTGCTACCGCCTTGCGGCTCAGGGCGTCGGCCACTACGTTGGCCTTGCCCGGATGATAAAGGATCTCGCAGTCATAATACTTTACCACGTCCAACCATCGGCGCTGCCTCATGTTCAGATTCGGCTGATCCATGACGTACCTCAAACTCTTGTGATCCGTGTAAATGATACAGCAGACCCCATAGAGGTAATGTCTCCAAATCTTGAGGGCGAACACCAACGCCTCCAGCTCTAAATCGTGCGTCGGATAGTTAGCCTCGTGAGGCTTCAACTGTCTAGAGGCATAAGCTATCACATGCCCTCGCTGCATCAACACTGCTCCCAAACCTGTGACTGAAGCATCACAGTAGACTACAAAATCCTCTACTCCCTCTGGCAAGGTGAGAATCAGCGCCTCGCACAATCTCTGCCTGAGGGTCTCAAATGTTGCCTGCTGCTCAGGCCCCTAGCGAAACACCACCGACTTCTTGGTCAGTCGGGTGAGCGGAACTGCTATCTTGGAGAAATCCTGGATGAATCTTCTGTAGTACCCTGCCAGTCCTAGGAAACTCTGAATCTCAGTTGGAGACCTCGGAACCTCCCACTGCATCACGGCCTCTATCTTGGCCGGATCTACTAGTATACCCTTCTGGTTGACGAGGTGACCAAGGAACTGCACCTCGCGCAACCAGAACTCGCACTTGGAGAACTTAGCGAAAAGTCTTTCCCTCCTCAGCGTCTCTAGCACCTCTCTCAGGTGCTCCTCATGCTGCTCCTGAGTCTTGGAATAAACCAAGATGTCATCAATGAACACTATCACAGACCGATCCAGCATCGGTCTGCATACGCGGTTCATGAGATCCATGAACGCGGCTGGAGCGTTGGTGAGCCCGAATGGCATCACCACAAACTCATAATGACCATAGCGGGTCCTAAAAGCGGTCTTCTGCACATCCTCATCCCTGACCCGCATCTGGTGATATCCTGACCGTAGATCAATCTTGGAGAACCAAGATGCTCCCTGAAGTTGGTCAAACAAATCGTCTATCCTCGGGAGTGGGTAACGGTTCTTCACCGTCACCTTGTTCAACTCCCGGTAATCTATGCACATACGGTGCGACCCATCCTTCTTTCTCACGAACAGGATCGGGGCTCCCCATGGTGAACTACTCGGCCTGATGAAACCCTTGTCTAGCAGCTGCGTAGACAACTCCTGCATCTCTGGAGGAGCCAACCGATACGGTGCTTTGTCTATCGGAGCCGCACCCGGGACCAGGGCAATCCGAAACTCAACCTGTCTCTCCGGAGGTATTCCAGGCAAATCCTCTGGGAATACGTCCGGGTACTCTCGTACTACTGGCACATCGTCAACTATCGCCTTACCCTTCTCCCGGGCATCTATGACATAGGCGACGTACCCTACGCAACCCTGCTGAACGTAGCGCCTTGCTCTCGCTACTGAACATAGAATCGGTCCGCGCTGTGGCCTCTCGCCCTGAATCACTAACTCTCCCCCACTAGGAGTGCGAACCCTCACTAACTGCAGTTCACAATCAATCACTGCCCCATTGGGGCTCAACCAATCCATACCCACTATAACCTTATTCCCTCGCAGGGGAATGGGAACCAAGTCCACTGAAAACTGCTCATCAAATAACTATCTCCTTACCCTTCTCCCGGGCATCTATGACATAGGCGACGTACCCTGCGCAACCCTGCTGAACGTAGCGCCTCGCTCTCGCTGCTGAACACAGAATCGGTCCGCGCTGTGGCCTCTCGCCCTGAATCACTAACTCTCCCCCACTAGGAGTGCGAACCCTCACTAACTGCAGTTCACAATCAATCACTGCCCCATTGGGGCTCAGCCAATCCATACCCACTATAACCTTATTCCCTCGCAGGGGAATGGGAACCAAGTCCACTGAAAACTGCTCATCAAATAACTGCAGCGAACACGTCCTATGCACTCTCGCGACCCTGACGGTCCTGTCATCAGCTATCTCAACCTCGAGTGGACAATCCAGCTCCCCCGGAGCTCTACTAAACCTCTTGCTAAGCGCAAGTGAAACAAATGATCGGGTGGCCCCCGAATCAAACAATACTGTAGCTGAAATGCCGTTCACTATGAACGACCATATACGAAAACATATAACCATGAGAAACAATCAATATCAATAAAGAGATAAGAAGAAAATACATACCCATCACCACATCAGGAGTCGCTCGCGCCTCCTCTGCTGTCATCTGAAAAGCTCTACTCTTCACCACTGGCGCCTCACCCCGGCCCTGACGGCCGTCTGTAATCCTCAAAGTAGCAGGGGCAGGTGTTGCCACCTTCCCTGCTGCTGCTAAACTCGGGCACTGGGACTTTTTATGTCCCCTCTGATTGCAATGGAAGCAAATCAGATCAGCTGCTGTGGTGGTGGTGGTAGTAGCTGTACAATCTCTACTCATACGCCCGGTCCGGCCGCACTTATAGCAACCGGCACTACCCGCCTTGCACGCCCCATCGTGAAATCTCCCACACTTTCCACACCGACTGTGGCTCTGCTGTCCTCTAGATCTGTGATATGATACCTTGGGCTTTTTGCCCGAACTCCCTGTGCCAGATGCTGCCTCTGGCTTCCTCTTCTTCTCCATCTCCAAATCTATCTCTCTCTCACGAGCCCTCGCAATCATGTCATCCAACGTTTTACAGCTGGACCGGCTCACAAACTGGCGGATATCACTCCGCAACATCTCATGATAACGGGCCTTCTTCATCTCCTCATCAGCTGCGTACCGAGGAACGAGAAGAGCCCTCTCCTTGAACTTGGCGGTAATCTCCGCCACTGTCTCTGTAGTCTGGGTGAGATCCTGAAACTCCCTGGCTAACTGCTGCACCTCGATAACCGGTGCAAACTCGGCTCTGAACCTGGTAGTAAAATCAGCCCAAGTCATCGCATCAAGCGATGCGTCATCCCCGATGACATGCCCGATCTCCCCCCACCAATCTCGTGCCCTATCCTTCAGAAGACAGGATGCTAGTCTGACATCTGCTGGTGCGGAACGCATTGGCGACATCCGCCAACCACCTGGTACTCCGCAACGGGATCTCGTGCCCCATGGTAGTCTGGAGCTCCACAAGCCCGGAACTCCCTGAAGGTGAGTGTGCGCGACCCCATCATGCTCGCCACCTCAGCACGGAAGGTGCTCAACCTCTCATCCATCAGCTCCAAAATACCCTCCTTGATCGAACCAAAGATCACAGGAGTCTGCTCAAGTATGATGCGAGTAATCTCTGAAGAGAGAAACTCCCTAGTCTGCTCGTCCAAATGCTCGGCCCCCGAGCCTGATCCTGATCCCTCCCCGGCACCTGAACTGCTGACTGCTGGTCTAGGGTGTAAAACCACCATTCTGAAAACACATCATAATAAACGTCAGGAACACTGATATATCTCGAGGGATCACTACTACTACAAGTTTCCTGGTCTCATCTCAGCTTTCCTTGGTTCAAGTACGGATCCTCTGCTTTCAGTAGTACGGGCCCATACTACCTTCCACATCTATCCGTACTTTCCTCAAGTATTGCCTCGACTCCACCAAGTCACTTCTACTGCTACTGATCTCTGCTACTCTCATCCTAGGCTTGCCCTAGGGAAATCTCTGACTCCACCCAATCCAATCCTCAGCTGCTGAAGGCCTCCTTGTAATGCCAATTAGCCATCACCTGAATACCATCACATGTGACGAGGCTCATATAATCCTTCGAGTAAAAGACTCGTCCCTACAACGGTTAGACTCAAAGGAGAGCTGCACAATAGGGCCAAATCCAGCACTCTGATATTATTCAACCCTGATCACATGTGACGTGACGTATTCACCTAATGGCTAACTCCCATCACTCTGAGTCCTACAAAGCACGAAGCAAGCAGCATTCGGACACAGGAAACTACTCAAGCAAATCTATCCTCAAAGCGAGAAACTGTACTAACATACAATTCTAAGCTCATACTATCAGGCATAACCTAAGCAGGCTATCCTACTACTGTCTACTCAATACTAGCATGCAATTCTCATAAATCTGAAACACATATAGCAGGCACATAAGGCATCCTTCTAGATCCTTAGTCCTATTCTAGCATGATGTTCTACTGAAACTGGAACTGATATTCATAACATAACTTGTATGGGTAATTTGGGAGTACTTACTTGAGCTCGGCTGATCGCATGCACCACACCCTTTTTCTCTTTTTCAAAAACTCTTTTCTTTTTAAGTTTTCTTTTTCAAAAATTCTTTCGAAAACATTTTTCTTCTGAAAATCTTTTTACCATTTCCTTAGTTTGAGTCCAGTCACACCCGAGAGTGTGCCTGAATCCCTCAAACCAAGGCTCTGATACCAACTTGTAACATCCCAAAATACCACCCAAAATTTTTGGTTTTAATATTACTAAAAATCACATCATCGAATGACATACGTACTAAGAACCATAGAATGAGTAACTCAAAAGTCAAGTAACTGTGTCAAAACAAATACTGTATCAATCATATCAAAATATATGAATAAAACTCCCAGGATAAAACTGAAGCTGTGGTGTGTGCGATGCCATCATCCCGAGCTCTTCCCCTTACTAGCGGAAGTACCTGAAACCAAAAACTGAAACTGTAAGCACAAAGCTTAGTGAGCTCCCCCAAACTACCACATACCATACAATAACATATAAAGCAACTACTGGGCCTTGCCCACTGCATCGGACCGAAATCCGGAAACTGCATCGGACCGAAGTCCGGAACTAACCAGGGCCTTGCCCTCTGCATCGGACCGAAGTCCGGGAACTGCATCGGATCGAAGTCCGGAACTAACCAGGGCCTTTGTCACACCCCCAAACCAGAACGGCGGAAACGTTTGGGGGCGGATGACGTCATGCTCAGTATCATAACCATAGTGAAGAAAGTAACACACAACCATCATAGATATAATTTAAAAGATTACATTGTTACCAAAATACATGTTCCAAAAATACATGTTTTCAATTAAATTACATATGATGATAAAATGTAGCAAAATAATCTACGCCTTAGCGTCTTGACTTCAGAAATCTTGCGGTTACCTGTATTACTGATTACCTGAGAATACAAGTTGTTTTGAAAAGGGAGTATCAGCATAAAGCTGGTGAGTTCACAAGTATTTTATAAAATAATGTTGTTTCCTTAACGTTTGTTATAAGTTTGTTTCCAGAAAATCCAATATTTTCTAAAAGATTTGTTGTAAACTGAATTGAAACAAGGCCTAGTATGTGTAAGTAAATCGTCATACTTATGTGTGTGTTTTATATTTAAATAAAACTCCTTTGTATAAAGCCTTAGAATTTCCGTGAATTTTATGTTGTGTTAATATTCCATGCGAGATGTTATAATCATACTAAAGACTAGATGGCCTTGAATGCGACGTTCTTCAGGCGTCGGAAAGTTATGACACTTGTCACCACAGACCTGTCGGTCTAGCTGTTGCAAGCAACTCAGGTGCGGGTTTGTCGGACCCAGTATAGATCTATAGACAACTATCACGTTCTCATTCCCAGAGATTCTGATTATAACTAAAGGACTTTTATGTGGTACTTGGAGTACCCCGAAGGAGAATGTCTCACAAATATTCATTAATGAGTTCACGTAGTGTGTAGTGAAAGTTCATTTTGTAAATCGATAATGTTATTGTTTTCTTTGTTAGATGAAGTGTTCAAAACTATATCTATTATAGTTTATCAAAAGTGTTGTATGATGGTATTAAAACCTGGTTACGCATGTATAAGTATTTCAAATAAAGGGCATTGAAGATACTAAGTGTAAATCTTACACACCTTGCTCAACATGTTACAAGGTGTGAATAACTCTTAAATATGTATTTGACAGTTTTACCCTTAATTGTCACTATTTTTTAGTATTTATAGAAAAATCATCGTAAGTCAAAAACTGAATCCCCAAACTCTGAGTATTTGCAAAAAGTATCTACTATGTTCATAAATTTTCCCATAATTTTTGGTGGTTTCAAACTAGTGTGAAAATGTTCATTTTCACAACCTGGTCTGATTTCGTTGCTGCAGTGATAGGCAGTTTTGTAAAAATCACCATAAATTGTAGGAAAATCGTATGGAGATGTGCAAGTACTCGTTTTAAAGGTAAAAACCTGAACTACTTGCATATTATACAGTTTTGAAAAATATTAAGTTTAAGTTGGGTAAAATAGTCCGTGAACAGGTCACAACTTTTCTGTTGTAAGCTGTCAAGTTAAGTTTCGAATATGTTTTGGTGTTTTAACTTGTGTTCCCCCCTGAAAACTGAAGAAAACTAGAAAATATAGGGGTATGAACTCACCTTGAGTGATGACTTGAAGAGTGGGAGGTTGAAGTTAAGAAATATCAAGTCAAGGGCACTTGGTGAACACGTGAGGACTTGGATGACCCTAAGAACGATTTTTGGCGTTAAGGTATGAGTCAATGATCCAAGAGTGTTATGAAGTTATGGAATAATACTTGAGTTTAGATGGAATACTTACCAAAAAGTGCAGTAGCAACTCAAGAACACTTGCACAAGGTGGTGGAATGTAGAGAGAAATAAGCTTTCTTGTGGTGATATGAGAAGTGTGGAAGTTTTTGAAATGAGCAAGTAAATCAAGAAATCCTCGAGGGATTTCTTTATATAGCAGGTTGTTGGAGCAACTTGTGAGTTTGAAGTGATGTGTTCCTTGGTTTGTGTGATGTGGATAAGGTTAGCTAATGAGAGGATGACACATGGAGGCAAGTGGGCACACTTGACCCACTTGTGGGGTAGAATACTCGTCTTATAATAAAATAATGATTTTTAATTAAAAATCCTTGAAAAATAAATAAAATATGAGTTTTGGGGGTTAAAAATGGTAAAAATATGAATTTGGTGAAAAAATCCCGTCAAAAACGTCAAAAACGGGTTTAGGAGGCGAAAGTAGTCAAAAACCGGCATTAGGGACCGAACCTGCGAGGTTCGGCTCTAAAGGGCTAAGAACCGAGAGTAGGGAAAGGCAGGACCGAAAGTAGATCGAAGATCCGAAGTGGGTGTCCGAAGGTCCGAGGTCTCGCATGGGGGGGAGGGGGGCGAGGTTCGGTCCTCGCTGCTGGCTTCGGTCCGAAGGGGCTTCTAACACTTTCGGTTCTGACACTTTCGGTTCCTAAGAGGAGTTTCGGTTCCTAAGAGGAGCTTCTGTTCCTAAGAGGACTTTCGGTTCCTAAGAGGACTTTCGGCTCTATATGGCTGTTTTTCGAGAAATCTTTCCGTTTTGCGTGATTTTTGACCAAGTTAAGGGTCGGGATGACCCGGTTGACCATAAAAAGTTTGAGAGAGATTTTGGGAGAGATTTGGGAGAGATTTCACATACTGGGAGAGATTTCACATACTTGGAGAGATTTGGGAGAGATTTCACATACTTGGAGAGATTTGGGAGAGATCTCACATACTTGGAGAGATTTGGGAGAGATTTCACATACTTGGAGAGATTTGGGAGAGATCTCACATACTTGGAGAGATTTCACATACTTGGAGAGTTTTGGGAGAGATTTCACATACTTGGAGAGATTTGGGAGAGATTTAACCTTAGTCATTATTATCGTATAATCTCGTAATGCAAGGTTCGTGAACCCCGTTATGCTTCGTTAACGACCGTTTTAAGTCCCCGAAAGGGTGCTTAGCCGTGTTTTGATGCGTTTAACTCCCTTTTTATGGTTTTTACATTGTTAACACTTAGATTCTTCAAGACACTTGAATTTTTGACATACAAATGCACATTTTTTACAAGGAATAACTTCTAACATACAAGTACTAGTTAAGTTTGACCAGTTTGACTTGTTGACTTGACTTTGACATTGACTTGAATTTGACGGTTGTCACATTATCCCCCCGTTAGAAGGAATTTCGTCCCGAAATTTGCATTTTGAGTGGGACTTCAAGGGTCGGGGAATAGATGTGGGTATTTTTGCTTCATTTGGTCCTCACGTTCCCAAGTAAACTCGGGTCCTCGCTTGGTGTTCCACCGGACCTTTACGATGGGAATGCGGCTTTGTTTCGTCGATTTGACCTCTCGGTCCATGATTTTAACAGGTTCCTCTACGAAGTGGAGGTTCTCGTTGATCTCAATTTCTTCCAACGGAATGACGAGGGTCTCATCAGACAAACATTTCTTCAGGTTTGACACATGAAAGGTAGGATGGACGTGGTTGAGTTCATGTGGTAATCGTAGCTTGTATGCCACCGGGCTAATCCTGGCGAGGATTTTGAATGGCCCGGTATACCTTGGATTTAATTTACCACGTTTCCCAAAACGTATTAATCCCTTCCAAGGTGATACTTTCAGAAGTACTCGATCTCCCACTTGGAACTCCAAAGGTTTTCGTCTCTTATCCGCGTAGCTCTTTTGTCGGTCTTGGGAAGCCTTCATTCGCTCTCGAATTTGGACGATCTTCTCGGTTGCTTCCCTTATGATCTCCGGTCTAGTGAGTGCGCTGTTAGGGACTTGCCCTTTTTCTAGTTGCGTATCGCCTACTTCGGCCCAGCACAGGGGTGATCTGCACTTACGGCCGTAGAGGGCTTCGAACGGAGCAACTTTGATGCTAGTGTGATAACTATTATTGTAGGAAAACTCAATAAGAGGTAAATGAGTATCCCAAGCTTTACCAAAGTCTATCACACAAGCCCTTAGCATGTCCTCTAACGTCTGAATGGTTCTTTCACTCTGACCGTCAATCTGTGGGTGGTAGGCTGTACTCATGTCCAACCTAGTTCCCATAGCTTTCTGTAGTGACTGCCAGAATCGTGACGTGAACCAACTATCTCTGTCGGAGATAATGGATATCGGTATTTCGTGAAGGCGCACTATTTCTCTAATGTAAATTCTTGTCAGCTTCTCCATTTTGTCTGTCTCTTTTATTGGTAGAAAGTGTGCGGATTTGGTTAATTTGTCGACGATTACCCAGATGGTGTCAAGCCCACCCGTGGTCTTAGGTAACTTGGTAATGAAATCCATCGTAATCCGCTCCCACTTCCACTCGGGTATCTCTGGTTGTTGAAGTAGTCCCGAGGGCTTTTGGTATTCTACCTTAACCTTGGCGCAAGTCAGACACTTGCCCATGAAGGTAGCTATTTCAGCTTTCATGTTCGGCCACCAATACATCTTCTTGAGGTCTAAGTACATCTTGTCTGAGCCGGGATGCACAGAGTAGCGAGTTTTATGAGCTTCGTTCATGACAACGTCCCTGAATCCACCAAATTTTGGTGTCCAGATCCGGTTCATGAGACAACGAACTCCGTCATCCCTGACTTCAAGATTTTTGGCCATTCCTCTTAATGATTCACCTGTCACGTTCTCTGGCTTCAAGGCTTCCTCCTGAGCTTCCTTGATTTGTGCGGACAGGTGTGAGTGGATGGTCATGGTTAATGCCTTTACTCGGCGTCCCGAGTACTCCTTTCTGCTTAAAGCATCTGCAACCACATTGGCCTTTCCGGGGTGATAACGAATCTCGCATTCGTAATCGTTTAGTAATTCCACCCATCGCCTTTGTCTCATGTTGAGTTCTTCTGATTGAGGATATGCTGGAGGCTTTTATGATCGGTGAAGATGGTGCACTTGGTGCCGTAAAGGTAATGCCTCCAGATTTTTAGGGCAAAAACCACTGCTCCTAATTCAAGGTCGTGCGTCGTGTAGTTTACCTCATGCGTCTTCAGTTGTCTTGAGGCGTAGGCAATGACTTTTCCTCGTTGCATTAACACACACCCTAGACCTTGGTTTGATGCATCACAGTAAACCACAAAGTCTTCGGTTCCATCTGGTAGGGACAAGATCGGAGCACTGCATAGAGTTCGTTTTAGTGTTTGGAATGCAGCCTCTTGCTTATCTCCCCAGACGAATGTCACCCCTTTTTGAGTCAGGGTGGTGAGTGGTTTTGCGATTTTGGAGAAGTTTTGGATGAATCTCCAGTAGTAACCAGCGAGCCCTAAAAATTGTCGGATCTCTGTGGGTGTTCTTGGTGCTGCCCAACTTTCAATCGCCTTGATCTTTGAAGGGTCCACATGGATTCCTTCCTTGCTGACTACATGTCCGAGGAAATTCACCTCTCGAATCCAGAACTAACACTTTGAAAACTTTGCGTACAATTTCTCCGCCCTCAGCGTATCCAGGACTCGACGTAAATGTTGGTTGTGTTCTTCCTTACTTCGGGAGTAAACTAGTATATCATCGATGAAGACAATTACGAACTTGTCTAAGTAAGGTCGACACACCCGATTCATCATATCCATAAACGCTGAGGGTGCGTTTGTTAAGCCGAAAGGCATCACTACAAATTCGTAGTGAACATAGCGCGTTCTGAAAGCTGTCTTGGAAATATCCTCCTCTTGAACTCGTAGTTGATGGTACCCAGCTCTAAGGTCAATCTTCGAGAAGAAACTCGCTCCTTGTAGCTGGTCGAAGAGGTCATCGATTCGAGGCAAAGGGTATCGGTTTTTGATAGTGAGTTTGTTTAATTCGCGGTAGTCAATGCACATACGGAACGATCTGTCCTTCTTCTTAACGAACAAAACCGGTGCTCCCCATGGCGAGAAGCTTGGTCTAATGAAGCCTTTGCTCAATAGTTCGTTCAGTTGACTGGACAGTTCCTGCATCTCGGCTGGAGCTAGACGGTATGGCGATTTAGCTACGGGGGTAGCTCCGGGAATTAAGTCGATTCGGAATTCGACTTGTCGAGGAGGGGGCACTCCTGGAAGGTCTTCCGGGAATACATCGGGGAAATTGCAGACCTCCGGAATGTCCTTGATGTCTTTCATTCCTTGACCCTTATCTACGACGTGGGCTAGGAAGGCGTGGTACTCCTTGCGGAGATACTTTTGAGCCTTGATACAAGAGATGATCTGAAAGTTTGAGCTAGGTTTGTCGCCATAAACGACGAGAGCTTCGCCACTTGGCAGGTTAAGGCGAACGGCCTTTTCGTGACATAGGATTTCCGCATGGTGAGGGCATAACCAATCCATGCCAATGATAACGTCAAAACTTTTTATGGTGACCGGCATAAGGTCGATTTGGAAAGAGTGGTTATTTAAGGTGAGGGTACACCCGGTGTAAATATTGTTAGTGTTCTCTGTTTTTCCGTTAGCCATTTCTACGGTGAATGTACTTTTTAGTGTTTGTGGTTTTTGTTTAAGCAAGCGTTTGAATTGATGGCTCACGAAGCTTTTCTCCGCGCCACTATCGAAAAGAATGCATGCGTATGTATTGTTGAGGAGAAACGTACCGGTGACCACAGTTGGGTCTGCAACTGCTTCCTCATGACCTATCGCCAGAACTCTGCCCACTTCGCCGGGGTTGGGGTTCCTTACCTTCGGGCAGTTACGTTTGAGGTGTCCTGCTTCTCCGCATCCATAGCAGGTTCGGCTTGCTCCGGCGTTGGCAGCTTGTGCGTTCGGTTGGGCTGGAGTTCTACAGAATCGGGCGGTGTGCCCCTTTTTGTTACAGTTGGTGCAATGCATTTCACGGCATTCACCGTTGTGGTGGTAGCTGCATCTGTTGCACTTAGGCAGGTTCCCGGCGTATTGCCTTATCGGAGTGGGGTTGGCAGTGGTTGTGGCGGCGTGCACTGCAACCACTTGTTGTTTCTTGGCAGGGTCTTGAGTAGACTGGTCCTTTTTCTTGTTCCCGAAATTTCTTTTGTTGTTTCCCCCTTTTGCTTGCTCGGAGGTGGTCGTTACAGTGCCATGGCTGGCGTTATGGTCGATGAGTTGTTGTGCCAGTTCCTTGGCACTGTCGAAGGTAGTTGGCTTTGAGGCCAATACGTGTCCTTGAAGTTGTTGAGATAATCCCCACACGTATCTTTCCACCTTCTTGCTTTCAGTAGGAACCATCCCGGGACACAGCATGGCTAGATCGCTGAACCTCGAGGTGTACGACAGGATGTCAGAGCCTTTCATTTTAAGACCCCAAAATTCTTCCTCCAGCTTCTGTATCTCACCCCTGGGGCAGTACTCCTTCATTAACATGGTTTTCAGATCTTCCCATGTTATCGCATTAGCCACCGGAAGCGTCAGTGCCTTGACGTGGCCCTTCCACCAGGTGAGGGCTCTTTCGGAGAATGTGCATGAAGCAAATTTGACCTTGCTTGCTTCAGGGCATGCGCATATTTCGAAGATGGTCTCGGTTTTCTCGAACCATTGTAGCAACGCTATGACACCTCCGCTTCCGTTGAAGGTTTTGGGCTTGGCGTTAGTAAAGTCTTTGTAGGTACACTCTCTCGAGCGTCCCTGGCCGTCCCCGTTATTAGAATTCAAGGCATCACTACCTGCACCTCCCGAATTACTGAGGTTGATTTGGGCTATCACGGCTGCCACTGTGGCCGCTATCGTAGCCTGGAACATGGCTGGGTCGAACTGAGGAGGTGGTGGTGGGGGTGGTGCAGTCCCAGCTACTTCGCCGCGTCTAGGATTTCTACGAGGTGGCATTTTCTGCCATTTTACAAGAATGAAAATACAATAAGTCTTTGATACAAGTCGAGTGTTAAACTAAACATTATTAGCTCTTTATATACATCATGATACCGACTTGTAAAAACGTTGTAAGAATTCATTCATACTAGAAGTCTATAAACAATGAAATATAGATTTTATGAATTTCGATAGTATTGATTCTCATGAAATGTCTGCGATAGTATCCATACCGGGTCCAACCAATAATCACTTGATGTATAATATTTACATGTAATTAAGATTAAATAAACTTTCAAATCTAATGGTTTTGCCCTGGGCCCACAACCAAACAAGGAACAGGATCCAAGGCGGAACCACCATTTCTAGGTCGACATGGTCTCAATTATATATAACTTTGGTTTATACCTCAGGCGATCATAGGTTGAGCACCAGTAAATTTATATCTGAAAATAGTTTATATTATGAGTCTGATGTAGTGTTCTCAATAAAACAAATGGCGCGTCAATATCATTGATATAACTTGGTATACAGTACTTTGGAAAAATTTGACCCTACTAGGGGTCCATGCTACATCAATGTACGTAAAATTTGACCGCCTAACAGATCCCGGAAGTGTAAACACTTAAATCGCGAGATTGGACCTAGAATACTAGAAAATAATAGTAATTTTTATCCGCAAACTAGATTAAACTGGAGCGGGCAGTGCAATACTACTTGCGGTGTTTGAAGTCCTGAGGAACACGAAGTGTAGACATGAAGTTCCTCATTTCAGCTCGGGATTCCGCCGCTTGGCGCTCTGCTTCAGCCAGGCGTCCTTCAAAAGTGGCTCGGTGTTCTCGGAGTTCTTGCACTTCAGCTCGGGTCGCAGTCATCTCCCGTCGAAGAAGCTCGGTGCGGTCTCGTGTCCGATCGTGTTCATCATCCATCCGGCGAATGCGAACGGAATTGACTTGGCTAGTGGCACCAACCTCCATGAGATGTCGGGTGTTAACTCTTGTTTGCTCTTCGTGGCGTGTGACACGGTGAACTATGACAGGGAGGGCTCGGTCGGCTGACCCTCCTCTTCTGAGATCGTAGAAACCTCGTTGCATGCCATAGGGAGGTCGTTGACCTTGCTCTCGGCTCCATCGATGTATAGTTTCGGCCCATTGGGGCGTCGGGCCCTGGTAGTGTTGTGGAGGAATGGGGGCAGGGTGTGGATTGTAAACTTCGGGTTCGGATTTGGTTCCATCTGAGTCTTCTTCTTCTTCTTCTTCTTCTTCTTCACCGTCTACTGATTCTTCTTCTTCCATGGGCTCCTCATCTTCCATGGGTTCTTCTTCGGGATCTTCCTCTGGGTCTTCCACAATCCAACCGGCATTCCCTTGGTTGGGAAAGTAGGGATCACCTGGTAAGTGGAATCCTGCCATCGTACCTGTACGAGAATGGGGATAAGGAGGAATGTCACGAGAAAAACTTTGGGAACAAGAAGTTAGTTGTCGAAGTTGTAACTACGGCTTTTTGTGTTAAAATACTCCTACAGTATTTTTAAGTTTGATTCTTGAAATTTTTGGTAAGCTGCAGACTTGTTGCTCACCATGATCCTTCTTCGGCATACATTGGTCCTACCTTGGCTGAATATAGTTGATCAGGCTATATTCATCCAAGATCTGACTACATACCCCGAAGCTGAATCATGGTGTTCAACTGGTCTTGATACTTTTATGTTATTGCCATTATGATACTGAATTAGTATGTGCGATTGTGCGAATACTTTTATAAAAATATAAAATTTTATTTTAAAGCATTTTTTAAAAGTTACGTCAGAGAAATTTGGTCCCGTTGTATTTATAATTTGTATATCTTACGTGGTTCGATATACTTAGTTCACTATAAACAAAGCTCTGATACCAATCTGTCACACCCCCAAACCAGAACGGCGGAAACGTTCGGGGGCGGATGACGTCATGCTCAGTATCATAACCATAGTGAAGAAAGTAACACACAACCATCATAGATATAATTTAAAAGATTACATTATTCCCAAAATACATGTTCCAAAAATACATGTTTTCAATTAAATTACATATGATGATAAAATGTAGCAAAATAATCTACGCCTTAGCGTCTTGACTTCAGAAATCTTGCGGTTACCTGTATTTCTGATTACCTGAGAATACAAGTTGTTTTGAAAAGGGAGTATCAGCATAAAGCTGGTGAGTTCACAAGTATTTTATAAAATAAATGTTGTTTCCTTAACGTTTGTTATAAGTTTGTTTCCAGAAAATCCAATATTTACTAAAAGATTTGTTGTAAACTGAATTGAAACAAGGCCTAGTATGTGTAAGTAAATCGTCATACTTATGTGTGTGTTTTATATTTAAATAAAACTCCTTTGTATAAAGCCTTAGAATTTCCGTGAATTTTATGGTGTTAATATTCCATGCGAGATGTTATAATCATACTAAAGACTAGATGGCCTTGAATGCGACGTGCTTCAGGCGTCGGAAAGTTATGACACTTGTCACCACAGACCTGCCGGTCTAGCTGTTGCAAGCAGCTCAGGTGCGGGTTTGTCGGACCCAGTATAGATCTATAGACAACTATCACGTTCTCATTCCAAGAGATTCTGATTATAACTAAAAGACTTTTCTGTGGTACTTGGAGTACCCCGAAGGAGAATGTCTCACAAATATTCATTAACGAGTTCACGTAGTGTGTAGTGAAAGTTCATTTTGTAAATCGATAATGTTATTGTTTTCTTTGTTAGATGGAGTGTTCCAAACTATATCTATTATAGTTTATCAAAAGTGTTGTATGATGGTATTAAAACCTGGTTACGCATGTATAAGTATTTCAAATAAAGGGCATTGAAGATACTAAGTGTAAATCTTACACACCTTGCTCAACATGTTACAAGGTGTGAATAACTCTTAAATATGTATTTGACAGTTTTACCCTTAACTGTCACTATTTTTGAGTATTTATAGAAAAATCATCGTAAGTCAAAAACTGAATCCGCAAACTCTGAGTATTTGGAAAAAGTGTCTACTGTGTTCATAAATTTTCCCATAATTGTCGGTGGTCTCAAACTAGTGTGAAAATGTTCATTTTCACAACCTGGTCTGATTTCGTTGCTGCAGTGATAGGTAGTTTTGTAAAAATCACCATAAATTGTAGGAAAATCGTATGGAGATGTGCAAGTAGTCATTTTAAAGGTAAAAACCTGAACTACTTGCATATTATACAGTTTTGAAAAATATTAAGTTTAAGTTGGGTAAAACAGTCCGTGAACAGGTCACAACTTTTCTGTTGTAAGTTGTCAAGTTAAGTTTCGAATATGTTTTGGTGTTTTAACTTGTATTCCCCCCCCCCCCCTGAAAACTGAAGAAAACTAGAAAATATAGGGGTATGAACTCACCTTGAGTGATGACTTGATGAGTGGGAGGTTGAAGTTAAGAAATATCAAGTCAAGGGCACTTGGTGAACACATGAGGACTTGGATGACCCTAAGAACGATTTTTGGCGTTAAGGTATGAGTCAATGATCCAAGAGTGTTATGAAGTTATGGAATAATACTTGAGTTTAGATGGGGAAAATCAGGGACTCGCGACTCGACTCGTCGAGTCTGAAGAACGACTCGCCGAGTCCATTACCTACTCACTGATTTCACCTTAAATTCTCAGATGGGGAAAATCGGGGACTCGCGACTCGACTCGTCGAGTCTGAAGAACGACTCGCCGAGTCCCATGCATGTCATTACTAAACAGTCGATTCTGCTCGAATCCAGTGCATTCCATTCATAGATCTGGGCTCCTAGGGATGGTTTTTCACGTAAAGTTTCTAACTTTACGTGCATGCATGCTAATATGAAGCTTAAATACCCAAAATAAGCTAAAGGAAGAGATCTAAGCTTGGAATGGAAACTTGGCTCAATAAAGGTGGCAACCTTGAGCTTATGAAGCTCTGGAAAGCTTAGATCTGAAGTCCATTCAACATATTAACTCTTAATTCGACCTTAAAGTCTAGAAAGGGCTCAAAATCAACAAGAGTAAACTTCTCAAGAGATCTAATTGATAATAAGCAAAGATTCGAGCTTGATACCTCAAAGGGGACTGAAATGTAACCAGAAGTCCGGATCTACTTGCTCCCCTTGAATACTTCTCTTCTCTCTTCTTCCCCCAAATCCCCAAGATGCACTAAAACCTTCACAAGTGAGAAAATGCTCGAAAAATGCTTAAGAACGGCTAGGGTTTCGTATGGGACTCTTTGTGGGTGAGGGAGGCTGGTCTTGGGGCACATAAGATGTTTAAATAGGGTGCAAACCCTTAAGATTAGGGTTTCATCCAGACTGGCAGACTCGCCGAGTCCGGGAATATGGACTCGTCGACTCGCCAACTTAAATCGCGTGCAAATCCCGTCTCTACTCGACGAGTCGGGCTACTGACTCGTCGAGTACCCCTTAAGAAAAGAAAATTACTTTACTTAAATCGCATACCAGAAATGGGGTGTTACATTTGGTTAAAAAATGAATGAATTACAAGCCCCGCAAGGAAGCGTGTCAAATCATACCGGTTCCAAAACAGAAAATCGGCAAAAACCGGACCCGGAACCGGAACCGGTAGAACTGCCGGGCCGGTCCGGTTCTTGATTTTGGCCGAAGCCGGTTCCCGGTCGGGCCGATTCCGGCCAGTTCGACCTGTTTTCTCATGCCTAATGATATTCTCATATACTCCCGAAGCAAGGAGGAGCACGGTCAACATCTCTGTCAAATCTTGGAAACCCTAAGAGCGGAAAGGCTATATGTGAAACTCTCTAAATGCGAGTTCTGGATTCGCAGTGTAAACTTCTTGGGACATGTAGTCAGTGAGGAAGGAATTCATGTGGATCCTTCCAATATCAAGGTCATTGAAGGCTGGGTGATTCGGAAAACACCAACGGAAATTCGACAATTCTTGGGTCTCCCAGGCTACTACCGAAGGTTTATTCAGAACTTCTCCAAGATAGCCAATCCCCACACCACCTTGACACAAAAAGGGGTATCTTTCAACTGGACGGATAAGCAAGAAGCTGCCTTCCAAACCTTGAAGAGAGCCCTCTGTAGTGCACCAATGCTATCCTTACCAGAGGGAACCGAAGACTTCGTAGTGTATTGCGATGCTTCGAACCAAGGGTTAGGCTGTGTCCTCATGCAGAGTGGAAAGGTGATAACTTACGCGTCCAGACAATTAAAGACACATGAAGTAAATTACACCACTCATGATCTCAAGTTGGGAGCCGTGGTCTTTGCCCAAAAACTTGGAGGCACTAGCTTTATGGTACGAAGTGCACCATCTTCACGGATCACACAAGCCTCCAGCACATTCTAATCCAAAAGAAGCTAAACATGAGGCAACGAAGGTGGGTTGAGCTGCTAAACGATTATGAATGCGAGATCAAGTACCACCCATTTAAGGCTAACGTGGTAGCCGATGCCCTGAGAAGGAAGGAATACTCAGGTCGTCGGGTGAAGACATTATCAATAACCATCCACTCCCACCTAACCTCACAAATCAAGGGAGCCCAATCAGAGGCATTGAAGCCGAAGAATGCCGCAAATGAAACGCTGCGTGGGATGGATAAAAACCTTGAAGCCAAAAACGACGGAGCTTACTACTTCATGAATAGAGTCTGGGGACCTAAATTTGGGGGATTCAAAGAGATAGTCATGAACGAGGCTCATAAAGTGCGATATTCCGTCCATCCAGGTTCGGATAAAATGTACTTAGACATCAAACAACAATATTGGTGGCCAAATATGAAGGCAGAGATCGCCACTTATGTGGGAAAGTGTCTCACTTATGCCAAAGTGATAGTGGAGTATCAGAAGCCCTTGGGATTATTACAACAGCCAGTGATACCCGAGTGGAAATGGGAAAGGATTACCATGGACTTCATAACCAAATTACCTAAGACAACAGACGGATTGGATGCTATCTGGGTGATTGTTGATAGGCTAACCAAATCCGCCCATTTTCTGCCAATAAAAGAATCATACAAGATGGAAAGATTAACACGAATCTATATAAAAGAGAACGTGAGGCTTCATGGGGTGCCATTATCTATTATCTCGGATCGGGATAGTAGATTTACTTCACGGTTTTGGCAGTCACTCCAGAAGGCAATGGGAACACATCTGGACATGAGCACTGCTTACCAGCTCCAAACCGATGGCCAGAGCGAACGAACCATTCAAACACTTGAATACATGCTCCGGGCCTGTGTGATCGATTTTGGAAAATCTTGGGATACCCACTTGCCTTTAATTGAGTTCTCGTACAACAATAGCTATCACACGAGCAGAAGGGTTGTTCCTTTTGAGGCTTTGTATGGTCGCAAATGCAGATCGCCTCTCTCCTGGGCTGAGGTGGGTGACACCCAGCTGGAAAAAGGGCAATCACCAAGCAGCACTCTTACAGGACCAGAGATCATTCGAGAAACAACAGAAAAGATAATCCAAATCAAGGCTCGACTCCAAGCATCGTGAGACCGACAAAAGAGTTATGCTGACAAATGACGAAAGCCTCTGGAATACCAAGTCGGAGATCGAGTGCTAATAAAGGTCTCTCCCTGAAAAGGGATGATCCGTTTTGGGAAATGGGGAAAACTAAATCCGCGATACATCGGGCCATTCGAGATTCTTGCCCAGATTGGTCTGGTGGCTTATAAGCTGCAGCTACCTGTAGAGCTCAGCAACATACACCCCGTGTTCCACATCTCGAACCTGAAAAAGTGCTTATCAGATGAAACCCTTGTCATTCCTCTGGAAGAGATTGAAGTAAACGAGAATCTCCTGTTCGTCGAAGAACCGGTTGAGATATTGGATAGGGAAGTGAAGCGTACAAAACAGAGTCGCATTCCGATTGTGAAGGTTCGATGGAACGCTAAGCGTGGACCGGAATTCACATGGGAACGCGAAGACCAGATGAAGCAGAATTACCCTCACTTATTCTCTTGTTCATAGTTCTATCTTTCAAAAGAATTTCGGGACGAAATTCCCTCTAACAGGGGCATGATGTCACAACTAACATTTTTAGCTAGGAAATTATGTCTTCGTATGAAAATCAACTCTTGTATAACTTGTAATCTAAGTGGATATCATGTACTATGCTCATTCAAAATCAACCATTTGAACCAAAAATTCCTGAGTGAAGTTCAAAACCTAATTCAATGCATCTCATATACTTAACTATGGGTTTGAAACCCTAATATCCCCGTTCAAACTCATAATGGACCAGAATCCTCTTATTGGGCCTAATGGGCCAATAAACTCACAACTTGGTTATTATAGGCTAAGAATCATTATATGGGCCCTAATTGGACCCATATTCATTAAATAATAGCATTTTGAGCCATAAGACTTCTCATGGGCCTTATTGGGCCTAAAATGTCTCACTTTGTCATCAAGGGCCTTAATGGACCATAAATGGTTTCATAAGCCCTATTGAGCCGTGAACTAACTTCTTGGGCTTCATTGGGCCGTAAACCCTTTTCCTTATCATTTTGGGCCGTAAACCATTATGTGGGCCCAATGGGCCGAAAACTCCTATAATGAGCCTTATAATTTCGAAAATACTCAATAATGGCCCAAACTTTTCCTTTCTCTCATTTCATTCTCGAATTTAAGTGTGTGTGTGTGTATATATATATATATATATATATATATATATATATATATATATATATATATATATGTATATATATATATATATATATTATATATATTATATATACATATATATATATATATATATATATATATATATATATATGTATATATATATATATATATATATACATGTATAAAAAAATATGGGAAAATTGGGAGGAAGACACCTCACCATTGCATGGTGAGTATCCTGTTGGATTAGATGTCTAAGCCCATAACTATTATTGGTATGTACTTGACCCGAGACTAGCATGGTCCATTTGGGTTGCATATCATCAGGACAATTTGTTAGGATGGACTTTTGAGAGAAGGTTATTTATGGTTTATTAATATATTATAAGTTATAATATATTAATATGAAATCATATGTTTTAATTAGTATCGATCAAGAATTAATTTGGAATTAATTTAGTGATCAAAAGAGACTAATTAAATCTATGGGGACTAATTATGTAAATTAGTTATATTTATATGTGTTGGGCTTATGATCCATGTTGGACCAAGTTTATGTATGGATACATAAAGAGTTGGGCCACATGAACCATGGATCATAAAACCCATGGGTATGGATTATGGGTTATACCCATGACCCTTGGAATCCTACATATAAATAGGTTACTCCATAGCCAAAATCACCACTTCTTTTCTTAGAGAAATATGGAGGTGTTTTGGTGCATGGAATTCTCTCTCAAGAGCCACCTTTGTCCTAGGTGTGTTGTGATTCCATTTGAGGCATTTCATACTATTGGTGCTAAGCTCTTAAGGTCAAATACATCAAGACTTCAAGCCACATAAAAGGTATGTTTCCCTAACTAGTATATTATATGGTTTATGTCAAATGCATGCTAGTTATAGGTTTAATGCCTTGGAAACCATTTGCATGTATAATAGAGAAAACATAGATCCAAGGTATTTAGGGTTGTATGTGCACCATAAGATGTTGTAGTATACTAAAACCCAACAGTGGTATCAGAGCCATGGGTTGTTTTCTATTATATTTGATGCAAATGTATTTTTTTTTTCAAGTTGAAGGAAAAAAAAAAGAAAAAAAAACATGAAGTTTGTCAAATTTTATGATAATTACTTGATTTTATGAAAAACTAATTATTTATAAAATTTGAGTCACTTTACTACAAGAGTTGAATTAGGTCAATTTATTAAAAGATAGAATGATATGATTATTTTATTTGTTTTAAAAGTTTGATCTAAATAGTTTTAAGGAGTTACAAATTTTGTCATAAAATTTTGGAACTCAAAAGTTTTTTTTAAAGTTATGATCTTAAGAGTTTTGAAACTTCCATAAGTTATGGATGTGAAATGTCTCATTTATTAACTCTTTAGGTTATGAATTCCAAGAGTCTTCAAAGGATAATTGTCAAAGTTTCAAGATTTGTATTAGTTTATATGATTATCTAATTTCTTGAAAATTGTTGATGTGAATTATCTTTACTTATGAGTTTAATCTAGATCATAGAAAAATTATTTGATTATTGTGTTAATTGGAATATTTGATCTTAATGGTTTTTATGAACTCCATAACTTGTCCTCAAGTTATGGAAAGTGAAGAGTTTTTCTTTTTAAAGTGTCATTAAGTCTCATAGGTTATGAAAATAGAAGAGTCACTATTTTTAATGTCATCATTAAATGATTTAATGTCTTCCATAACTTGTCCTCAAGTTATGGAACTTGAATTTTTTTTTTCATTAAACCTTAATTAAACTCATAAGTTATGAAAAATCCAAGAGTTTTGAAAGGTTTCAAAACTTGTCCTCAAGTTTTGGAATTTGTAAAGTTATACCCCATGTATACTTTAATTCCAAACTAGACCTTAGAATTTTAAAAGTTTAAAATTCAACCCTTATACTATTATTATAATTTTAATTATATAGATATGTATAAGATAAAGTCGTCTTACCATTAGTAGGCCTCATTCACGAAGCCGGTCTATAAGGGGGGTATAAGGTTACTGCCTATAAAATGGCAGTTTAATGGGTGTCCACTCTCACTCACCGCTTCCTTGACCGGTGGAGGGTCGTTAGCCGAACAGGTAGGACAAGGACTATAATTCTCCCTTCATTATAAGTATAATGATAAATACTAAGTAACTAAACACTTATAAATTCTCAATCTTAGTTACTTAGGAAAATGTGAATAAGGTGCTAATCCATGAAATTACACTTTGCACTTTATTTAAGCTGTTAGTGGAGCGTGTGTGGTTAACCGGCACACTAACCTGGACTTAACAAGGTAGGCAAAGGGTAACTTAATGTTTATCATAGTATCGTTGGAGCGTGTGTGGTTAACCGGCACATCGATTGAGGGGTAAATATTAAGGGTACCAAGTATATTTGCATGGTTACTTCACACCTTGTTTTGTGATCCTCGGCATCCCAGTCACAAAACCTGAAGGGCACACTCGAGATTGAAACATGCCATTGAAAAGTTCAATGAATCTCAAAAGAATCTAGGAGTTTCAAAACCAATTAAAACCTAATAATACATTTCGTTTATCTTGGTGGAAATTGGTGAATCGTCATTCACCTACCTTCAAATATTTTATAGCTTGGATTACGGCATCCCTCTTCCAAGTTATAAAATAGTTTGTTGGGTCCTCGCCTTAATATATCATATTGAGTGTTATATTAAGGACTTAAATCAACTTTACGTGAATTTCTCCCATTGTTGATGTCTGGTTTAGACAACAATGATCTTCCCAAACCAAGCTTTCCTAATGAATATGACTTCCCGAGTTTGGCTCATGGAAGTCATACTTCTCTTCCTCCACCTCCTCCAATTATTCTCCCTAACCCACAAGTTCAAGGTCACTTAAGCCCTAATGGCAAGCAAGGTCTATGTGTGATCACATCTTAGAGATGAAGTCACATATTGACAAGCCGGGAGAGTTGGGTGTCAAAGTCTTGAGAAAGTTGGATGTTCAATCACTTTCTAAGTCACATAGTGAGTTCCTTTGGGACTACTATGAAACAGACTATGACATGAACCTTAATGATCATATCTATTTGCTTGGTGCTGCTGAATCAGCAATGATTTGGAACGATAGTAAAGCAAATTTGATTAGAAGATCAACTTCCAAAAAAATTTATGGACGGTGACAATGGTGACACTGGAAATCCAGAAAAAGCATTCTCTTCCCAATGGAAAGGGATTGGCCATAGTCAACCCGGTTGACCAAATGGTAAAGAGAAAGGCTAAGTCTGAGATAGTCTCATTACCAAAGGGTCCATATGTTTATTTTGCCAAAGGAAGGGGCGTTGATTGCAAAGCTGCCAAATTTACCTAAGGATGTTAAAGTCAATAAGTTTGACTCTACATCAGGTAGAGCCCATTATCTAACTCTGTTAAGTTCTATTCTGAGATCCTCATTACATTATGTGACTGGGTCACATGTTGATGTTTTAAGAATCAAAGAATAGAGAGAAATCTTAAAGGAAGTATATGCTGATTCTGATCGCGAAGGTGGATTTCGATCGCATCAAAATTTTGAGCAGTTGCTTAAGAAGTTATGATATATTGCTAAGGAATAGATAACAACAATTTTCCATGTGGATTGTAAGGATAAGTTTTTCCGTAAAGTTTTAAAATAAAAGAAAATTGTTTAATTTTATTTATTTGAAGTATCCTTACAATGGCATTTGTGGAAAATTGTTGCTTATATGATTCCACTGACAGCAATATTGGAAAATAGATTTGATTCTTTCATTTGTGGTAGTGTCTAAATTTACCAAATCAGGAAAGTTCCTCATCACCGAAGTTTCAATTCGACCGAAACTTTGAATCATGCAAGTTGAATAGTATGATGAATGAGAACTTTCAAGCATTGGAAAATCAAGACTAATTACTTGTTCACATGGATGTGTGAGTCAAGTGAAGGACTAAAGGGATCGAGTACACATTCTTGTGCACTGGTCATGTCCACCACAAAGCTCGTTAAGACTATTTGATTTAAATATGGTTATACTTACAAGTTTAAGTATAATTCTGAAACATTGGAAAAGTCTCAATGTATGGCAGAACGAATGGGAAGAATCAAATTAGGCAGAAAGATAAAAGTTTCTCAAATCTGAAAAGATGGGAGAGTACTTTAGTATCATGTTTGTGATCATCTTAATGATTTAGAAATCATATCACAATTAGTCCTCTAAAGGTCATCTTAGTGCATTCTTATGACTAAGAAGAGGAGTCATGAATTGTTGAAATGGTTAGATCAGGAAGATGAGTCATACTTCGTTCCAAAACAATTCTTAGAGTCATACTCCAAGATTGTAACTTGAGTGACATATCTTAAAGAAAGGTTTAAAACACTTGTCAAATGTAAGAGTAAAAGTGTCCTACTCTTGTACATTTGAAATTGGTAAGTTGTGATGTTTTGGATAAAACAAAGACCAACTAAGGCCAATTGTGTGAAGTGTTTGTCTTGATAAAGAATCCGCACTATCTCTTGAATATTTGGCAAGATAGTCTTATATGTCAAGAGGATAGTGGGAGTCTTAAAGATCCTAAAAAGAATTTCAAGAACTAATCAAGAATAAAACCTGAGGTTCTTCACTAGCACACGACTTGAGGTTTATAACCTATCGTGTTGACATATTCTGTGCCCATTCCAGTTAAAGTTGGCTTTGCATAGGAGTTCTGAAAGTTCTCAATTGGTTGCATAACAACTTGGAAGCAATGGCAGGCCCTGTACTGCCAGGTGGCAAGAAGTTAAGATTACATAAGTTCAGTCCATATGAGTTTGGATTTGTCATTATCCTTGTCTTGTGACTATGGTTTTGATGATTCACATGGATAAGAACACATACACCATAAAATCTAAGGGTCATAAGGTTTCTCTCCGATTCATGAAAATGATGGTGAGGAAACACTTCCACCAAGTAGATTTGAAGCAGATGGCAAAAGGTCTAAACAATTGAGACTATGATTACGGCATCCCTTTTCATAGTTCTGAAATTGTTTAGACACACATGCATGCTATCTAAGGAAATGTGTATGATTTTGATAAAGTTTTATCAAAGCATCTCGTATCAGAAATTTGAACTTTGGTAAGAAAGTCAATAAAGTATTGATTTCTAGAAGTCCAGCTGATTTCTGAGTACATGTCAAAGCTAGTGGGAGCATAAGTGTTATGCTAATAATCATCATGTTAGTGGGAGCATGATAATTATTGTTAGTGTTGCAAGTTAGCAATGTTAATTATAGAAAACAAAAGTTTCAATTCGTGAGGCTGCAGGGATTGAAAAAGTTGTTTTGCTATAATTAAGGGAGAGGATATAGTTCATTTCAGTTCTAAAGGCTTAGATTGAGACCTTAATCATCTTTAGTCAAGAATATATATATATATATATATATATGAATTTCATGTTGGATTGGTTCAACTTAAGGAAATTCTATATATTGCGTTCTCAAAATTCGATTATGATTACGGCATCCCTCTTCATAGTCAAATTTTGAAAACATGGCAAATAAAAATATTGTAGCAAAAGACTGGTCTAGAATCATGTCTTTATGTGAGACATCATGAATCGTGTACCATTTGCTTTGGGTACAGGATCGATTGCATGTGCTATAATATTTGTCATTTCTAAATTTTTCCAAATGCCCAGAGGCATTAAGAAGGGAAAAGGTCTAGAATTGGATATGACTAAAATGATTAAGCAATTGTCGAGGACAATCTGAGGTTTACCAAAGATTGGTTGCTCATGGACAGTTGGAAGTATAGTGCTAATTTTGGAAGGACCATATTGACATATTCTGAAAAGAGGCATCTCTTATTCAGAAGTGATAGTCAAAATGAGAATATGGAGTTGTCTCCATAGGTGGAAGTTATCTGTGTAAGATTAGAAAATTTAATGCAAGAAGCATGTCCAAAGCAATGTACTTTGAATATGAGACTTAGTTTCCATGGAGTTGATCTCCATTGGAATACCTTATAATGACTGTTGACAAGTCTTTGTGACTTTGTACATATTCATTATAGGAGGGTCAGTGCATATAAGTTTAAAATCTAAACAGATTTCGATAAATGATAGGAATTTGAAATTCTCACATTTTTCGATAAGGATTTGGGAGTGTGAAATTAGAATCATTGAAATTATGTTCCATTGGTTTATTTCACAAAGTAAGGATCATAGACAAACATAGAGTGCATACTTGGTGTATGGCAAAGCTATTGTTTAAGAAAAAAATAGTGTACATGCTTGGAGCATGGGACAACTAGTGTTTTTAATTCAAGTATAAAGTTGATAAAACCGAAACAATGAATAATGAGTAATCAGTATGGTGATAAATAAAAGTGTTTATTTATATTCATAGGGTTTGATACCATATTTGATTCATTTATTCGTGTGTTTCACTTTGCATGTTTTGACTTCCAGAATAACTAAGTCGCTCTTCCTGAATGATTAAGTTATTCAAACCATCCACAGTCGGTCATATGTTGGAAGTAGATATGAATCAAGACTGTCATGGGTTGGTTTGTAGAGGTCCAAGTTGGTGGACAAAGTGGTGCTACAACACTCATGAGTGTGTTGGATTAGGTGTCTAAGCCCATAACTATAATTGGTATGTACTTGAATTGATAGCAGCACAGTCCTTTTGGGTTGCCCTCAACCTAGCAACTGGATAAGGAAATTATGAAAGGAGAGATATTAATTTATAAGATTAATAAATTAATATATATATATATATATATATATATATATATATATATATATATATATAAATGATTTATTAATATGTTAATGGATTAATATATTAATTAGAAATCATTATGTTTAATTAATTGTTAGCCAGAAATTAATCAGAATTGATTTTGGGGTTAAAAGAATTAATTATAAGGTGCAGGGACTAGTTTGCAATTATCTAATAGTTGAGTGGAAGGCTCTAGAACCCCCTTGGAAGAGGGTGGACGAAATATTTAGGGGAAACCCTAATAATTTCGTCCATAAGGGCTTGGATAAGGCCCTTGGGTTTGCTTAGGCCCTAAGCAAAGGATAACTAGGGTTTCCCTTAAACCCTAGATCCCTCAGCTATATAAGGAGCCTCCTGGTTCATGTTTTTGGTCACTCTTTCTTTTGAAGAAACCCTAAGGCCGAGATTTTGCATACTCCCTCTCCCCTCTCTCTTCTACTTTCCTTCTTGCTAGTTTGGGTGTGATTCCATTAGAGGCATTACACTTGTGGTGCTAAAGCTTCCAAGAAGATCAAGATCAAGATCAAGGGAATATCAATTGTTTGCTATAACAATTGAAAGGTATGTAAACCCTAAACTCTAGTTTGTTAATTTCGAAATTAGCCTCTCTCCTCTAGGGTTCTTGTTTTGCAATTCAAAGTTGTATGTTCAATAGTTAAAACATAGATCCAAAGTAGGTTGCATGTGAACTTAGGAATTGTTTTCTAGTTTATTTGTTGTACCTAAAACCCATCAGTGGTATCAGAGCCATTGTTGTTTTAAATTGAATTGCTACAATTGTTGAATTGCAAATTAGGGTTTATAGCTATTAAACCCTAAAGGCCAATTTTTCGATTTCTAGGGTTTTGGATCAAAGGGTTTTTTCGAAAACCCTAGCCTCCAAAGAACCCTAATCGAAATTAGGGTTAGGGTTTTGAAAACCCTAGCCTCCTCCCTTATGAATTTCGAAATATGCTAAGAGGATAACTAGGGTTTCTTGTTTTTGGATAATTGTTACTTAATTAGATTAATTGGATAATTATCCTTACCCTATTTTTCGAAATTAGAGGGATAAGGATTAGGATTAAATTAATTGATTAATTTAATTAGATAATCCTTACAAGATTTAATAATTTGATTAATAGTTAATTAATAGATAAATATTAAATCTAGTTAATTGGTTTATTTAAATTTGAATTTAATAGCTTAAATTTCGAAATTTATATAAACCCTTGAATTTTTAAAAGGTTTTAAAACACACCTTATATATATATTATAATTAAAGGTTTAATATTATATGTATAAGAATATGGTCAGTCAAATCGCTAGTATGCCTCATTCACGAAGCTAATCTATAAGGGGGGTATAAGGAAACTGCCTATAAAATGGTAGTTGAATGGGTGTCCACTCTCACCCACCGCTTCCTTGATTAGTGGAGGGTCGTTAGCAGAACGGATTTGATAGGACAACTACTCCTCATTAAAAGTATAATGATATTAAAAGTACTAGAACATTATTTTCAAAATCCCAACTCTAGTTACTTTAGGAAAAATGTGAAAAGTATGCTAATCCATGAAATTGCACATTATGCTTTATTGGTCGTTAGTGGAGCGTGTGTGGTTAACCAGCACACTAAAAGGCACTAATAAAGAGTAGTAATGGGTATCTCATAATTGTCATTTTGATGGAGCGTGTGTGGTTTACCAGCACATCAATAGTTAATGATAAAGACAATGAGGTTACCAAGCACATTTGCATGGTTATTCACATCTTGTTTGTGATCCTCGGCATCCCAGTCACAAATAGAAGAGCATAATCTGAGATTAAAACATGCCATTGAATAGTTTCAATGTATCTCAAAAGAATTAGGAATTTCACTTCGTTTGTTTCGTCTAATGGTGGAATTGGTGAATCGTCATTCACCTACCTTTATGAAATTTGCACTTGGATCTCGGCATCCCATTTCTGAGTTGTGAATCTTCATAGTTGGATCCTAACCTTGATATTATATCTTTGGGTTATTTTATTAAGGTATCTTGAAATCTAACGAAAACTTTTTTTTTTCAGATGTCTACTCCTGGAAACACTTCTGCTTCGTCCTCCTCCAACCAAAACTTCTCTTTGCTCAATATCTGCTCCAAAGTCGTTATGGATGGCTCAAACTATAACGATTGGATGCGCAACATCAAGATGGCTCTTCGTTTCGAGAACAAAGAATATGTTCTTGAAAAGGAGCTCAAAGAGCTTGATGAGAATGAAGCTACTCCTGAAGATCTTGCTGCCTACAAGAAACATTACGATGATGCTACCAAAGTGGCATGCATCATGGTGGCAACTATGTCCCCAGAACTGCAGAGGTACTATGAGGACTACTGGCCTTTCGAGATGAACAAGGACCTTATGGAAAAGTACCATAAGCGAGCTCGTCAAGAAAAGTTCGAAGTAGTCAAGTCACTCATGGCTTGCAAGATGAAAGATGGGGAGTCGGTTGTGTCACATGTGCAAAGAATGCAACGCTACATAGAGCGTTTGGTCAAGCTCAATATTCACTTTGATGAGGAATTGGCCATTGACATGGTCTTGAACTCACTTCCTGAATGTTATGGTCAGTTTATTCTAACTTACCATTTGAACAATACTGAGCAGACCTTGGCCCAATTGCACAACTTGTTGTAGACAGCTGAGGCAGGAATGAAGGGTAAAAGTATACCCTCCACGCCTACAAGTGCCCCTGTGTTGGCTATTGGACAGGGAAAGGGGAAAAAGAGGAAAGGTCCTCCCAAGCAAAACTGGAAGAGCAAGGCTCAAGCTGGGTCGTCTAGTAATGGCCCAAAGGCTAAGCCCAATGGTTCCACTCCCCATGTTTCTGATCCAAAAGAGGCCGTTTGCTTTTACTGCAATCAAAAGGGGCATTGGAAGAGATCTTGCCCACAATATCTGCAAGATATCAAGGATGGCAAAGTGAAGCCATCTTCGGCGGGTATTTACACTATTTCTGCTAATAACTCATTATCTTCTCGTTCATGGGTCCTTGATACAGGATGTGGTTTTCATATCTGTTCTGATTTGCAGGGACTAAAGGAAAGTGAGGAGATAGAGCGAGGAAGGATAAACTTGATCATGGGAAACAGAAAGTCTTCACCAGTAACCAAGATCGGAGTTTATCAGCTTCTACTTAGTAATGATGTTAGATTAGATTTAATAAATTGTTTCTATTCGTCTGAGATGACGAGAAACATTATTTCATTTCATGCATTGTTCAGACAAGGTTTTACATATTCTTTTAATGATTTGAATGGTTCAATTTCTGTTTATAAGAATGGTGTTTTTATG
Source organism: Lactuca virosa (assembly GCF_052849685.1). Taxonomy (NCBI): domain Eukaryota; kingdom Viridiplantae; phylum Streptophyta; class Magnoliopsida; order Asterales; family Asteraceae; genus Lactuca; species Lactuca virosa. The sequence goes on from NC_136433.1 coordinate 342,366,704, forward strand.
TTTGAAGCTTTGCCTTGTAATGGTGTGTATGAAACAGTGACTTGTGTTGATAGCCTAGGAAATAGTGTACTTAATATTGACTTGTCTAATAGTGTAGACAAGGCATGCTTGTGGCATTGTCGTCTTGGACACATTAACAAGAAACGCATAGCCCAACTCCAAAAGGATGGAGTGTTGGAATCATTTGACCTAAAATCAGATGATATGTGTGAATCTTGTCTTTTGGGAAAGATGACAAAATCACCATTCACAGGGTCTTGTGAAAGAGGTGAAGGTCTGTTGGATCTCATACACACATATGTGTGTGGGCCATTCAGATCAACTACGAGAGATGCTAATCGATTCTATGTGACTTTCACTGACGATTATAGCAGATATGGATATATCTACTTGATCAAGCATAAGTCAGAAACTTTTGAAAAGTTCAAAGAGTTTAAGCATGAAGTCGAAAATCAATTGGGCAGAAAGATAAAGATACTTAGATCCGATAGAGGCGGGGAGTATCTTAGTATCGAGTTTAACGACTATCTGAAAGAATGTGGGATAGTCTCACAATTGACTCCTCCTAGGACACCACAGTTAAATCGTGTAGCTGAGAGGCGTAATCGAACCTTGTTAGACATGGTTCGTTCTATGATGAGTCGGGCTTCGCTTCCCATTCACTTCTGGGGGTATGCCTTAGAGACAGCCGCCCACATCCTCCATCTTGTCCCTACAAAGAAGGTTGCCAAAACACCTCACGAAATGTGGACAGGGAAAGTTCCCTCGTTAGCACATATTAAAGTCTGGGGTTGTGAAGCTTTCGTAAGACGAGAGACTCACGACAAGCTAGCAGCTAGAAGTGAGAAATGTGTTTTCATTGGTTACCCAAAGCAGTCTTTTGGATATTTGTTCTACAGGCCTAGTGAAAACGTGGTCTTTGTAGCACGAAGAGGAGTCTTTCTTGAAAGAGAGCTCATATTCAAAGAGGACAGTGGGAGCACTATTGACCTTGAAGAAATTCAAGATTCAGCCAATGAAGGAACCTTAGATGACACTAGCACTCAACCAGAGGAAACAGTTCCTGTTGAACCAATCGATAACTCATTACCTCTTAGAAGATCCACTAGGGTGAGTGTGCCACCTGAGTTGTATGGTTTTCATATTACTTCAGATGGTGACACATTCATAAGTGACAGAACACTGGTAAACTTAGATGAACCAGTCACTTATAAGGAAGCAATGGAAGGTCCAGAGGCTTCCAAGTGGAAAGAGGCAATGGACAGCGAGATTAAGTCCATGTATGACAACCAAGTTTGGAATTTGGTTGATAGTGCACCAGGTCGTAAGACAGTTGGGTGCAAATGGATCTTCAAGAAGAAGACAGACATGGATGGAAATGTGCACACATTCAAGGCTCGACTGGTTGCAAAAGGTTTCACTCAAACCCCAGGGGTTGACTATGATGAGACCTTCTCGCCAGTGGCTAAGATTAAATCTATTAGGATATTGCTCGCCATAGCTGCCTTTCATGATTATGAAATCTGGCAGATGGATGTCAAAACTGCTTTCCTTAATGGGAAGTTGGCTGAATATGTTTACATGAGTCAGCCAGAGGGTTTTGTTGATGCAAAGTTCCCCAATAGAGTGTGCAAGCTTGAGAAATCCATTTATGGATTGAAACAAGCATCTCGCAGTTGGAATCTTTGCTTCCATGAGAAAGTCAAAGAGTTTGGTTTCTCTAGAAGTGAAGATGAGTTCTGTGTGTATATCAAGGCTAGTGGGAGTATAGTAACTTTTCTGGTGTTGTATGTCGATGACATATTACTCATTGGTAACGACGTTCCAACCTTGAAAGAGGTTAAGTCTTGGCTTGGAAAGTGTTTTGCCATGAAAGACCTTGGAGAAGCTGCCTATATTCTTGGGATTAGAATATTGAGAGATAGAAAGAAGAGACTAATTGGACTTAGTCAGAGCACATACTTGGATAAGGTACTAAAGAGGTTTAGTATGGAAAATTCCAAGAAGGGAGAGCTACCTATCCAGAGCAATACCAAATTGAGTAAGACTCAATGCCCGAGTACAAATGTTGAAATAGATGGCATGAGTCGTGTACCTTATGCTTCCGCTGTGGGATCGATCATGTACGCTATGACATGTACTCGCCCTGATGTGGCATTTGCTTTGAGCATGGTCAGTCGCTATCAGGGAAACCCAGGTAGAGCTCATTGGGTAGCAGTTAAGAATATACTCAAGTATTTGCGAAGGACAAAGGACTGGGTTCTTGTGCTTGGTGGCAGTGATACTTTGAGAGTAGATGGTTACAGTGATGCCAGCTTTCAGACGGATAGAGATAACTTCCATTCTCAGTCGGGCTGGGTATTTTTACTGAATGGAGGAGCAGTTACTTGGAAGAGTTCCAAGCAAAATACGGTGGCTGATTCTACTTATGAATCAGAGTACATTGCAGCAAGTGAAGCGTCGAAAGAAGCAGCTTGGTTGAGGAACTTCATCGGGGATCTCGGAGTTGTTCCAACCATCCATGAGCCTATGGAACTGTTCTGCGATAATGAAGGAGCAGTTGCCTTGACAAAGGAACCGATAGATCATGGTAAGACTAGACATATCGACAGAAAGTACCATTTCATCAGACATAGAGTAGAAGAAGGCCATCTTATAGTAAAGAGGGTGTCATCTGAAGATAACCCAGCAGATCCTCTCACAAAGGGTCTGAGTAGGGCTAAGCATATTCAGCATGCTCGAAGCATAGGACTGAAAGATGATATTAGTTTTAGTAGTTAGATTAGTTTTTGAAACTTGTAACAAAGTAAATGTAATTGACTTTTGGTGATTAAATAATAAAGTATTATTTATAAGTTTGGCTACTACCTTTTGTCAATTGTTTATTATTGTGTTTCATTTTTGCATGTTTTACTTCCTGAATAATGAGATTATTCAAACTCCACAGTCGCTCGTACTCTTGGAAGTAGGTAGTGAATTAAGACTGTCATGAATTGGATTGCAGATTGTCTAAGGATAGACATGGCAATAGAATTGCTGCAATGTTCATGAGTACTCAGAAATTGAGATTTGAGTATTGGATAAACCCTCGCTCAGAGTATCACTTCATGGAATTCATCACGAGTAATACTGAGACGATAATATCTTATAATCTTGAAACGAAGATATATGAGTTGTAATTTACAAAGTCGGTAATACATTGGTGATACGAAACCGCATCAGTAACTTGGTGTTATAAAACGTATTGTCATGTATAATTTGATGAGTAAAAGATACAAGCATATGAGTCAACGTTTATTCGTTCCTTTTGCCCTAACAGGAAAAGCGATATCTGTGGGCCCCTCGATGATTTGGTGTTGACTTATGTGTTGGGCCCAGCCAGGACTAAATTGATGTGTTCAATTAGAAGTCCTACATCATCACAAATCAGGAATCGGGAAACATAGATTCTGGACAAAGAGATTGATTACATTCCATGTCTTATGTCTAGGGATATCTAGCAGAACGAAGGATTATATGATCACTTATCTTAGGACACGTAACTGACTGGGTCAGAGTTCGGCAGCAGCTTTTGGAAGCTACAATTTGCTGGTCAAATTTAGAAGGCATACTAGCAATTATAGTTACAGACTTATCCAATTGGGAGATTGTTGGATTAGGTGTCTAAGCCCATAACTATAATTGGTATGTACTTGAATTGATAGCAGCACAGTCCTTTTGGGTTGCCCTCAACCTAGCAACTGGATAAGGAAATTATGAAAGGAGAGATATTAATTTATAAGATTAATAAATTAATATATATATATATATAAATGATTTATTAATATGTTAATGGATTAATATATTAATTAGAAATCATTATGTTTAATTAATTGTTAGCCAGAAATTAATCAGAATTGATTTTGGGGTTAAAAGAATTAATTATAAGGTGCAGGGACTAGTTTGCAATTATCTAATAGTTGAGTGGAAGGCTCTAGAACCCCCTTGGAAGAGGGTGGACGAAATCTTTAGGGGAAACCCTAATAATTTCGTCCATAGGGGCTTGGATAAGGCCCTTGGGTTTGCTTAGGCCCTAAGCAAAGGATAACTAGGGTTTCCCTTAAACCCTAGATCCCTCAGCTATATAAGGAGCCTCCTGGTTCATGTTTTTGGTCACTCTTTCTTTTGAAGAAACCCTAAGGCCGAGATTTTGCATACTCCCTCTCCCCTCTCTCTTCTACTTTCCTTCTTGCTAGTTTGGGTGTGATTCCATTAGAGGCATTACACTTGTGGTGCTAAAGCTTCCAAGAAGATCAAGATCAAGATCAAGGGAATATCAATTGTTTGCTATAACAATTGAAAAGGTATGTAAACCCTAAACCCTAGTTTGTTAATTTCGAAATTAGCCTCTCTCCTCTAGGGTTCTTGTTTTGCAATTCAAAGTTGTATGTTCAATAGTTAAAACATAGATCCAAAGTAGGTTGCATGTGAACTTAGGAATTGTTTTCTAGTTTATTTGTTGTACCTAAAACCCATCAGAGTGCTCATAAGTTCTGAGTATTGGATTCAACCCGCGCTCATTTGAATCACTTCATGGATTTTATCACGAGTGATCATGAGACGATAATATCTTATATTCTTCAAACCTAGAGATATGAGTTGTTACTATGATTTGGTTATACATTGATTGCACGAAAACGCATTTGGTAACTCGGTGTTATAAAACGTGCCTTTGTGTATGATTCAACAAGTAGTAGAACAAGCCATATGAGTCGAAGTTTATCCATTCCTTTTACCTTCGGGATAAAAGCGATATATGTGGGCCCCTCGATGATTTAGCGATGACACATGTGAGTGCTTGGCCAAGCCAGGACTGATTTGATTTGTTCAATCAGTCAGTCATCATAAATCGAAAATCAGGAAACAACAAATGGACAGAGAGAATGATTATAATCCATGTCTCAGTCCATATGATATCTAGAATGGAGGAATATATGATCCCATATCTAATGGACGGCGTCATTGATTTGTTCAGAATTCGACAGCGGCTTTAAGAGCTACGATTGCTAGTTGGGTTATGAAGTCGTACTTGCAATAATAGTTTTAGACTTATCTAAGTGGGAGACTGTTGGATTAGATGTCTAAGCCCATAACTATTATTGGTATGTACTTGACCCGAGAGTAGCATGGTCCATTTGGGTTGCATATCATCAGGACAATTTGTTAGGATGGACTTTTGAGAGAAGGTTATTTATGGTTTATTAATATATTATAAGTTATAATATATTAATATGAAATCATATGTTTTAATTAGTATCGATCAAGAATTAATTTGGAATTAATTTAGTGATCAAAAGAGACTAATTAAATCTATGGGGGACTAATTATGATAATTAGTTATATTTATATGTGTTGGGCTTATGATCCATGTTGGACCAAGTTTATGTATGGATACATAAAGAGTTGGGCCACATGAACCATGGATCATAAAACCCATGGGTATGGATTATGGGTTATACCCATGACCCTTGGAATCCTACATATAAATAGGTTACTCCATAGCCAAAATCACCACTTCTTTTCTTAGAGAAATATGGAGGTGTTTTGGTGCATAGAATTCTCTCTCAAGAGCCACCTTTGTCCTAGGTGTGTTGTGATTCCATTTGAGGCATTTCATACTATTGGTGCTAAGCTCTTAAGGCCAAATACATCAAGACTTCAAGCCACATAAAAGGTATGTTTCCCTAACTAGTATATTATATGGTTTATGTCAAATGCATGCTAGTTATAGGTTTAATGTCTTGGAAACCATTTGCATGTATAATAGAGAAAACATAGATCCAAGGTATTTAGGGTTGTATGTGCACCATAGGATGTTGTAGTATACTAAAACCCAACATATCCATGATTAATATCCATCAAATATCCATGTTAAACTCATTTATCCATGCATGTCCCATCTCACTTCTCTCTTCTCTCCCTCTTCTTCTTATTCACGGCCAAATCCCCCTTCATTCACCACTCTCCATTCCAAACTTCCAACACTACAATCCTCATCTCAAAGCCATCTAAGGTTCTCTCATTTTCATCCCTCAAAAATTCATGAACTAGGGTGTATTCACCGAGTTTTTCTTCAAATATCATCACTCATTTGGTAAGCTACTCTTTAAGATTGATGATTAACTTCATTTTATGATAATCTTCGCTCCTTAACATATCATTTCGTGATCCATGCCCTTAGATCCATCTTAAGTTAAAAAAAACTCCACTCAAGAAGCCTCTAGGGCCGAGATCTCATCCAAAGCAAAGTGAGTTCATACCCCCTATTTTCGGTTTTTACTATGTTTTGGGGGAGAATACAAGTTGTTTTGTGTAGATCTATGTGTATATGCATGATTTTGTGTGTTTTTCATGATATAAGTTTGATTATGTGCTATAAACTCCATAAACATGAAGATATGTTAACATATGATGATATTTGTAGAACATAACATTTATTGAAAACTTAATATGTAAATAAAGGTTTTAAAATACTTCAAAGTTGCTTAAAACTAACAAAACTACATAAAAGGGCCAAAAATGGCAAATAATAAAAAATGAGGTTATTTATATGTAACTCACGATTTTAAGGGACCAAAAAGGATTTATTTTGATAAATATGAATCTTTATGGTATTTGTGATTTTTAAAAGGGCTAAGAGTGCAAATCATCACAAATGGGCTTTTTTTTGGGCTTTCACGGCTTTTGGGCCAAAAGTGTAAATTTTTGGACTTTTGTGGGCTTAAGTGTCATTTTAAACAAAGTTGTGCCAAAAATGTAAATTTTCGATAAAAAGGACTGAAAATGTAAATTTATTAAAACTTGGGCCAAAAAGATAAATTTATTTATAAATAGGGCTGAGAATGCACATTTTCATCAACTTAAGCCAAAAATGATATTTTTGACAAAAGAGGATTTAAAAGGTTATTTTTACTTAAAACTAGCCTTAAATGTAACCTTTTGGTTTTAAAGGACTTAAAGTGTCATTTTTACCAAAAATGAGCCTAATTTGTAAAATTTCTGATTTAAGGACCAAGAATGTCTTTTTACTAAAAGTGGGCCTTTTCAAAGTCATTTTGGTTAACAACTACACTTAACAACCAACATAACAACAAACGAATCAATTTCGTCATTTACATTCCCTATTGGGCCTGGAATATAATTTACATGTTTAATGGGCCTTAGTTGTCCTTTTACGTGTTTATTGGGCCTAGAATGTACCTTACATGTTTATTGGGCCTTCGTGGTCCATTTACATTCTTGTTGACTTCACACATTCGCAAACGTACACATTGGGCTATGAAAACTAAATACTTATACAGAAATAATATACTCTGTGCAACTTCATATTTGCGTAAATTTGGTTAAGGATCTTATGAGACATTTCGGTTGACACCTATTGAGTGTACAATCGTAGCTTTTAGTTATGACCAGAGTCTCCTGGAGGGGGAGCGGCAGTTTGTGTATAGATCTATACGGGAGTGACACCCCACACCTGAGTTGTTTGCTACAGTTAGACTAGGCCAGTCTAAGGTGACAAAAACCTTACCTTAAACCCGTCAGCGTCCGAAAAACGTCATGATAGGCAAAATTGTCATTATCGAGTATGGTTATAACGACTCACTTAGAGGAATTAACATCATTATAAAATTTACGGAATACAACATCTGTCGATAATACGGGAACACACACTTATTTGTATTCAGTTTTAAAGTAATAAAATTACAACACCTCTGTATAAGCAGACAACATCTTTATAAGCAGACAACATGTAACATCCGAATTTTCAGGGACATTATTGTGTATGTTAATATTGAGATTTAAGGAGGGACTCGACGAGTTGAGGGACAACCTCGCCGAGTCGAGTCGAGTTGCTCACGTGGAGTTAATGAGTGGACTCGACGAGTCAGAGGAGGGACTCGCCGAGTAGGTGCTGGGCAGAGAAACCCTAATTGTTCGGGTTTGTGACCTATTTAAAGGTACTTATAGCCTCTTTTGCGGCTCATCTTCTGATCAATTCTCCTGTGTGAAACCCTAGGCGGCCATGGAAGCTAAGAGAGAGTCCTTGAGCTTGTATCAAGTGTTTTGATGGACCTTTTTGGAAGAAGAGGATTGAGCTTCAAGAAAGGAGTGGGATGAGGTTGTGGGATCTAGCATTTCTTCTCAAAAAGCTTCTCTGGAAGGTAAAAAGCCCACACCTTTCTCATCTATTTAGTTGGATCTCATATCGATGAAATTTTAGGGCTTTTGTCATTTTGGTTGGGTCTTTGAGTAGCATGTGTTATCCAGAAGTCTAGACCTCAGATCTGGACCTTGTGAGGTCCTTAGAGTTTAGATGCCCAGCTTTATTCATCCATATGAGGGTTTTTAGGCTTAATCATTCATGAAAGGCATGTATTAGCATTTTGGAGCAATAACCTCATGTATGAACGTAAAGATCGAAGCTTTACGTGATTGTTGAGCCTTGAGATGATAGATCTAGTGTTTGGGTTAATAGATCTGATTGGAATCGTCTGAATGAACATTTGTTCTGAATGAACTCGCTGAGTCAATGAGCCGACTCGACGAGTTGGTTAGGGTTTGTCCCGAAGAGCTGAATCATGTGATAGCTCGACGAGTTAGGGATCAACTCGACGAGCTGAGCTGGACTTTCACGAGACTTCTGAGGAAATAAGTGGACTCGACGAGTCATAAGGGTGCACTCGGCGAGTCTGGTCAAAATTGGACCGTTGACTGGAGTTGACTTCAGTTGACCTTAGGGTTTGGTCAAACTGATTAAGAGGGGTCAAGGGGGGGTAGGATGGTCTTCTACCCATTCTCTAGAGAAGAGGATGTAAAGAGAGTATTGATTAGAATTATTATCATTGTGCTAGGCGGAGGCTAGATCGAGGATATCGAGCACGAGAGTTTACTAGACATCATACGAGGTGAGTCTTCTCACAATACATTACCTAGAGTGGTATCTATGTGCAGACCGGAGGGTCTTATGTGTTATGTGTATGTTGAGATTATGTGCATTATGATATATGTATGCTATGTGTTATATAGACCGGACCGGAGGGTCCAACGACTTACGAGGCCAAAGGGTCCTCGAGTAGACCGGACCGGAGGGTCCAACGATTTAGACCGGACCGGAAGGTCCAATGAGCTACACCGGACCGGAGGGTCCAACGAGCTACGGGACTGGAGGGTCCCGCTGAGACACATCGACCGGAGGGTCGTACCGAGTTATAGCCTCGAGTGGCGTATGTGTTGTATGTGGTATTTTGGGGAACTCACTAAGCTTTGTGCTTACCGTGTTATGTGTTATGTGTTTCAGGTTTTTATCAGGATCACGGGAAGGCACCGGCTTGATTGTACACACCAGAGAAAGAGTTATGTTTGGGGATCCTGGATTATTAATGGAGTTTTGTTTGTAAATTGAATAAATGAGATCTTTATACACTATGTTATGAAAAGTATGCGATTTTAAAATGAAATTTTTGTTTGAAAATTTACGGTGTTACATAACATCGGGTTGTCTGGAATTATTCACTTCCTACAGTCACAAACATTAACACACATGCATTAATACAAGATCGGACACAAACATTTCAAACCGTTTTTCAGAAAATATCGGATTTTCTGGTGTTTACAAAGTAATACAAAAACATTTTACTCAAACATGCTTATGAACTCACAAACATTATATATGTTGACCTTTTTAAATTAACTTGTATTCTCAGGAAATCATTGAGCAGGTTGGTCAGCAAGAATACATGGATATTTTGTTGTGTTTATTTTATCATCATATTTGGATATTTTGGCATGTAATATTGAAATACAATACTCGATGTAAACAATGACAGTTGTAATATTACATGTGTGATGATGATGATGTTTGGTTTCAATTATATACACTGTGATGATACTACAAAAATGAAGTCACCCAAGCCCCCGGACGTTTCCGTCGTCTGGTTCGGGGGTGTGACATGTTTGTCCACCACGTGGGCTAGAAAGGCATGATTTTTCTTGTGGAGGCACTTTTGTGCATTGATGCAGGATATGAGATGTAGGTTTGCACCAGGTTTATCACCGTAAATGACTAATGTTTCGTTGGTGGGTAGGTGAAGGCGAACGGCCTTCTCGTGGCACATAATATCGGCATGGTAGGGGCTTAACCAGTCCATACCGATTATTACATCAGCACTTCGAATATTAACCGGCATAAAGTCGATTGAAAATGAGTGATTATTTAGTGTTAACGTGCATCCTACGTAAATATCTTTCGTTGTTTCAGTCTTCCCATTAGCCATCTCCACCGTGAAGGCTTCGCTTAGCTTTTGGGGGTTTTGATTTAGTAGGTGTTTGAATTTGTGACTCACAGAGCTCCGCTCAGCCCCACTATCGAATAAAATGCATGCATAAGTGTGGTTGAGGGGAAACGTACCAGTGACAACATCCAGATCTCAAACTGCTTCACCCTGCCCCAATGTTAGTACCCTGTCGGATCCCCTGACACCCTGGTTGTTAGCTTTTGGACAATTCCGCTTGAAATGGCCAGCCTCCCCACACCCGTAACACGTGCGGCTGGCCCCGACATTGTCGGGTTGAGGGTTGTTTTGTCGCGGAGGCACTCTGCAATATCGGGCAGTGTGTCCTTTTCTATTGTAGTTTGTGCATTGAAAGTCCTTGCATGCACCGATGTGATGATAACTACACTTGTCTCATTTTGGGTTGGAACCTGCATAAGGTTTCGCAGGTGATGGTGCAGTTGTGGTGGTTGCAGCTGGGGTTTGTATGGTCGGAGTAGCAGCAGCGTGAACCGCTACCGTTTGTTGTTTTTTATAAGAATCCGAATATTGTCCCCATTTTCTTTTATTTCCCTTTTTCCTCTTGTTGTTGTCTTCCTTCTTGGTCTCAGCCTCTGGAGTCTTGGTGTTCTTCTTGTTCCCATGATCATACAGCTTTTGAGCTAAATGCTTTGCACTATCGAATGTTTCAGGGTTGGCTGCAATAACATTCCCCTGAATTGGAGGAGTTAACCCCCAAATAAAACATTCGATTTTCTTTCCCTCCGAGGTTATCATTCCCGGACACAGAAGTACCAGCTCGTTGAACCTAGCGATATAGGCTTCAATATCTGAGTTTTGCACAGTAAGATTCCATAACTCCTGTTCCAGCTTCTGTATTTCCCCACGGGGACAGTATTCAGCCAACAACATCTCCTTAAGTTCCTCCCACGGCATGGCATTTGCAACTGGAAGTGTTAAGGCCTCAACATGGCCGTTCCACCATGACAAGGCTTGATCGACACACGTACAGGCTGCGAACTTCACTTTACTATCTTCCGGGCATTCACATATTTCAAAGACGGACTCTGTCTTCTCAATCCAGTGTTTTAGAGTTATCACTCCACCGGTTCCGTTGAATGTTCTAGGCTTCGCATTAGAAAAGTCTTTATAGGTGCATGTTTTTGTAGGTCCTTGATTAATTCCATGGTTAGAGCTTCCTGTTCCCTGACCATTCCCACATCCATTGTTTCCATTGTGGATGTGAGCCAATGTTGCAGTGACTGCAGCTGATACTGCTGCCTGGAATGCAGCGGAGTTTACCTCCGGTGGTGGTGGTGGTGATGGCTGCGTGTTGTTGTTTTTGCGCACGTACCTTCGAGGCATCTGCTATCATGGAGCAGAAGGATGATGAGTATATGATAGTTTTTGGTTCCGAATTCTTTTATTATCTAACGGTTGCGGTGGTTCGGTTGTACTTATAAGTGAAATCATATAATATCAAGAAATAATAGGAATAGAAAACATAGCAGATAACAACATCACAAATGAAACATACTCATCTCATTACTAGTGGAGGTTTAGTACATATCATGTGAAAATTTGCCTCTATGAGGTATACAGTACATCATGGATAAACGTCAAACAACATAACATCCCAATCGAGTAGTGTAGTCACTTAATCGATAAAGTTAGCCCTACCCACACAAAGTAAAACCAAGAATATAACATCAAATAGGATAATAATACTAACTAGTAGTGTAGTGACACTCATACGCCGAAATGAAGCACAAGGAGTTCAACCATTTCACGAGTGGTTTCAGCTTCCTTTTGTTCTGCTCGAACTGCCCTAGCTTCGGCTGCAAAGAGTTGTTGCTTGAGAGTGGCTACTTCCTCTTCTAAGGACCGTAGTCTGTCAGTAGGGTCCTCCTGTGCTACGTGCTGGTCTGGTATTGCTTCCGAAGGGTGGGGTTCGTTCGCGATTTCTCCGATGCCTTCTTCCTCATCTGACTCCTTATCAAATTTTCCACCATCATAGTCCATTTCTAGATATTCTTTCGGTCCTACTTCTAGGTTTCCCTCTTGAATCTTTTTTGGTTCTTCATCAATCCATCCGTTGGCCACCAAGGCCTGGTAGTAGTGGTCTACGTGCTGATACTCAGGCATGGTGCCTGTGCAAGAATGGAGGTGTGAGGAGTGTGTAGAAAGTGTACGTGCGAAGGTTACATAATATCCTAAAATACTCCTATAGTATTTTAATTGTTTATGTTTGGTTCCTTATCACTTTTTGGATTTAGAGTTGGTAAGTTTTAGATTCATTGTCCGCCATGATCACTCTCAAGCACATGTTGGTCGTACTTTGAATAAATATAGTTGATCGGGCTATATTTACCCCCAATACGATTATATAACTGCCTGAGTTTAACTGCGACGTTCAACTCCTCTAAAATTCCTTAATCGTTTCTTATTATAATAATACTTCTACTATGCGCACATAGGTATGTATTTTATATTTGTTCAGAGTATTTTAGTCCCAATGTATTTATAGTTTCATATCTTGTATGATTAGATATGCTAGTTCACTATAAACATTGCTCTGATACCAATCTGTCACACCCCCGAACCGGAATGACGGAAACGTCCGGGGGCGAATGACTTCATCTTGTAATATCATAACAAGTGTATATAAATGAAACATAGACATCATCACCACCATTCATAAAGTATAACAACATACATGGGTTGCATCATTGTATCCATTCATAAATTACATCCCAAAGCTGCCAACCTGCTTAATGAGTTCTTGAGAATACAAGCTATTTTGAAAAGCGTCAACATATAAAATTTGGTGAGTTCATAAGTATGTTTAAACGAAAACTTTGTATTGGTTTGTAAACTCCAGAAAATCCGATATTTTCTAAAATAAATAGTTTGTGGGTTTTGTTTCAAATCTTGTATTATAGCATGTGTATCATTGTTTATAGAGTATAGAGGGTGTTCCCCAGAAAATCCTGTATTTTCTGATCTGTAAAATAAAATGTGGTCTTAACCCTGAGACCCGAGTGATGGAATTTAATCGTGAAATAGTGAATGTATGGTTTGTACTTTGTAACATGAGTAGAGTATGTGTATTGCGTAAATTTATTGTGTTGTTCTTCTCTCTGTGAGTCGTTATAACCATAATAATATGACGGAGTGCCTGTCTTGACGTTCTTCAGGCGTCGTTTTCTGAGAAGACATTTGTCACCCTAGACTGACTTGTCTAGCTGTAGCGAGCAGCTCAGGTGTGGGGTGTCAACCCCGTATAGATCTATACACAAATTCTCGTTCTCCCTCCAGGAGACTCTGGTTATAACTACAGGGCTTACGGTGTACACTAAGGTAGGTAGGGTGAAGGTGCGTCTCACAAGAGCCTTAACGAAATTTTTACGCGAATAGTGTGTTTCATTATTTAGCGTTAAAATAATGTTACGTGTGTATATTTTTTGCTATAACTCATAAATAGTAAAAATGTAATCATTTTTATCGAGAGTTTCGTTGTTTAATCGTTGTTATCAAAATAGTCAATTGTTAACGATATGTTCACGAGAGGCCCAATTTACATAAAATTTACACTAAGGCCCAATTAATATAAAAGGTGTCATATAAGGCCTAATATTTGGTCCAAATTGTTATAGGTGGCCCATTTTACTAAATAATCCAATTTCGGCCCATTTTATATAAAAAGTTTTTTTTAGCCCAAATTTGTTAAATAGTTCATTTTCGGCCCATTGTAAATGAAAATGTCATAAAAAGCCCATTTTTTTTTACCAGAAATGACCCTTTTAGCCCAAAAATACTAAAACTGACAATAAAGGCCCATTTAGTCAAAAATGGCCGTTTTGGCCCAAAATACCGAAAATAACACAAAGGGCCCATTTTTATCATAAAATGACCATTTTGGCCCATTAATACCGAAAATGACATAAAATGCCCATTTTTACCAAAATTGTCAATAAAAGCCCATTTTTATCAAAAATGACACTTTTTGCCCATTAATGCCAAGAACATTAATAGAAGCCCATTTTTTATCTTTATTGTCAAATATGGCCCCTTTGTATACTTTCTTTAGTTTCATAGCAACTTTTAACATGTTTAATCTTTCCACGCATCATAGGAAGTTACATAAAGTGACTTCTTTACTAATAACTTCGAAACTTGGAAGAAATTTCGAGTTCATGAGTGTTTATCAAGGTTTCATAACATATCACACAACATATCATGAAAATATACACATGCATGCATAACTACTAAGATTAAACAAAAAACCAAGCTTGTATTCCCCCCAAAAGATGGAAAATTCATGAAAACAAAGGGGTATGAAGCTCACCCTGGGTTTTCTCGGTTGTGAAAAGGAAGAATGGAATGAGTTTTCGGCCTAGAGTGTTCCTTTGAGAAGATCTTCGAAAACAAAATGGTTCTAGGAGCATAAACACGAAAAATGGTGTTGTTTGAGGAATGACCTTATTATATATTGGAATTAAAACAACTTGAGTTTGATAGGAACTTATCAAACTTAGGATCTTTGAAGAGAAGCTCTTGAAAATCCACACACACTCACGAAAATTGAAGGAAGGAATAAGAGAATTTCTTTGAGTTTGAGAGGGAATGATATAGAGTGAGAGTTGAAAGTGAGATGAAGTGAGGAGGGTGGTGGTGTGTGTTCGGCCGATGGGGGAGGAGAAGAGAGAGAGAGATTTAGCCTTGATGTTTATTGTGCAAAGTAACTTCCCTAGATACATGGAGGGTAAGGTGCTTGGATATCTTCCATGTAATTATGAGGTGTCAATCACAAGTCAACCCCTCATTTGTTCTTATATATATATATATATATATATATATATATATATATATATATATATATATATCCGATCGGTTATGGGGAGGGGTGAAGAGAGAAGTGTTGGGCTCGTTTTTGAAGTATAACCAAGAACCATAAGCCTAATGGGCGTTTTCGGTTTAAAGGCCCAAAAATAAATGGCTCTCGGCCCAATAAATGACCCATGAAGGGTATTAGTCCAATTAAGTCTTAAATTAATTCATCATGGCCCAATAAGGCCTATTTGGAGGTTTACGACCCAATACTATGTTGATGAAGAGTTTTCGGCCCAACTATGGCCCAAATAAAGGTTCTCGGCCCAAAGTCGGGTGATTATAGCTTATCGGATTAGGTATAGAGCTTTTACGAGGGAGTTTCGTCTAAATTCAAGTTTTGTATGTATATAGTGATATATCATCGAAGTCTGGTTCATATTTAAACACATTGTTACATAGTTACACAAAGAACTAACTCGTACATGGATAGGAAATCCTGGACCTAAAATGCTAGTTTGACAAAGGCGGTCATGTTGTGTGTTGTAGGCCAAGATACCAGGTGCGGGCCGGCTGTAAGTCATAGGCACGGATGCTCGGGTGGAGCGATTGGGTTGAGGCGGCAAGCCAACATACTTGGGGTAATCCAGTCTGATGACTGTGGGCCCATTATGTATGCTTGTATATATTTTGTGGTGTGTGGTATTTTGGGGAACTCACAAAGCTTCGTGCTTACCATGTTGTTACCATCGATGATTATGGGAAGGCGAAGGCGTGACTGTACACACTCATTAACAGCATTGGGGATTCCGCATTTATTTTATTACTCTGATTCTTAGTAAATGTAATTTGTAATAAGTGCTTTTCGTATTATAGATTCTATAATTGTTAAGTTTTACCTTAATGAAAATGAAAAATTTTGGTTGTGAAAATGGGACGTTACAGCTGGACCCATTTGTATGGTATGTGGTATTTTTGGAAACTCACTAAGCTTTGTGCTTACAGTTTTATGGTTTAAGGTACTTCTTGTTCCAAAGGAAAGGGCCCAGTTAGACTACACAACATTTCCCCCGGATGATTTTCCACATGATGATTGTTATTGTACTTTGACAATTGTGATACATTTTTAATATGATGGGTTTTTGGGACAAATACTATGTGATTTAATGAATTAAAAATAAACAAATTATATGACTATTTTTGGGATGTTACACATTATGACGACACAACCAATGCTCTCTTCATCAATAGTAATTTTATGTCCCTCATCACACAGGTGGAATGGAAACCATTACTCTCAACAACATTACGTCATTTTGAAGAAGAGGAAGAATTTACCAATTTGGCAAAAGAAAAAAAAATCATGAAAGCTCTCAAGGACAATCAAACACTTTATCCTAGTCGATGAAACTTATTGATGTAAAAGCAATCAACTCACTCTTGTTCATTTTTGCTTTTACCAATCATTCCTTGTTGCTAATCTCCTAAATTACAATAACTCTTAGTTTTATGACTTGTTTGTTTTTTCTACACAAAATATGTTGCACCTGTTTGTTTTATATAAATGTTGTAATGCATGAGAAATGAATTTATGATCAAGTTATTGCTAGAAAAATTTTAAATTGTTGATTTCTGTGAATGATAGATTCCTTAGTTTACTATGGAAGCCATCAATGGGGAAAGTAATGATAGACAGAAGTAATTTATGGGTAGATACACCTAGACTATTAAGGTGGCTACAATGCTTATTTCTTTTCGAGTTGAGGAATAAATGGATATAACCATTAGTGGAAAAGTAGGTTACATTGTTTACTTTGAAGACCAGATCATTAATACAATTGTTTTGACGTAAGCTTGTATAAATAGGTGCCACACATACCAAAGAGCCTTTAGCCTAGTGGTAAGGAGTGACTCTCTCAAATGAGAGGTCATGGGTTCAAGTCTCACTATGAGACATAGGTGGTGTTTAGGATTAGATTAGGAGTATGATAGTTTGTCGTTTCAAAAAAAAATAGGTGCCACACATGTCTTAATGGCTACACTTGCATTCATCTTCTTCTTTATCTTGTAGGTATTAACCGATGGTAAGCTTTTGAGAGAGTTTATGAATGATCCACTTATATAGAGTTATAATTCATTCAAAGATCATTAACTACTAATGTGTTGTTTTGGGATTCTAAAGGAAATGTAGAAGACTATAATTGATCTTAAACTAGTTGCAATAAATGTAAGTCTTGATGCTGAAAAGTTTCAGGGTTATTTCTTTAGTGCGCCTTTTATCAAAGTTCCGGGTAGACATCATCTTGTTGAAATTTTATAAACCTAAGAACCTAAAAAGAACTACATTTCTTTGTTTACCATAGATGGCATAGTTTATGTCATGTCTATGTGTTGAGTATTCGTTGCTTCTCCCAATATACAAAGCACATGCTCACCAAGGATGAAGTCGTGTTGGAAGAACATAACAAAGTAAATGTTTCAAACTTTATACGGTGAAAAGTTTCAATAATGATCTTCACCCTCAAACCTACCCAAAGACAAATCAAATGAACTTTGCAAATACGTTTCTCACACATAAGTATCTCAGTATAAATGTCATGGTCTATTTTGATTTTATGAATCCATATGATCCATAAACATTATTACATGTATTAGAGGTTTTAAATCATTTGGGAGCATTAGATGACTATGAAAACCAAACCAAGTTTGGTGAAATTCTGAATGAATTTCGCCTTCGTCCACAAGATCGGAAAAATTTTGTAACACCCTTAAAAATACAACCCAAAAATTTCATTTTTAAGTTTATCAATCATAACATAAACCATATTGTTTTTCCCAAAACCATGTAAACATAAAATAGTTTAGTTGTGCAATCCAACGAAACATATAAAATCATCAGAGTCATAATCCCAAAATCACTAATGCGGAAAATCATGGTGTGATGCGATGCGAGCAAGTCAGCCCTTTCCTCTTCGAGCTGGAAGTACTTGAAACCAAAACTAAAAATCGTAAGCACGAAGCTTAGTGAGTTTCCCCCACCATACCACATACAAATCATGAACATATTGCCAGGCATATTTGGGTGCCCAACCTACCCTACTGAGCATACATGGGTGCTCAACCTACCCATGTCAGACATACCGGGGTGTCCGACCTACCCCTGTCAGGCATACCTGGGTGCCTGACCTACCCATCGGTTTTATTCCAACCGATTACGGGGTCTATTTCACCCCTACCACTACCACATAAATCATGTATATCACACATAAGCATCAAACAATACATACCACCTTAATAATTATCACAAAGACAATTACTAAGTCATATCAATACTAGTGGGCCAGCATTGGTGCCTTCGACCCACGGTTTCTATGAAATGAGACTCACCTCACTGTGTATGCCGAAATTGTACTCCTCGGCTAGCTCATAACTGTTGGGTTTTGAGCATTCTACCACTCCTATGGTGTACATGCAACCCTAAATACCTTGGATCTATGTTTTCTCTATTATACATGCAAATATCAATTTTCCAAGGTATTGATCTAACTAGCATAATATAAAGTATATGTAATATAAAATCTAGTAGAATTACATACCTCTTTGTTGTAGCTTGATTCCATGAAGCTCAAGAGCCTAGTGCCCCAAGTGTGACACCTCAAATGGTTCACACAACATCATGAACATCTTGGAATAACCATGAGAGACGATACTTGACTCATAGAAATCGGCTAGCCCTATTGTGTATGCACTAGTGCCGATTTCACCAACCAATGAGGTCTTTATATAGTGTGCACATTAGGGTTACACTATGTAACCCATGACTTTACCCATTCCTTATTCTCCATGGGTTTTAACCTCCATGGAGTATCCATGGGTCACCACATGGGTTAAACCCAACATAAGGAATCATGGATCATAAGCCCACATATATAAGAATGAATGATTTACACAATCAATCCCCATATATTTAATTAGTCTCTTTTGATCACTAAATTAATTCCAAATTAATTCTTGATCAATACTAATTAAATAATATGATTTCATATTAATATATTAGAACTTATAATGTATTAATATGTCACAAATATCCTCTTCTCACAAAAGGTCTATCCAAATGTCTCAATGCCATGCAACCCAAATGGACCATGCATGGTCGGGTCAAGTATATACCAATTATAGTTATGGACTTAGACACTAATCCAACAATAACTGCTCTCCCTAAAGCATAATAAATTCCATAGTCAGTCATTGGGTCCAAATAGAACTCCCTTATGGCCTAAACTTTCGATTCATGTCCCAAGGCAAAGTTTCCTAATCCTTGGCCTATTGGGCCTCTTTCTCCCAAGGCTCAACTCCTAATTAAATTAAGGCCCAAGTCCATCCATTTAAGTTTCAAGGCCTAATAAGGCCCAATACCATATATCCTAGGTCTAGGCCCAGAAGCCTTACTCCACAGTCGGTCATGAGGCCCAACTATTTTCAGGCCCAACATCCTAAGGCCCAAATACCCATTTGACCGCTCTGCTTGTGTACGTGCGGCGTTCCTGGCACGTACGCTCCGCGTACGCTGGGCTTGACCACTTCGGGGAGATTGATCCAGTACGCGCAACATACTGGCCAGTTTCCTTAGAACTCCTTTTGTGACTTAATCCATTAAGTCCTAACGTCCAAAACATAGATCCAGGTCCTTTAAGACGTCCTAGACCATAAAGTTACAAACTTTATGTGTTTTCATGCATGGATGGGGATTAAGACATGTTTGAAGTCCTTAAATACACTTTGTGACCATCTAACACTTGCATGGCTATGGATTAACCATCAAGGCCCAATTTTTATGGCTCTAAATGCTTCCAGAGCTCAAAAGGACAGCTCTTATGGGGTGGAACTACCAGAACACAAGAAATCTCAACTATGGAGTCAAAATGTCACATAAAACACCCCAAAACTACAACGAAGCATGTAATGGTCAAGTTTGAAGCTTGATGCCTCAAATGAGTTAGAAAAGAAGCTAAACTTATGGATCTACAAGCCCTTCTCACGTTCTTGCTCCTTCTTCTAACATCCTCTTCTTTAAAACCACCAAAAATCACCCAAAAGTGCACCAAATTAGCTCACAAAGCATGCAAGAGGTTTAGGGTTCGATTTCTACTCTTTAGGGACAGTGGAGGCTGAGGGAATGAGATTTGGGACGGACTTAATGTCTTTATATATGGTGCAAACCCTAAAATTTAGGGTTTGCAACTGGACAAGTTACGCGCGGCGTACGCTTGGGTATGCCCAGAGTACGCAAGGCTTCCCCCCACTATGTACGCCCAGCGTACGACCTTTCTCCAAGTTACAATATATTATACTTAATTAAATCGAAGTAAAATACCTGGTGACTCGGATGTTACAAATCTCCCCCGCTTGAATTAGACTTCTTCCTCGAAGTCTGCAGCTGCTGGGAATAGCTCGGGGTAATGCTCCCTCATCTCGTCCTCTGGCTCCCATGTCCACTATGAGCCCTTACGGTGCTTCCACTACACCTTTACCAGTTCTACTTCCTTGTTTCTTAGAGCCTTCTTCTTCTTGTCAAGAATGGCTACAAGCCTCTCGATGTAGTTCAAGCGGTCATCCACTTGTATGTCCTCCGCAGCTGCGAAACATCGGCTATGCACTTCCGCAGCTGCGAAACACGAAAATTGTTGTGGATCTGTCTAAGCTCTTCCGGAAGGTTTAACCGATATGCTACCTTGCCCACCCGGGCTATCACCTTGAAGGGTCTGATATACCTGGGGCCCAGCTTGCCCTGTTTTCTGAAGCAGATGACACCTTTCCAATGTGACACCTTCAGAAGGACCATATCCCCGACCTGACACTCCAAGTTTGATCGGCATCTGTCAGCGTAGCTCTTCTTCTGACTCTAGGCCATCTAGAGTCTACACCGGACCTGCCGGATCTTCTCTGTCGTCTTGAGTACCACTTCGGTACTCCCCATGACCCTCTGACCAACCTCACCCCAACATATTGGGGTCCTACACTTCCTCCCGTAAAGTATCTCGAAGGTCTAGATGGTCCACTCGCCGGTCGATACTAGCATGGTAGCTATTATCCTAGCTACCACCAAAGTCTAGAACGCACGCCCGTAACATATCCTCCAAGGTCTAGATGGTCCACACGCTCTGACCATCCGTCTGCGGTTGAAAAGTCGTGCTGAAGTGAAGACGAGTACCCAACTTGTCATGAAATTTCTTCCAGAATATGGAAGTGAACCGCACATTCCTGTCCGAAATCACAAAAATCGACACCCCGTGTCGAGCTACTAACTCCCTGATATAGATTTCTGTCAACTTCTCGGCCGAAATACTCTCTTGAATCGGTATAAAATGGGCGCTCTTGGTCAATCTATCCACGATGACCCATATCGCGTCAACTCTGTGCGCCGTCCGAGGTAACTTCGTAATGAAGTCCATGGTAATGTCCTCCTATTTCCACATAGGGATATCCAATGGCTGCGTCTTGCCGTGAGGTCTCTGTTGTTCGGCCTTGACCTTCCTGCAGGTCAAGCACCTCTCAACGTACCACGCTACATCCCGCTTCATGCAGGGCCACCAGTAATCAGGACGAAGATCTCTATACATCTTCGTCGCCCCGGGATGGATGGAAAATCTGGATTTTTGCGCCTCTCCATCAGAATTTGGTGCACACCGCCCGTGTACTGAACCCACACTCTATAATGGAGTGTCATTAGCTAGCGGCTATCATAGTTGAAGGAGGAAATCTGACCTACGATACGCTCACTCTTCCGGTGTTCCTCATGATGGGTTTTAGATACTACAACATCCTATGGTGCACATACAACCCTAAATACCTTGGATCTATGTTTTCACTAATTATACATGCAAAGGAGTTTCCAATGCATTAAGCTTATAACTAGCATGCAATTTGACATAAACAATACAAGATACTAGTTAGAGTAACATACCTTTTTATGTGGCTTGAAGTCTTGATGTATTTGGTGTTGCTAGAAAGACTTTGGCCTTTAAGAACTTAGTGACCCAAGTGTTGCACCTCAAATGGAATCACAACTCACCTAGAAAAGGTGACTCTTGAGAGAGAAATTCCATGCACCAAAAACTACTCCATATTTCTCTAAGAAAAGAAGCACACATTTTTGGTCATGAACTAACATATTTATATGTTGGATTCCAAAGGTCATGGGTATAACCCAAATCCATATCCATGGGTTTTATGATCCATGGTTCATGTGGCCCAACTCTTTATGTATCCATATATAAACTTGGTCCAACATGGATCATAAGCCCAACACATATAAATATAACTAATTACCATAATTAGTCCCCATAGATTTAATTAGTCTCTTGTAACATACACGTTTTGAAATCGTGTTATGTAAATTAAAAAGTTAATAATATTATGAAATATTATGAGAAATTGAGTGTTAAGTTCTAACAGATAGTTTTTACTAGAAATGAAGTAAAACTATGTTTAGAATCACTCATAAATTATTGGAAGTCTTATGAGATTCCAATTAAAAGCCAAATAGTAAAATTTAGCGAAAATATAAACTTTGAAATAAGTAAAATTTTATTATTGAACGTTGTAGATAATCTCGTTAGAAACACGTAGGCGAAAACCTCGTCGAAATCCGAGTTATAACGAAGAAGTTACGACCAATCGAAGATCTGCGATAAAACCGGCACGGTGCCGAATGACGTAAAAAGTGAGTTTTTGATAAACTACTTTTTAGCCTTAGTGATCTAAATGAAAGTCGTAGTATTCGTTAAACCGAGAAGTTCGATAAAAAGAACGCCAAAATCTGACTTCGTATGAGGAAGTAATGATTTTTACAAGTTTCAGCGTAGCAGTAGACAGCTAAAAACTCGAATTTTAGATCGAGTGATTTTTAGCCGACACAACCTAAACGAGAATCAAAGGTCTCGTCATTAGCAGTACAGTGGTAAAAAGTCTGACGAAAACGGACGTCGGATGAAGAAGTTATGAATTTTTAACGGATTTACCAGTCCCGGTCTGTTAAAAATAATAATATAAAAATAAAGTCAAAATTTTCCGACGAAGTCTAAACGAAAGTTGTAGAGCATAAGTTTCTCTACGCGTGCATATAAAGAACGTCAAAAACGGAGCCCGTATGAGAAAGTTATGGATTTTACAAGATTGGGCACATTTTCATTTAATTTTCGCATGAATAGTGTTGATCCACGTGGCAATTTCTGATTGGACCGCAGCCTCGCTGGCACCTTCTGATTGGTCCGATGTCGTGTCCGCCTCGTTTCCGACGTCGTGACTCACCCTCGCCCGGATCCGACGCGTGTCGCGATGAGTCGTCCGAAGCTGCTTAGTCACCCGGTGACTCCTCGCATCCGAAGACGCCTGTTGCGTCCGAAGCGAGCCACCTGGAGCCCTCGCATGCGCGCCATCTGGTCCTCTCGCGAGCCGCCAGCTGCCCCTCCTCCCTTCGGCCGAAGACCTTCGCCTCCTATAAATAGGAGGGTGCGAACCCTCTCGGCTAACTTTGGAAATTTCACACTTTTTCACCATTTTTCAATACTTTTACTATCCCGACATCCCCCGAAGCCCCGGTACTTATTCCAAAGCCCGAAACGCGCCCCGAGATTCCCGAGAAGCCCGAAAAAATTTATCTTTTCGGTTTCGAAGCTCTACCTTCGCAGGGCCCGGTTTTCAAGAAAACTCCCGGTTTTCAACGACGAAAGTCATATTTAGAGCCGAAATGCTGCCCAAATTATTATTTTGACCCCCGGTTAATTCAAGGTGAGTTTAATATGTAGAAACAATTGTATGTTATGTGTTATATGTGCTATGTGCTTTTCCATGTTATCATCTCGAGTTGTTGTATCCGCTATTTTTATAGCAAGGCTGTACCTCTGACTTGAAGTGTATGACATAGGCATCACTTTGGCTTCGGTAGAATGTTATTCCTGAGTATTTTCCTGTGTTATTTTTTTTTATTTCTGCTATTTATGATAGCAAAGCTATACCTTTGACCATGTGATCAGTTTACGAACTCAGATTCACAGTGGCACTGGTATGTAGCCTCTGGCCAGGTAGAGCATGTCCCCCAGTAAGTGAATGACTCTATTCTATGGCATTGGCATATGGTTAGACAGGGCGTGAAAACCTGAAATTTACATTAATGTTAATCAGAAATTGTTTGTATTCAGTGCCATTTGGGCCGAAGCGTTATTGATGTTTATCAGGTATGGAAATTGTTATGTCTAAATGATGGTATATATTTGAATCAAATCAATGATTGTTAGGGAAAGCTTATCACATTATGTCTTTGTTGTTTCTTGCTTCTAATTGCTTCTGCCATATTGGTATATATGTATGGCATAACGTTATATTGTATCTATTATTGAACTCACTAAGCGTTATCGCTTACCCCTCCCAATGTTTTAACATAATGCAGGCAATAAGCACCCAGTATAGTTGGAAGACTTAGAATAGTTTGTAATAATACTTTTGTACTTCAGTTCATGTATGTATAAAATTACAATATCCTGGGTAGTCATGTAAAATCTTAAAACATAGTCGGTTTGTATCCAATCTTTTGTAATGACTTTATCAATGTAAAAATATTATTTTATGAATATGCATGTAGCATGTTTTGGAGTAACTATAATGTCAAGTATGAAAGTTTGGGACTTTCAGAAATATGAGAGTATAGAAAGGGGTTCTTTCAATCATGGTATCAGAGCAGTGGTTTAAGTGAACTAAATACCACAGATTGGTATTTAGACTTAAACTATTGGAAGTTCAATATATGAACTGAATCATTGTAAATATATGGATACAAACCATAGGAAATACTTAAGTGGGGTATTGGGTAGCGATAAACCCTAGTATTCTAAGATATTAAGTTACTTCAAAAATTTTAGAGAATTAGTTTAAGTGAACTAGGAATGTTGAGAATTTCTAGACTTAAACATAAATTGTTAAGTAAAGATGATACAATATGTATCTGGTATATTTTAGGTTGAATACCTAATGGGGTAAGCACTAGAATATTAAGAGGAGATATGCCTTATATTCTAATATGTGCTAAATGATAAGTAAATATAGCATGCTTTAGGTTTTATACCTATATTGCTATTATATGAGAAAGTTTAAGGTCTGTTGCCGACCTTGGTTTAGAAAATTTTATGTTCAAAATTCTACGAATTTCCGTAATAGAAATTACATGAAACTTTTCGAAGTGATAGAGACACTTATGATAGTTACCATCGATAAGTTTATAAATAAACGATCACGGGATATCGTAAAATAATAAATATGGAATGTTATCGTAAATAGTGTATTAATACCTATGAAGTGGTATAATGCATTTAAAATATGTAAGATAATATAATAACATATTTGGAAGAAAGATGTGCGTTTGAAACACGTTTGGGTGAGATAAATGTGTTGGTGCAAATCCGTGAAGTTGTTCCACCGCTGTCTAGATTGAAGCAGTGATAGTTTATAGAGTTGGAAGAACCGAGGATGGTGATAAATACTTCGACAGTATTGAAATTAATGTAGTACCAGATTTAGAAGAATTAAAAGAAGATCAAAGGAAAGGCTAATGAAGTTTTCAGACTCAATAGGCCAAGGCCTTGTGATGTAGTATGTAGTTCGAGTAGTAACCCTATACAGGATGCTCAGACTTAGTATTGAATAATACTGAGTGATGATTGATTTCTATCACATCCTTATGGAAGTTCCATTGTGTGTTAAGCCGACTTTAACATACAAAATTGGGATAGTGAAATAGGTTATTTGGTTGTGAAAA
The DNA here is from genome assembly GCF_052849685.1 of Lactuca virosa. Classification (NCBI taxonomy): domain Eukaryota; kingdom Viridiplantae; phylum Streptophyta; class Magnoliopsida; order Asterales; family Asteraceae; genus Lactuca; species Lactuca virosa. The sequence continues at coordinate 342,392,654 of NC_136433.1, forward strand.
GGCTGAGTGGCTTACTTGTTAGAGTAAGGTAGAGTACTTAGTTGAAGAAGATATACACTCATATTATTATATGAGAAGAAATGTTGTAATTAAGAATGACAGAGAATCAAGTTGAAGCTAGTAGAGCTTGTGAGATGCAGCTATAATGCAGACTTCTTAGGATAGACTCATATGAAGTAGACTTAAAAGATACAACCAAGAGAAGAAGACTTACTCAGATACAGGAATGACGATGTCATGAAAGGATAATGAAACCAACAAATATGCATGATGGTTTGCATGAGTTAGAAGATGATGTAAGTAGTTGGAAACTATTTGTCATTACACTGCTAGAGGAAATTTTGGGTGTAGTATGTCTTGCAGAGTAGACACTACCCGAGAAAGAATTTATAAGAAGAAATGGAAGTAAAATTTCTATCGACCTATGGAAAAATATTAGAATATTCTAGATCGATTATATGCATGAGAAGAATCCTAGAGGGCGAGTATAGGTAATCCAATATATGTTTGATAGAAACGCGAAAACCCTAGTTGAGTCTAGGAGAAACTGTTGTATATATTTGTCTGAACACATTCATGTGTGATAAGTTGCTTTGTGAAATTTTTTTTTTGAATGGTGACTTGGGAACTGCGAGACAATACTTGGGACGAGTATGAGTAGGTGTGAATAGTAGTAGAGGCCTATACTACTGGAAGCACAGGACTCACACTTGGATCATGCAAAGTCACAAGGTTACCAAGAAGCTAGTAAATGATTCCGTTTTATTCATGTGTGTCGTTACCTTCGTTTCGGTAATGACTAAGAAGATAATTATCGTTCAAATCTTAATGTCATAAAGAATCGAGTCCGATTAGTATAAATCCGCGAAAGGATTCGATTGGTTCAGAGAACCATGTCTTGTATAGTGACGAAACTTCAGTAGGAATACTGAAGAAGTAAATGGTCTAGGTAGTCGATAGAAATATAACGATCTTTATTAAAGGATTGAGCAATAATTAGCCAGAGATGTGACTGGTTATGTGGTGTTACTGGCCACAAGAAATGTTTCCGCCCTACTCTTACTAGTCAAATGGCAGGGAGTCAAGTTTTCGTTCAACAATCAAAGAGTACTCCAACTAAAAAGGAGGAGGTGCCAAAAGCTAAAAGATGTATATGTCCGAAAGTACGAATTAGGGATACGTGGTGCTATTCTTTCTATTCCGAAGCATCCACGTGTTGATCAAACTCTTTTCATTTTCTTTATTCCATCAGCTTGATTTATTCGATCTGATTCTAATACAAGAGTTTGGTTCGTTATGTATCTTGTGTGTTATAAATACAAATGTCATTAGAATAAAACCATTCGAGTTGCTGTTATAGCAAAAGTAAAGACCTTATCTTGGGTTTAGTCTATAAACCAAGAAGGAGCAGGAGTCTGCAATGAGAATTGAGTTTTAACTCAAAGATTAGGATCGAAAGCCCAATAGAGAATGATGAGCGGGTGCAGGTTTGAGCACCGCTAGTAATTAATAAGTTGAAGAGTTTGACAATCGTTTGGCAAACCAAAAGTTAAATATTGTACATTATAGATTACCACAGAGGAAGTAAGTTAGGACTCGAATGTTGTGACTAGTAATTTTCTCGTAAACTTTAGATCTGCTCACATCTTATTTGATTGTGATGCCTCAGATTCTTTCGTGCCTTATAAATTCACACATTATTTTCAAATTGCTTGTTATGCAAATTGTCCAATCATTTCATATAGATAACATAGGAAATATATCATTACTTACTGATAAAGTCTATAGAGATAGTGTCATAGGAATTGAAAGTTATAATCTTCCTGCTAACCTAATTCCTATCTTCTTTCCCAACTTTGATATTATTCTCGACATGAATCGATTGTCAAAGAATTACGCAAATCTCTTGTGCTACGAAGAGATGATATGCATCCCTATCGAAAGGAGGGATTCTATTTATGTCTACGGTGAAAATAATAAATTTCTTTCTTAAAAACTCGTAAAATTATATCGAATGGATATTCTACTTATCCGGCTTATACAGTTAATACCTTGAAAGAGGAGAAGAAAACTGTGAATGATAGCCTTTGGATAATTATCGACCGACTGATTAAGAGTGCATATTTTCTCGCCATACGTACAACGATTCTAATGGAAAAATACGCAAAAGTTTACTTAGACGAAATTATGGAGAGACATGGTGTGCCACTAAAGATTATTTCCAATCGTGATACTCGCTTCACTTCTCACTTTTGGGCGAATATGAAGAGTGAATTGGGATCTCGAGTTACTCCCAACACAGCTTATCATCCCCAGACCGATGGTTAGACGGAGAGAACAATCCAAACAGTAGAAGATATGCTTCGTGCATGTGTCTTATGAAATATTATGTAAATTATGAGATATTATGTAAATTATGAGATATTATGTAAATTATGTTATGAGATATTATGTAAATTATGAGATATTATGTAAGTAGAAGATATGCTTCGTGCATGTGTCTTACTCCCAACACAGCTTATCATCCCCAGACACGATTTTACTAGAAATGTTATGAGATATTATGTAAATTATGAAATATTATGAGAAATCGTGTTATGTAAATTAAAAAGTTAATAATATTATGAAATATTATGAGAAATTGAGTGTTAAGTTCTAACAGATAGTTTTTACTAGAAATGAAGTAAAACTATGTTTAGAATCACTCATAAATTATTGGAAGTCTTATGAGATTCCAATTAAAAGCCAAATAGTAAAATTTAGCGAAAATATAAACTTTGATATAAGTAAAATTTTATTATTGAAAGTTGTAGATAATCTCGATAGAAACACGTAGGCGAAAACCTCGTCGAAATCCGAGTTATAACGAAGAAGTTACGACCAATCGAAGATCTGCGATAAAACCGGCACGGTGTCGAATGACGTAAAAAGTGAGTTTTTGATAAACTACTTTTTAGCCTTAGTGATCTAAATGAAAGTCGTAGTATTCGTTAAACCGAGAAGTTCGATAAAAAGAACGCCAAAATCTGACTTCGTATGAGGAAGTTATGATTTTTACAAGTTTCAGCGTAGCAGTAGACAGCTAAAAACTCGAATTTTAGATCGAGTGATTTTTAGCCGACACAACCTAAACGAGAATCGAAAGTCTCGTCATTAGCAGTACAATGGTAAAAAGTCTGATGAAAACGGACGTCGGATGAAGAAGTTATGAATTTTTAACGGATTTACCAGTCCCGGTCTGTTAAAAATAATAATATAAAAATAAAGTCAAAAGTTTCCGACGAAGTCTAAAAGAAAGTTGTAGAGCATAATTTCTCTACGCGTGCATATAAAGAACGTCAAAAACGGAGCCCGTATGATAAAGTTATGGATTTTACAAGATTGGGCACATTTTCATTTAATTTTCGCATGAATAGTGTTGATCCACGTGGCAATTTCTGATTGGACCGCAGCCTCGCTGGCACCTTCTGATTGGTCCAATGCCGTGTCCGCCTCGTTTCCGACGTTGTGACTCACCCTCGCCCGGATCCGACGCGTGTCGCGATGAGTCGTCCGAAGCTGCTTAGTCACCCGGTGACTCCTCGCATCCGAAGACGCCTGTTGCGTCCGAAGCGAGCCACCTGGAGCCCTCGCATGCGCGCCATCTGGTCCTCTCGCGAGCCGCCAGCTGCCCCTCCTCCCTTCGGCCGAAGACCTTCGCCTCCTATAAATAGGAGGGTGCGAACCCTCTCGGCTAACTTTGGAAATTTCACACTTTTTCACCATTTTTCAATACTTTTACTATCCCGACATCCCCCGAAGCCTCGGTACTTATTCCAAAGCCCGAAACGCGCCCCGAGATTCCTGAGAAGCCTGAAAAAATTTATCTTTTCGGTTTCGAAGCTCTACCTTCGCAGGGCCCGGTTTTCAACGACGAAAGTCATATTTAGAGCCGAAATGCTGCCCAAATTATTATTTTGACCCCCGGTTAATTCAAGGTGAGTTTAATATGTAGAAACAATTGTATGTTATGTGTTATATGTGCTATGTGCTTTTCCATGTTATCATCTCGACTTGTTGTATCCGCTATTTTTATAGCAAGGCTGTACCTCTGACTTGAAGTGTATGACATAGGCATCACTTGGGTATTGGTATGAACCGTTGACCATGAAGTATATGACATAGGCATCACTTTCGCTTCGGTAGAATGTTATTCCTGAGTATTTTCCCGTGTTATTTTTTTTATTTCTACTATTTATGATAGCAAAGCTATACCTTTGACCATGTGATCAGTTTACGAACTCAGATTCACAGTGGCACTGGTATGTAGCCTCTGGCTAGGTAGAGCATGTCCCCCAGTAAGTGAATGACTCTATTCTATGGCATTGGCATATGGTTAGACAGGGCGTGAAAACCTGAAATCTACATTAATGTTAATCAGAAATTGTTTGTCTTCAGTGCCATTTGGGCCGAAGCGTTATTGATGTTTATCAAGTATGGAAATTGTTATGTCTAAATGATGGTATATATTTGAATCAAATCAATGATTGTTAGGGAAAGCTTATCACATTATGTATTTGTTGTTCCTTGCTTCTAATTGCTTCTGCCATATTGGTATATATGTATGGCATAACGTTATATTGTATCTATTATTGAACTCACTAAGCGTTATCGCTTACCCCTCCCAATGTTTTAACATAATGCAGGCAATAAGCACCCAGTATAGTTGGAAGACTTAGAATAGTTTGTAATAATACTTTTGTATTTCAGTTCATGTATGTATAAAATTACAATATCCTGGGTAGTCATGTAAAATCTTAAAACATAGTCGGTTTGTATCCAATCTTTTGTAATGACTTTATCAATGTAAAAATATTGTTTTATGAATATGCATGTAGCATGTTTTGGAGTAACTATAATGTCAAGTACGAAAGTTTGCGACTTTCAGAAATATGAGAGTATAGAAAGGGGTTCTTTCATCTCTTTTGATCACTAAATTAATTCCAAATTAATTCTTGATCAATACTAATTAAAACATATGATTTCATATTAATATATTATAACTTATAATATATTAACAAATCATATATAACCTTCTCTCAAGAGTCCATCCTAACAAATTGTCCCGGTGTTATGCAACCCAAATGGACCATGCTACTCTCGGGTCGAGTACATACCAATAATAGTTATGAGATTAGACATCTAATCCAACAGTCTCCCACTTGGATAAGTCTAAATCTATTATTGCAAGTACGACTCCAAAATCTCGACTAGCAATCGTAGCTCTTAAAAGCCGCTGTCGAACTATGACCTAGTCAATGACGTGTCCATTAGATAAGGGATCATATATTCCTCCATTCTAGATATCATATGGATTGAGACATGGATTATAATCATTCTCTCTGTCCATCTGTTGTTTCCCGATTTTCAATTTATGACGACTGACTAATTGAACAAATCAAATCAGTCCAGGCCCGACCGAGCACTTACGGTTGTCATCACTAAATCATCGAGGGGCCCACATATATCACTTTTATCCCTCTAAGGGTAAAAGGAATGGATAAACTTCGACTCATATGCTTGCTCTATATGCTTATCAAATCACACACAACAATGCGTTTTATAACACCAAGTTACTGGTGCGTTTTCACATTATCAATGTGTAACCAACTTGTAGACTGCAACTTATATCTCTCCGTTTGAAGAATATAAGATATTATCGTCTCATGATCACTCATGATAAAATCCATGAAGTGATTCAAATGAGTGTGGGTTTAATCTAATACTCGAATCTTATTCCAGGAGCACTCATGAATACTGCAGCTATGTCTAAAACATCTATACATACTACAGACCCATTCATGACAGTCTTGCCTCAATACCTACTTCCAAAGTATGATCGACTGTGGATGGTTTGAATAACCTAGCTATTCGGGAAGTCAAAACATGCAAAGTGAAACACAAGAATAATACTAATCGTGTATGGCCCCAAAACTTTTGAGAGTAAATAAAACACCTTTTATTTAATCACCATATTGATTACTCATTATTCATTGTAGAATGTTTCGGATAATCAACTTAATACTTGAATTAAAACAATAGTTGCCCCATGCTCCAAGCACGCACACTATGTTTTCCTGTGGTCATTTCTTTGTGGAATAGATCAATTGAAAACATTTCAATCATGCTCATTTCATAATTCCAAATCCTTATGATAAATGTAAGAATACCAAATTCTTACCATTTACCGAAATCTGTTAGATTCTAAACTTATATGCATTGATCCTCTAGTAATGACTATGCACAAAGGTCACAAAGACTTGGCAACATACATTACAAAGTATTCCAATGGAGAGCAATTCCACGGAAACGAAGTCTCAAATTCAAAGTACATTCCTTTGAACATCCTTCTTGCATTAAGTTTTCTAATCTTACACAGATTTAATGAATAACTTCCACCTATGGAAACATTTCCACATTCCCATTTTGACTATCACTTTTGAAGAAGAGTTGCCTCCTTTCAGAATATGTCAATATGGTCCTTCCAAAATTAACACTTTACTTCCAATTGTCCATGAGCAACCAATCTTTGGTAAACCTCAGATTGTCCTCAACAATTGCTTAATCATTTTAGTCATATCCAGTTCTAATAGTTTTTCCCTCTTAATGCCCTAGGCATTTGGAAAAATTTAGAACGGATGAATATTATAGCACATGTAATCGATCCAATACCCGAAGCATATTGAACACGATTCATGATGTCTAACATAAAGACATGATACTAGACCAGTCTTTTGCTATAATATTTCTATTTCTATTTGCCATGTTCTCATAATTCAGGTTATGAAAAGGGATGCCATAATCATAATCGAATTTTAGAATGCAAATAATGTAATTAAGACTAAATTTGATTAAAATCTCACAATCTAAGCTTTTAGATTTGAAATGAAGTATAATTTCCTCTCCCTTAATTATAGCAAACACCTTTTCAACCCCTGCAGCTTTGCAAATTGAAACTTTTGTTTTCTATAATTAACATTGCTAACTTGCAATAGTTAACATAATAATCATGCTCTCACTAACATGATAATTATTAGCATAACACTTATGCTCCCACTGGCTTTGACATGTATCCAGAAATCAGCTGGACTTCTAGAAATCAATACTTTATTGACTTTCTTACCAAAGTTCAGATTTCTGATACGGGATTCTTTGAGAAGACTTTATCAAAATCATACACCTTTTCTTAGATAGTTCACATGTGTGTCTAAACAATTTTTAGAACTATGAAAAGGGATGTCGTAATCATTGTCTCAATTGTTTAGACCTTTGTCATTTCTCACAAGTCCATGTTAGTGTGCCGGTTAACCACACACTCTCAACTAACGACTTTGAGAATGCAAATATCACAATTGCTATCTCCTTAAAATCTACTTAGTGAAAGCGTTTCCTCACCATCATTTTCATTAATCGAAGAGAAACCTTATGACACTTAGATTTTTATGGTGTATATGTTCTTATCCATGTAAATTTGTCATAACCATAATCACAAGAAAAGATTAATGACAAATCCAAACTATATGGACTGAACTTGTTTAATCTTAACTTCTTGCCACCTGGTAGCATAATGCCTACTATTGCTTCCAAGTAGTTATGCAAACAATTGAGAACTCATAGAACTCACATGCATAGTTAACTTTAACTGGAATGGGCACAGAAATAAGAATATGTCAACACGATAGGTTATAAACCTCAAGTCGTGGGCTAGTGATAAACAATAGATTTTATTCTTGATTAGTTCTTGAGACTTTTCAAGATCTTTAAGACTCCCACTGACCTCTTGACATATAAGATTCTCTTGTCAAGAACCATTCCTTGACAAAACAAATATTCAAGAGTTAGTGCTGATTCTTATCAAGAAAAACACTTCACACAATTGGTCTTAGTTGGTCTTTGTCTTATCCAAGACCTCACAACTTACCAATTTCAAATGTACAAGAGTTGAAAAAAATTTACTCTACATTTGACAAGTGTTTTAAACCTTTCTTAAGATTATGTCACTCGAGTTACAATCTTGGAGTATTACTCTAAGACTCAATTTTGGAACGAAGTATGATTCATCTTTTGATTTAACCATTTCAACAATTCACGATTCCTCTTCTTAGCCAAACAAATGCACTAAGATGTCCTTAGAGGATCAATTATCATATGGTTTTTCATAATCATTAAGATATTCATAAAACAAGATACTCAAGTACTCTCCCATCTTTTCAGATTGGAGAAACTTTTATCTTTATGCCTAATTTGATTCTTCTTATCCGTTCTGCCTTACATTGAAACTTTTCCAATGTTTCAGAATTACACTTAAACTTGTAAGCATAACCATATTTACTAAACTTTAGTAAATCATGACGAATAGTCTCATCCATCTTTATGGTGGACCTGACCAGTGCACAACCAAGTGTACCCAATCTCCTAGTCCTTCGCTTGACTCAAATATACATGTGAACAAGGAATTAGTCTTAATTTCCCAAAGATGAAAATTTCATTCATCATACAATACAAGTTGTGTGATTCCAAGTTTCTATCCAACTGAAACTTGGGTGATGAGAATCTTTCCTTATTTGGTAAATTATAACACTACCACAACCGAAAGAATCAAATCCATTTTCCAATATTGCTATTAATGGAACCATATAAACAACAATTTTTCACAAATGCCATTGTAAGGATATTTAAAATAAATAAAATTAAAACCTTGTATTTTATTTTAAAAGTTGCGGAAAAACTTATCCTTACAATGCAAATGCATATGAAAACTATGTTGTTATCTATTCCTAAGCAATCTATCATAACTCTTAAGCTGCAGTTCAAAATTCTGATCTTCACGATCAGAATCAGCTTACTCTTCTTTTAAGCTTCCTTTGATTCTCCAAAACATCAAAATGTAATTACATTACATCATGTATTAAGAATCTCCAAAAGGAATTTAATTGAGTTAGATAGTGGACTTTGCCTGAAGTAGAGTCAAACTTTTTGACTTTACCATCCTTATGATCTTTCAGGTAAATAGGCAGCTTCGCAACCAATGCCCCTTCCTTTGGCAATAGAAACATATGGACTCTTTGGAAATGGTACACGGGACTATCTCAGACTTAGCCTTTCTCTTTACCATTTGGTCAACCGTCTTGACTATGGCTGATCCCTTTCCATTGGGAAGAGAAAACTTTTCTGGATTTCCAATGTTACCATTGTCAATGTCCATGGAATTTTGGGAAGTTGATCTTCCAATCAAATTTGCTTTACCAGTGCTCCAAATCATTGCTGATTCAGCAGCATCAAGCAAATAGGTAAGATCATTAAGGGTCTTGTCATGGTCTGTCATATAGTAGTCCTAAAGGCACTCACTATGTGACTTAGGAAATGATTGAAGAACCTAATCAACAACCAATTTCCTCAAGGCTTTGACACCCAACTCTCCCGACTTGTCAATATGTGACTTCATCTCCAAGATGTGAGCACACATAGACTTTGCTTGCCAATAGGGCTTGAGTGACCTTGAACTTGTGGATTAGGGAGAATTATTGGAGTAGGTAATGAGATATCATCTTCAAGGCGAAGGCCTTTTCCAAAAGGATAAGGAAGACCATTGTTGTCTGAAGTAGACATTTATGAGGGAGAAATTCAAGTTTAGCTGATTTAAGTCCTTAATATAACACCCAATATGAAATATTAAGGCTAGGACCCAACACAATATTTTATAACTTGGAAGAGGGATGCTGTAATCCAAGCTACAAAATATTTTAAGGTAGGTAAATGACGATTTACCAATTTCCACCACGAAAAACGAAAAAGAATTTTAGGTCTTAAGTGAATTGAAACTCCTAGATCCTTTGAGATTCATTGAACTTTTTAATGGCATGTTTAAATCTCGGTTGTGCCCTCTCAATTTTGTGACTGGGATGCCAAGGATCACAAACAAGGTGTGAATAACCATGCAAATTAACTTGATACCCTTAACTTTATCACCTAATCGATGTGTCGGTTACCCACACACGCTCCACCAATCTATGATAAACATTAAGTTACCCTTTTCCACTCTTAATAGTCCATGTTAGTGTGCCGGTTACCCACACACGCTCCACCAACTAATTGGTAAGGTACAAAGTGTAATTTCATGGGTTAGCACCAGATTCACATTTTCCTAAAGTAACTAAGATTGGGAATTTAATAAGGTTTAGTTACTTTATATTTATCATTAGACTTTTATTGAAAGGAGAATTAATGTCCTATCAAACCCGTTCGGCTAACGACCCTCCAGCAATCAAGGAAGCGGTGGGTGAGAGTGGACACCCATTAAACTGCCATTTTATACGCAGTAACCTTATACCCCCCCCCTTATAGACCGGCTTCGTGAATGAGGCCTACTAACGGTAAGACTGACTTACTCTTATACATATATATAAATATTAAACCTATAATATTATAATAGTATAAGGGTTGAACTTTAAACTATTTAAAATTCTAAGGGTTGGAGTTAAAGTATACATGGGGGGTAACTTTACAAATTCCAAAATTTGAGGGCAAGTTTTGAACAATTCAAAAAACTTTTGGTTTCCATAACTTATGAGTTTAAAGTAGTTTTAATGAAAAATTCTTCAAGTTCCATAACTTGAGGACAAGTTATGGAAGACTTTAAAACATTTAAAAAATGAGACTCTTCATTTTCATAACTTATGGAAATCTTATGAGTCTTAAAAATCATAAATGAGACTTTTCATATAACTTGAGGACAAGTTACAAAAACACATATTATGAACAACTTTTAGATCAATTTGGATCGAAAACAAATTATCACATAATTTTTCTATTAATCTAAACTAACTCATAAGAACAAGATAACTCAAATCATCAATCTTCAAGAAATTAGCATGAACATATAAAGTAATACAAATATTGAAATTATGACAACTATCTTAGAAATTGGATTGGCATTATCATTACCACATCAAAAACAGGTTTATAAGTTCAAAAACAGTTTAGGGTAATGATCCTAGTCCAATTCCAGCCTTAAAAGTCGAAAATCTGCACTCTGGGCCTCCTACTCGTCGAGTGTATGAACCTACTCGACGAGTAGGATGAATTTCTTCATGGACTCGGCGAGTCCACAGTCCAAACAGCAAGAAAATCGATTTTTTCATCAATTTTCATCAAGTATAATTGAAAACAAGCCTTGGCTCTAATACCACTGATGGGTTTTAGATACTACAACATTCTATGGTGCTCATACAACCCTAAATACCTTGGATATATGTTTTCACTAATTATACATGCAAAGGAGTTTCCAAGGCATTAAACCTGTAACTAGCATGCAATTTGACATAAACAGTACAAGATACTAGTTAGAGTAGCATACCTTTTTATGTGGCTTGAAGTCTTGATGTATTTGGTGTTGCTAGAAAGACTTTGGCCTTTAAGAACTTAGTGTCCCAAGTGTTGCACCTCAAATGGAATCACAACTCACCTAGAACAAATGTGACTCTTGAGAGAGAAATTACATGCACCAAAAACCACTCCATATTTCTCTTAGAAAAGAAGCACACGTTTTTGGTCATGAACTAACATATTTATATGTTGGATTCCAAGGGTCATGGGTATAACCCAAATCCATATCCATGGGTTTTATGATCCATGGTTCATGTGGCCCAACTCTTTATGTATCCATACATAAACTTGGTCCAACATGGATCATAAGCCCAACACATATAAATATAACTAATTACCATAATTAGTCCCCATAGATTTAATTAGTCTCTTTTGATCACTAAATTAATTCCAAATTAATTCTTGATCAATACTAATTAAAATATATGATTTCATTTTAATATATTATAACTTATAATATATTAACAAATCATATATAACCTTCTCTCAAAAGTCCATGCTAACAAATTGTTCTGGTGTTATGCAACCCAAATGGACCATGCTACTCTCGGGTCGAGTACATACCAATAATAGTTATGGGCTTAGACATCTAATCCAACACCTCATTCATAGCCTCCTGCTGAGCCTCCCGAATCCGCTCCAAAAGTGGAGTCACTACTATCATCCTCAGGCAGATGTCTCTGATCGGGGCCGCGAATGCCTTGCGGCTAAGTGCATCGGCCACAACATTGGCCTTCCCCGGGTGGTAAAGGATCTCTTAATCGTAATCCTTCGCCACGTCCAACCACCGTCGCTGTCTCATGTTCATATTTGGCTGGTCCATCAAGTACCTCAAGCTCTTGTGATCCATGTAAATGGTACAACGGACCCCATAGAGGTAGTGTCGCCAAATCTTGAGGGCAAAAACAACCGCCCCCAACTCCAGGTTGTGTGTCGGTAATTCGCCTCGTGAGGCTTCAACTGCCTCGAGGCGTAAGCGATGACGTGCCCTCTCTGCATCAACACTGCGCCCAAACCTAAGATAGACGTGTCACAATACACTATGAAATTCTCAATGCCCTCTGGCAGGGCTAAGATCGGCGCCTCGCACAACTTCTGCCTCAAAGTATCGAACGATGCATGCTGCTCAGTCCCCCAGTGAAAGACAACAACCTTCTTCGCCAGTCGGGTCAGGGGTACCGCTATCTTGGAGAAATCCTGAATGAATCTCCGATAATAGCTTGTTAAACCGAGGAAGCTTCGAATCTCGGATGGAGACCTCGGAACCTCCCATCTCATCACATCCTCCACCTTGGCCGGATCGACCAGAATACCGTTCTGGTTGACAAGGTGCCCCAGAAACTGCACCTCGCGCAACCAGAACTCGCACGTGGAGAACTTTGTGTGCAAGCTCTCCCTCCTCAGGGTATCCAACACCTCTCGCAAGTGCCCCTCATGCTGCTCCTGGGTCTTGGAGTAGACCAGGATATCATCAATAAACATTATCACTGGCCGGTCTAACATCGGCATGCACACGCGGTTCATGAGGTCCATGAACGCGCTCGGGGCATTGGTGAGCCCAAAAGGCATCACCACAAACTCGTAGTGCCCATATCGAGTCCGGAAGGCCGTCTTCTGTACATTCTCCTCCCTGACCCTCATCTGGTGGTATCCTGAGCACAGATCAATCTTGGAAAACCAAGACGCCCCCTGAAGCTGGTCAAATAGATCATCGATCCTCGGGAGTGGGTAACGGTTCATCACCGTTAGCTTGTTCAACTCCTGGTAGTCTACGCACATCCAGTGCGACCAATCCTAATTTTTCACAAACAGGATCGGTGCACCCCACGACGAGCTACTCAGACGAATGAACCCCTTATCTAACAGCTCCTACAGCAGCGTAGACAACTCCTGCATATCTGGTGGGGCCAAACGATATGGTGCCTTGGCTATAGGAGCTGCACTGGGAACCAGATTGATCCGAAACTCCACCTGCCTCTCCGGAGGCACCCCATGTAGATCCTCCGGAAATACATCCGAGTACTCACGAATAACCGGTACCTCATCAGTCGCCGCTCTAACCTGTTCCCATGTATTCATAACATAAGCAACAAACCCTGAACAACCCTGATGGAGATAACGTCTAGCCCTAGAAGATGAACATAAAACGGGGTCGCACTGAGCTCTCTCCCCCTGGACCACCAACTCTCCCCCACTTGGGGTCCGCACTCATAGCAGATGGTGCTCACAATCAATCACTGCCCCATTGGGGCTCAACCAATCCATCCCTACTATGACTTTGTTCCCGCGCAGAGGGATGGGAAGCAAGTTGATAGCGTAGCACTCATCGTACATCCTCAAAACACAACCTTGATGAACCCTCGATGCCTGAACGGACCGCTCATCTGCAATCTCCACCTCTAGTGGGTTGTCTAACATGCTCAAAGACTCAGTAAACTTCTTGTTGAGCGCAAGAGATACGAAAGATCGGGTGGCCCCCGAGTCAAATAACACCCAAACAGGAATATCGTTCACGAGGAACGATCCTAAAACAAGACATATAAAAATGTAAGTATTGCCATAATGTAAAATAAGAGTTAAGTGAAAGAAACATACCCATTACCACATCTGGTGCGGCTCGCGACTCCTCGGCGATCAACTGAAAGGCTTGGCTACTCACCACTGGAGCATCCGTCTTGCCCTATCGGCTGTCTGTGATCCGCAGGGTCGTTGGAGTCGGCGCCACCACTGGCGCTCCTGATGCTAAGCTCGGACAATGGGCCTTCATGTGGCCCTTCTGATTGCAATGGAAGCAAATCAGATATGATGTTAGAATGGTAGGAGCGGGAGCGGTACAATCCTTGCTAAAGTGTCCGGTCTTGCCGCACATCTAGCAGCCTGAGCTCCCCAGCCTCCGCCTTCCTCCATATCAATCTCCATCTCGCGTACCTTGGCTATCATGTCGTCCAATGTCGGGCACGCCGAGTAAATAACAAACTCCCTGATCTCTGGCCTCAGCATATCGTGGTATCGAGTCTTCTTCATCTCCTCATCGGCTGCGTACTGGGGCACCAATAAAGCCCTCTCCCTGAATTTTGCGGTAATCGCTGCCACAGTCTCAGTCGTCTGTCTCATGTCCAGGAACTCTCTGGCTAACTGCTGAATCTCCACAGCGGGTGCAAACTCGGCGCAGAATCGGGTCACGAAATCCGGCCAGGTCATGGTCGCAATGGTTGGGCCTCCCAATGCGTAACCGACCACCTCCCACCAGTCCCTAGCTCGATCCCTCAAACATCCCACGACAAACTTGACCTTTGACCCCTCAGGGCAGAAGTTGGTCATCTGAGCATACTCGATATCCGCTATCGATCGTCTGGCTGCAATGGGTTCCTTCACCCTGCAGAAATCTAGTGCTCCGCATCCCTTGAAATCCTTGAAGGAGAGCGTACGAGTCCCCGACTGGCCAAGTGCCATGTCACTCCTGAATGACCTAAGGCGATCCTCCATCAGCTCAATGATACCCTCCTTCACCAACCCAAAAATCACCGGGGTCAACTAAAGAATGCCTCTCGTAATCTCGGATGCAATGAACTCGCGCAATCCCTCATCAATCGGCTCAGAACTCGTACCCGAATCAGACCCAGATCTTGAGCCTCCTGCTCCATGACGTGTCATCACCACTCTGAAACAAACCATACAATTTTCAGGATTATACATAATCATCGAAAGACCTCACACTCTACCACTCCTGGTTCCCCGCAGCTCTCTAGGAGTCCAGTACGGATCCTCTGCTTTCAGTAGTACGGACCCATACTACCTTCCACATCTATCCGTACTTTCCCCTTGGTTTGCATTGGGCCACCAAAGTCGCTCCTTATCCACACATACAATTCGCAATCAGATCACTCATGTCACTAATCTCATCATAGGCTTACCCTAGGGTAATCTCCGACCCACTCTCTGTCATCAGCTACATAAGATGCCCCTGCTACCTCTCCCTAACTAGCTCGCGAATACCATTACATATTACTGAGACCAGATAATTCTTCGAATGAGACGTCTCACCCTACAACGGTTGGACTCAAACAAGAGTTGTGCAATAGGGCTAAACCTAACCTTCTGAAATTATTTAGTCCTCGCAATATGTAACTTAGCGTATTCGGTTACTAGTTAGTTAGAGATAACTAGAACTCTTAATAGAACAAAGCAAGCAGCATTTGAGCATTGAGTAATCAAAACACAGGATATCCTAATCGGTCCATCGTATCACTGACTAATCAGCACTAGCATGCAGTTCAATAGACACATATAGCAGGCATACAAGGCATCCTTCCTAGATCCTTAGCCCTAATCTAGCATGAAATTCTCATACACATACAATAGGCATACAAGGCATCCTTCGTAGATCCTTAGCCCTAATCTAGCATGCAATTCTCATACACATAGAGTAGGAATACAAGGCATCCCTCATAGATCCTTAGCCCTATTCTAGCATGCAACTCTCATAATCATAACATATATCATAACGAACATGTATGGTATCTTGGGGAAAACTTACTTGAGTTCGGCCGATTACACGCATCACACTCATTGTTCTTTATCTAAAACCCTTATTTTAAATTTTAGAAAAATTATTTTTCTTGTAAAAATCTCTCAAACCCTCGATTTGAGTCCAGACACCCCCAAAGGTGTATCTGAATCCCTCAAACCAAGGCTCTGATACCAACTTGTAACACCCTTAAAAATACAACCCAAAAATTTCATTTTTAAGTTTATCAATCATAAAATAAACCATATTGTTTATCCCAAAACCATGTAAACATAAAATAGTTTAGTTGTGCAATCCAACGATACATATAAAATCATCATCAGAGTCATAATCCCAAAATCACTAATGCGGAAAATCATGGTGTGATGCGATGCGATCAAGCCGACTCTTTCCCCTTCGAGCTGGAAGTACTTGAAACCAAACTGAAAACCGTAAGCACGAAGCTTAGTGAGTTTCCCCCACCATACCACATACAAATCATAAACATATAGTCAGGCATATCTGGGTGCCCGACCTACCCTGCTGAGCATACCTGGGTGCTCAACCTACCCATGTCAGACATATCGGGGTGTCCGACCTACCCCTGTCAGGCATACCTAGGTGCTCGACCTACCTATCGGTTTTATTCCAACCGATTACAGGGTCTATTTCACCCCTACCACTACCACATAAATCATGTATATCACACATAAGCATCAAACAATACATACCACCTTAATAATTATCACAAAGACAATTACTCAGTCATATAAATAATAGTGGGCCGACATTGGTGCCTTCGACCCACAGTTTCTACGAAGGGAGACTCACCTCACCGTGTATGCTGAAATCATACTCCTCGGCTGGCTCGTAACTGCTCTCCCTAAAGCATAATAAATTCCCTAGTCAATCATTGGGACCAAATAGAACTCCCTTATGGCCCAAACTTGTAATTCATGTCCCAAGGCAAGGTTTCCTAATCCTTGGCCTATTAGGCCTCATTCTCCCAAGGCCCAACTACTAATTAAATTAAGGCCCAAGTCCATCCATTTAAGTTTCAAGTCCCATTAAGGCCCAATACCATATATCCTAGGTCTAGGCCTAGAAGCCTTACTCCACAGTGGGTCATGAGGCCCAACATCCTAAGGCCCAAATACTCATTTGACCGCTCTGCATGCGTATCTGCAGCGTTCCTGGCACGTACGTTGGTCTTGAACACTTGCATGGTTGTGGCTTAACCATCAAGGCACGAGTTTTATGGCTCTAAATGCTTCCAAGAGCTCAAAAGGACAGCTTGTATGGGTGGAACTACCAAAACACAAGAAATCTCAACTATGGAGTCAAAATGTCACATAAAACACCCCAAAACTACAAGTAATCATGCAATGGTCAAGTTTGAAGCTTGATACCTCAAATGAGTCAGAAAAGATACTAAACTCCTGGATCTACAAGCCCTTCTCACGTTCTTGCTCCTTCTTCTAACTTCCTCTTCTTCAAAACCACCAAAAATCACCCAAAAGTGCACCAAATTAGCTCACAAAGCATGCAAGAGGTTTAGGGTTCGATTTCTACTCTTTAGGGACAGTGGAGGCTGAGGGAATGAGGTTTGGGACGGAGTTAATGTCTTTATATATGGTGTAAACCTTAAAATTTAGGGTTTGCAACTGGACATGTTACGCCCGACGTACGCTTGGGTATGCCCAGCGTACGCAAGGCTTCCCCCCGCTTCACGCCTCAATCGTGTACGTCGTGCGTACACTATGTACGCCCAGCGTACTGCCTTTCTCCAAGTTACAATATATTATACTTAATTAAATCGAAGGAAAATACATGGTGACTCGGATGTTACAAATTCTTATGGATATAGGCTTAATGAATTTCCCTCATCCGTTGTGGATCCAATCTATTATGTGATAGAGATAGTTGGTGTGACATACAAAGGGATGGGGACGAGGGAGGGAGGAAGGGAGATGATAATGATTTGAATCATGATTAGATGATATTACAAAGTTTGAGTTAAAGATGTTTGATTTAAAAAAAATGAGTGTGAAAATTGAAAAAAAATAATAATATAATGACTTTCATGCCATTCGGCGTGTAACGCCATCAACATTTTCCAAATCAACATGGCAACCTGGTAATCAAAAGAGTCTCGGTGAAATGGTAAATATTAAATATAATTGGAAAATGTGATTTTCGATTTAAAATAAAAAATAATGTCAAAATTAAAAAAAAATATAATAGTGTGGTAAATAGCACAAAGACACTAAATTTACACCAAAATTTTAATTTGACAATGTGATTTTTTTAAGTCTCAAATTTAACACTGTGTTTTCTAATTTTTTACAATTCTGACCACTTAGTGTGGTAAATAACACAAAAACACTAAATTTACACCAAAATTTTAATTTGGCAATGTGATTTTCTTAAGTCTCAAATTTAACACTGTTTTTTTTCCAATTTTTTACAATTTTTTACAGTTCGAGTAAAACTATCTTGATTTCTTTTTCTGTTTCTTCTTTATAACTTCATCAACATACATAATACATTTCCCTTTGTAAACTTCAGGGGGCTTACAACTATGAACAACAACAACAAACTGATACACCCTTTCCTTGTCAATTCCAGTGCAACACACAATATTGGGTTTGAAACAAAATACTCGAACTGCAGGAGGAACTGTCAATTCCACATCATGACTGTAACCCAATTTCAGAAACAAAAGACGCCCTTCAGATTCAGGTCTTGCTTTGAAACCAACTCCCATTATCTTCAGAAACTAAAAGATTACACATCGTTCAAAATCTAGATCAAGAAACACAATTTGTAATTCCATTAATAATTTCAAAGGAATCGTACAAAGTAGCATATCAAAATTCAAATTTGATGCATGAAACTGGCGATCAAAATCATCCTTTGATTTGGGGAAAAGCTTTCACGAAATTAAGCTCAATATAATAACGAAAAATTCATATACAATGACGACTTATATGTGAAATTGATGAAAAGAAGAAAACAGAAAATTTGCTAGCAAAGCACGTGCATTCATAACGGGATGGATTAGCAAATATCGTAATCTGATAGCAATGAAAACCCCGATAAAGAAAAGTAGAAACCTGAAAATTATCTCTGTTCTTTGTCTTTTTTCTTTTTATTGAAGAATGTATGTTCAACAATCTTTGTTTCTTTCGGTATGTTTGATATCGTCGGAATACTATAGTGGATGACGAGAGTTTACCAGAAGCAGCAACACCAATAATTCGTCCTATAACACTCCATTAAATTCACCACCAAAGCTTAATCTTTCAATAACGGATCATCAAATTCACAGGAGTTTACCGGTTCTCGGAAATCGTCAATTACCACTTGCTCCATTCCCGACAGATCCTGGATTTGTTGAAAGAGCAGCAAGATTCTCTTCTTTCGGTGGGAGGAACTTTGTGCTAAAAGAAAATGAATTCCCTCTCGAATCAAGAAAGTTGTCAAGAAGCGAACATCGGGAACGATTCGATGAACCACTGATAAGTCTCGATTTTGTTTTGGGAATAATGGGGTAATTGATTTAGGAAGAACCCTAACCCTAGTCATATCACACAATTCGTTGTAGTTGGGTGAAGAAATCATCATCAGCAATATTGAAAAGACAAAAATACCTCTGCACTAACAGTACAAAAGTGACTGGGTTAGGGTCAAAGACCAATTGCGCAATGAATTGAAACCATAAGGACCAGTGACGTGACTTTTTGCTACGGAGTCCTCGAAATACGATATTCTGTAAAACCACATGGACCAATTGTGAAATTTTGTCAATAAAATATATCCATATTAACGTAGCTACTTAAATATAAAATATATTATTTATTTTCTAATTGGCATTATGATTACCCATAAATAATACATCTATGAAACTATAAATATATATGGACATATATTTTTTTTTCTTGGTATAATTATAAAAAATATAAACTATATGTATATTATTAATTGATCAACTGAGTTTTAAAATAAATTAATCTTTGAACCGAATCATAACATAATGTTTTATGAGTTTACTTAATTAGTTAAAGTTTGCATCTTATCATAATAGTATTAAATTTGATTAATTTTACGAGCGAAATTTAATATATCGACTTAAATCCAATAATATTACAATTCCATTCTTTTAAGGGTTAATGTCATAAAAACCCTTAAGTTTTAAGGGTTTTTGTCGGTTTTGCCTAAAGTTGAATTTTATGTCCGTTTTTATCCTAACATTTTCGAAAAAATGTTCGGTTTTACCATTTTACCGGTGATAACAGGTTTTCAAGGTTACCATTATATTAAATTCGCAAAAAACCTTAAGTTTACCGTTTTTTTACGTTTTTACCCTTAAGTTTATAATTTTTTTTTACACTTTTACCCTAAGTATATTTTTTTTCATAATATACGTATTCATGCAGAAAAATCGTATTTATATACGAAAAAATATTTAATTAAATATTGTATTTATATTTTTGTAATGTTATATATATATATATATATATATATATATATATATATATATATATATATATTTGTTTTTGTGTGTGTGTGTGTTTGCAAGGTTATACCATTTAAAAAGATAACTAATATTTTTAGAATTATGAATACGTGTTTTATAGATATAGTTTTTAGAAGTATAAATACATATTTTTATATTTTTATATTTTTATATATTAATATGTATCTATACTTCTAAAAATATATTTATACTTAAAAAAAACATATATCAAAATATATATTTACACTTCTAAAAATATATGTATATACTTATATAAACATGTTTATGATTGAACAAGTTTTTTTTATTGATATGTCTATTTTTAAATACATAAAAATACGTATTTGTAGTTCTAAAAACATATTATTTTTTTTTTATATCTTAAATGGTTTATCCAAGAAAAAAACTCATACACACACACACACACACACACACACACACACATATATATATATATATATATATATATATATACACACACAAAGAAATAACATTAAAAAAATATAAATACAATATTTAATTAAATTTTGTTCGTATATAAATATGTTTTTTCTACATGAATACGTATAATATGAAAAAAAAAATACATAGAATAAAAGTGTAAAAAAATTATAAACTTAAGGGTAAAAACGTAAAAAAACTATAAACTTAAGGGTTTTTTTGCGCAGTTAATATAATGGTAACCTGTTATCACCGCTAAAGGATAAAACCGAACATTTTTTGGAAAATGTTAGGACATTTTTTGGAAAATGTTAGGATAAAAACGGACATAAAATTCAACTTTTGGCAAAACCGACAAAACCCTGAAAACTTGAGGGTTTTTATGACATTAGCCATTCTTTTAATTATGGTTTGAACGTTTGACGACTTAGATTTATACCAAAGAATCTAACGTAGTTGATTTTAAATACTCAAACTTATATTTATGCCAAAATAATCAACGATTAAGTATTCTATTACGTTGTCGGTTAGTCAAACTTCTTAATCCAATCTTAAACTCGAGTTTGGTTAATTGTAAAGTATCGCCTATCTCACATTTTTTAAATCAAATTTGGTCGAATGTGCGACACTTTTAATCTATTTCTGTTTAAATTTTATGAACTATTAATATGTTAAGGGGTGTTTGGGATCACTTATTTAAAATAGCTTGTGTTTTTTTAGTTTATGAAGATATTGAAATGTTTTATGATGTGTTTGGATCAGTCCTTTCTCTATAATAAATGAAGGTTTTGTTTGACATTTGTTATAGTCTCGTTCAATTTGATAAATGTTATTTTATTGTTATTTTGAATTAATTTTTTTCCACATGTCATTTTATAAGTTTTTCTATTTTATTAAATTTTACATAATATTTTAATATAACAAGTGCAATAAATGTAGTAATAAATTGATATCGATTTTTATTAATAAACTTACCTTTTAATTTCAAAATTCCTAAAATTAAAGTTCATTAGTTTTTTTTTCTTTATTTAAATTATTTGTTTAAATTTAGAAGATAAAAAACATTTTCATTATAATAATTCATTATGTTTTTTATTTTCTTAAAAATTCAAAGTTCTCAAATATTTTAACATTTATATTTAACTTTTTTTTTAAATTAACTCATGGAAGATCGGACGGTATGGTATGCGGGGAAGGGTGCGGGAAGAGTCTCGCATGCGGGAACACCGCACCGTCGGTGCGGGGAACGAGGCGCGGGAAGGAGGGTGGAGGTGGTGATGTCACGTTCTCACTCTTCATTCTATTGGTCTGTTATTTTTTTTCTTTTTTTTTATTCAAACGGCTGTATAGCCGTTAATATATATATATATATATATATATATATTCCTTTTATTAAACTATAAATACCACAACATTCAACCATTTTTTTAACCCATACCTTATAATTCTCTCCAAAAAATATTAATCAAAATGTCATCATCTTCATCATCCGATTCGACGGCTCTAGAGGAGGCTAAGTTTATCGGTTCCGTCATGGAGAAAACGATTGCATACTTTCAAAACCGACTAGGAGAAACATCACGTGCACGATCTAAACCGACTAGGAGAAAACGATTGCATACTTTCAAAACCGACTAGAAATCGTGAAGCCGGACACAATCGTCTTATAGAAGATTACTTTGCAGACGACGCCATCTATGCTGTAAAGTTTCGACGTTACTATTCTTACGTATTGTTGGCGATTTGGAAGGCCGCTTTCCATATTTCCAATGGAAAATGGATGCGAGACGGATAAAATGTTTCTCTCCAATTAAAAAATGCACGGATGCAATTCGTCGGTTAGCATACGACATGGGCGCGGACAAATGGGACGAGTATTTTAGGATGTCAGAGCGTACCGTGCGGGAGTGTGTGTGTACAAGTTCTGCAAAGCGATCTGTTTGGTTTATGGGCAACGATATTTGCGCAAAGCAACTATGAACGATATCCACCAATTGTACACGGTGCATGAAGGTAAGCATGGATTCCCTGGAATGCTTGGTATCGATTGCATGCATTGGGGTTGGTCATTATGCCCCAACGCATGGCGTGGTCGGTATATGAGAGGCGACCACAAAAAGCGACGATCGTTTTAGAGGCTATCGCATCACATGATCTTTGGATATGGCATGCATTTTTTGGTCCAGCTGGTGCAAACAATGACATCAATGTGCTAGACCAGTCGCCGGTATTCAACGATATCTACCTTGGAAAGTCGCACGATGTACCTTTTCAAGCAAATGGGGTAGCATATAAGCGTGGATACTATCTTACTGACGGTATATATCATCCATTGTCTGTTTTTGAGAAATCGTTTACATGTCCTAACGACCCGAAAAGGAAAAAGTTTAAAGAGGCGCAAGATTCAGCTAGGAAGGATGTGGAGCGAACATTTGGTGTACTTAAGAGACGTTGGCAAGTACTAGCAGTCGGGGCAAGGTCATATGAAGTGAAAATGTTACAACACGTAATGTATGCATGTATCATATTGCATAATATGATTCTTGAAGATGAAGGAAGAGCGATATGTCGGTACAACGAAAATGAAGTTTTGCCAAATATCGAAGGAGTAGCCGTTGGTACACAAGAGTATAGGGAAAATAGAAGAGAAGTACACAATCGCGACATTCATCACGCCCTTCATGCTGATTTGGTGGACCACGTTTATAAGACTCATATTCAGCCGCCGATAGAGTTTTCTCACGATGATTTGTTTGACAAAATCAGACGAGGATTCTGATATGTTCGTCGAGAGCGAAGATTCCGATGACGAGAGTGACGTTCGGGAGAATGATGAAGACGATGAGGTCGATGACGAAGACGATGATTCCGAGTGATGTATTTTGGTTTTTTTCAAATTAGGATATTAATTATGTTTTCTATGTTGTGGTTTGTTTGATTTTTTGTATGCGTTTTTTTTTTTTAATTTTCTACTTATTTAAATATTAGGTTTTGATGTAATTTTTATTTTAGTTAATGAAATGCTTTTTATTTTTAATTAAAATTTATATTTATTATTAATTTAAAAATTATAAATCATAAAAAAGAACTAATTTTATTTAAAAAAATAAAAAACAAAATAGTGAGGGAAGCTTCTCACCCATTCCTTGGGTTTAGGTGAGAGAAAGGAAAGTGAGGTAAATGGTGATGTGGCCCACAAAAAGTGAGGAAAAGTTTCTCTCTTACTCCCTCGAGTCTAATACATGAGTCTCACAATTAGTTTATATAATATAAAAAACGATAAATTAATAAACTGTTTTTTTATGTTTAACAAAACAAAAAACTTATAGCCCAACTCTACCTAAATGGTTGAGAGTTAAACTTCGTATGGTGCAGTAATTTAGAAGTTAGAGAAGATGGGCGTGGTCGGCAAAATTAGCTGGTAGCGGGTAGCTTGTAGCGGGTAGCTTATAGCTTGTAGTGTTTTGTTAAACGCTACATGAAGTAGCATTTGAATTTGGAGCGTTTTGTTTAAACTAAACGCTAGAAGCTTGTAGTGTCAAACAATGCTTTCTGCTCAAAACGGAGCGTTTTGTCAAACACTAGAAGCTAGCTAGAAGCTTTCAAACGCTCCCAAAAGCTCCGTGCCAAACACGCCCTCTGTCTTTAAAACGTTTAACAAATTTTGTTTAGTGATGTCAAATGAATAAACGAGCATCATTACATGCATATATATTGTTGACAATTTTTTCTTTTTTACATATTTACAAATAATAGTTTATTTAATTTAGACAAAACTTCATAAAGGGTCCCTGTGGTTTCACAAAATCTGAAGTTTCATCCATAACTTTAAAAAACCTCATGAATGGTCCATGTGGTTTCAAAACTTTTCATGTTTAGTCCTTATGGATCACTCCGTCAGTATTTGTCCGTTACGTCAAAGGCATTTTCGTCATTTCATTACCCAATGACCATAAACCATTTATGAGGTTTTTTCTTAATTTCTTTTTTAAAAAAAAATAAAAAATAGAAAACATTTTTTACATAGAAGTTCGAGAACTATTATTTAAAAATCAGCATACTTATCATATTCACAAAAATTTGCAATTTAACAAATTACATACACAAAAATTATACTCCACCCTAAATTCTTTTTTTCCCATTTTACTTATTAGAGATAAAAAAACAAAACCCATATATAGAGATCTATTCGATTAAACTATAAATGAATTACAATTCATTTGTAACAAATAAATTTGTAATGTTGAATCAAGATTCTTGTATCTCATATAAAAAAAATACAGATCTTGACAATTTAGTCTAGCGCTGATAAACATACCTATTAGGTGAATTATAATTGTATTGTTGTTGATGGCCTTTGTATCCATATCCCCCCGATGAGTTGTTATTACTATAATACTGTTGTTGATCATCGGATTCATTAGGGACAAATCCATGTGATAGTAATGAATCTTGCAAACGCCATCCTTCTGGTTCCTTTAAGAACTGGTTTGATTGGATGTAATTTTCTAAACTTATCACAACTTTTGTCACTTTTGGATCTTCTCTTTCCTTTAATGCTTTTAGAAAGTCTTGGGATATTATGTTTAATAGCTTCTTGAACTGGTTTTTATATCTTTTGTACATACCAAACCCCGCCAACTGAGAATGGAAATAGTTAGAAAATCAGTTTGGTACATACAATGGAATGGAATCATAGAGGAAGGAATGGAATAGATTATTCCATTCCATGAAACTAACTAACCTCGATGAATGCTTGAAGAGCAACTCCGGTGTATATATTTGCGGGGAGAGCATTTAAAAATCTGGCAAGCCATTTCCAACCTTCTTCAATTCCATGCAAATTTCGGAATCCATCAACTTCAGTCTGAAATTTTTTAAAGCAATTTTTTTTTTCTTTTTAGCAATAAATAAATAAAATAAAAGAAAGTTCATATTGATTGTTGGAAACCTGAATTAGAGCTGCATATAGTTTCATGTGTTGGGTTAACCTTCCTACATAAGTATCTGTACTTTCAAGTTTTCCATCTTCTTCTTCATAACCAATGGCTCTGTAGTATGCTTCTCTAGATTCGAAAGCCCCCTGAAAAAAATAATAATAATAATAATAATTTTGTATATTTAAGTGGTAATCTTGTAAGAAGAGTTTAACAAAAAGGATAAAGGTGGAAACTGACCTCTGAGTAACTCAAATACTTTGGAACTGTGAAGATGCAAACTTTGTTTAATTTCGCAAGTAGTATTTCCATGGCATGTGGAATCTAGATTCATCAAACCCAAATACATTTAATATTTTATTATTTTTAATCAACTATAAGAGGAAAAAATATATTATGTTTTTTTACCTTTGAAGTAACCATGACAATGACATGTCCATAACCATATAGGACACTGTTGCTGCTTGCGTTTGTGCTTTGAGAGACAATCTGTCATTTTCTCAAATAGTTTGAAAATTTATTTATCCATAATACAATATTTTATTCATATAGAACTTAATGAGAAAAAGAAAAGAAAAAAAAAAAAAAAAGGAGCTTACTTTATCTGCAAAGATCCCAATATTGATGGATTGAGGAAAGGTTGAATTCATGAGTTTCACCAATTCATCTGCTTTTGTTCTATCCCAACAGAATTAAAAGTTTAAAAAAAAAAATCCAAATATGGTTTAATAAAATCAAATAAAACTAATTATCATTCATAGAAAAATAAATCCACACCTCACATTCTCTTTTGTCCCAGTTATGGTTTTGATGCGTCTAGCCATTTGCATACCATGACTTCGGTATTCCTTCACACACACAAAAAAAAATAAAAAAAATAAAAAAATGTTAATGTACAAGTATATAAAAATACCCAAAAGGAAAAAACAAAAATATGCATAAAAGAAACCTTATTAGAATCCATTTCAGATACCACATCTTTTCCAACCACTTCTTTGTACATTTGTACCCTTCTTTCCTCCATTTTTAAACCACTCTCAGCACCCTTGACTACATTTCCTGCAATAAACTCAATAAAGTAAACAAGATTCTTTAACATAATTAAAATAACCAAGCTAAAAGAAATATATATTTACCAGAAGATGGTTTATTTAGTTCCTTGGAAGCAGTCAAAGCCTCAGCAGCCTTTCTTTGACTTTCTGCCATTGACATAATAGCTGCTTCTTTTGCAGCTCTTTCATCTTCCAATGCTTTGGCTTTGGCTTTGGCTTTGATTTCTTCTTCTCTCTTCTTTTCAGCTTGTCTCTTGGCCTTCACACAACATAAAAGAAATTAGAAAAAATAAAAATCAACATTTATTGAGATGGATATGATATTATTTTTTTTTACAAAACCTCTTCTGATTTCATTTTTTCTTGTCGAACTTTTTCTTCTTGAAGAGCTTTCTGCTTTCTTTTGGCCTCTTCAATTGCAGCATCATCGCGTATCTTTTTCTCTTCTATTTGAGATTTGTATTCATGGTGTCTTTGAACATCAGTCAGATGATTATCCAGTGCTTCTGCACTAAAAAAATTAAAATATATATAAAAAAAACTCTAAAATTTAAAGTTTTAAAAGGTATTTAAGATCTTACATTATGCGTTGATATTGCAAATCACGTTTTCTATCCAATTCCCTTCTTGCTTCTTTACTCTTTTCAGCTCGAGAAAGTGCATTGGTGAGTTTTTCTTTTTCATTTGTAAAATCAGTTCCAAATGCAGATATTCGGGTTCTTATTTCTTCCTGATTATTGAAGATTATAGAAGAGGAAATTTGTTATTGAATGTATGTGGCAACATTGTGAAAAACAAAAGAGAAAGAGTGTGTAATGTGTAATGTGTTTGGTTGGATGGAAATATGGAATGGAATAGAACAAACTTTCATTCCATTACATTCCATTAAACAAACAACGGAATGGACTATTCCATTCCGTTCATGATTCCATCATAACAAACACTGCATAAAGAATTAAAAGTAATAAAAACATACTGCAACACTAAGCTGGTGTTCATGGCTTAGCTCAATCAATGCACCTTCAATAACTCCCCCTTTGTCCATTAGAGAACACTGGGCTCCAGTTGATGAATCACTGTCTGAATCCACATCATCGCTGAACAAACATTGCCACATATGCTAGTAAATACAAATATTTATAAGTACAATACTGTAGTAGTAAGAGGTTTTGTAAAAAAAAATTACCTTAAATAAATTTCATCACAACCAAAACGACCACCATTAACCACATCATCATCATCATCATCATCTGATACATGCATCACAAAGGACTTTCTGTTTTTTTCAGCATGGACTACAACTGAAAGATCACTGCAAGAAGAAACTCCTTAGTTTGACAATAATAAAAGAAAACCATTTATTAAGAAGTTACAAATGATCTCATAAGATGATATAACATAGTACCTTGAATGTGTTTTGGAGAAAGGTAAAGGGACCAATGAGGATGCTTGAAGTTTGTGATCAACAGCATTAAGCTCTGATAGAAGTTCATCAAAACTCCAGTCAATTTGTGGATCAGCTATGATCCCATGAACACGTTGGGGACACCGAAGTTCCAATTTTACCCCTCTCCTAATTGGTTAAAAACACAGAAAGCCTGGTTAAACAATCTATCAAACTGATTGTTTCATGTTTTATGTATGATTTACAGGAGGATTGGATAAAATAAAGCAGGACTTACATGATATGGAGTGAACCAATCTATCAAACTGATTGCTTCCTCTTTGATGTATTAGAAGTTATATGTATCTGGACAACAATCGTAGAAGTGAGAGTTAGAATCACATCTATACGAAAAAGAACACAAAGCATTATATAGAAATCACAACACCATGGTTGTTAAACCGAACTAAGCATGGAAAAGCAGAAGGCCTAATGTTTGATAAACCGAACTGAAAGATTTGAGCTATGTAGGCGTACGTACCCTATGAAAAGAGCAAAAGAAAAGTGGAGATGAATACTCGTCTTTGAAGGTGTTAGGGTTTCGGAAGTCGGAACCCTGAAAATGCAAATTGTAATAAGTTAAAGCCGTGGAGAACTTCAATAAGACTGCAAGACGTGCCTGAGATAATTGATAGCTTAGGTTTCTCCTGATTCTATTTCTGATCGCTGTTGTGGGGAAATAAGACGGCGGCGCCGGTGGCAGCTGGGAAGGAGGAGGGCGGCGCCGGTGCCAGGGAAGGGATGAAGAGGGTGGAGATGTCGCTGGAACGAGGGGAAAAGGGCAATGGGCGTCAAAGTTTTCGCTCAGCGATGTATTAAAATGGAACCGTTCCTAGGTAAAACAAGCAGCACTCCAAATCTGAGTATGGGTATGTGAGTATGGGTCTGGGTAACTCACTATTTGACATATATTTAAAAGTTTTTGATTTGGTCCATTGGCTGTTATGAAATAACTCCTTAAATTGATAGGTATTTTACTATCTGTATCGAATTAAACTCCAAATCTGCTCAATATGGTTTGCAAAAAGCTATGCGGATGAGGTCCAAAATTTGGTGTGAAGAACATCCCTGATTAGCCTTCATCCACCATTATCTCCATAAAACACAGCTTACACAATCACCAAACCCCCACCATCGTCCCCTGCTATTTACCTGCACAACACCACCCAAAAACACCACCAAGTACCACCCTTCTCCATTCATCAGCCACCACCGAAAACCACCCTTACACCTCCGTTAACCACGCCAAACCACCAATAATCACCAATTCTGCCGAAAAAATAAAGAAAAAGGAGGATCGAACCTGGTGGATTTTGGGGTTGTGATCGTTTGAAGTGAGAGAACGCAATTGGCTCCTGTCGAAGAAGAAAAAAAAAGGAAGAACGAAGACGAAGGTAGGGCACGCACGCAGACTAGTTAAGAGGTATGTTGGGCTAACTTCATCTTTTTGTGGGCTGATTTCTGTTATTTGGGCTACACATCAAACACAGGCAACAAGAAAGGGGAGTTTTTTCTAGCTAAATTTTTTTTTATCAAATATGCTAGCTTTTAATTTAATCTGAGGATGCTCATGATAAACATATTTGTTGCTATTGTTTTGATTTCAAGTTTTATGGAATAACTAGGAAAGAAGCCCGTGCTTCGCCCGAAACAACTTTTTTCTTATCTGGACATTGTACTTTGGAAAGCCCAATTATAACATTCTACTTTTGATGTACCAAAACCCAGATCATATCAGTTTCATCATAAGAAGCTACAATTACCATGTTTGATGTCATTTCTTTAGAAGGAGAACCAACTCCTTTCCAAAGATTCAAAATCCAGTCATATGCAGTGATTCAGTAAAAAGCAAGCATGGATTGCACTTGTGTAATTACACTACACCTCTAGGGAAGGGGAAAAGCGGCATCAACCTGTATATTGATTAGTTCCAAGTCAGTTGGACTTTGTATACGTGCTCCAATTATGTCACACCTCCGAACCAGACGGCGGAAACGTCCGGGAGCTTGTACGTGACTTTATCCTTGTAGTATCATCACATAGTATATAATTGAAACATAACATCATCATCCTCACACATGTAATATAACAACATACATTGTTTACATCGAGTATTGTGTTTAAATATTACATGCCAAAATAATATAAGTATGATGAAACAAAATATAACAACACATCTATTAGATTGTTCAGCTCAACTTGCTTCAACGGTTTCCTGAGAATACAAGTTAATTTAAAAAGGTCAACATAAAAATGTTGGTGAGTTCATAAGCATGTTTGAGAAAAATGATTTGTACAGCTTTGTAATCACAAGAAAATCCTGTATTTTCTTAAAATTGTTTAGTATGTTTGTGTCCGATCTTGTATTAATGCATGTGTGTTATTGTTTGATAGAATGCCAAAAGTGAATGAAGATAATGTAAAGAGAATGCCCCCAGACAACCCTATGTTGCCTGTAAAAAAGAGAATGCTAGTAAGTCAACCCCCGAGGTCGAGTACTGGCGCGAGTATGTTCAGTAATCCAAAGAGAAAAGAGAATGGTCTCTCGTAAATTTCATAATGTTAATTCCTCTAAGTGAGTCGTTATAACCATACTAAATAATGTCACACCCCCAAAACAGAACGGCGGAAACGTTCGGGGGCGGAGGATGTCATGTACAGTATCATAACAATGCATAATAGTAAAACAAGCAACAACATCATCCATTGCATTAATAATATAATTTTAATACAAGTGTGTTCTGTATAATTTATAAGACACCAAAATATAAATCAAAATAAAGAGACGAGTCTTGAACGTGCTCCGTCTTCTCAAAACCTGGTCATCGGTACATGTCTACTAGTGACCTGAGAATACAAGTTATTTTGAAAGCGTAGATCAGCATTAAAGCTGGTGAGTTCATAAGTATTTAATGTCATTGATTGTATAAGTTTGATGAAAGTGTTTGTAAATGTTTGATGTAAAAGTTTGTGAGTGTTTGTTGTAAATGTTTTGAATACTTCCTAGAAAATCCTATATTTTCTACTAAAGTAGCCTTCTACCAAGACTCAACTGTTTTGTAAGTTTGTTCTTTTGTAAAAGTGATTGTTTTTCCCAAGTATGACTATCATTACCAAAGTATAGTTTACATTACCGTTTATGTGAGAAGATCACAATATAAATGTAATGGGAAAATGACGATGTATAGTAGTATTGTATATAAGTAACTACAGATGTACTAACTACCTTAAACTGTTTGTTTAATTAAGGTAAAATGTGATGAGATTATAACCATACTTGATTGACTAGTAAGATACGACGTTCGAGACGCCGAAATGGTATGACATTCATCACCCGTAGACCTGTAGGTCCCACTGTAGCTAGCAGCAAGGTGTAGGATGGTCAATCCCGTATAGATCTATACACAAATTCACGCTCTCCCTCCAGGAGACTCTGGTTACAAAACGTGACACGACAGTACATTGTCGCGCCATGAAGTAGTGGCTCACATAAATGTTATCTTGTTATTGTATTAGTGTAGTATATTTTCTCTGTTTCTAGTATATAGTATGTTCTCTCTGTTCTAGTGTATAATATGTTCTCTCTATTTCTCATTATAGTATGTTTGAACTGACTCTTGTATGTTTCATTGTTCTAGAAATAGTAAGTAGTGACTTCCTAAACTCTACCAATTATAGTTTACTAGTAAAGTTGTTTGAATGACTGATTATGTTTGAACACCTTTGCTACCCAAAGGTATTGAACTGAAAGAAAGAACTTTTATATCTATATACATATACATAATATATAACTAAGATCCAAACGACATTCGGACAAACAACCGAATACCCTAAGTCCACAACCAAACAAGGAACAGGAAATAATGCGAGTTATTAGTCCTAAGCCCTTTCAACCTTATTTATATAACTATATCCATATAGACATGATTTTGACAATATATAAGTTTAAAAGAGTTTAATAAAGAATTTAACATATAAAAGAGTTTTAACCATTTGAATGGCTATAGATGACTTGATGTCAGTTTATAAAAAGGTTTTTGAAACATTTTGATAACACAGTTTTGAAGAATAAGAAATCTACTTGATTGGTAGTTATTAATCACATGTGATTGATATAATAACTATAATGTTTTCTACTTGTATTCTCCCCCATAAAAGCATTTAAAATCATTTAAAAGATAAGTTAAGGGTATGAACTCACCTGTAGTGAGTGGTTCGAATGTAAGATCGATATAGGAAACTGAGTGTCAAGTGAAGTCTCGAGCATAAACGGATCCTATTAAGCATATAGTGACACATATATGGATATAATTAGTGTATACAACAACTAATCATGAAAAGGGAACCCTCTTAGGGACTAGGAAACACTTAGAATGAAGTGTTACAATCACATATGATTGCACTAAAGGGGTTTACGGCCACATAAGTGTGTTTACGGCCAAGGTGTTTACGACCAAGGAGTTTACGGCCAAGGAGTTTACGGCCATGGGAGTTTACGGCCAACACAAGAAGAAGCTAGGGTTTACGGCCAAGTATGTTCACGGCCATTGATGTTCTTGAGAAGGGTTTACGGCCAAAGGAGATGCTATGGTCGAAACTCTTGATTATTAAGCTAAAGTGGTTAGTTTCAAGGGTGTAATTCAATAGCTTCTAATGTAAAACTAGTATATAGAAAGGATACTTACGTTTTGAAGCTTGAAGGGGGTGTTCACGGCCCAAAGAACTAGTGTGTTCTTGGTGTTATTTATCTCACTCTGCACCTCGTCTCAATCACCAACAACCTTGGGCTCAATGAATTCGCACCGCCGGTCTCTATATCCAGAGCTCTAACCATTCTCGATCGAATCTCTGATCCCCTCATTAAAATACCCGGTTCTCCCCCACTTAGGGTTCGAACTATCCCTAATCGGCGCACCAGCAATCCATCACACCGACTGATTCCACCAGTAGTCATCGCACCTACTCTTGGAAGGTGCTACGCAACGCTCGATGATCTCCCGACAGAGATCGAGCAACTCCCGATGCCCTGAAACTCAGATGAAATCCTCAGAACTTCCCACCATGACTGCCTTTAGTCATTCAGAATCTCACGTCATTCCATCACCGGACCTCCCAACTGTCCAGTATTAACCCTGACTCTTAGTCTGGAAGTAATGATCTACCGTACTCCTCATCATCGACTCCTCAACCAACGTTCCATCACGTCACTTATCATAAGAGCAGAAACCATTTTTCCACCCTTAATACCCATCAAAGACAATAAGGGTCACCGCCCTGATATACTCCTCTTGATCGTCCGACGCTGCAGCTAACACATACCCTACTATACTCAATTAGTGTGTATCCTGGTCCTCGACCATCTCAGTCCCCACTGACGACCTGTTCAAGCTATATCTTTACCTTGCGGCAGACCTACTGCCATATACTCTGGTTGGAGATCACCATCCGTGCAATCCTACAGGGATCACCCCCAAACTCGAAAACCGAAATCTCATCACCTTTTACGTCTCCCACAGGAAACGGAAATAACACCACTCGGGTCACAGAAAGTGACCTCTCCACTATCGGCCGATTGCCCAGCCCAGACCGTATTCTCCCATAATGCACCATCCCGACTCATCCCTGAGTCTTGCGACTCCAACTAGCATATCACCCAAAATCCCTCGGAGCTCACTCGATTTCCCTTTTCAAGGGATGCTCCACTAAAACTTGTTCATCAAGGCCCTCTGGCCCCATACTCATTCACCTCTGATCTCAGTCTAGACAATTCCCACGGAATAACCGGTAAAAACCAGAAATACTATCCGCCACATGTCATGGTACTCAAACCGCGTGGCCACCTCTCGATCTGCTATGAATCATGGTACCTGCACCATGTTATCTCCTCTTAATCTTCTACGAATCATGGTACTCGAACCATGTTCCCTCTTCGCATTCCACCTCACATCATGGCACTCGAACCATGACATCACCTCTCGACCTGCTACAACTCATGGTACTCGAACCATAACGCTACTTCTCAATCCGCTACTTATCATGGTACTCGAACCATGTCATCACTTCTCAATCCGCTACTTATCATCCTCCGGATTAGCCTTCCGGATCGCCGCGGTCATCTCGTCATGAATCATACGGCGAATCTCATCATCGCTAACACCGCTGCTCTCCGGTGTGTGTGGTGTACCAACCATGATGTCTCTGAAACACAACACAAAAGATACCAAAGACTCGATCAAGTATACTCGCACTCGATCACCCAACCCTACTTGTTCCTTGGTACCCTAAGGATTCTTACTTTGACTACTCACTGATCCGGTGTCTTCAGTAGTACGGGCCCTTTACTACCGTCCACACGACATCAGTATTCACCCCAAGTCCTCCTCCTAGGATCCCCGATCACAAGTACTCTACACTTCGCTAGCATAGGCTACCCTTCGGTAGACCTCTCATAAGCTCCTCACTGCTACTTACCCACTCTCAAGCATCACATAGCAGCAGAAATCTTCCTAGGCTAAGGCATCACAAATCAGGCCACTCTAGTCCTAATATGAATACCTAGCCTACTCTAGCATGCATAACATATCATATCATATCTCATAATACATAATGTAAGGGTATTTTGGGAAATCACCGTTCGACGCTGGCTGATCGTACACACTGCTCCTTTCTGCTTTTCTCAAAGTCTTTTACTCTTTTAGAAAAATTGTTCCTTTTTATGAAAAACTTTCTGAAATCCTCAGTTTGAGTTCAAATACACCGAAGATGCATCCGAATCCCTCAAACCAAGGCTCTGATACCAACTTGTAACAACATGAATTTCCAAAACAATTTTTCATTTTTAAAACATACTTTTATTCATCAGGTAATATCAAAACATAATGTATCCAATGTTATCATGACAAAACATATCCCAAAATCTCAAGACATAAACTCCATGAGTGTGTACGGATCATGCCGGCGCCTCCCCGCGATCCTCGCTAGTACCTGAAACACATAACACAACAACTGTAAGCATAAATGCTTAGTGAGTTCCCCAAAATACCACATACGCACATACGCCACTCAAGGCTATAAGACCTTTCGGTCACTGTGTCTCAGAGGACTTCCGTCCCACAACCCTGGTAGACCTTCCGGTCCTACCCGTAATGACCTTCCGGTCCATATCATCTTGACCTTCCGGTCCATATCATCTCGACCTTCCGGTCCATATCATAATGACCTTCCGGTCCTTAGCATTCATAACATAATAACACATCCATAGCATATAACAACATACATCACATACATCTCATAGCATATAAGACCTTCCGGTCACACATAGGTACCACTTTAGGTACAGTATAGTGAGAAGACTCACCTCGGGTAACTCGGATAATCTCGCACACGGATGACTGATCTAGCCCTAGCCTAATCACATAAACAATATCCTCAAATAAATAATGGCTCTCAAAGGCTAGATTAAATCTCTTTCTACAATCCCCCAGAAGGGTAAAAGACCATTTTACCCCTCCTTGACCCAAAAGTCCAAATGTTGACTAAAACCCTAAAAGTTAACAAAAGTCAATAGGGGGCAGTACGCGGCGCGTACCAGCTCTTGTACGCGGGGCGTACTCCGGCGATCCAGAATCCGGGTCTCAAACCCTTACGCTGCGCGTACTGAGATTTACGCCCAGCGTAAGTCTCAGTTTCATGCCCTCATGGATTTTTGGTCTTAAACGGTTAAGACATAAACTCAAACTCCAGATCTGACTTCTCTAAGGTCACTTAATCCATAAAGTTGAAACCTTTAAGCCTTTGCATGGCTGTGAAGGTCACCAATCACTCTAAACACCTTTCCTCTTTCCACATTAAGCCAATATCTCATGCATGATTTAATAATCATGTCCAAGATTGGATTTTTATGAACCTTCAACTCCTAATACATTGGAAAAGGGCAGATCTAAGCATATGGAGACCATTTGCTCATAAAGTCTCCACCTTGGGACCAAAACCCCTAAGAATTGGTCCATGAAGCACAAATCATAAATGACAAGGAAAGCTTTGAGCTTTTTACCTCTAAAAGAAGCTCCAACCTCTGTAAAACTCGGATCTACTCTTGTCCACCAACTTTTAGCTTCTAATATGGCCTCCTCTTCTCCTTCACCACCTTGAAATAGCACTTTCAAGCTTAAGAACACACACAAGCTTATGACGGGTTTTTGCTCTCATAGGGTTTCACTCACTGAAGTATGGTAGTTGGGGTAAGGGTCTTCTCATTCATTTTATAGTGCACAAGTCTCATTTAGGGTTTTGCATCTGAGCCAGTTACGCCCAGCGTAACTTTGGTACGCCCAGCGTACCTAATTGAGTCTGCGTCCATAATAAGCGCATGAGTACGCGCAGCGTACTCTTCAGTACGCCCAGCGTACTTGTTTGCAACACATTTCACTTAGGGGCTAAACTTGACAGTTTGGTAAAGAAAAAGGGTTAAATAGATGTACTTAAATTTCGGGATGTTACACAAATATTTCTTACATTTAAGATTTTATATAACACAAAAAACACAAAAGATTGGCCTTTTTATAGTAAACTTTTCACTAAATGCTAATTAAACATAATATAAGTGATAAAACTTTTGAGTGTTGAATCATAATTAAGAAAACTTTTGAGTTGCATTAGTTAAAAAATGGGGTTTCAAATGAATGTGGTTTGAGGAAGTTAAAAAAGGGGGTTTCAAATGCATGAGATTCAAGAAAAAAATTCTAGCTTTATAAGTATGTATGATTTCTTTTTGTGGGCTTAGTTGACTTGGGAAAATGACAAATCTCTATGTTTTTAAATTAATTAACATAAGTTATGTGGTAATTGTTTGATGTTTAAATGTGTGTTTAATGTCAAAATTGTTAGACAATGTTTATTATTTGGTCAATAATAGATGTTAAATATTAATTCGGATTTCATTATGTAATTATTTGCAACTTTTTACTTCGAGAGGAGCTTTAGTAGGGAAATCATTTAAACATGAGTGTGTGATTTCGAGATCCCACTTAAAATCAATATAGACGTTTTTGATGCATTTTTAACAAAATCATCGAACTTAATGCTTTTTAATTTCATGAGATGCATAGAGATATGAGTGAGTGAATTTAAATCGAACCATGAGACCGAGAGGTAATTGATGATTTTGGATGGTGTTAGCAAATTTATTACAACTACATTTGTGTTACTTGATTAATTGTATTAGATGAATCGTGGATCCGTAAATGTCAACTAATGTGACATCCCCATTTTCACGACAAATTTAAAACTTTTTATTTATGCTTATTTAATTCAGAGTGTTCATTAAATTGAAGAATTTGTTCCCAAAACATAATATTGGAATATTTTCCAAAGAAATATTTTTCATTAATATTTATAAAACCTTGGGATGTCATCATTCGATATAGACAACATAAGCATAAACTTGTTTAAACAGGCCTTACAACAATTATTCTACTATGGCCTAATAACTCCTCAAATCACTCATCATCCTTGTGCCTTCATACTACTACATATGATACAAGGAAACTGAGTGTGTAACGTCCTATTTTCACAACCAAAAATTTTCATTTTTATTAAGGTAAGGATTCCCAATTTATTAATTCATTAGTTAAGAAAACCATTTATTCTGAACTACATTTATTAAAAGTCAGAGTATTGTAAAAACGCGGAATCTTCAATGTTGCTGATGAGTGTGTACAGTCCCGCCTTCACCTACCAACAATAATCGATGATACCAGAAACCATAAACAACTGGGTAAGCATAAAGGTTAGTAAGTTTTCCCCAAAATACCACCATATAAACAT
The DNA here is from genome assembly GCF_052849685.1 of Lactuca virosa. Lineage (NCBI taxonomy): Eukaryota > Viridiplantae > Streptophyta > Magnoliopsida > Asterales > Asteraceae > Lactuca > Lactuca virosa. The sequence continues at coordinate 342,430,803 of NC_136433.1, forward strand.
ATCACATATATAATCAAACATGTCGGGTCCAGTCAACCATCGGGTTGGAATACCCCAGACCCAGTCAACCTCCGGGTCCAATCATCCTCGACATGGAATACCCCAGGTTGGAATGCAAATATACAACATGTCCAATCAGCCATCGGGCTGGAATACCCAGGGTTTTTTGGCCTACTACCTCAACCCTATCACTCTTCCCGAGCCTCCGTGCCTACGGCTTACAGCAGGCCCGCACCGGGTATCTTAGCCTACCGCACAAAGAAGGACCGCATCAACCCAAACCAAACGCAATATGTCGACATATAAACAATCATGATCAAGTAGGAACATAATACAGACAAACATCAATCATACAACTCACTACTGCCTACTAATCTTCTCGCAACATACAGTCCTGCTACCATCCAATCTCCATAGAATGCGTAACTATAAGTAACCAAAGGTGAGATAGCCACCCGAACAGATGATCCTACTCTAAAGCCACAACCAAACAAGGAATAGGCAAGAGAGCCTAGACCAAGAGTTCGCAGGCTATCCTACATGACCACAGACAGTCCCTAAGGCACTCCATATATGATAACCAGCCATCACATATAACATACAATTCTATAGGTTGTTACCACAAAGCAACATACTCAATACCAGTAGACAGATCTAACAGATCATTACAGCATAACAACATACTCAATACCAGAACATAGATCTAACAGATCACTACAACATAACAACATACTCAATACCAAAACACAGGTCTAGCAGATCACCACAACATAACAACATACTAAATATCAATAATCCAAGGAATGCATGGTCGTATATACTCAGAGGTGAGATAGCCACCCGAACATGTGATCCTACTCTAGAACCACAACCAAACAAGGAGCAGGTAAGAGAGCTTAGATCAAGAGTCCTCAGTCTATCCTACATGACTATATACAATCCATTGGGCATCCCTCTACTAGCAAATAACAAAAACTAGTGCGCCGAAATTGGTGCCTTCGACCCACGTGTACAGTGAGGCGAAACTCACCTTGATAAGCGCATAGATAACCACTATAGCAAGGAAGAACTCTAACGGCTTCAACTCACTTCCAATCACCTACAGGAAGATACTTGAGTCAATACCCGATCATAGGTCATAGTCACTTGCAACAGTGACCACCTCACATGAAATGACGATTAGTGTTTCACATAAAATGACGATTAGGGTTAAGTAAGAACACTTAACCCATTAAGGACTTAATCACTTAAGGGTATGAATGATTAAGGTTTGACTTAGTCATTCTTGGGCGAATAACAATCCAATCAACAGCCCAAATACACGCCCAATCATTGTCCAAATAAAGCTCCCCGATTCTAGGGTTTTCACATAAAATGATAACTAGGGTTAGTGTTCCACACTTAACCCATTAAGCCTAATATTGCATTAAGTTAATTGTAGGGGAATTATTAAGAATTATTTAGAATTTAATTAACAGCTTTAAAGCAGGTCCCGACCAACTCCAAAAACTAAGGTTTCTTGACATTAAGGTTTTCTAAACCCTAATTAGGGTTTCCAACCCAAATACGTGCCAACTAGGTTCCAAGTTAGGCTTTTAGGTTAATTAGTATTTAATAAGCAGGGCACCACCCACTACCACCCCGGGCAGTGGTGGTCAACGGTGGTTCACGGCAGCCACCATGGTTGGCAGCCATGGTGGGTTTCTTCTTCGTTTTCCAGCCATACTTCACTATCACGCAAACAGAAAACAGCACCCACACACACATGCAAAAATTACATACAAACACAGCCACCCTTGCGGCGACAGTTGGCGGTCGGAGAAACGAAAGAAAAGGGGCCTCCGCTCGGAGCAGTAACGACAATGACGGGATGTGGTGAAGCAACAGAGGACTTTTAGAGAGGATGGGAGGGTTGCATCTTTTAGTGTGTGCCTATTTAGTTATATATTTCATACATTATCATTATTATTTTATGCTACATTTTGTGTTAATTCTAGAAAAAAGGTACTTATTATGTTTGAAATATGTTTGTGTTAGCGAAGACATGCTCAGAACAAAAAGGAAGCATATGATAAGTTGGAAGCAGGAAAACGGGAGATAAAGCAAAAAGAAGACAAAGAATGATGTTGTTGGATAGCTTGACCCCTCTTCAGTGTTTTAAACATATATAATGACTCATAACTCCGATTGATGAGATTCAAAATGTTCTGAAAACTAGACACAATTTCAGATGACTTTCCTGTTTTGAGAAAATGTTGATTCCAAACGAACACGCCGTGTTTATCATAAACACGCCATGTTGAATAGAAGCTTCACGATTCTTGACGCTAACTTGGGGAATACGGGATTTTAATGAAGAACACGCCGTGTTTGTGTCCAAACACACCATGTTGACGTTGAAACCTACAAATAGAGCTGAAAATTAGCCCTAATGATATATTTACCCTAGATCGATTACAACGATTATAAACCCCCAAAAAGCCGTTTTGAGGGTCTAAAAGGCGGTCGGAAGGCCGTTAAGCTGACAGGAGCAAAGATCTTAAGGATTGGAGAGCAAATTTATGACGGTAATCATGTGGTTCGTTGTTCTGACCAAATTAGCATTCAAACATGATTCTATATGCATTTACTTTTTGAATTGGGTGTTAAAAACCCTTTGCTTTGTGTTTATGATTAAATGAAACCTTTATTTTGTGGATTAATTGCTATTTGGATTGTTTATTCGTGCTTAATTTATTTTGTCAAGTTTGATTGCAAGATCCATATGTGTTAGAGATTGTTACTTATTCCTTATTGCTGAATTGATAGAGTTTAGATGACCATCTAACTGTCTTGATTTGAATCAAACCTATCCACTAGTGTTTTGACCAAAACCTAGGGTTTGGAATTAAGTAATGAAATTTACTGTGTGTGCATGAGTAGAATGACCATTCTCTGCATGATTTAATTCATATGACCATTAGGGTTAAATAAAATCAAATCTTGCTTAATACGGACAAAATTCTGATTTGCATGATTGTTTGTTCACCTGATCAATGAATTAATAGTTGTGTTGAAATCAAAGGGTTAGTCTCAGTGAACATGAACCTAATCATATTAGAAATCGGTGAAAAAGAATAAATAAATCTGTGTGTGCAATTATCTATGATTTTTAGATGTAATTTTTCTAAACCAAAGTATCTAAAGAAATTTGTCTTTCAGTCAGTTTATCAATGTTTGATGTTAAGTGGTATTTAAAGTATTTAATAAAACTATTCTTATTGTTTATGTGTTTTTTGTAACCTATAATAAAACATTCTAAATTAATTCACTACCGTTCCCCTTGTGTTCGACACCTGTTCTTACCACAACTATACTATTACATGATTAGGTTCACTGCCGTGTGTGTGTGTTAGTCCGGTTGCGATAAATTCAGTTTTATAAATTTAAAGCTTAAGTATTTAATATATATATATATATATATATATATATATATATATATATATCACACATCATCTTTACCAACGGAAAGCAGCAGCGGCCACGAATCTCTGTTCTTCCGACCTCCCCCACGGACACGATGTCATCCACATCTTTGTCGGCGGCAAGGGCAGTAGTGGTCGCTCGGCGGTTGCAGCAACGATGGGGATGTCGGCGACTGGAGATCGGAGGGATAAGGTGGCGGCGATCTTATAGTTAGGGTTAGGGTTTTTAGGGTAGTGTACCGGCGGTTAGCAAGAGGGTGGAGGGGAACGGGTTTTAAGTCCCGTCATCAATTCAAACTTCAATGCATTTGTAGAAGATCGGCCCTTGTCTCCATACTCCTTTTCAATTTAAATCCAATAATTACCAAACAGCCCTTGCTCATGAATTTCTTTACATTTTAAGTCCTAATGTTACAATATAGACCCTAAATTCTAGAAATTATATCATTTAACTCCTTATGGATAACACTGATAAATTGTTACGGATTTAGGGCTAAAATAAAATAATATATAAAATACATCTCGAAGTTTTTAGGGTTTATTATTTATTTATTTTATTTATCTATTTTATTTATTTTCTTATTTAATTTAATTTATTTATTTTATTTTAAACATAATGTTACAATTCTCCCCCACTTAAATTAGATTTCATCCTCAAAATCAGCTCTCGCTTCTACTTCAAGATGCACTTCCCCATAACAACCAAGCTGAATGAAAATCCGCAGAATCAATCGGTCCCAGAGCTTCTCGGCCCCACGTCGGCGCTGTAATCCCGCACCAAAAGGGCATCACTAGAATGAAAACTAACTGATCTCATGTTGAACTGAACCACACTCTTACTTTGCTCCGAAAGCTCAACTGAGCTATCCATTATCAACACTGGGGCTCCCCCCAATCAGACGATAACAAACAAGCAAACCCTCGATCTGAGCTCCTAACACCTTAGGGTCTAAGGACAAACACTCCCTGCATATGCTATCCCAACTAAGACTAATACGAATCGAAGGGAAAATCCAACAGCTGTCGATGATCTTGTTGCGAAACCGGAGGATTTAGCAGTTGCGCAGAAGTCTGGAACTCAGAGAAATCTGATTGAAAACCGAATCTTGGCACCAAGTCTTCCTGGTATGAGGTTCCACTTTCCCCCACTTGAAATATGCTAGAAACTGAGAACTTCATAGTCCTTCGATACCCCGATTAACTCAAACTTTATTACTTGATCCCAACCACTGATATCTACATACATAGGAGAATCTAAACCCACACAACATTCCCAAATTCCAACACGCATACAATCGAGGAAAAAGACAACTAATCCATTCATAATAATAATTTAATTAGAATAGAGATAATAAGATAGTTCCATTTAACTAATCATCCATAATTACAACTGAACCATGAAACACAAACAAAAATTCCAGATAAATACCAGCTAAATTGAAGAACTGCCAACTCAAATCTCGGTCCTCGGGACCCCGACGGTCCCTTGACGACCACCGTGTAACTGCCAATATAAGGGTGTAGGATCCAGCACCTCACTGAGAAACGGGCAATGAGCCATGATGTGGCCTTCTTGACCACAATGAAAACAAACTCATACACTTCACCTGCAGTCTCTTCCAAAATGACCCTCCTCACCACACCTGTGACATATAAAAGGTCTGTGCCTCCCTCCAACTGATCCTGAACTCTGGCTGGTGGACTTGAATTGCTTCACTGCAGGCAGTGACTGATCCAAAGTTTGACACTGCTCCCTCCCATGGGTCTCTATCTCAATCTCTCGCCTCCTCGTGGCATCCTAAATATCAGCAAGAGAACCATAGCGCTGGATGGACACAGACTATCGAATATCCGTCTTGAGCATGCTCAAATACCGAGTCATCTGAGCCTGATCCAAAGCAGCGAACTCATGACTGAACAAGGCCCTGTCAGTGAATATCTTGGTGATCTCCATCACCGACTCAGTCGTCTGTCTCAGATCCAGGTACTCCTGCTTCAGTCTCTCCCTCTCTACTAGCAGAACATACCTTGCATGGAACATCTCCGAGAGCTGTTCCCTAGTCATCATGACCCTCTGCTCAGGAGTATAAGAACTAGTCACCAATATCCACCAATCCCTTTCCCCCAACCCGAGAAGGTTCAGGGCGCACTTGACCTTCTGGTCATCCGGACAAGAACACGTGAAGAAACAACCCTCCATGTCAGACAACATTTTTATCGCCATGATCGGGTCCGAGACCCCGTCAAAATCTAGGGGCTTTGTATGAACGAAGTCCTAATACTACAAATCTCTCTCTCCATTCTCTAACGGCAGCAACAACCGCGGTGGCACTAGCAACAACCTTAGAAAGTGTAGCATACCGGTCATCGAAGTACTCTATCATAGCGGCCTTGACAGATTCAACCAGCTCCGATATCTGCCCCCTGACAAAAGAAACAACATCCTTACTAATTATCTCCCTGACATGGTCCCCAGTCAATGTTGGCCCATCCTGGCCATCGGCTCCTAATCTTGATCCAAATCTAGCCTTAAATCGTCTCGTAATCGTCATACTGAAAATAAATCAAGGAGATATAAAAAAATGCATATAACACCATGGGAACCAATTCCCAACAAAACCCTAGGGTTTGTGACTTCCCTTCAAAAGTTCATGGTGCCCTTCAAAAGACGCGAAACGGTAGATTCAGTAAGCCATTATGACTTAATCCGTTACGTGCAAGCTTCTAACTCTCATATCTAGGTCTAGATGATAATATCGTAGAGTGGTATTATAAAATAGAAACACATTGTGATATACAAAGGTACAAAAGGTGAATGAGGTTTATTTCTTCAGTTGCAAAGCTTCAATGATCATTCTTGCAAGAATACTTCACTCTAAAACCATCAAAACACACCAAAATAGATGAGAAGAAAGAGGATAAGCTCAAACCTACGAAGGGAGGCTAGGGTTTCTCAAGAATTGATCAGATTTTGATGGATACTGAGAATGACAAAATCGTAGCAGTTAATGTCCCTTAAATAGGCCCAAAATTCAATAAAAGGCCATCATCCCAAGGGTCATACGCGTTGCGCCCTATTATAGTTGCCCCGATGCCTTCAACTAAATTCCTGGATTTTTGGTCTTCACTTCTATCTTTCCTTGGACTTTTAAACTACTATTAAAAGTATGGGAAAAATATAGTCGGGATTTCGAGTGTTACATAATGAATTAGATATTTGTCATTTGAAATGACTTCTTATGATTTTAACTTTATGTGTAAACTGTATTAGCACTAATAATGTGAAATTATAATATCATAGAGTATTTTATAAAATAGAAGGACAAAGATTAGAAAAGTGTATTGGGGCACTAGAATGGGAAGGTGTAATTGGAATGAAGTTGTGAAGTTCTATATATGTAATGCCCGGGATTTAAACGATACTAATTATATTATTATAACATTAATGAATTGAATTGGTTTGGGCCTGGACCATTGGATCCTTGTGATTGGGCTGAGAAGTGTCGTACGCGGGGTGTACCATGCCATGTACGCTCAGCGTACTCATGAGATGAAGGCGCGGATGCCATGCATGTACTCCCAACGTACCAAAGGGTACGCGCAGCGTACGCATGAAGACTCTAAAACCCTAAAATTTAGGGTTTGATCGCTATATAAAGAACCTTATGCCCTTAGTCCAGCCCCCCTCTCACCTTTAAGCAGCTTTCACGAAAACCCTAACCCATATTTGTGTGTTCTTGTGATTTGGTAGCCATTTGAGAGCATTTTGGTGTTGTTTTGGTGTTTTGGAAGAGAAAGAAGTTTGAAGAAGGAGCAAGGACTTGAAGAGAGCTTGTAGATCCAGGGGATTAGCACCATTTTGACTCATTTGAGGTATCAAGCTTCAAACTTGACCATGTTGTTGAGGTTTCTTGTATCTTGATAGTTCCAGACCATAAAAGTTGTCCATTTGAGCTCCTGGAAGCATTTAGAGTCATAAAAATCGGACCTTGATGGTTAAGCGACAACCATGCAAGTGATTAATGGTCACAAAGTTAGTTTAAGGACTTAATTCATGTTTTAACCCCCATCTATGCATGCAAAGACAGAAAGTTTGTAACTTTATGGATTAGGATGTCTTAAAGGAACTGGATCTATGTTTTGGACGTTAGGACTTAATGGATTAAGTCACAAAAGGGGTCCTAAGGAAGCTGGCTAGTACGCTGGGCGTACACCCTGGTACGCTACACGTACTGGGTCAACTTCCCGCTTTTGGTCAAGGCCAGCATACACTGGGCGTATGTGCGAGGTGTTGGATTAGGTGTCTAAGCCCATAACTATAATTGGTATGTACTTGACCCGAGAGCAGCATGGTCCATTTGGGTTGCATATCATCAGGACAATTTGTTAGGATGGACTTTTGAGAAGAGGTTATTTATGGTTTGTTAATATATTATAAGTTCTAATATATTAATATGAAATCACATGATTTAATTAGTATTGATCAAGAATTAGTTTGGAATTAATTTAGTGATCAAAAGAAACTGATTAAATCAAGGGGGACTAATTGTGTAAATTAGTTATATTTATATGTTGCGCTTATGATCCATGTTGGACTAAGTTTATGTATGGATACATAAAGAGTTGGGCCACATGAACCATGGATCATAAACCCATGGGTATGGGTTAGGGTTAACTCATGACCTTTGGATTTCCACATATAAATATGTTACTCCATAGCCAAAATCACCACCAATGTTCTTGGAGTTCATATGGACGGTTTTGGTGTATGAAGATTCTCTTTCAAAAATGTCATTCTTTGTCCATGGTGTGTTGTGATTCCATTTGAGGCATCCACACTATTGGTGCTAAGTTCTTAAAGGCCAAATACAACAAGTTCTACAAGCTACATAAAGAGGTAAACTCTTAACTAGTATTTTATGTTGTTTATACCATTTGTATGCTAGCTGTAGGCTTAAAGCTTTGGAAACAATATTTCAAGTATAATTAGAGAAAACATAGATCCAAAGGTTTTAGGGTTGTAAGTATAACGCCCGTAGATCCGGGCTAGTCAATCTGGAGATAATAGGGGTCGAAAAGGACTTTTCGACAAAAGATTATTTAGAATAAATAATCTTAACCAAGTTGTAGAATATGTCTCAAGGATTCCGTACACATAAAGAATGCCGGAATCCGAGTTATAACGAAGAAGTTATGACCCGTCGAAGTTTCGCGACGGAACCGACACGGCACCGGGAAGCGTAAATAGTGAATTTACGATAGAGCGACTTTTAGCCTTAGCGACCTAAACGAAAGTCGTAGAATACGTTAAACCGAGAGCGTCCATAAAAAAGAACGCCCAAATCTGACTTCGTATGAGGAAGTTATGATTTTTCGAAGTTTCGGCTTAGTAGTGTATAGCCCGAAATTCGAATATAAGATCGAGCTGTTTTTAGCCGAAACAACCTAAACGAGAATCGAAGATCTAGTTAATAGTAGCGTAACGATAAAAAGACAGACGAAAAACGGACATCGGATGAAGAAGTTATGAATTTTTAACGGACCAATCCTGTACCGGCATGTTAATAATATAACTTTTAAAATAAAGTCAAAATTAGCCAGCAGAGTCTAAACGAAAGTTGTAGAGTACTTTCCCGCCTACTCGTGGATATAAAGAACGTCAAAAACGGAGATCGTATGCGAGAGTTACGAATTTTTAAAGATTTCACTTGAATTTGCGAAGCTGATGATAGAACTGCTGACGTGGCACATTTCCAGCCGTCGATTGCTGATCGCAGATAGCCTTCGGATGAAGGACACGTCGCGTCGCCATTACCCCCCGCGTCCGAGGCCGGGTACGCCCAGCGTACTTCAGACCTTATCCATTCCGATGCAAGTGCGAGCCAGCTGGTGCGAGCTGGCACCCTCATCCGAACTACGCCCACGTAGTGCTGCTGAACGCGCAACGTAGTCCGAAGGTGCTGAGCCTATAAATAGGTGCGAAGGGTTCCGAGGAAAATGCACCAAAATCACTTCTCTCTCTAGTTTCTTTCTCTTTCTAGGATCCCAAACCCCTCCTAAACCCTAGGTAAACCCCCTAGCTCCCGAAGGAAGCCCCGAGGCTCCCGGAGTCCTGAGAAAAAAGGGTCTTTCGATTCGGAAACGCTGCTCCAAGCGAAGCCCGGTTTTTAAGGAAACCCGCTGTAAGTGAGCTACGCCTACGCAATTTTTAATATAGCTTCTAATTAATTATAGTAACATTATTAGGACCTTAAAATAATTATTTGAGCTATTATTATGAGTTATATAGGGTGTTGTTTAACGCTTACATAATAATAATAATAGCTAGACTATTAATTAGTCGCGGTTAACGTTAGACTAAACCCTAGTGGTATTGATACTAGGTTTTGTCAAGGGAAAATTGTTTTGAGATAACGAAGTGCTGTCCGAGTTCCGCGTCACCACCTTACCAGGTGAGTGCATAGTCCCTTTCATGAACATGATTTTAATACAAGTATTGATTGAAGTATTAAATATATGATTATGTGCGAGTTATTTGATGTTGCCTGAAATACGTGTTAAAGAACATACATGATTATATATGATGATTTAGGATAAAGAGTAAACCTAAATTAATTATGGGGAATATTGGGTAGTATTTTCTTATGAGTACGAGTGAGTTATACTCAGAGAATAGAACTTTAGTATATGTCATTGATTCGGGAGCATGGATTAGACATAGTCATTGTCCCTAGTCCGAGAGTATGGATTGGACATAGCCAACTGTCATTAATCCGGGAGTATGGATTAAGACATAGTCAGTTGTCCTTAGTACGGGAGTATGGATTAAGACATAGTCAGTCGTCCTCAGTCCGGGAGTATGGATAGGACATAGTTATTCGTCGTTAATCCGGGAGAATGGATTTACATATAGACACTTGTCCCTAATCCGAGAGTATGGAATGGGCACAATTATTGATCCGAGAGCATAAATTAGATCCGAGAGTATGGGTTAAGTAAGAGGTAAAAAAATTAAGGTCCGAGAGTATGGATAGTCTTATTGAAAGGATTAACGGGGTAGGGTAAAAGTTGATTATATATATGGTGAAATGGTATATTTTGTGAGTTCTAAATTATATATATGATATAACATTGTGGGATTGAAATCCCTATGTACTCACCAGGTTTCCCAACCTGACCCACTCCAGCTTATTTCTATCACAGGTGTCGATATGAAGTTACATTACACTGAGAGATTGAAAAGAGATGTAGATCACTAGTGTAAATGAATGTAAGTTCTGTTTATGCTTATGTTTCTGTATTGACGATGACATCCCAAATGTTTTAAAAATGAATAAAAATACATTTATTCAAAAATGCTTTGATAACGTATTTATCATGTTTTACTGGGAACAAATTCCGCAACATTTTATTAAAAGAAGTACTCTGATTTTTATAAAGCATAAACAAAATCGGTCTTTTCTAGCCGTGAAAATGGGGATGTCACAGTTGGTATCAGAGCATTAGTTTAAGCGAACTAGGAATATGGATTTATTTCTAGACTTAAACTTAAATGCTAAGCGATGATCGTGAGGAGTGTGTCTAATAAAATTTAGGTAATAAACCAGAATAGACACAAGCACTAGCTAATTTAGGGAAAATGCCTAACATGATTTTATGTACTAAATGATTTATGATGCTATCGTCTGATCGGATCTATGGTCTGTTGCCGATCGGATCTGGAAATTTTATGTGTTCAGATTTCTAAACGTTTAATTACGGTATTAGAACTGACATGTAACTTTTCGGAGTAATAAGGAGTATTACACGTCTAAATCTTATCTATCTATATTCTCTTCTTGATGCGCTGAACCCATGCTTTCGTGAATGTAACGTCATGGTGAAGGCTCGTAGCGAATTGAGTAAACGGAGGAAACGAAAAGGCTAATGATAGTGAATGACACCTATTGGAAGATATCGTAAGAGTTGTATCTTGCCTTTAGAGTACGTCAGGAAAAATAACAGTATGTTTAGAGGAGTACGGTACGTCCGAAGTACACCTTCGATTGGCGGGATGATGAAACGATTGGCGTAATTCCTGAAGTTATCCTACCCTCTGGCATTTTCACCACCGAGTTGAAGCAGAATTGATTATTGAAGATACGCATGGAAGAAGTCCTAGTAGAGTCTAGGGAAAATTATATGATTGTTTGGACACATTTGTATGTGTTAAAATTGTTTTTATGATAATGACTTGGAGAACTACGAGACAATACTTGGGACGAGTATGAGTAGGTGTGAAAGGTAGTAGAGGCCTATACTACCGGAAGCACAGGACTCACACTTGGATCAAGGAAAGTCACAAGGTTACCAAGAAGCTAGTAATTAATACCGTTTTATTCAAATATGTTGTTACCAAGAAGATGATTGTTATTCCGACCCTAGTGGTCATATCGAATTGAGTCTGACTACGATGAGTATGTTACGTGGTTCAGAGAACCAAGTTTGATGTAGCATCTGACTTAAGCCGGAAGATTGAAATAAAAGATAATCAAAGCGATCGGTAGAGGTATCGTGATAGTTGCTTGTAGCTAGAAATGCTACCTTTTAAGATGTGATTAGAACATGAAGGAAGGTATAGTCTATTCTGGAATTTGACTCTAAAAGACCTGAGTCCAAGCAATGCATCATACGATGAGAGGTCATCAGAACATGACCCATCGGTCTATTATGATAATCGAAGGAAGAAACTTATCTCAAGTTTGTTAAAGAAGGAGTCTCCAATAAAGATTGAGATCGTGACATGAAGATCATGATTGGAAATCTAACATGAGATAGAGAGCGGGTCCAAGATCGGGCACCGCCTGCAGTCAGGAAGTCTTAGAGTTAGATACTCGTTCGAAGAAACAAAGAAGTTACGATTATTACATAGGATGAAGAGATAACATATGGAGTCATCATGTGAGCCTTGTTTCGTTGATGATTCTGGGACGTAATCATCCTAAGGGGGAGATAATTGTAACGCCCGTAGATCCGGGCTAGTCAATCTTGAGATAATAGGGGTCGAAAACGACTTTTCGACAAAAGATTATTTAGAATAAATAATCTTAACCAAGTTGTATAATATGTCTCAAGGGTTCTGTACATATAAAGAATGCCGAAATCCGAGTTATAACGAAGAAGTTATGACCCGTCGAAGTTTCGCGACGGAACCGACACGGCACCGGGAAGCGTAAATAGTGAATTTACGATAGAGCGACTTTTAGCCTTAGCGACCTAAACAAAAGTTGTAGAATACGTTAAAACGAGAGCGTCCATAAAAAAGAACGTCCAAATCTGACTTCGTATGAGGAAGTTATGATTTTTCGAAGTTTCGGCTTAACAGTGTACAGCCCGAAATTCGAATATAAGATCGAGCGGTTTTTAGCCGAAACAACCTAAATGAGAATCGAAGATCTCGTTAATAGTAGCGTAACAATAAAAAGACAGATGAAAACGGACATCAGATGAAGAAGTTATGAATTTTTAACGGACAAATCCTGTCCCGGCCTGTTAATAATATAACTTTTAAAATAAATTCAAAATTATCCGACGGAGTCTAAACGAAAGTTGTAGAGTACGTTCCCGCCTACGCTTGAATATAAAGAACGTCAAAAACGGAGATCGTACGCGAGAGTTATGGATTTTTAAAGATTTCACTTGAATTTGCGAAGCTGATGATAGAAGTGCTGACGTGGCGCATTTCCAGCCGTCGATTGCTGATCGCAGATAGCCTTCGGATGAAGGACACGTCGCCTCGCCATTACGCCCTGCGTCCGAGGTCGGGTACGCCCAGCGTACTTCGGACCTTATCCATTCCGATGCAAGTGCGAGCCAGCTGGTGCGAGCTGGCACCCTCATCCGAACTACGCCCAACGTAGTGTTGTTGAACGCGCAACGTAGTCCGAAGATGCTGAGCCTATAAATAGGTGTGAAGGGTTCCGAGGAAAATGCACCAAAATCACTTCTCTCTCTAGTTTCTTTCTCTCTCTAGGATCCCAAACCCCTCCTAAACCCTAGGTAAACCCCCTAGCTCCCGAAGGAAGCCCCGAGGCTCCCGGAGTCCCGATAAAAAAGGGTCTTTCGATTCGGAAACACTGCTCCAAACGAAGCCCAGTTTTTAAGGAAACCCGCTGTAAGTGAGCTACGCCTACGCAATTTTTAATATAGATTCTAATTAATTATAGTAACATTATTAGGACCTTAAAATAATTATTTGGGCTGTTATTATGAGTTATATAGGGTGTTGTTTAACGCTTATATAATAATAATAATAGCTAGACTATTAATTAGTCGCGGTTAACGTTAGACTAAACCCTAGTGGTATTGATACTAGGTTTTGTCAAGGGAAAATTGTTTTGAGATAACGAAGCGCTGTCCGAGTTCCGCGTCACCACCTTACCAGGTGAGTGCATAGTCCCTTTCATGAACATGATTTTAATACAAGTATTGGTTGAAGTATTAAATATATGATTATGTGCGAGTTATTTGATGTTGTCTGAAATACGTGTTAAAGAACATACGATTATATATGATGATTTAGGATAAAGAGTAAACCTAAATTAATTATGGGGAACATTGGGTAGTATTTTCTTACGAGTACGAGTGAGTTATACTCAGAGAATAGAACTTTAGTATATGTCATTGATCCGGGAGCATGGATTAGACATAGTCATTGTCCCTAGTCCGAGAGTATGGATTGGACATAGCCAACTGTCATTAATCCGGGAGTATGGATTAAGACATAGTCAGTTGTCCTTAGTACGGGAGTATGGATTAAGACATAGTCAGTCGTCCTCAGCCCGGGAGTATGGATAGGACATAGTTATTCGTCGTTAATCCGGGAGAATTGATTTACACATAGACACTTATCCCTAATCCGAGAGTATGGAATGGGCACAATTATTGATCCGAGAGCATAAATTAGATCCGAGAGTATGGGTTAAGTAAGAGGTAAAAAATTAAGGTCCGAGAGTATGGATAGTCTTATCGAAAGGATTAACGGGGTAGGGTAAAAGTTGCTTATATATATATGGTGAAATGGTATATTTTGTGAGTTCTAAATTATATATATGATATAACATTGTGGGATTGAAATCCCTATGTACTCACCAGGTTTCCCAACCTGACCCACTCCAGCTTATTTCTATCACAGGTGTCGATATGAAGTTACATTACACTGAGAGATTGAAAAGAGATGTAGATCACTAGTGTAAATGAATGTAAGTTCTGTTTATGCTTATGTTTCTGTATTGACGATGACATCCCAAATGTTTTAAAAATGAATAAAAATACATTTCTTCGGAAATGCTTTGATAACGTATTTATCATGTTTTACTGGGAACAAATTCCGCAACATTTTATTAAAAGAAGTACTCTGATTTTTATAAAGCATAAACAAAATCGGTCTTTTCTGGCCGTGAAAATGGGGATGTCACAGTATGTGCACCATAGGATGTTGTAGTATACTAAAACCCAACACCAGGTACGTCGTACGTACGCATGCAGGGTGACGTATATGGATTTTTGGGCCTTATAAGTTTAGGCCTGGATTGTTGGGCCTCATGGCCCACTGTGGAGTAAGGTCTCTGGGCCTAAATCTGAGATTGGCGGTATTGGGCCTTTTGGGTCATAATAGGCCATTCGAAATTATTTATTTTGGGCTAAGGATTTATTGGGCTTTCGATAAGGCCCATTTGAGGAGTTGGGTCCAATTCACAAAAATTGGGCCATTGGTGGGCCACTTGTGGGTTTTGGAAGACTATTTAGATTTGGGGCCTTTCATGTTATGGTGTTAGGCCCTAGGCATTGGCCCAATTAGATCAGGGGTAAAATGGTCATTTTAACCTAAGAAGGATTATTAGTTTTTGATTAAGTGTAATTTTTGTAATGATAACTCGGGGAGTCGTCAGAGCTACCGCTAGAGATTTATTACTGTGAGATTGTGCATTCAGCTTTGCGAGGTGAGTTACCTTCCTGTATGAGTGGGTCGAAGGCACCAATGCTGACCCACTAGTAGTTGTTTATAGTAGAGATGATTGTCTTTGTGATAATTTTCTGGTATACCACTGTCTGTTATGATCTATGTGCTTATTGCTATGTTATTATGTGGTAGTGGTAGGGGTGAAATAGTCCCTGTAACCGGATGAAATAAACCAAAGGGTAGGTCGGGCACCTAGATATGCTTGGCAGGGTAGGTCGAGCACCCATATATTCTTAACAGGGTAGGTCGCACACCCATATATGCCTGACAGGGTAGGCCGGGCACCCAGATATGCCTGGCAAAATGTGTTTATGTGGTATGATGAGGGAACTCACTAAGCTTTGTGCTTACGATTTTCAGTTTTGGTTTCAGGTACCTCTTCTTCAAAGGGAAAGGAGCCGGCATGATTGCAACACATCACACCATTATTCCGCACATGAGATTCTTGGGAGATATACTCTGATGATGTTTTATTATGACATGTTGTGATTATTGACATTTGGTTTTGTTATGGGATGACACTATGGATGTTTTTAACACTAATGGTTTCTTTATTACTTATTTAAAAATGAAATTTTGGTCTTAATTTTTGGGATGTTACAAGTTGGTATCAGAGCATTGGTTTGAGAGATTCAGACACACCTTCGGGGGTGTCTGGACTCAAATCGAGGGTTTGGGAAATTTTTACAATGAAAACAATTTTCTAAAAATTAAAATTAAGGGTTTTGAGAAAGAACAAGGAGTGTGATGCGTGCAATCGGCCGGGCTCAAGTAAGTTTCCCCAAGATACCATACATGTTTGCTATGATATATGATATGATTATGAGAATTGCATGCTAGAATAGGGCTAAGGATCTAGGAAGGATGCCTTATATGCCTACTGTACGTGTATGAGAATTGCATGCTAGATTAGGGTTAAGGATCTAGGAAGATGCCATAAATGCCTGATGTATGTGCTTATTGAACTGCATACTAGTACTGATTAGTCAGTAATATGATGGCCTAATTAGGATATGCTTGGTTTTGGTTACTCAATGCTCGAATGTTGCTTGCTTTGTGCTTTTGGGAGTCCTAGTTATCTTTAACTAACTTGTAAACGAATACGTTAAGTTACATATTATGAGGACTAAATAATTTCAGAAGGTTAGGTCTAGCCTTATTTCGTAGCTCTTGTTTGAGTCCAACCGTTGTAGGGTAGGACCTCCCATTCGAAGAATTATCTGGTCTTAGTAATATGTAATGGTATTCGCAAGCTAGTTAGGGAGAGATAGCAGGGACTTCTTATGCAACTGATGGCGGAGAGTGGGTCGGAGATTACCCTAGGGCTAGCCTAGAATGAGATTAGCGCTGAGAGAAGTAGTAGTGAAAGGGACTTGGTGGAGTCAAGGCAATTCTTGAGGAAAGTACGGATAGATGTGGAAGGTAGTATGGCCTGTACTACTGAAAGCAAAGGATCCGTACTCGAATCAAGGAAAGCTAAGATTAAACCAGGGAACTTATGGTGATTATGAGGTCTCTCGATATTATGTATGACTCTGATGGTTGTGTGGTTTGTTTCAGAATGGTGATGACACGTCACGGAGCAGGACGTTCAGGGTCTGGGTCAGGCTCGGGTACAGGTTCCGAGCCAGTTGATGACGGATTGTGCGAGTTCATTGCATCCGAGATTACGAGAGGCATCCTTGAGGTGACCGCGATGATTTTCGGGCCGACCAAGGAGGGTATCATTGAGTTGATGGAGGATCGCCTTAGGGCATTCAGGAGTGACATGACTCCTGGCCAGTCAGGGACTCGCACGCTCTCCTTCAAGGATTTCAGGGGATGCAGAGCGCCAGACTTTAGTTAGGTGGAAGACCCCATTGTGGCGAGACGATGGATCACGGACATTGAGTCTGTACAGGTGACGAGCTTCTGCCATGAGGGGTCGAAGGTCAGATTTGCTGCTGGGTGTTTGAGGGAGCGGGCTAGAGACTGGTGGGAGGCGGTCAGTGATACATTGGGAGCCCCAACCATTGAGGCTATGACCTGGTCGGAATTTGTGACCAGATTCCGACCCTAGTTTGCACCAGTTGTGGAGATTCAACAGCTAGCCAGAGAGTTATTGGATATGAGACAAACTATGAAGATAGTGGCAGAGATTACCGCCAAGTTCAGGGAGAGGGCCTTGTTGGTGCCTCAGTACGCGGGTGATGAGGAGATGAAGAAAACCCGATACCACGACATGTTGAGAGTTGACATTCGGAAACATGTCAGTTACTCGGCGTGCCCGACCTTGGATGACATGATAGCCAGGGCACGAGAGAGGGAGATTGACATAGAGCTAAAGGGTTTTGGTATACTACAACATCCTATAGTGCACATACAACCCTAAATGCTTTGGATCTATGTTTTCTCTAATTATACATGCAATATTGTTTCCAAAGCATTAAGCCTACAACTAGCATGCAAATGACATAATCAACATAAAAAAGAGTTATAGAGTTACCTCTTTGTTGTAGCTTGTAGAAGTTCTTTAGATTGGCCTTTAAGAACTTAGTGCCCCAAGTGTTGCACCTCAAATGGAATCACAACACACCTAGAACAAAGAATGACTTTTGAGAGAGTTTCTTCCACTCAAATCAGATATAGTGACTCCAAGAACACTAATGTACCATTTTGGATGCTAAGGGGCTTTTTATATAGTGTGGCAAGATTAGGGTTACACCATGAAACCCTAATGGGTATGACCCTCCATATTCCTTAGGCTCCATGGGTTTAAACCTCCATGGATTATCCATGGGTTGTAACATTGGTTTAGCCCAACCTAAAGAATCATGGATCATTGGCCCACACCATAAGAATGAATGATTTACCAAATCAATCCCCATATATTTAATTAGTCTCTTTTTTATCACAAAATTAATTCCATATTAATTCTTGATCAATACTAATTAAATAATATGATTTCATATTAATATATTAGAACTTATAATATATTAACAAATCACAAATAACCTTTTCTCAAAAGTCCATCCTATCAAATTGTCCTGGTGATATGCAACCCAAATGGACCATGCTACTCTCAGGTCAAGTACATACCAATTATAGTTATGGGCTTAGACACCTAATCCAACAGTCTCCCACTTGGATAAGTCTAATAACTATTATTTCAAGTACGACTCCACAACCCGACTAGCAATCGTAGCTCTTAAAAGCCGTTGTCGAACTCTGACCTAGTCAATGATGTGTCCATTAGATAAGGGATCATATATTCCTCCATTCTAGATATCATATGGACTGAGACATGGATTATAATCATTCTCTCTGTCCATTTGTTGTTTCCCGATTTCCGATTTATGACGACCGACTAATTGAACAAATCAAATCAGTCCAGGCTTGGCCAACCACTTAGGGGTGTCATCACTAAATCACCAAGGGGCCCACAAATATCGCTTTTATCCACATGGGGTAAAAGAAACGGATAAACTTCGACCCAAATGATCGCTTGTACCTACTCATCAAATTACACACAACAATATGTTTTATAACACCAAGTTACTGGTGCGTTTACATATGTCAATGTGCAACCGACTTGCAACTACAACTCACACATATTGGTTTCAAGAATATAAGATATTATCGTCTCACAATCACTCGTAATAAAATCCATGAAGTGATTCAGATGAGCGTGGGTTGAATCCAATACTCGAATCTTATTACGGGAGTACTCATGAACACTGCAACAACCTTGTCCTAGACAAACTACAGACCCATTCATGACAGTCTTTCCTCAATACCTACTTCCAAAGTATGATTGACTGTGGATGGTTTGAATAACCTAGTTATCCGGGAAGTCAAAACATGCAAACTGAAACAGAAGAATAATACTAATCCTATATGGCCCCAAAACTTTTGAGTGCCATATTGATTACTCATTATTCATTGTATAATGTTTCAATTTATCAACTTAATACTTGAATTAAAACAATAGCTATGCCATGCTCCAAGCATGCACACTATGTTTGTCTATGGTCCTGACTTTGTGAAATAGATCAATTGAAAACATTTCAGTGATGCTTATTTCACAATTCCAAATCTTTCTCGTAAATGTAAGAATACCAAATTCTTGTCATTTACTATAATCTGTTAGATTTTAAACTTATATGCAATGATCGTCTTGTAATTACTATGCACAAAAGTCATAGAGACTTGGCAACAGACATTACAAACTATTCCAATGGAGAGCAATTCCATGGAAACGAAGTCTCAAATTCAAAGTACATTCCTTTGAACATCCTTCTTGCATTAAGTTTTCTAATCTTACACAAATTTAAAGAATAACTTCCACTTATGGAAACATTTCCATATTCTCATTTTGATTATCACTTCTGAACAAGAGTTGCCTCTTTTCAGAATATGTCAATATGGTCCATCCATTTTTATACTTCCAACTACAAGCGACCAATCATTGGCGAACCTTAGATTGTCCTTAACAGTTGTTAACCACTTTAGTCATATCCGGTTCTAGTCCTTTTTCCCTCTTAATGCCCTAGGCATTTGGAAAATTTAGAATAGATAAATATTATAGCACATGTGATTGATCCTATACCCGAAGCATATTGGACACGATTCATAAAGACATGATACTTGACCAGTTCTTTGCTACAATATTTCTATTTGCCATGTTCTCATAATTCGAATTATGAAGAGGGATGTCGTAATCATAATCAAATTTTGAGAACACAATTAACATTTCCATATATAAAATTTCCTTATGTTGAACCATTCCAACATAACACTCATATATATTTGACTAAATTTGATTAAAAAACCAATCTAAGCTTTTAGATTTGAAATGAAGTATAAATTCCTCTCACTTAATTATAGCAAAACAACTTTTCAAACCCTGCATCTTTGCAAATTGAAACTTTTGTTTTCTATAATTAACATTGCTAACTCGCAACACTTATAATAATTATGCTCCCACTAGCATAATAATTATTATCTTACTAGCATAACACTTATGCTCCTACTAGCTTTGATATGTACCTAGAAATCAGTTGGACTTCTAGAAATCAATACTTATTAACTTCCTTACCAAAGTTCAGATTTCTGATACGAGATGCTTTGATAAGACTTTATCTAGGCTTATCAAACTCATACACCTTTCCTTTGATAGCTTCTATGTGTGTCTAAACAATTTTAGAACTTACTGCAATAAGTCTCAAATGTTTAGACCTTTTTCCATTTCTCACAATTCGAATTATGAAGAGGGATGCCGTAATCATAATCGAATTTGAGAATGCATATACCACAAATGCTATCTCCTTAAAATCTACTTAGTGAAAGGGTTTCCTCACAATCATTTTCATGAAGCGGAGAGAAACCTTATGACACTTAGATTTTATGGCATATGTGTTCCTATCCATGTGAATTTGTCAAAACCATAATCACAAGATAAGGTTAGTGACAAATCCAAACTCATATGGACTGAACTTGTTCAATCTTAATTTCTTGCCACCTGGCAGCACAAGGGCCTACCATTGCTTCCTAGGTTGTTATGAAAACAACTGAGAACTCATAGAACTCACATGCATAGTCAACCTTAACTGGAATGGCCATAAAAACAAGAATATGTCAACACGATATGTTATAAACCTCAAGTCGTGTGCTAGTGATAAACAATCGGTTTACTCTTGATTAGTTCTTGAAACTCTTAAATATCTTTAAGACTCCCACTGACCTCTTGACATATAAGATTCACTTTGTCAAGGAACATTACTTGACAAACAAATATTCAAGAGTTAGTGCGGTTTCTTATCAAGAAGGACACTTCACACAATTGGTCTTAGTTGGTCTTTGTTTTATCCAAAACATCACAACTTACCAATTTCAAATGTACAAGAGTAGAAAACATTTTACTCTACATTTGATAAGTGTTATAAAGCTTTCTTAAGATTATGTCACTCAAGTTACAATCTTGGAGTATGACTCTAAGACTTGTTTTGGAACAAAGTATGACTCATCTTCTAGATTTAACCATTTCAACAATTCATGGTTTCTCTTCTTAGCCATGCAAATGCACTAAGATATGCTTAGAGGATCAATTGTGACATGGTTTTCATAATCATTAAGATGATCATAAAACACGATACTCAAGTACTCTCTCATCTTTTCAGATTGGAGAAACTTCAATCTTTCTGCCTAATTTGATTCTTCTCATTCGTTTTGCCATACATGGAACTTTTCCAATGATTCAGAATTATACTTAAACTTGTAAGCATAACCATATTTACTAAACTTTAGTAAATCATGACGAATAGTCTTATCGTTCTTTGTGGTGGACCTTACCAGCGCACACCCAGTGTACCCGATCCCCTAGTCCTTCACTTGACTGACATATTCATGTGAACAAGGAATTAGTCTTAATTTCCCAAAGACGAAAATTCTCATTCATTATACAATACCAGTTGCATGATTCCAAGTTTCTATCCAACTGGAACTTGGGTGATGAGAATCTTTTCTTATTTGGTAAATCTTGACATTACCACAACCGAAAGAATCGAATCCATTTTCCAATATTGCTATCAATGGAAATATATAAGCAACAATTTTCACAAATGCCATTGTAAGGATACTCTAAAATAAGATAAAAACCTTTTCTTTATTTATTAAAAATTTGCAGAAAAGTTGTCCTTACAATGCAAATACAAGTGAAAACTAAGTTACTACATATTTCTATGCAATCTATCATAATTCTTAAGCAGCAGCTCAAGAATCTGATCATCAAGCCATGAGATCGAAATCCATTTCTTCGCGATCAGACTCAGCCTACTCTTCTTTTAAGCTTCCTTTGATTCTACAAAACATCAAAATGTAATTACCTTACATCATGTATTAAGAATCTCCAAATAAGAACTTAATAGAGTTAGACAGTGGACTTACCTGAAGTAGAGTCAAATATTTTGACTTTACCATCCTTGCAATCTTTCAGGTAAATATGGTAGCTTCGCAACCAATGTCCCCTCAAATGGCAGTAGAAACATATGGACTCTTTGGGAATGGTACACGAGACTATCTCAGGCTTAGCCTTTCTCTTTACCATTTGGTCAAATGACCATGGACGATCCCTTTCCATTGGGAAGAGAAAGCTTTTCTGGACTTCCAATGTTACCATTGTCAATGTCCATGGAAGTTCGGAGAGTAGATCCTCCAATCAAATTTGCTTTACCAGTGTGCCAAATCATTGCTGATTCAGCAGCAACAAGAAAATATGTTAGATTAATAAGGGTCATGTCGTGGTCTCCCATATAGTAGTCCTTAAAGAACCCGCTATATGACTTAGGAAGTGATTGAAGAACCCAGTCAACGGCCAATTTCCTCGAGACTTCGACACCGAACTCTCCCAGCTTGTCAATATGTAACTTCATCTCCAAGACGTGAGTACACACAGACTTTCCTTCCTTCCAATAGGGCTTTGAGTGACCTTAAACTTGTGGGTTAGGGAGAATTATTGGAAGAGGTGGAGGAAGTGATGTTCCACTACAACACGAAGAAGGGATTAATCTTTCACCTTGATCGCCTTGTGGAAAATCATCTTTACAAAGAAAGCTTTTTCCAAAAGATTTGGGAAGACCATAGTTGTCTGAACTAGACATCTATAATGGGAGAAATTCAAGTTTAGTTGATTTTAGTCCTTAATATAACACCCAACATGAAATATTAAGGCTAGGTCCCAACACAATATTTTACAATTCGGAAGAGGGATGCCGTAATCCGAATGCAAAATATTTGAAGGTAGGTAAATGACGATTTACCAATTTCCACCATGAAAAACGAAATTGATTATTTGTAACGACGTAAATTTTTAAAACAATTTTTCATTTTTCAAACATAATAAAACTCATATAATATTCTCAAAATCTCATATATCAATGTCATCTCCATAAAACATATCCCAGAACCTCAACACTTAAATCTTCTGCCAGTGTGTACAAATCATGCCGACGCCTTCCCGCGATCCTCACTGGTACCTGAAACACATAACACACAACACGGTAAGCATAAATGCTTAGTGAGTTCCCCAAAATACCACATACAACACATACGCCACTCGAGGCTACAGTACGACCCTCCGGTCGATGTGTCTCAGCGGGACCCTCCAGTCCCGTAGCTCGTTGGACCCTCTGGTCCGGTCATAGCTCGTTGGACCCTTCGGTCCGGTCTATATCGTTGGACCCTTCGGTCCGGTCTATATCGTTGGACCCTCCGATCCGGTCTATACAACACATAGCATGCATATATCACATAGCACATAATCTCATACATACACATAGCACACAAGACTGAAACATCCCAAAATACGACCCAAAATTTTTTGTTTTAATATTACTAAAAATCACATCATCGAATGTCATACATACTAAGAACCATAGAATGAGTAACTCAAAAGTCAAGTAACTGTGTCAAAACAAATACTGTATCAATCATATCAAAATATCTGAATAAAATTCCCAGGATAAAACTGAAGCTGTAGTGTGTGCCATGCCATCATCCCGAGCTCTTCCCCTTACTTGCGGAAGTACCTGAAACCAAAAACTGAAATTGTAAGCACAAAGCTTAGTGAGCTCCCCCAAACTACCACATACCATGCAATAACATATAAAGCAACTACTGGGCCTTGCCCACTGCATCGGACCGAAGTCCGGAACTAACCAGGGCCTTGCCCTCTGCATCGGACCGAAGTACGGAAACTGCATCAGACCGAAGTCCGGAACTAACCAGGGCCTTGCCCTCTGCATTGGATCGAGGTCCGGAAACTGCATCGGACCGAAGTCCGAAACTAACCAGGGCCTTGCCCTCTACATCGGATCGAAGTCCGGAAACTGCATCGGACCGAAGTCCGGAACTAACCAGGGCCTTGCCCTCTGCATCGGACCGAAGTCCGGAAACTGACTGAACATAGCATAGCATAATCATAACTACTAGCATAAACACATATACTGCATACTGCGTCGGACCGAAGTCCGGAACACATAACACAAAAACATGCTTGAATCACAAAGACATCAAGCACCCTGAACTACTGCATCAGACCGAAGTCTGGAACTACTGCTAACTAAACGGGCCAGCATTGTGGCCGTAGACCCGTTCCTACTGGAAGGAAACTCACCTCGTAACGCTAGCTGCTGAGGTGCTAAATCTGAGACTGTCTGACTGCTGCTCCGGAACTCCCCGGCTACAAATCCCATAAACACTAAATCAAATACTGATAATTAACCTCAGGGTAGAATGACGATTTTACCCCGGTCAAAGTCAACTTCCTGGTCGAAGTCAACTTCCAGTTGACCGGACTCGCCGAGTTGGGCCGCCAACTCGCCGAGTCCCTTTCATCCGTTCAAGTCCTCTACTTGCTTCTACTCGTCGAGTTTGGCAAAGACTCGACGAGTTCTTCTTCGATACATACATCGAGTCTAACTTCATCCGACTCGCCGAGTTGTACGAACAAATCGTCGAGTTCTCCTTCATCATATGAACACGTCCAGTCTGTGACTCGCCGAGTCGTAAGAACAACTCGTCGAGCCTGAAGAACAACTCGCCGAGTTGAAGAACAACTCGCCGAGTCCCAAGCATGCTATTACTATACAGTCGATTCTAATCGATTTCAGTGCTTCCAAAACATAAATCTGAGCTTCTAGGACTGGTTTTACACGTAAAGTTTCCAACTTTACGTGCATGCACAAGGGTATAAGGCTAAAATGCCCAAAATCATCAAATACTAAGCACTTAGGGTTTGGAACAAGGCCATGATTGCATAAAGGTGGCTATAATGAGCTCCTGGAGTTCAATAAAGTCCAGATCTAAGGTTTCCATCCAAAGGAAAGTCGATATCTCAAGTTTTGAATCATATAAGGCTCCAAGGAAGACATAACAAGCATCAAAGAGGGTCTAATGGAGGAATACACAAGGTAATAACTTTATTACCTGAATGAGAAACAGATGGAAGCTAACTCTTGGATATCCTTTCTCTTCTATGGACCTTCTTTCCTTCCTTTTCTTCCAAAGCTTCCAAACTAGCACAAACACACTCAAGCTCAACAATGGGGGCTAGGGTTTACAGGGGAAATGCTCTAAAGGTGCTGGAGGCTGGGGTGGGAGGCTATAATGACATTTAAATAGGGTACAAACCCTTGAAATTAGGGCTTCATCCAGACAGGCAGACTCGCCGAGTCCCAACATATGGACTCACCGAGTAGCCAACTTAAATTGCATGATCATCCCGTCTCTACTCGACGAGTCGGGCTACAGACTCGCCGAGTACCCCTTAAGAAAATGAAAATTACTTTATTAAATCACATACCAGAAATGGGGCGTTACAACTCTCCCCCACTTATCTTAGACTTCGTCCTCGAAGTCTGCTGCTGCTGAATCTATGAATAACTCTGGATAATTCTCCCTCATCACCTCCTCGGTCTCCCACATCCACTCTGACCCCTTTCGGTGCTGCCACTGCACCTTCACTAACTGAATCACCTTGTTCCTCAAGGTCTTCGTCTTCCAATCCAAGATCGCAACTGGTCTCTTGATATAATTCAGGCTGTTATCAACCTGAATATCCTCCAAGGGTACAACTGCTGACTCGTCCACCAAACACTTCCTCAGCTGAGAAACATGGAAAGTGTTTTGGATCTGGCTAAGCTCTGCTGGAAGATCCAACCGGTAAGCAACCCGACCCACCCGGGCCAAAACCCTAAACGGACCAATGAACCTGGGGCCCAACTTGCCCTTCTTTCGGAACCTGATAACACCCTTCCAGGGTGATACTTTCAGGAGGACCATATCACCCACCTGAAACTCCAAATCCAAACGCCTCCTGTCGGCGTAACTCTTCTGCCGACTCTGCGCAGTCTGCAGTCTGCTACGGACCTGCTGGATCAACTCTATAGTCTTGAGTACCACCTCTGTACTCCCCATGACTCGCTGACCGACCTCACCCCAACAGATTGGGGTCCTGCACTTCCTCCCGTAGAGCATCTCGAAGGGAGGTCGGTCTATACTGGAGTGATAGCTATTGTTATACGAAAATTCTGCTAACGGAAGATACGTATCCCAACTGCCACCGAAATCTAGCACACATGCCCGAAGCATGTCCTCGAGAGTCTGAATCGTCCTCTCGCTCTGCCCGTCCGTCTGGGGGTGGAAGGCGGTGCTAAAATGAAGACGAGTCCCCATCTCGTCATGAAACCGTTTCCAAAACCTGGAAGTAAAACGGACGTCTCGGTCTGATACTACTGATACAGTCACCCAATGCCGTGCCAGTAACTCGCGCACATAAATATCGGCTAACTTCTCGGCCGATATGCTCTCCTGAATCGGTATGAAATGCGTGCTCTTTGTCAGCCGATCCACTATGACCCAAATCGAATCGACTCCACGTGCGGTCTTGGGAAGCTTAGTGATGAAATCCATAGTGATATCCTCCCATTTCCACACAGGAATGTCTAACGGCTGCATCTTGCCGTGGGGTCTCTGATGTTCCGCCTTGACCTTCCTGCAGGTCAGGCATCTTTCCACGTACCAAGCTACATCCCGCTTCATGCAGGGCCACCAATAGTCGGGTCGAAGATCTCTGTACATCTTCGTCGCCCCTGGATGGATGGAGAACCGAGACTTGTGGGCCTCATCCATCAGTACCTGCCGTACTCCTCCCCAGTACGGTACCCAAACTCTCCCATGAAGGGTCAACAACCCTCGACTGTCATAGTCAAAGGAAGCTACTCTGCCCACAATCCTCTTACACTTCTGTCTCTCCTCCTTCAGGACCTCAACATGTGTCTCTCTGATCTGCTCCAACAATGGAGTAATCACTGTCATCCTCAGACAAATATCCCTGATCGGGGCGGCTACCGCCTTGCGGCTCAGGGCGTCGGCCACTACGTTGGCCTTGCCCGGGTGATAAAGGATCTCACAGTCATAACCCTTTACCACATCTAACCATTGACGCTGCCTCATGTTCAGATTCAGCTGATCCATGAGGTACCTCAAACTCTTGTGATCCGTGTAAATGATACAGCGGACCCCATAGAGGTAATGTCTCCAAATCTTGAGGGCAAACACTACTACCCCCAACTCCAAGTCATGCGTCGGATAGTTAGCCTCGTGAGGCTTCAACTGTCTAGAGGCGTAAGCTATCACATGGCCTCGCTGCATCAAAACCGCTCCCATACCTGTGATCGAAGCATCACAGTAGACTACAAAGTCCTCTACTCCCTCTTGCAGGGTAAGAATCGGCGCCTCGCACAATCTCTGTCTGAGGGTCTCAAATGCTGCCTGCTGCTCAGACCCCCAACGGAACACCACCGACTTCTTGGTCAGTCGGGTGAGCGGAACTGCTATCTTGGAGAAATCCTGAATGAATCTCCTGTAGTACCCTGCTAATCCTAGGAAGCTCTGAATCTCAGTTGGAGATCTCGGGACCTCCCACTGCATCACGACCTCTATCTTGGCCGGATCCACTAGTATACCCTTCTGGTTGACGAGGTGTCCAAGGAACTACACCTCGCGCAACCAGAACTCGCACTTGGAGAACTTCGCGTAAAGTCTCTCCCTCCTCAGTGTCTCTAGCACCTCTCTCAGGTGCTCCTCGTGCTGCTCCTGAGTCTTGGAATAAACCAAGATGTCATCAATGAACACTATCACAGATCGATCCAACATCGGTCTGCATACGCGGTTCATGAGGTCCATGAACGCGGCTGGAGCATTGGTGAGCCCGAACGACATCACCACAAACTCATAATGACCATAGCGGGTCCTAAAAGCGGTCTTCTGCACATCCTCATCCCTGACCCGCATCTGGTGATATCCTGACCGTAGATCAATCTTGGAGAACCAAGATGCTCCCTGAAGCTAGTCAAACAAGTCGTCTATCCTCGGGAGTGGGTAACGGTTCTTCACCGTTACCTTGTTCAACTCCCGGTAATCTATGCACATACGGTGCGTGTCACACCCCCAAACCAAGGATGGCGGAAATGTCCGGGGGTGGAGGACTTCATGTATAGTATCATAACAACAATTGTAATAGTAATTCAAGCAAACACAACCAACATATATATAATTGAAAAAGTTACATCATTGTATGAATTACATGTTTACGAATCAATTACAATATGTTGACAAAATATGAAATAGTAGACGCCTTAGCGTCCCATCCTCAAAAGCACTTGGTTACCTGTTTAATGATTTCCTGAGAATACAAGTTGTTTGAAAAAGTGTCAACACAAAGGTTGGTGAGTTCATAAGCTTTTGTTTGGTATTATTAAAAGTCTTTCGTTTGTAAAAGTAGTATTTGTTTTAGAAAAATCCAATATTTTCCTTAAAATGTATATGTAGTCTTAAATCCAAAGACCGAAATGTATAAGTAACTTTTCTTACTTATAATAAATAATGTAAGTTTAAATCGACGTAAACTCATTTAATTTTAATGAAGTTCCCGTAAATTCCAATATTCATTAATACTTTATGTGAGTTTATTAAAGCCTTTTCTTGTAAAAGTAGTGTTCGTTCCAGAAAATCCAATATTTTCCTTAATGTGTAAATGTAGTCTTAAAACCCAAAGACCGAAATGTACAAGTAGTGTTCGTTCCTTATAGTAAAACAATGCAAGTTTAAATCGACATAAACTCGTTTGATTTTAGCGAAATCCCCGTAAATTCTATGTTTGTTAATACCACATGTGAGTTATTATAACCATGCTATGACCTAGTTGGCCTGAAACGACGTTCTTCAGGCGTCGGAAATGTTATGACATTTGTCACCCCAGACCTATCGGTCTAACTGTTGCATGCAGTTTAGGTGTGGGTTTGTCAAACCCAATATAGATCTATACACAACTATCACGCTCTCCCTCAAGGAGACTCTGGTTACAATACAGGACTTAATGGTAATTTGAAGTAAATGTCTCACAAAGTCATTAACGAATTTACGTGTAGTGTAATGAAAACTTGGTACCGTATGGCCGTACCTTGCTTAATGAAAATATCCTTTGTATAAATGTACCCTTTTTAAATGTATGTGTTATGTAATGTTTCATAAAGTCATTAACGGAATTACGTGTTATGAAAACTTGGTACCGTATGGCCGTACCTTGCTTAATGAAAATATCATTTGTATAAATGTACCCTTTTTAAATGTATGTATTATGTAATGTATCATAAACTATACCTATTATAGTTTATCAACCAAGGGTAGTACGTAGTAATGTATGCAAACTATATTCAAAATAGTTTATTAAATGTTTGAATGTATCGGTTGTACTTTGATTATAATCACTTGTTATTCTTTATATTTTATATGTCCAAATCCATTTTAAACTGATGTGTGTCTAAATATTAAGATAAAATGTCATATATTGCAATAACATATAATCACAAAAAGATATACACCTTGCTCAACATGTTACAAGGTGAAATGAAATTGACAGCAGCTTTTTGTTGAATACAGTTTCTGTTACTGTTCTTAGAAAATTTATAGAAAAATCATCCAAGCTCCAAATCCAAATCCGCAAATTCTGAGAGTTTGGAATATGAGTCTAGTTTGTTCGTAAATTTTATCATGATTTTTAGTGATTTCTAACAGAGGTCAAAATGTCCATAATCACAGGATGGTCCGGGTTTGCCTCTGAAATGATAGGCAGTTTTGTAAAAATCACCATAAATTGTAGAAACATCACATGGAGATGTGCAAGTAGCCATTTTAAAGCTAAGAGTTTGAACTACTTGCACCTGGAACAGTTTTGAAAACTAAAATATTTAAGTTGACAAAAACAGTCCGTGATTAAAGTCCATCTTTTCTGATGTAATCTGTTAGAAAAAGTTTAATTGTGTTCTTGATGATTTTACTTGTATTCCCCCCCTTAAAACTTAAGAAAACATGCAAATGTAGGGGTATGAACTCACCCTATGTGGTTTCAGTAGATGAAAGTAAGAGAGAGGAAGTGTTCAACCCAAGAACACTAAGAAGATGTCTTGATGATTCGAGAATCTAACACCGAATAAGATGGAATTTGTGTAAGATATCAATGATTTGAGTAGAATGGAGTGTAATAATTATATGAATGATGAAGATACTTACTAATTGAAGAAAGAAATCCCTGGAGAAAGCCTTGAAGTTCTTGAAGTTGAGAGAAAAGATGAGAGAATTTTGGAGAGTGTTCTTTGGTTGCTAAGTGTAGAATGAAAGAAGTTAATGAGAATGAGGAGAGATGACCAATTCTCCAGCTCTTAGAACGTGGGAAGAGCTGGAGATTAGGTGTAAAGGTCCACTAAGGTGACAAGGGGTAGTGGGAAAGAGTGGCTAATCATAGAGTGAGGTGGTGTTGGTTTGCTTTTGCCATAAATTAAGGAAAAACAAATATTCCCTCAATAATTAGTTCAACCACTAATTCTTTTAATATATTTTTATAAAAACCCTGGAGATTTATATATTTTGGGGCCTTAGTTTATAAAATAAAGTTTTGGGTGAAAATCCCACGTTAAAATAATGAAAAACGGAGTTAAAACGAAGTCGTAGTCGAAAAACCGGTAAAAAGGGGCCGTCTGCGAGACCTCTCGCATGGGCTGTCTGAGAGGCTTCTCATGCGAGGCTTCTGTCCTGAGAGGCTTCTAATGAGAGGCTTCGGTCCTGAGAGGCTTCTCATGAGAGGCTTCGGTCCTGAGAGGCTTCGGTCCTGAGAGGCTTCTAATGAGAGGCTTCGGTCCTGAGAGGCTTCTCATGAGAGGCTTCGGTCATGAGAGGCTTCGGTCCTGAGAGGCTTCTCATGAGAGTTTTCGCTTCTAATAGGAGGGTTTTGGTTCTTTAAGGTTATTTTACCCGTTTTTACCCCGTTTCAAGTGGTTTTTGACCCGGTTAAGGGTCGAGATGACCCAAATGATTACAAAAAGTTAAAGTAACTTTTGAGAGAGATTCGGGAGAGATTTGGGAGAGATTTTAATAGAGAGAGATTGAGTGAAAGAGATTGAGAGAGGTTTCGTTTGTGATCTTTTTGAGTGTCCGGCTTCGCAACGCAAGGTCCATAAACCCCGTTAAACCGTGTTTTAGTGTCGTACACACTCCCGATGAGTGTGCAATAATGTTTTATCGTTTTGGTTCAATGTTTACTTAGGAAATTCAACACACGAACTTTCCAAATGATGTTTCTCTCATTAAGATATTGCATTGTACAGTAATTACATAGTGTAAACCCTAATATACAAGGGTTAATTGAGTCGATTGGTTTTGACTTGTTGACTTTGTTTGACTTTGACTTGACTCAATTTTGACGGTTGTCACATCATCCCCCCGTTAGAAGGAATTTCATCCCGAAATTTGCATTTGACTGGGACATCAAGAGTTTGGGAAAAGATGTGGGTATTTTTGTTTCATTTGATCTTCGCGTTCCCAGGTGAACTCAGGCCCTCGTTTAGCGTTCCAACGGACCTTCACGATGGGAATACGACTTTGTTTCGTTCGTTTGATTTCCCGATCCATGATTTTGACTGGTTCCTCCACGAAGTGGAGATTTTTGTTAACTTCGATTTCATCGAGTGGTATTACGAGGGTCTCGTCGGATAGATTTTGTTAATCATATTTTCGGGGTTAAAAAAAATAAAGTTTTATTAGTTACCTATAGCGACGACTTGTCGTCACCACAGGTTTAATCTATTACGATGACTTGTTGTCGCTATAGGTTTTTAACAAGAGCCAACGACATACCTATAGCGACACACAAGTCATAATTTGCATGTGTGAAGACTTGGAGTACTTTCTAACTGCTTCATGTATGAAGACTTGGAGTACTTTCTAACTGGTTCATGTGTGAAGACTTGGAGTACTTTCTAACTGGTTCATGTGTGAAGACTTGGAGTACTTTCTAACTGGTTCATGTGTGAAGACTTGGAGTACTTTCTAATGAAACTGTGCTACTGGGGAAATTGGAAACTGGTACGTAGCTTCAAAGTCAAGAATATGCAGTAGGCATGTGATGCATTAAATGCATGAGGCACACAAGTCATAATTTGCAGCAACATATCCGTATATGTGTGTGAATTGAAGAAGAAGGTTACGGCTCAAAGAATATATATATATATATATATATATATATATATATATATATATATATTCATTTTCTCTTCATTTGTTAGATACACAATAACCATAACATCATAGACTATATATATTCCATTTCATTTGTAATTTTCACTAGTTTATATTCCGCGAGTGTTACCGAAATCATTTATCAATTTTTCAGAAGTGCTTAACTTGTTTTGTTGCATTCCCAACAATTTGCTTATTAATTACTTCTCCCACTTTACTTATATAAATCATCACATTCTTACCGCGACTTTTAACTTCTCCCTCACAAATGGATCCACCTGCAGATCATCAAAACCCCATAGATGACCTCGATTGGTTTCAGTACTTTGATCATCAAGATCTTTTCAGGTATATATAAACGTCACTCATTACACCATCTTACGCACAGAAAAGTGATTTTGTCGACATTGATCAAAACATGGTTTGGATTTGTAGTGATCAAAAAGAGTCTTTCATCGTGTTGGATTTGATTATCTTGAGTTTTTGGATTTTTGTAGTGGTGACATGCTCAACCATCATGATTACGAGTTGTCGGAAAAATTGCATGAAGTGCTCGATCAGAACGTTTCCACAGTACTTAACAAAGATCAAAACATCATTTCTAGAAATGAGTTTCATGATCTTGATCCCCTTGAAGATATAAGCTTATGGGATTGTTGGGAGGATGGTAATTTACCATTGGTTAGTTTCAGTGAAGACTGTAAATCCGGTGGTGAGGCTACATGTAGTTCTAGTGCTGTCACCACTGATCACGGTGGCCGGAAGGTGGCAAAGAGATTGAGACCATTGGAGTTTGAAGAGATAGAGAAGTACTTTGAGATGCCGATAATCATGGCAGCAAAGGAACTAGGGATAAGTTTAACAGTGTTGAAGAAAAGATGCAGAGAGCTAAACATAAACAGATGGCCTCATAGAAAACTTAAGAGCCTTCAATCCCTCATTGAAAATGCCAAGGTAAATTATGATAATAACCTTCTATACATTACTCATGCACTTGGTAACCAAAGTAGTTTTGGTATTTTCTAAAATTTTAATCGTTAGCTTCTTTATAACTAAACATAGGTCCTAGGCATATGCCACATCAAATCAATTGATTTACTACGATCTCCTGATTTATATTTATATAAACTTAACTCATTGTAAATTTTGTGAACTCACATGAAAAATATATTGTATCTACCTTTAAAAAAAAAAATTTAGGAGTTGGGATTAAAGGAGGAGATAGAGACGTTAGAAGGGCACAAGAAGATGATGGAGAAATTGCCAGGTATGGAATTGACAGAAAGAACAAAGAAGCTTAGGCAAGCTTGCTTCAAAGCTATTTATAAGAAGAGAGGACTTAACAATCCTTAGCCATTTTGTTATCATTAGTGGATTTTAATCTACATTGTATGCGTTTTTCTCTTGATAGTTTGATACCCTTTTTAGTTTCATTTTATGTATTTGTCTATTGATTTTTAATGCATAAAATTTTGTATAATTTGGGTATTATAGTTTGTATTATGTATTTAGCCATATTCTAGATTGCCGACATGACTACGCCGACGACTCTATACCAGAGGTCTATATAAATAGACTTATGAATTTAGTAGGAATAACTTGATTATAATCTTGTGATTTGTTCCATGTCTGATCCACCCCTAAGATTCACTTGACATGCCCCCAGTTATGTGTAATTAAAATTTTATTAGACTGTTGATCCTAATGAGTCTACCCTAAGTCCACAACCAAACAAGGAACAGGTCCTAAGGCGGACTCACCATTTCTAGGTCAATCATTCCTTAATTACACATAACTTCGAGGTACACCTAAAGAATCTTAGAGTTACCAGTTGTAAATTGTTTGTAATACCAAGTAGTGAGATTCAATGAAATAAAATGCATGCCTATTTCATTGATAAACCTTTTAGTAAATATCCTTACCATTTATATACACATGTATAATTTCGCACTTTAGTGAACTATTCTTGGTGTTTCTGTTAACGTCTTGGAGACGGAGTTATGGTAGTGGGTAGAAGTAGGTTTTGTACGGGCGTTAAAATTTACACATCATGTTGCTCGTGCGAGAATAGGGGTAGAAGAGATAATTAATAGACGCCTAATCCTATAATTACTTATAGGGGTGATCCTTATTAGTTACGTCTATAATCACGTAGTGCATATCAGTTATACATAATTTGAGATAGAATAGACTTTCGAATAAATGACTCTACTCTAAGTCCACAACCAAACAAGGAACAGGAAGTAGAGCAATAGTCATAGATTCTGAGTCTATAATATCTTTAATTATGTATAACCTTGGCGTATGCACTCAGTTATCATAGGCCTACTAATAGAGGTCTTTAGTTTTCACATAAGTTGGTTATAGTATCACCAAATACTCCTATAGTATTTTTAGCTGTTTAGATTCGATTCTTAAAGTATTCTCTGTAGGGTGTAGTTAGGTTGATAGATTTGTTGCCCATTATGACTATCCCCCAGTATATGCAAGTCACTCCTCGGACAGATATAGTTGATCAGGCTATATCCTTCCCAGACTTGATTTACATATACCAAGGCATACCCATAATCTACAACTCCTCTTCTTTTATTTTATGTTCTTCTAGTTATGACACTATATGAGCATGTATGCATGTATTTATACTTTTAATAAAAAAATCATTTATTTTCTAAAAGTATATTTATTTGAAAAATGCACAAATCAGAGACTATTAGTCCCAATTGTGTTTATAGTTTGTATATCTTATGTGGTTTGATATACTTAATTCACTATAAACTGTGCTCTGATACCAATCTGTCACACCCGTTCCTACTGGAAGGAAACTCACCTCGTAACGCTGGCTGCTGAGGTGCTAAATCTGAGACTGTCTGACTGCTGCTCCGGAACTCCCCGGCTACAAATCCCATAAACACTAAATCAAATACTGATAATTAACCTCAGGGTAGAATGACGATTTTACCCCGGTCAAAGTCAACTTCCTGGTCGAAGTCAACTTCCAGTTGACCGGACTCGCCGAGTTGGGCCGCCAACTCGCCGAGTCCCTTTCATCCGTTCAAGTCCTCTACTTGCTTCTACTCGTCGAGTTTGGCAAAGACTCGACGAGTTCTTCTTCGATACATACATCGAGTCTAACTTCATCCGACTCGCCGAGTTGTACGAACAAATCGTCGAGTTCTCCTTCATCATATGAACACGTCCAGTCTGTGACTCGCCGAGTCGTAAGAACAACTCGTCGAGCCTGAAGAACAACTCGCCGAGTTGAAGAACAACTCGCCGAGTCCCAAGCATGCTATTACTATACAGTCGATTCTAATCGATTTCAGTGCTTCCAAAACATAGATCTAAGCTTCTAGGACTGGTTTTACACGTAAAGTTTCCAACTTTACGTGCATGCACAAGGGTATAAGGCTAAAATACCAAAAATCATCAAATACTAAGCACTTAGGGTTTGGAACAAGGCCATGATTGCATAAAGGTGGCTATAATGAGCTCCTGGAGTTCAATAAAGTCCAGATCTAAGGTTTCCATCCAAAGGAAAGTCCATATCTCAAGTTTTGATCATATAAGGCTCCAAGGAAGACATAACAAGCATCAAAGAGGGTCTAATGGAGGAATACACAAGGTAATAACTTTATTACTTGAATGAGAAACAGATGGAAGCTAACTCTTGGATATCCTTTCTCTTCTATGGACCTTCTTTCCTTCATTCTCTTCTAAAGCTTCCAAACTAGCACAAACACACTCAAGCTCAACAATGGGGGCTAGGGTTTACAGGGGAAATGCTCTAAAGGTGCTGGAGGCTGGGGTGGGAGGCTATAATGACGTTTAAATAGGGTACTAACCCTTGAAATTAGGGCTTCATCCAGACAGGCAGACTCGCCGAGTCCCAACATATGGACTCGCCGAGTAGCCAACTTAAATCGCGTGATCATCCCGTCTCTACTCGACGAGTCGGGCTACAGACTCGCCGAGTACCCCTTAAGAAAATGAAAATATCTTTATTAAATCACATACCAGAAATGGGGCGTTACAAAGACCCTCCGGTCTACACATAGATACCACTCTAGGTAATGTATAGTGAAAAGACTCACATCGGGTAACTCGGTTAATCTCGCACACGGATATACTGATCTAGCCCTCGCCTCTAAAAGAAGCTCCAACCTCTGTAGAACTCGGATCTACTCTTGCCCTCCAACTTCTAGCTTCCACCATGGCCTCCTCTTCTTCTTCACCATCACAAAATGGCACTTTCAAGCTTAAGAACACCCACATAAGCTTATAACGGGGCTTTGCTCTCTTAGGGTTTCACTCTCTGAAGTATGGTGGTTGGGGTAAGGTCCATATCATTCCTTTTATAGTCCTCAAGTCTCATTTAGGGTTTTGCATCTGAGCCAGTTACGCCCAGCGTAACTTTGGTACGCCCAGCGTACCTAATTGAGTCCGAGTCCGTAATAAGCGCATGAGTACGCGCAGCGTACTCTTCAGTACGCCCAGCGTACTCGTTTGCAACACTTTTCACTTAGGGGCTAAAGTTGACAGCTTGGAAAAGAAAAAGGGTTAAATAGATGTACTTAAATTTCGGGATGTTACAATTCTCCCCACTTAAATAGATTTCGCCCTCGAAATTGCTTCTTGACCACACATAGCTCGAACCTAACTCGAGAAGCACCACTGAAAAGACCTCATATCCCGCCACTACCTTTCCATGAACGCCTGAGTCCAAACAGGAACTTCCAACTCTGGAATCCAAACCGACCCCTCTGCCGCTAAGATACCCCTTTATGACTTTCTCAAATTCGGGAAATTCTGGTGGCATGGCTCGCCGCCAGACCGGCCACTCATGCTATCACCATGATAATCGCCCCTCGAACATCAAACCCTGATAACTCACTGCTCCTCTGGTTCTCACCAGACAAAATTCAACAATCGGCTATCGATCACTCATACCAATGTACCAACAATCTGGATCACGCCCCAAGGAACGGAAGGGTTCACATCCCACCAGGGCTCATCCACTGAACTGCTATACTAACCCATCCGAACAGTGAATTCTCAACACTCTGTCCTCAGACACAAGAGAATAGTCATGCTCGCTCAGAAGTGTCCTCAGACATAAAAATAACCATAAGCCTCAGCTCCATTTCACATACCTTTTTTTTAACACTGTGCACCAGGTTTGAACTCGACCCAACCGTTGAAACTCCAAGGTCCATTGCATTATCTCAACCGTCTCAATGGTCCCCTTCTCACAATAACTACCTTGGCCCATTGTGACACACAAGTCATGAAGTTCGCCTTACCCCAAGCGAATGCTACACTCCCAACTAAAAGTCGACTCATCCCCGACCTATGTCGTTCACTTCTCATAGCTCCATGCATCTCGCGGTACTTCCCGTACCCTAGTACTGACCTACACAGGTCTAAGACATCAGATGATAAACAATACCCCTCAATATGGAATCCATCTCTGAATCCGACATCTCATTCCACCTACTCAATACACCACTAGAATCAAACTCAACTCAAGAGTCTGGTCTGGCACAGAATTGGAATCACTCGTCCCAACGAAACACTCAACTCGCAACCCATGACCCGCAACCCACGCGTACCTCACTGATCCACTTCCCTTTGGCCACGAAACCACTACTCAATTCAGATTATAATGACTTCTGAACATGGAGACCCCAGTCTCGCCCCTGGTTCGACCCCAGGCTTCCACAAACTCCAATATTAGGGCTACCCATGCCTAAAACTCTTCTGCGTCAAGCTCTGATCAGAGAGCACTTCATCACAACATTCTCTTGCTGACCAGTGGGTACTACGGCTCCCCGCAGTATCACGACGACCTCTCACTGAATA
Organism: Lactuca virosa; assembly: GCF_052849685.1. Classification (NCBI taxonomy): domain Eukaryota; kingdom Viridiplantae; phylum Streptophyta; class Magnoliopsida; order Asterales; family Asteraceae; genus Lactuca; species Lactuca virosa. Next base: position 342,469,236 of record NC_136433.1, read on the forward strand.
GTGAATACTACGGCTCCACGTAGCATCACCACAACCTCTCACTGAATAGTGAGTACCACGGCTCCCCGTAGCATCATCACAACCTCTCACTGAATAGTGAGTACTACGGCTCCCCGTAGCGTCACCACAGCCTCTCACTGAATAGTGAGTACTACGGCTCCCCGTAGCATCACCACAACCTCTCACTGAATAGTGAGTACTACAGCTCCCCGTAGCATCACCACAACCTCTCACTGAATAGTGAGTACTACGGCTCCCCGTAGTCTTACCGCACTTACTCTTACCACTCCACAATCTCATCCTCAGGTTGACATCACACTGCGATCATTAACTCATGCTCTGCGGCCCAGCATAGATAGGTACACACACACCCATCCAGGCTAAGCATCACTACTTCGGACGACCACCGTCGTGACAAAACCTCTTTTTCTCGCTGCAATTCACATTCTCAAATAAATCCATTTGATGTCAATTAGTTGAAGGGCCCCCACCGAAACCATAGACACTCGATACACCACTTGTCATCTCAAACTCAAAACTTAAAATAATCCGAGATTTAGGACATTAAACTCAGATACCCCGGAATACTCCATCTCCTAAATTAAAATACGGAGGAATTGCCAACGACTCAGAACACGAAGATGACAATCCGAAACTTCCTCCTCTATTGCTCAAAACTCATGCAAGAATACTCATAACGACCCTGAAATGGGTTGCCCAATCAACTTCTTCCCTTCCCATACTGCATATAATAGCCCATACTCTGAACCAGAATTCCTCAACCGCCGAACTAACCTCACAAGCCAACCACCTCGAATTCACCATTTTAACCTTGAAGGATTCCTAACCACCACAAGGTCTCCAACCAACGGCCACTTGCTGTGGAGACACTCATCCTTTCTTAAACACGTACCACATGCACTATCTCACTCTGCACCTCTCCTTGACCACCAATAACCCTAGTCTCAGGAATCCGCACTGCAAGCCATCTCTATCCAGTTCTCTAACCGCTCTCGAACAAATCTCTGATCTCCTCAAAAGTACCCGGTTCTCCCCCACTCAGGGTTCGAACCATCACCAATTGGTTCGCCAACAATCTAACCCACAGGCTGTTTTTACCAATAACATCGTACCTACTCCTGGAAGGTGATACGCAATGCTCGATGATCTCCCCGATGGAGGTCAAGAAATTCCAAATACCCTGAATCTCCGATGAAATCCTCAGAAACTTCTCATCATGACTACTTCTAGTCATTCAGAATCTCGTACCATCCCACTACCGGACATCTCAACTGTTCAGTCGTAACCCTAACTCTCAGTCTGAAAATAACGAACTAACATATTTCTCATCCTCAAGTCTTCAACCAACGTTCCATCACGTGGGTTGTAATAAGAGTGGAGTCCTCATTACCACACTCGATACTCATCATAGACAAAAAGAGCCACCGCCCCAATATCCTCTTCTTGATCGTCTGCCGCTGCAGCTAATACATGCCCTACTATGCTCAAATAGGGTGTATCCTTGTCCTTAACCATCTCAGTCCCCGCTGACAACCTGCTCATGCTCTAACATTACCTCTCGGCAGACATACTGCCCAAATACTCTGATGAAAGATCGTAACCAAAGCTACCCCACAGGGCTCACCCCCAACCTTGGAAACCAAAAATCTCAATACCTCTCCTATTTCCCATAGGAACAGAGATAGCACCGCTCAGGTCACAGATAATGACATCTCTACCATCGGCCGGTCGCTCAGCGCAGACCGTATTCTCCCATAATGCACCATCCCTACTCATCCCTGAGTCTTGCGACTCCAACTGGCATCTCACCAACAATCCCTCGGAGCTAACTCGATTTCCCTTTTAAGGGATGCTCCACTAAAACTCGTTCATCATGGCCCTCTGGCCCCATATTCTTTCACATCTGATCTCAGTCTAGACAATCACCACGGAATAACTGGTAGAACCAGTAACACTAACCGCCACGGGTCATGGTACTCGAACCATGTGGCCTCCTCTCGATCTGCTATGAATCATGGTACCCCAACCATGTTACCTCCTCTTAATCTGCTACGAATCATGGTACTCGAACCATGTTCTCTCTTCTCAATCCGCCTCAAATCATGGTACTCGAACCATGACATCACCTCTCGATATGCCACAAATCATGGTACTCGAACCATGACATCACCTCTCGATCTGCTACTTAGATCCTCCGGAATACTTCCTGCATCGAGTATGGGTCATCTGCTTTCAGTAGTACGGGCCCACACTACCTGCCACATCTACCCATACTCTCTACACGGACCATCCCAGAGTTCCTAAGTATTTGCTCAACCTTCTTTATCACTAATTTCCGTCACGCGTGTTCGCTCCTTTGCGAAATATCCTACTCTGTCAGCGTACTCATCTGACTAGGGTCACCCTTTGCTAGGCTCTTCCTAGGTTCTCACACTTCTCTGCCATCAGCTGCTGAAGAACTCCTTATGATGTCACCCTTTGCTAGGCTCTTCCTAGGCTCTTCCTAGGTTCTCACACTTCTCCACAAAGCACGAAGCAAGCAGCATCCGGGCATCAAATAATCTCTACCAACATGTAAAACCACTCTAGGTTATTACCCACTTGCTCTCCGCATACTCAAAGGATATCACCGAACTCAAGCAACTTTACCCCACGCGGGCATCTGACTACTCTCTCAGTAGACTCCTCAAATGCTCATCTAGGTATCTCTCCTAGATTACTCCTCTACTCAGATCCCTCTCTAAAAGGATTCCTGCTGGATACTCATACTCAACACACACTCGAAGGCACATCGCACGTAACAGCAACTCCTAGGCTAAGGCATCACAGATCAGGTCACTCTAGTCCTAAAATATGAAATACCTAGCCTATCTCTAGCATGCATAGGATATCACATAATATCTCATAACACATAATGTAAGGGTATTTTGGGAAATCACCGTTCGGGCGCTGGCTGATCGTACACACTGCTCCGTTTTGATTTTCTCAAAAATCTTTTACTCTTTTAGAAAAATTGTTTCTTTTATAAAAATTTCCTCAAATCCTCAGTTTGAGTTCAGATACACCCGAAGGTGCATCCGAATCCCTCAATCCAAGGCTCTGATACCAACTTGTAACGACGTAAATTTTTAAAACAATTTTTCAATTTTCAAACATAATAAAACTCATATAATATTCTTAAAATCTCATATATCAATGTCATCACCATAAAACATATCCCAGAACCTCAACACTTAATCTTCTGCCAGTGTGTACAAATCATGCCGACGCCTTCCCGCGATCCTCACTGGTACCTGAAACACATAACACACAACACGGTAAGCATAAATGCTTAGTGAGTTCCCCAAAATACCACATACAACACATACGCCACTCAAGGCTACAGTACGACCCTCCGGTCGATGTGTCTCAGCGGGACCCTCCAGTCCCGTAGCTCGTTGGACCATCTGGTCCGGTCATAGCTCGTTGGACCCTTCGGTCCGGTCTATATCGTTGGACCCTTCGGTCCGGTCTATATCGTTGGACCCTCCGGTCCGGTCTATACAACTCATAGCATGCATATATCACATAGCACATAATCTCATACATACACATAGCACACAAGACCCTCCGGTCTACACATAGATACCACTCTAGGTAATATATAGTGAGAAGACTCACCTCGGGTAACTCGGTTAATCTCGCACACGGATATACTGATCTAGCCCCCGCCTCTAAAAGAAGCTCCAACCTCTATAGAACTCGGATCTACTCTTGCCCTCCAACTTCTAGCTTCCACCATGGCCTCCTCTTCTTCTTCACCATCACAAAATGGCACTTTCAAGCTTAAGAACACCTACATAAGCTTATAATGGGGATTTGCTCTCTTAGGGTTTCACTCTCTGAAGTATCGTGGCTGGGGTAAGGTCCATATCATTCCTTTTATAGTCCTCAAGTCTCATTTAGGGTTTTGCATCTGAGCCAGTTACGCCCAGCGTAACTTTGGTACGCCCAACGTACCTAATTGAGTCCTCGTCCATAATAAGCGCATGAGTACGTGCAGCGTACTCTTCAGTACGCCCAGCGTACTCGTTTGCAACACTTTTCACTTAGGGGCTAAACTTGACAGCTTGGAAAAGAAAAAGGGTTAAATAGATGTACTTAAATTTTGGGATGTTACATTATTAAGTTTTAAATGGATTGAAATTCCAAGATCCTTTGGGATTATTGAATTTTTTCAATGGCATGTTTAAATCTCGATTGTGCCCTTCAAGTTTGTGACTGGGATGTCGAGGATCATAAACAAGGTGTGAGTAACCATGCAAATTAGCTTGGTACACCCAATGTTACAACCACCTAATCAATGTGCCGGTTAACCACACACGCTCCATTGATCTATGATTAACATCAAGCTACCCTTTGCGACACACTGTCAATCCCAAATTAGTGTGTCGGTTAACCACACACGCTCCACTAACGACTTAACAAGGTGCAAAGTGCAATTTCATGGGTTAGCACCAAATTCACATTTTTCCTAAGTAACTAAGATTGGGAATTTATAAGTGTTTAGTTACTTATTATTTCATTATACTTTTAATGAAAATTTAAATGTCTTGTCAAACCCGTTCGGCTAACGACCTTCCACCAGTCAAGGAAGCGGTGGGTGAGGGTGGACACCCATTAAACTGCCATTTTATAGGCAGTAACTTTATACCCCTCTTATAGACCGGCTTCGTGAATGAGGCATACTAACGGTAAGACTGACTTTACTCTTATACATATATACAAATATTAAACCTATAATATTATAATAGTAAAAGGGTTGAATTTTAAACTTTTAAAAATCTAGGGTTTGGAACTAAATGTTTCAAAGTGAGACTTTGCATTTACAAATTCCGAAACTTGAGGGCAAGTTTTGAACTATTCAAAACTTTTTGGTATCCATAACTTATGAGTTTAATATAGGATTTATAAAAAGACTCTTGACACTCTATAACTTGAGGACAAGTTATGGAGTTCATAAAAAACATTTATGTAAAAGACTCTTCAAGTTCCCTAACTTGAGGACAAGTTATGGAAGACTTTAAAGCATTTAAGATGACATTAAAAATGAGACCTTTCATTTTCCATAACTTGAGGACAAGTTATGGATTTCACCAAAAACAATTAGATCAAAAAATCCAACTAACAAAATCAAACAATTTGCTTATGATCTAATTAACTCATAAGTTAAGATAATTCATATCAAACAAGTTTCAAGAAATTAGCCTAATCATATAAACTAATACAAATCATGAAACTTTGATAATTATCTTTTATTTTGGATGAGAATCATCATTACCATATCAACAAAATCATATTTTATGAACTAAAACATATTGTGGTAATGATTTTAATCCAAAACAGGACAAAAAAACTCAAAAATCTGCTGTCTGGACAGCCAACTCGTCGAGCCCCTTACTGCACTCGATGAGTCCATGACAAAACTCATCCTACTCGTCGAGTTCAAGCTTGGACTCGTCGAGTAGGGCTGTCAGACAGATTTTTTCAGCTTTAAAAATAACACATTTGCATCAAGTATAATGGAAAACAATCATAGACTCTGATACCACTGAAGGGTTTTGGTATAATACAACATCCTATGGTGCACATACAACCTTAAATGCTTCGGATCTATGTTTTCTCTAATTATACATGCAATATTGTTTCCAAAGCATTAAGCCTACAACTAGCATGCAAATGACATAATCAACATAAAAGAGAGTTATAGAGTTACCTCTTTGTTGTAGCTTGTAGAACTTCTTGAGATTGGCCTTTAAGAACTTAGTGCCCCAAGTGTTGCACCTCAAATGGAATCACAACGCACCTAGAACAAAGAATGACTTTTGAGAGAGTTTCTTCCACTCAAATCGGCTATAGTGACTCCAAGAACACTAGTATACCATTTTGGATGCTAAGGGGCTTCTTATATAGTGTGGCAAGATTAGGGTTACACCATGTAAACCCTAATGGGTATGACCTTCCATATTCCTTAGGCTCCATTGGTTTAAACCTCCATGGATCATGCATGGATTGTAACATTGGTTTAGCCCAACCTAAAGAATCATGGATCATTGACCCATACCATAAGAATGAATGATTTACCAAATCAATCCCCATATATTTAATTAGTCTCTTTTTTATCACAAAATTAATTCCAAATTAATTCTTGATCAATACTAATTAAATAAGATGATTTCATATTAATATATTAGAACTTATAATATATTAACAAATCATAAATAAACTTTTCTCAAAAGTCCATCCTATCAAATTGTCCTGGTGATATGCAACACAAATGAACCATGCTACTCTCGGGTCAATTACATACCAATTATAGTTATGGGCTTAGACACCTAATCCAACAAGAGCACCTTCGGAAAAGGAAGGCGGAGGCTGGGCAGACGAATGGGGTTTCGGTGAAGAAATCCAAGGGATTCGACTCGAGGTCAAAGGGCCAGCAGGGTCGGAGCCGCTGAGGGAAATGCGAAAAGCCACACGAGGGAGTTTGCAGAGCTGAGGGATCGGGCTGCTTTAAGTGCGGCAAGATTGGGCACTTCAGCAAGGATTATACTGCCCCTATTCCCGCTGTTCAGACATCAGACATGCTTTGTTTTCACTGCAACCAGTGAGGCCATAAAAAGGCCAACTGCTCGAGATTGGTATCAGGAGCGCCAGGGCCAGAAACCCTACGGATTACAGATGGCTGACAGGGCAAGCCAGATGCTCCCGTGGTGAGGAGCCGAGCCTTCCAGTTGACGGCCGAGGAGGCGCGTATCGCACCAGATGTGGTGACCGGTATGTTTTCTTTTCCGTAACTTTTATTATATGTCAGTTTTGATATTTATATTCTATGTGTTTTGTTTAGGATCGTTCCATGTGAACGACATCCCAATACATGTGTTATTTGACTCGGGAGCTACCCGATCTTTCGTTTCTCTTGCACTCAGCAAGAAGTTTGTCGAGTCTACGAGCATGTTGGATTGTCCTTTATAGGTTGAGATTGCGGAAGATTGACCCTTTTGGGCATCAGAGGTTTATAGAGATTGTGTCCTGAGGATGTATGACGAGCGTTATCTCGTGGATTTGGTTCCCATTCCTTTACGTGGGAACAAGGTCATCATAGGCATGGATTGGTTGAGCCCTAATGGGGTGGGGATCGTGTGAGAACAAGATCTATCTGATGCGCATGGACAAGGTTTGAGAACTCAAACCTGGAGTGAATGCTTAAGATCAATGTCTGCTTGCTAATAATTGTTCAAGTCAAGTCTGGAGAGACCAGTCAAGTCTTAGATAATGTATTCAACAAATGATCAAAACATAAATGATGATTGAGAATAAATGATCAAGGTAAAGCTAATAAATGAAGAACAAGAAGAATGTTTTGAATGAACTTAGTGCAAATGCCAAAAGTGAGTAAAAAGATCCGTAGTTGACTTGTATTGAATACTCCTATAAATAGGAGTGAAGGTTACATCGAATTAACTAGAGCACTTACATAGGACTGGACAAAGAAATGTTTCTGACATTCTGATTGTCTAAATACAACAAAAGACTAAGTCCTATGAAAAGTCACATCAATACAAAGACAGATACAATAAATGTATAAAGACAAAATAAGGTAACTCCGGATCATCAACCATTCCGGACATGAAAGTCATTCCGGAATGTCTTCAACTTCATATCTTCTTCTCATTTGGTCCGGACAGATTTCAGACCACTCTTCACCACTGACTCTGGAACATTCACTCCGGAACACAAGTACTTCGGAACCTGACTTAGGATTGCTAGAGGTTCACTTTCAGGTTCCAACAATCTCCCCCTAAGTGAACTTAGCAATCCATACATTTATGCTGATTCTTCTTTGATGAATGTGAAGGCCCGGAACAACCATTCTCTAACTTCAATGTACCAAGTCAATTGACTTAAAAACTTTGCCTTGACCTGTTCCGGAGCATCAGACTTGGACCCACGAGATATGAACTTCTTCAGAGCTTTGGTCGGAACTAGATGTTTGTCAAGGACTCGGAAGAAGTCCTTCTTGTTTGTCTTCCTGGTTGTGTAGACAAACCCTAGAACCGGTTCTTCAATAGGACCATCTGCAAGAATTTCAGCTTCCGGAAGAACAAAGTCGATTTTGGCAACAAATTGTTCAGTTCCGTATAGGTGTGCAAGCTCAACATCGCGTCGGCAAAATTCCGCAACATAATCTTTCAGGAAGCTCAGAGTAGCATGGTAAGCTCCCATACTGATGTCATCCTTTTGATTTTCTCTGAAGTAGGCAGATAAGGTGAGGATTTCATTGGGATTCATGGAGGGAAAGTCAGCATCAGTAACAGTTCGGGGTGTTGGCTTGTTTCGGAGGAGGTGAAAGCGGAAAAGAGGACAGTTGAGATCAAATTTCATCAATTTTTTTTTCGAAACCCTCAACTTTGGTAATTCTCTTCCTCGTCCACACTTCTTTGAGAGGTTGTGCGTGCTTAGAGTAGAAAGTTTTGAGTCTTTCTCGCTCAGTCCGGATAATCACTTCCGGATCATCAGTTGGGTGAAAGCAAATTTGGTGTAGAATTTGCTGTAAGGAGAGAGAGGAAGATCCAGCTGATCGGAGTCATTGGTAGGAACTTCATTGTGGAAGCACGAAATGATTTCTTGAGCCTGGAGAATGCCTTCACGGCAAAGAGGAGAGATGCCACGCATCAGATCAGGATTATGTTTAAGAGCTTGAATCCGAATGCTGTCCTCTAATGCCTTGTTGATTTGTTCCTGAGACCATCCATGAATTTGCTTTGGAGGAGGTCCGGAATGACAGGCTTGTTGCTCAGCAGTCATAGGTTACTTCCCTTTGTCTCTCTGTAGAGCAGATAAAACAAGCTTCATGTTTTCATCGATCGTAAATTCCGGAGTGGGAATTGGAAGAGGTTCTTCCGGAATTTCATCAGGGATCCGGAGAGGAGAACCCTGGTCGATCGAAGCAATCTTTGGGTCCGGAATGGGGGGCTGCATGGAAGGCGTGGCTCGAAAGGCTTGAGCAGTTACAAAGGATTTTGCTTTAGCCATTTGAATGCCCATCCGGAGAGCATCAGGAAGAGAGGATGGCCAGGAAACAGCAGACCAGATTCTCTTTTGCTCTTCTGTCATTTCCTTAGGAAGGGTCAACTTAGGAGCTTGAAGACCAAGAACTCTCTTAGGAGATTTATCCGGAATATATTCGTCTTCATCTTCACTTCCTTTTTCTTCTCCGGAGTTCCCTAGCATTCCGGAGACGATTTGAACTTCTTCGGAATCTAGGTCTTCATCTCGGAGTGTAAATTCCGAGGCTGGTTTCCAAGGTTGGTTTGGGCCTTCTCCCCCTCTTGTATCGGTGGACTTTGGAACCGGTGCAAGTACCAAAGTGTTCTGGAGAGCATCAAATTTTGTGATGACTTTCTAAAGCCCTGTGTTGAGTTGAAGAGTGAGGGTGTCGTAGGCTTCGGACGTGGGAGCTTGAGCAGAGAGGTGATCAAACAAATGACTGAGAATAGCTATCATCTCATCAAACTTCCGATTCGGAACATCAATGATGTTCCAAGTGGAGCGAAGAAGCTTGATGAGGACTTGTTGAATGATCATGTCTATTTCATCCTTCCTCTTGATCTCCTTCTCCATTCTTTGAATCTGTTTCTCATGACGAACATGGGTCTGCTTAATTAGGTCGTTGGTAGCAGCCACCAAGTCGTCATGGACTTTCAGCATGGAAGTAATGGTGTTGAGATAGTGATCAACCAGAATGTCGTATTTGGTGTCAACTTCTTCCATTGTGTGCTTGAGCCGGAGAGAGATTAATTGATCTAGGTGAGCTTCTCTTTCAGCAACAGATGGTCCTGACTGCTGGGATATTGACTGAAGAATGGCATTAAGTTTGGAGTCAAGTCCAGAGACTTTTTGATCCATTTTATTATTGAGCTCGGTGACGGAGGTTTCAATGGATAAAACCTTCTTCATGGTATGCGTAACATTGGTTTGCATATCAAGGAGAGCAAAGGGATCGATGTAGTTACCTGCGGAAGATCCAGATTCAGAATTGGAATGAGGAGATTTAGCTTGATGAGAAGAGGGATCAATGGATGGACCAGGCTTTGTTGCAGCATCATCTTCCTGTATCTTGTGATTGGAGTTGGAGGCACCATCCGGAGTCGTTGAGGAGGAGGATCCGAAGTCATAGGCAGACATGGATACGGATGCCCTTGATTGAAAGCGAACTGAAGGTATGAAGTTTGTGTCAGGAACAGTTTTTGCTTCATCATCCAGCATGACTTCTTCGGAGAGCTCTTCATCCGGATTGGTTTGGAAAACGCTTTGGAGAGTAGTAACATGTGGCAGTTCAGAAGTGAGTTTGTTGGCTGCATCATCATCAGTGGGAGGAACATAAGGCATATTGCTTTGGATGGCCTTGTTCCTCATGAAGATAAGAGTGGACTCCACTTGAGCTCTGGTAAGATCCGGACGTTTTGATGCGGCCATGTTAACAAAATCTTCCCATTGGGGATCATTAGCACCTGGTCTTCCTATACGCCTTCCGGGTATCAGACCAGTTGAGGCTTCCGGAGTTGGAGAGACTGCTCCAGCTCCGGAAAGCTTAGGGTCCGGAACAGGGGTTCCGGAGTGTGTGCTAGTGATAGAAACAATAGGGATATCAAATGTGATTCGTGCGTGTGTTCCAGGGGGCTGCAAGGAACTATTGTCAACACCGGCATCACCTTTTTGGGAAGGTGAGGGTGGATTATGTGGAGACTCCCCGTGAGTGTGTGCATGTGATTTTGAAGCATCGAGGGGTACCTCAGATGAGTGGGCAGGTGGGGTGTTTGGACGGCCAAAGTCAGCCTTAATGTCATGAGCATCTTCCTTTGGAGAGGAAGAGCTGACTTTGGTTCTCTTTTTAGGCTTTGGCTTGGTGGGAGAACCCTTGCGTTTGGCAGCTTTCTTAACCTTAGGTCCGGATGTGGTAGGTTTGGCCTCTTCCGAAGTGGGCTCAACTGAGACTGGGGCAGGTTGTCTTGGGTCAAACACAACCGAAGTCTCTAAGTGTTGTTTTAAATAAATGGAATCGGAAGGAATAAGGGCCAACATGTGGTCCGGAAGTCGTCTGACCGGACCAAAAGAAGATTGGTCCGGAATGCGATAAGACTTAACAACTTTGAAAGTGACACATACCTCTGGAGGATCAGAGGAGACTGGAATTGGTTCGTTAAGGTCATTGAAGATTTGTTGAAGCGTCAGTGCCCAAAATCTAGGGCTCGAAATCTCGTTCTCCTTTCTTTTGGTGGCAAATTTGCAAAAATATTGCCACAGAACTTCCGGAAGATCCACTGCATTTTCCCTTCCGGAGTAGATGCTGAAGATGATGTTGAGCCAGTCTTTGCTAAGCGTATCTGTTCCTCCATGCTTTCCGGACAGCCCTCTGATGACGAAGTGCGTTAGCACGGTCCAGAGTCCGGAGACAACAGTTTTCTTGAAGTCCTTAGCCCGATAATCTTGAGTATACCCAATGTAGTTCAAAAACGTCTGAAACTCTTCAGTCGTTGGTTCTTGGACCTTGAAACCCCTTGGGTTTGCTTTCACATCGATCGCCTTAAGGAAGGTCGATTTGTAGATTGGAATGGTTCTGTCAATGTGCTTGGTCATTGAGTGCTGAATTGGATTGTGGGAAATTGCAATAGCACTTTGAGAGTCACAATAGATAGGAATGCGTTGAAAGCGATAACCATAATCCAAGAGTTGAGATTTCATCCACAGAACCTGAGATGTACAGCTGGCAGCAACAATGTATTCGGCTTCGGCTGTAGAGAGTGCAATGCAGTTCTGTTTCTTGGATGACCAACTGACCAAACGACCACCTAAGAATTGACAGCCACCTGGAGTGCTTTTTCTATCAAGTTGAAGACCACCACAGTTTGAATCTGAATAGGCTTGAAGAAGGAAGCCTCATTTGCTGGGTACCAGATTCCGAGACTCTTGGTACCTTTAAGGTATCGGAAAATTTGTTTTACAGCCAAAAGATAAGACATCTTTGGGTTGACTTGAAATCTGGCACATAGGCATGTAGAAAACATAATATTCGGACGACTTGCTGTGAGATAGAGTAGGGATCCAATCATTCCGCGACATTTCTTTTCATCAACAGGAACACCCGAAGGGTCGGCAAAGATCTTGTGTCCGAAGCCCATTGGTACCTTGGCAGAGGCACAGGTGTCCATTGAGTATTTCTTGAGGAGTTCCGAAATGTACTTCTCTTGGTGAATGAAAATTCCTCTGTTAGTCTGTTTGACTTGAAGGCCAAGAAAGAAGCTTAACTCCCGATTCATGCTCATTTGAAATCGATTGACCATAAGTTTAGCAAAGTCAGCAACCATAGATGAATCCGTAGATCCAAAAATGATGTCGTCCACATAAATTTGTACCAGCATGAGATGCTTTCCATTTGATCTTCGGAATAGGGTTGGGTCTAGAATTCCTCTTTGAAAACCGAAGCGTTTGAGAAAATCAGTGAGTGTCTCGTACCATGCGCGAGGAGCCTGCTTGAGTCCACAGATAGCCTTCCGGAGTTTATAACAATAGTTCGGAAAGGAGAGATTAATAAATCCGGGGGGCTGTTGAAGGTACACTTTAGTGTCAAGTTCATCGTTAAGAAAGGCACTCTTAACATCTATTTGGTAAACTTTGAAGCCTTTATGAGCAGCATAAGCAAGAAAGATTCTGATGGCTTCAAGACGTGCAACAGGAGCAAAGGTCTCATCGTAGTCGCGCCCTTCGATCTGTGTAAATCCTTTTGCCACCAATCTTGCTTTATTTCGAATAATAACTCCAGCGTCATCTAGCTTGTTGCGAAATACCCATCTCGTACCGACAATGGGATGATTCTGAGGAGGAGTCACGAGAGTCCAAACTTCATTTCGGTCAAATTCTGCCAGTTCTTCTTGCATGGCTGTAATCCAGTCAACATGCTCCAATGCGTCCTTAATGGATTTGGGTTCAACCATGGATATAAATGCTGAGAAATGACATTCATTTTGGACACTTGTAGAAGAGCGAGTCTGTACACCAGCATTGGGGTTTCCGATTACTTGGTTTGGAGGATGATCCTTTGTCCAAACATGTAATCATGGGAGTTCTTGTGCAGCCGTCGATCCGATATCAACAGTGGAATTGATTTGCTCCCCCTGAATGATTTGAATGTTAGGATGATGCTCCCCCTGAACTTCTGAACCAGAGAGATTGACATCATCATCAGAAGGGAACTCAAAGAAGTTTTCATTTTCATCAATGTTGAGAGGACTAGAGTCATCGAAATCAGCAGTTGTATCTTGGAAGCCATCCACATTTGATTCAAGAGAGGGATTAGCATTCTCCCCCTTAACCTGAGAAGGTTGAAATGGTTCGGAATCAAATGGAGGGAGACTTGGGATCGGACCGGAAACATTTTGTGAGACTGGAGCTTCCGAAGTAGGGATTGGAATAAGAGTTGGTCGTGATCGAGATTCGGAATCAAGAGCGGTTTCAGAAGGACCAAAGAGAGTTTCAAAATCAACTTCAAGAATTGTTTGGGGATTCGGACATCCTGGCGGAGGAGCATCAGACTCCATAATGTGAGTTGTAATCTGAGTGGGGCCAGAATTCCGAACGAAGTTGTCATCGAAAGTAATGTCAAAGCTTTCTTCCAGAACACGAGTTCTCCGGTTAAGAACTCTGTAAGCTTTCGATTTTGAGGAGTACCCAAGGAAGTTGGCTTCATCAGCTTTAGGTTGGAACTTGGTAAGCTGATCACGGTTGTTCTTGATGAAGCATCTGCATCCGAAGACATGCAAAAATGAGATTGTTGGCTTCCGACCATTCATTGCTTCGTACGGTGTCATGTTGAGGCGTTGATTGATGATACTCCGATTTTAAGTGAAGCAAGCAGTGGATACGGCTTCAGCCCAAAGATAGAGTGGTAGATTTGCGATGTTCAGCATGGATCGAGCAGCTTCAACAAGAGTTCTATTGCGTCTTTCGACTACACTGTTTCTACAGTGGATGGTCCACAAAGATCAATGTGTAGAAGCTCCAATGGTTCCGAAATGGATTTTTCAATGATAACAGGATGACCCTTCTTCGATTGCTTACCACACTCACAAGCAGCACACAAATGATCATTTTCGAATTTGAGAAGAGGTAAACCTCTCACCATTTCGCCTGATACAAGATCATTCATGTACCGAAAGTTTAGATGAGCGAGCCTTCGGTGCCATAACCAACTGACGTCAGGAACAACTTTGGAGAGAAGGCAGATTTGCTGTTTGCCAATAATCATGTTGATGTTGAGCGGGTACATGTTCTTGTTGCGAAGCGACATGATTAAACACTCTTTCCGGTCTTCAGTCATTACATAGCTGTAGTTTTTGTAGAATTCCACACGTCGATTTGAATCAGTGAGCTGAGCAACACTTATCAAATTATGTTTTAGATCAGCTAGATAAGCCACATGTGAAATATAGAAGTTTCCATTGGTGAGAGTCCCATAACCACAAATTTGAGAGTTGGAGTTGTTGCCATACGTCACGTAACCAACATTTGGAGAAAGCTTTAAATCTCGCAGAAAATCTTTCTGCCCAGTCATGTGCATGGAGCAAGCACTATCAATATACCATATTGTTTCTTGCTCCGAAGCACAAAGTGCCTGCAAAATTAGTGAGTAATGGATTTTTTAGGCTCCGAATTAGACTTTGGGACGTAGGCACGGGCTTTGGACTTTGATTGTGACTTAGAAACAACTTTGTGTTTATGGGTGGTATTCTTTGAATTCTTTAGAAACAGACAGAAAGCTAATGTCTTTTCATCTATCCAGTAGTCATATTCAATGACTTGGAGTTTCAGAATGGTTTGCTTCAAACCTTTGACTTCTGGAGTGTTGGTAACATTTGTAACCTCCGGAATTGTTGTTTCATCAATGGGAGTTTTGACTTTCCACACAAGATTTTTCCTTGAAGATTTTGAAAAAGATGTTTTGTTTGCATTTGTGGATTTTCTTGATGACACACTGGTTTTTGAAAGATTTGGTTTAAAAATTGTGCCATCAGATTTTGCAAAAAAAAAACAGATGAAACAGTTTGAGGTTCTGGTGAGGTGTTTCGAATGGTCTTGGTAGTTACATGAGATTGAGGCTTAGTAGAGCTGATGACTTTCTTAGGTTCGACACGACTAAGAGGTTCGGAAGGTCTTTTGAGGATTTTAGTGGGAACAAAGGAGTTTTGACTATTGGTTGATGCATGAGAATTCCGGGATGAACTTGGTTTAGAACTTGCAATGAACCTGGAATTTTGTCTAGTCTTAACTTCCTTTTTATATGCATTTCAAGCTTCTAATTTGGGATCTACAATATCCTTCCTATTCAGCATTGGTTTTCTCTTAGTGTCAGACAAGGATTTTGAGGTTTGTCCTGCGGATGGATTACTAAACTCAGGAGTAATGGGAACCAACTTAGTTTTTGAGACAATTAAGGAATCCGATTTGCAAGAATCAGAGGAGACACAACTTGATTTTTCAACTTCATCATCTAAGGATGCCCATATAACCTCAGAGTTATCAGTTTCAGTTGTCAGTGAAGGAATTTCTTCAACTACAAAGTTGTTTGTATGATTACTTCTAGGAACATAATCTATGCAATTTGGAAGACTATAATGAAATACCGTGGTCCGATTTAGGTCCAGGTTTATCAGAGACAGAAGAGGCGTGGAATCAGGACACTTGACAACTATTGGTTTGAACTCAAGAAGTAGGGACTCAAAATGGTATGTAGTCTCAGGAAGTGGAGACAAGGGAGAAACAGGGGTGTCTGAATGTTTGATATTCGGAACCTCTCCCATGAATGTCAAATTTTGCAATTCCTTCAAGGGACTAACAATTGGTTTTGGAAACTCGCTTCTGAGACCAGGGGCTTTAGACCATGGATGACGAAAATTATGAGTCATCCGAATGTCCGCTTCAAGCATGTCTACAGAATTATGCAAAGCATCTATTTTTGCATTGAGACGTTTGTTATCAGCAATTAAAACATTTCGTTCAGAATAGGTGATTTCACATTTATCTTTCAAAATGATGCATTCATCGTTTGACATTACAAGCTCATGCTCTAAAGACTCAATTTTCAATTTTTTATCCTCAAAACGTAACCTAAGACGATTTAGTTCACAGTCCTTCTTCTCACTGGCTTCTATGACAGACTCATAGGCTTTATAAATGGTGCTCATATTTGTTTGGATTTGGGTCAGATAAGGTTCACAAAGAGATAAATCAAAATTATTATCAGAGATCATAGATTTTACCTGCTGAACGATGCTTCAACCGGGTGGATCATTGGTGGCCATGTAGCATTAGTGAGGTTCAGCAACATCATCTTCATCTTCTGACCCAGAAGACCAATATCCTTCATCACATTCAACCGTTTGTCTTGCCATCAGACACATGTTCCTTCCAGTTCCCATGTCATCATCATCACCGGATGACCAATACCCTTCAACATCTCTCGAAACCATTGTTACAAAGGCTTTTTCGCTTTCAGCCATTTCTTGTGCTCTTCGGACGTAGCAAGCAGAATCCTTGATTTTTGGTTTCCGCGGAGCATCATCCAGGCAATCTTTAGCAAAATGGTTTGCATGTCCACACTTATGACACACAATTTTTGGTTTGTCCGATTTGGAACTCTGAGAGGGCTCCGGAGTTGAGTTTGGTTTAGTGATGTTTGGTTTGTATGCGGGAGGGTTTTCGGAAGTTGGTTTAGGTTCCGGAGCTGAGTATGATTGAGGATTGTTATGGTGAGGAGCATTGAATCGGTTTTGGTATGGTTTGTAAGAAGAATTGAAAGGACGTTTGTATTTCATTGAGAGTAAGGTGAACTCCTGTTGAAAACGGAGTTCAGAGTCCATGGCTTCAGAATCATCAGCAGGATAGATTTGTGTGGGTAAAATGGGTGCGGATGTTTGAACAGATCGAACAATGGGTTTGAAGGGATCCGAAGTAGATGAGTTTAGAATGGTTGATTCGAAAGAATTGATAAGAGCAAGAGGACCTCCGGAGAGTTCCCTTATGGTTTGAGCAACATTGGACTCATGTCCTTGAATTTTATCAAAAAGTTGATAGAGCTTCAACTTTTTCAAGGAGCCATTGCTTTGGAGACAAGATTTTACATTTCCCCATCCTTTACCCAGACTGTTTATGAATTTGAGATTGTACTCCAAAGGAGTTCGGACAATCCCATGAGCAGTCATGTTGTTGACAATGATTCGGTAACGGTTGGAGGATGAGGCCACTAATTCACCAGGAGTGGTAGTGAAGGTGTCAAAGTCGTTGACAACTGAGGTAAGGCGCTTGTCTTTCATATTTTCCGATCCTTCAATTAGATCCTGAAGAGTGTCCCAAATCTCTTTGGCTGATTTGCACAACTTGATGTACTCGAAGAATGAAGGAGGAACACCAAACACCATTTTTGAGAAGGCAACTTGATCAGCATGAAGCTTCTCGATATCATCTGCAGTAAGAGGAGCTGGGCGAGTTTCATCTTCTCTCATGAGCTGAGCAACTACATCTCTTACAATTGTTCTTACAGGAATATGTGGACCTTTTGTGACGGATCTCTAGATTTCTTCACCTTTATCTTTGGCAAGTAAAAATCTTTCCATTCTAACTTTCCAGTGATCATATTCTTCCACAACTAGTAATGGGGCACGAGTAGGGCCACCCACACTATTTGCGATTTGCATTGAAATCATTTGCTAAGGATTAGAAACAGCCATTGAAGTTAAGATATCTTCAAGATAAAGTGGTATATAGAAGAACTTTTATCCTTGACACATAAATGGTTGAAATACCAAGGTAATTTCAAACCAACTATAATCTGATCTTTATGGATTCAAAGGAGAACCACTCAAGCTTTGATACCAATTGTGAGAACAATATCTATCTGATGCGCAGGGACAAGGTTTGAGAACTCAAACCTTGAGTGAATGCTTAAGATCAATGTCTGCTTGCTAATAATTGTTCAAGTCAAGTCTTAGATAATGTATTCAACAAATAATCAAGACATAAATGATGATTGAGAATAAATGATCAAGGTAAAGCTAATAAATGAAGAACAAGAATAATGTTTTGAATGAACTTAGTGCAAATGCCAAAAGTGAGTAAAACGATCCGTAGTTGACTTGTATTGAATACTCCTATAAATAGGAGTGAAGGTTACATCGAATTAACTAGAGCACTTACATAGGACTAGACAAAAGAAATGTTTCTGACATTCTGATTGTCTAAATACAACAAAAGACTAAGTCCTATGAAAAGTCACATCAATACAAAGACAAATACAATAAATGTATAAAGACAAAATAAGGTAACTCCGGATAATCAACCATTCCGGACATGAAAGTCATTCCGGAATGTCTTCAACTTCATATCTTCTTCTCATTTGGTCCGGACAGATTCCGGACCACTCTTCACCACTGACTCCAGAACATTCACTCCGGAACACAAGTACTTTGGAACCTGACTTAGGATTGCTAGAGGTTCACTTTCAGGTTCCAACAGATCGACTTTGAGCAGCAGTTGGTTCGGGTCAGGACCCCAAGTGGGGGAGAGCTGGTGATCCAGGGTGAGAGATCGCAGCGTGGACTGATTATGTGTTCAGTAGTGAGAGCCAGATGCTACCTTCATCAGGGATGTACAGGTTTTGTCGCCTACGTTATGGATACCCGAGAGAAGGGTAAGGCGATTGTGAGCGATGTGCCAGTTGTGCGGGAGTATCCGGATGTGTTCCCGGAGGATTTTCCTGGGATACCTCCGGAGAGACAGGTGGAGTTCAGGATTGACCTAGTTCTGGGTGTTGCTCCGATAGCCAAGGCACCGTATAGGTTGGCTCCTCTCGATATGCATGAGTTGTCTACACTGTTGCAGGAGCTGTTAGACAAGGGATTTATCAGGCCGAGCAATTCACATTGGGGATCCCCGATTCTGTTTGTGAAGAAGAAGGACGGGTCTCACCGGATGTGTATAGACTACCGGGAGTTGAATAAGGTAACGATGAAGAACCGTTACCCACTCCCAAGGATTGAAGATCTCTTCGACCAGTTTCAGGAGTCATCTTGGTTTTCCAAGATCGATTTGTGTTTAGGATATCACCAGATGAGAGCTAGAGATGAGGATATACAGAATACTGCTTTCCGGACTCGCTATGACCACTATGAGTTCGTGGTGATGCCATTTGAGCTCACCAATGCTCCTGCCGCGTTCATGGATCTCATGAACCGCATATTCAGACCGATGCAGGATCGGTCTGTGATAGTCTTCATTGATGATATCTTGGTTTATTCCAAGACGTAGGAGCAACACGAGGAGCACTTGAGGGAGGTGCTAGAGATAATGAGGAGGGAGAGACTTTTCAAAAAGTTCTCCAAGTGCGAGTTTTGGTTAC
This sequence comes from Lactuca virosa, assembly GCF_052849685.1. Taxonomy (NCBI): domain Eukaryota; kingdom Viridiplantae; phylum Streptophyta; class Magnoliopsida; order Asterales; family Asteraceae; genus Lactuca; species Lactuca virosa. The sequence continues at coordinate 342,488,746 of NC_136433.1, forward strand.
GCGAGGTGCAGTTTTTGGGGCACCTCGTCAACCAGAGCGGTATACTGGTCGATCCGGCCAAGGTCGAGGACGTGATGAGATGGGAGGTTCTGAGGTTTCCATCCAAGATTCGGAGCTTCCTCGGTTTAGCATGCTATTACCAGAGATTCATTCAGGATTTCTCCAAGATAGCGGTACCGTTGACCCGACTGACCAAGAAGTTGGTGACTTTCCGCTGGGGGCTTGAGCAGCAGGCGGCCTTCGATACTTTGAGACAGAGATTGTGCGAGGCACCGATATTGACTCTTCCAGAGGGAGTCGAGTATTTTGTAGTATACTGTGACGCGTCCATCTCAGGTTTGGGTGCAGTATTGATGTAGACGGGGTATGTCATCGCTTACGCCTCGAGGCAGTTGAAGCCTCACGAGGCGAACTATCCGACGCACAACCTGGAGTTGAGGGCAGTTGTTTTTGTTGGATTAGGTATCTAAGCCCATAACTATAATTGGTATGTACTTGACCTGATAGTAGCATGGTCCTTTTGGGTTGCCTTCACCATAACAATTTGATAGGATGAATTATGGAGAAAGAGGTTAATTATGATTTATTAATATATTATAGGAATAATATATTAATTGAGAACTCATATTATTTAATTAGTATTGATCAGAAATTAATTTGGAATTAATTTGGTGATCAAAAGAGACTAATTGAATTAAGGGGACTGGTATTGCAATTATCTAATAGTTGCAAAGTTGGGCTTCTGGATCCCTAAGAAGGGATAGGCGAAATCTATGTGTTGCCCACATAGAATTCGTCCATAAGTGGATTCTGGAAGGATCTAATGGGTTGCTTAAGGCCTAATCAGAGAATTAGAGTACCAGTCAGAAATCCTAGCAGCTCAGCTATATAAGGAACCCCTAGGACTCCTAATTTCGGCCACTTGATCCCAAGAGGAACCCTAGCCAAATTTTAGAGCCTTCCCACCTCTCTCATAATCCTCCATTGCTACTTGGTGTACGTGACTCACTAGAGGTGCAACATTTGAGGCAAAAAGCCCTTGAAGGTCAAGATCTACAAGCTACAAGTAAAAGGTATTATTCTAACTTTTTTTTATGTTACAAATCTCGAAAATTGTATGCTAGTTAGGGTTTATGCTTTGGATGATTAGTATTGCATGTATAACTTGAGAAAAACCTAGATCCAAAGCATTAGGGTTGCATGTACACCATAGAAATGTTGTAGTGCTCTAAACCCATCAGTGGTATCAGAGCTTAGGGTGCTTTTTCTTTTATATGATGCAGTTGTAATGTTTTCAAAGCTGGAAAAAAGTTTTTGTTTTTTGTTCTGTCTGATTCCACGACATGGCAAAGCCTACCACGACGTGGAATCGGATCTGATGGTAAATTTTGGGATTTTGGCTTAAATTAGATAAGGATGGTTAGCATAAGTTGTTTTACTAATTAAAAATCTGATTTTTCTAATATTGTAATGAATATCGTAATCTAATTAGAAGGCAATGGTCAAAATTTAAGATAATTACTAGATTATATGATAAACTAATTATTTGTAAATTTTGAATTGTATTTATGTTGCAAAAATAAAATTGGATTAGGTCAAATTTATATAATGGTAAATTTATATGATTATATTATTTTATTTTAAATTTGATCTAGAAGGTTTTGAAAAGTTTCAAAACTTGCCCTCAAGTTATGGAATTTAAAATTTGATTAAAAGGTTTTAATTTTGAAATATTAAATTCTAAACCCTAGTGTTTTAAAAAGTTTAAACCACAACCCTTATACTTATATAATATTAAAAGCTTAATACTTATATATATATATATATATATATATATATATATATATATGTATAAGATTAGTCAGTCTTACCGTTAGTAGGTCTCATTCACGAAGCCGATCTATAAGGGGGGTATAAGGAAACTGCCTATAAAATGGCGGTTAAATGGGTGTCCACTCTCACCCACCGCTTCCTTGATTGGTGGAGGGTCGTTAGCCGAACAGGTAGGATAGGACATTTAATTCCTCATTAATAAGTATAATGATTATAATAAAGTAACTAAATGTTTTCAAAAATTCCCAATTTTAGTTACTTGAGGAAAAAATGTGAAAATGATGCTATTCCATGGAATTGCACTTTGCACCTTGCCAAGTCATTAGTGGAGCGTGTGTGGTTAACCGTCACACTAACTTGGACTAACAAGGGTGGCAAAGGGTAGCTCGATGTTTATCATAGATCAATGGAGCGTGTGTGGTTAACCGGCACATTGATTAGGTCATAAATGAGATCGAGAGTACCAAGCATATTTGCATGGTTATTCACACCTTGTTTGTGATCCTCGGTATCTCAGTCACAAACCTGAAGGGCATAATCGAGATTAAACATGCCATTGAAAAGTTCAATGAATCTCAAAGAATCTAGGAATTTCAATTCATTTAAAAAGTAATGTTCATTTTCGTTTTTCATGGTGGAAATTGGTAAATCGTCATTTACCTACCTTCAAATATTTTGCAATTGGACTACGACATCCCTCTTCCGAATTGTAGAATATTGTGTTGGGTCTTAGCCTTAATATTTCATTTGGGTGTTATCTTAAGGATTCTTATCTAATCTAAACTTTGTCTCTTTTCTTTTTTAGATGTCAAGCTCGAACTCCTCCAACACCAACTCCTCGAACCCACTTTCTCTCTTGGGCATATGTGGGAGGGTCACATTTGATGGATCCAACTTTAACGATTGGATTCACAACATCCACATGACCCTAAGGTACGAGGACAAGGAAGAGATTCTCGACAAAGAACTCGTCGAGATCAACGAAACTACTGCTAGTCCCGAAGAAATCACCGAGTATAGGGCTCGATGCAAAGAGGCGACAAAGGTGTCATGCATCATGGTAGCCACTATGACTCCTGAGCTTCAAAAGTTCTACGAGGACTATTGGCCTTATGACATGCACCAAGATTTGATGGAAAAGTACCATCAAAGTGCACGTCAAGAGAGGTACGAGATAGTTGCCTTGTTAATAACAACCAAAATGAAGGATGGAGAGTCCATCACGACCCACTTGCAAAGAATGCAAAGATACGTGGATCGTTTTCTCAAGTTGAATGTCAACTTCGATGAAGAGCTGGCCATTGATATTATCCTCCACTCTTTACCTCCTTGTTATGAACAGTTCAAGATGACTTATCATATGAACAAGGATGAGGTGACCTTGAGCAAACTTCAAGGGTTGTTAAGAACTGCTGAAACCGGCTTGAAGGGAAAAGCTGTTGCATCAAATCCTACTGCTATTTCCCCTATCTTGGCAATTGGACAAGGGAAAGGGAAGAAGAGGAAAGCTCCTTCTAAGAGCCACAAGGGAAAGTCTCATGATGGTTCTTCTTCAAGTGGAGCCAAAGGTGGTTCTGCTGCTCCTTCCTCTAATCCGAAAGATGCAGAGTGCTTCTACTGTCACGATAAAGGGCATTGGAAATGAAGCTGCCCGAAGTATCTACAAGACATCAAGGATGGGAAGATAAAGCCCAACTTCGCAGTTATTTACACTATTCAATCTCATAACTCATCACATGATAGTTCTTGGGTCCTTGACACAGGGTGTGGTTTTCACATTTGTTCTGATTTACAGGGTCTAAGAAGAAGTAGGGATGTGCAGCATGGGAAGATGAACTTGATCATCGGGAATAGGAAAACATCGCATGTCACCAAGATTGTAGTTTATTCTTCAGTGCTTAGTGGTGGGTTAGGTTTAGATTTGAATAATTGTTGCTACTCGTCAGAGATGACGATGAATATTATTTCATTTCATGGTTTGTATAAACAAGGTTTTAGATTTTCATTTAATAATGAAATTGGTTTTTAAATGCTTTCTATAATGGTACTTTCTATTTTGAAGAATTGCCTTGTAATGGTATATATGAAACTATGATGGTTGTAGACAACTTAGGAAATAATGGGTTGCATATTGATTCGTCTAATGGTTTGGACAATGCATGTTTGTGGCATTGTCGTCTTGGACATGTCAACAAGAAGTGCATAGCCCAACTCCAAAAGGATGGAGTGTTGGAGTCATTTGACCTAAAGTCGGATGACACGTGCGAATCTTGTCAACAAGTACCCTAATAGAGTGTGTAAGCTTGAGAAATCCATTTATGGATTGAAACAACCATCTCACAGATGGAATATTTGTTTCGATGAGAAAGTCAAAGAGTTTGGTTTTTCGAGAAGCGAGGACGAGTCCTGCGTATATGTCAAAACTAGTGGGAGTATAGTTAGCTTCTTGGTATTGTATGTGGATGACATACTACTCATAGGAAATGACATCCCGACCTTGCAGGAGGTTAAGTCATGGCTTGGGAAGTGTTTCGCTATGAAGGATCTAGGAGAAGCTGCCTATATTCTAGGGATAAGGATATTGAGAAATATGAGTAAGAGACTAATATGACTTAGTCAAAGTACTTACTTGGATAAAAGTGTTGAAATGTTTTAGCATGGAGAATTCCAAGAAAGGGGAGTTACCAATCCAGAGCAATACCAAATTGAGCAAGACTCAAAGCCCGAGTACCGATGCTGAGATAGCGGAAATGAGTCGAGTACCATATGTTTCCGTGGTTGGCTCGATCATGTACGCTATGACATGTACTCGCCCTGATATGGCTTTTGCTTTGAGCATGGTCAGCCGATATCAAGGGAACCCTGGTAGAGCTCACCGGATAGCAGTAAAGAACATTCTTAAGTATCTACGAAGGACGAAGGACTGGGTCCTTGTACTTGGTGGAAGTGAAGACTTGAGAGTGACATGGTATAGTGATGCTAGTTTTCAGACCGACAGAGATAACTTCCATTCTCAGTCGGCCTGGGTATTTACCCTGAATGGAGGAGCAGTGACTTGGAAAAGTTCCAAACAGGAGACTTTGGCTGATTCAACGTGCGAAAGAGTACATAGCAGCGAGCGAAGCATTGAAGGAGGCGATATGGGTGAAGAACTTCATCAGAGACCTTGGAGTTGGACCGGCCATAAAGGAGCCTATGGAGTGTAACACCCTAATCCAGGTTTGACTTGAAACCCTCAAAGAAGTTACATTTTTATATAAATAGTCCCTTGAGTACCCTGGGCGTACTTATGAGTACGCTTAGCGTACTCTGCATGGTTGGTCGCGGAGGAGTTGGACGTACGCTGGGCGTACGAGCCGAGGGTGCAAACCCTAAATTTCGGACTTGTGACCTATTTAAACGTCCTTAACCCACTTGAGCCTCACCCTCATCAGCTCTCTTCACCTTCAAACGTTCCTGGAAGCCCTAATAGCGTTTGTAGGTGTTTTTTGAGTCTTAAGAGTGCATTGTGGTCCTTTTTAGTGTTCATCCTAAGAAGAAGAAGTGGTCAAGCAAGCTTGGGACGAGTTGGTGCTCCAAGAATTTGCATCTTGGTCATCTTGCAAAGCTTCTGGAGGTAAAAAGCTTGCACTTTTCCACTTAAATCTCTAGATCTAGCTAGAGTTTTCTAGTATTGTCCCTTTGGTTGATTTTAGACCTCCATTTGTGAGTTAAGCAACTCCAGAAGATGGGAATTGCATATCTGAGGTTCCTTGGTCCTTTAGTATCATAAAAATGGAGTCTTGGTGGGAGTTTTGGCGTTATGCATGGGTTAAAGACCTTGAAAAGGTCTTAATGGAGGTGTTGGGTGTATATGAGGCATGCAAAGGCATAAAGTTGCCAACTTTATGCCTTAGGACGTCTTAACAAAATTAGATCTGGCTTTTGGACATAAAGGAACCGAGTATTAAGCACTTAATGGAGAAAGTGCTTAATCTGGTAGTACGTTGGGCGTAACCCAGTGTACGTTACGCGTAGTCCCAAGACCCCAATACGCTGCGCGTACCAGGACGGTATGCCAAGCGTACGCATCTCAGTTGGGCTCGAATCTGTTTTGGGCCTTTGAGCCTTTGGGCCTCATTTGGTTATTGGGCATAGTTGTATTCTGGGAATTATGAGTCATATCATCAGTTATGGGCCATGGACATATTGATTGGGCCTTATTGGGCCAAGAGGCCCATTAATGATCTTGGACTTGGACTTTGGGCCCATTAGCAAGGAAAGGACAGTTGGGCCTCATGGAAGGGTTTGGAGTTTGGGTTTCTTTTGATTAAGTAAGGTCCTGACATTGATTAATATTACTATTCAGCGCGGGAGGTTACGGACTGTTAGGAGAGAACCTTTTGTATTCAGCAGTCAGAGGTGAGTCTTCTCACCATACCCATGGGTCTAAGGAACCAAGGCCGACCCATTATGTGATTTTGATATATGTGTTAGTAATTCTATGATTTGATATGATATGTGATTATGTGTTTTGCATGGAAGACCCGAGGGGGGAGCCCGTGGCATTGGATGTAAGACCATGTGGGGTAGCCCATGGCAATCCTAGGTAAAGACCATGTGGGGTAGCCCATGGCAGTCCTAGGTAAAGACCATGTGGGGTAGCCCATGACATTGGATGTAAGACCATGTCGGGTAGCCCATGGCAGTCCTAGTTAAAGACCATGTCGGGTAGCCCATGACATTCTTACAGGTCTTATGTGTGCATGGCTTATGTGATATGTGTGTAGCTTTAATAACTAATATGATATATGTATGTGAATTGTGTGTGGTATGCTCTGGGGAACTCACTAAGCATTTCGCTTACAGGTTGTTGATTTGTTTCAGGCACATCTGAGCCCAAGGGCAAGGGCAAGGCGTGATGGCGCGGCGTGAACTCTATCTCTCTTTCACTGATATGGTTCGGGGACACTCTGATGTTTTAAAAATAAAATTGTAATGGATGTGGATTTGAAAACAATTATGTTGGGATTTCATGATTTATGCAAATGTGTTTGATTAATTAAAATGAATTTTTTTTTGTAAAAAGTGGGTCGTTACAAGTTGGTATCAGAGCCTTGGTTTGAGGGATTCGGGCACACTCTCGAGTGTGTTAGGACTCAAACTAAGGAAATGGTAAAATTGTTTTCAAAAGTAACATAAAAAGGGTTTTTCAAAAGGAAATGAAAAGATGAGAGTGCAACGCACGTGATCAGCCGAGCCAAGTATGTAATTCCCCAATATGTTAGCCATGTTATACTAATATTTGAGCCTTGTTGATTATATGGAACTTGCTATGTGTATGCTTTTAAAATTGTATATGGTGAGGAGCTTATAGACTCAGAATGATTGATTTGGCCTTATTTCCTGTTCCTTGTTTGGTTGTGGTCCTAGGGTAGAATCTTTTATTCGAAAGTCTATTTGATCCTTTTCTGTGTACAATTTGCATGCATGAAGGCAACCTTTTATGATTGGTTTGATTGATATGAGTAGAGTAAATCTTAGGACAGCCTGATATTAATATATGCAGTAGTTGTGGGTATGGTTTGGTTTTGGGACGAATTGGAGTTATCAGGTAGAGCAGTGGGAAAAGGTACAGGTAGGTGTGGAAGCTAGTATTGGGCCCGTACTACTGGAAGCACAGGACCTATACCCGAACCAATGTTAGATCTGACGACTTCAAGGAGGACCGGTGTGGGGGGATCCATTGTATGGAAATCCTGATCGTTATGATTTATGACTTTTTAGTTCAGCATGGTGGTGACACGATTTCGAGCAGGGAGATCAGGATCGAGATCTGGATCCGGCGCAGGGTCAGGTGACACTACTGATGTGATTGATGAGAGGTTGTGCGAGCTTATTGCAGCCGAGGTTAACAGGGGCATCCTTGACGCTACCCCAGTCATTTTTGGGACGGTCAAGGAGGGCATTATGGAGATCATTGAGGAGAGACTCAGATCATTCAGGGCTGAGATTACTGCAGGCCAGAATGGGGCCCGAACTTCCTCGTTCCGGGAGTTCAAGGCGTGTGGGGCACCGAAGTTTTTCGGGGTCAGGGACCCCATTGTCAGCCGACGCTGGGTGGCGGATATCGAGAACGCCCAACGCAGATGCGGCAAAGGTTGGGTTTGCTTCTTGCATACTGAGAGATAGGGCCCAGGATTGGTGGGGCGAGGTTACTAACCAGGTGGGACCAGCCGGGGTGGCTAAGATGTCATGGGCCGAGTTTGTTCGGCTTTTCGACTTGGATTTTGCACCACCTATTGAGGTGCAACGGCTAGTGAGAGAGTTTCATGATTTGTAGCAGACTACCAAGACTATGGCGGAGATCACCGCCAAGTTTCGGGAACGAGCTTTGTTGATCCCACAGTATGCTACCGATGGGGAGATGAGGCGGACCCGATATCATTCCATGCTCAAGGATGATATTCAGGAGTTTGTGAGCTTTACGGGGTGCAAAACCCTGAATGAGATGGTGGAGAAGGCCCATGAGAGTGAGATGGAGTTGGATTTCCACACGAAGCGGAAGACTGAGCAGGTGCAGGCAGCAGGGGGTCAGGCTAAGAAGCCTAAGACCTCTGATTCTCCGGGTAGAGGCAAGTAGGGCCGGGGTCGGTGTGCCAAGTGTGGGAGGTTTCATAGTGGGGCTTTTCGGACAACTGGAATATCGGGATGTTACTCTTGTGGTCAGTTGGGACACATGAGAAGGGATTGCCCCAAGAAGGGCTTGATATGTTTCCACTGCAACCAGACTGGTCATAAAATGGCCGATTGTCCGAGGTTGCAGGGTGGGGGAGGAGCAGTGGCGGCGCCTGCGTCCGCCACACTGAGGATCACCGATGGCCGCCCTGTTAAGGCGGATGCACCGGCGGTAAAGAGCCGCGCGTTTCAGCTGACTATCGAGGAGGCTCGGGCCGCGCCAGACGTTGTGGCTGGTACATGTTTATTATCCTCTACTCTTATTATTTTGTATGACTTATGTGTATATATGCTTGTATAGGGACCTTTTTGGTCAATGGTATGTCTGCTCATGTCTTGTTTGATGTGGGTGCTACCCGATCATTTGTGTCACTTGCTCTTATCAAGAAGTTTGGGGACGCGCCGAGGACCTTGGATTCCCCGCTCGAGGTAGAGATTGCAGATGACCACACCGTTAGTGCTGCGAGGGTATATCAGGGTTGTGTTCTGAATGTGTTGGGCGAGATGTTCCGTGTTGACCTAGTTCCGATACCGTTGCGAGGGCTGAAAGTGATTGTCCGGATGGACTGGTTGGGGGCCAACGGGGCCATGATTGATTGCGAGCGCCAGTTGGTTAGGGTTCGAACCCCAAGTGGGGGAGAACTGGTTATTCATGGTGAGAGAGACTTGCAGGGACCGACCCTCTGTTCAGCTGCGAGGACTAGGAGGTTTTTACAGTAGGGTTGCACGAGATTTCTGGCTTATGTCTTGGATACGAGAGTAAAGACTGTGACGGATGTGGGCAGTGTGCCAGTTATACAGGATTTTCGGGATGTTTTCCCCGAAGAGTTACCAGGAGTGCCTCCGTAGAGGCAGGTGGAGTTTCGCATTAACCTGGTTCCGGGTGCCGCCCCGATAGCAAAGGCACCATATCGGTTGGCACCACCGGAGATGCAGGAGTTATCTACGCAGCTTCAGGAGCTGCTAGACCGAGGGTTCATTCGTCCGAGCAGTTCCCCGTGGGGTGCACCGATTCTTTTCGTGAAAAAGAAGGACGGATCCCATTGGATGTGCATCGATTATAGGGAGCTGAACAAACTAACGGTAAAGAACCGTTATCCATTGCCGAGGATCGATGATTTGTTTGATCAACTCCAGGGTGCGTCTTGGTTTTCCAAGATTGATCTTCGGTCTGGGTATCATCAAATGAGGATTCGGGATGTGGATATACCGAAGACGGCTTTCAGGACTCGGTATGGGCACTATGAATTTTCGGTGATGCCGTTTGGGCTCACCAATGACCCCGCAACGTTCATGGACCTCATGAACAGAGTGTGTAGACCGATGCTGGATCGGTCGGTGATTGTTTTTATCGATGATATTTTGGTCTATTCTAAGACCGGGGAGCAGCATGAGCAACATTTGAAGGGGGTACTGGAGACCATGAGGGCAGAGAAACTTTATGCAAAGTTTTCCAAATGTGATTTCTGGCTGCGGGAAGTACAATTTTTGGGGCATGTCATCAATAAGGAGGGTATTTCGGTTGATCCAGCCAAGTTTGAGGCTGTGATGCGGTGGGAAGTACCAAGGAATGCATCAGAGATTCGTAGCTTCTTGGGTTTAGTGGGCTATTACTGAAGATTTATCCAGGACTTCTCCAAGATTGTTGTGCCATTGACCCGCTTGACCAAGAAGAATGTGACCATTCGGTGGGGTACGGATCAACAGATGGCTTTTGAGACCCTGAGACGGAGGTTATGCGAGGCTTCGATTCTAGTGCTACCTGAGGGATTGGATGATTTAGTTGTGTACTGTGACGCATCAATTCTAGGGTTAGGTGCGGTATTGATGCAGAGGGGACATGTGATTGCTTACGCCTCGAGGCAGTTGAAGCCTCATGAGGCGAATTACCCCACACATGACCTGGAGCTGGGGGCAGTGGTGTTTTCTCTCAAGATTTGGAGGCACTATTTATATAGAGTGCGGTTCACCATTTATACCGATCACAAGTGTCTAAAGTATTTGATGGATCAGCAGAACCTCAACATGCGACAGAGGAGGTGGCTAGATGTGCTGAAGGATTATGATTGTGAGATCCTTTACCACCCGGGGAAGGCTAACGTGGTGGCCGATGCATTGAGCCGCAAGACGGCGGGGTCCCCGATTAGGGACATTTGTATGAGGGTGACTGTGATTTCGCCTTTGTTAGATATGATCAGGGAGGCCCAGGTCGAGGGGCGAAGAAAGAGAATTGGAAGATAGAGAAAATACGAGGACAATATCCTTTGTTTGTTAAAGATAGCCACAGCCTTTTGACACAATGTGGCCGAGTATGGGTACCAGTGATAGGGTGAGTGAGGCAGCGGCTATTAAAAGAGGCGCACAAGTCCAAGTTCTCTATACACCCAGAGGCTACGAAAATGTATCGGGACTTGAGGCTGAGTTATTGGTGGCCCTGCATGAAGCGGGAGATCGCCTGGTTCGTGGAACGGTGCTTGACCTACAGGAAGGTCAAGGCCGAGCATCAACGACCTCATGGCAAGGTACAACCACTACCCATTCCCATATGGAAGTGGGAAGCGATCACTATGGATTTCATCACGAAGTTGCCTAGGACGGCGAGGGGTGTGGACGCTATATGGGTGATCGTAGACAGATTCACGAAGAGTGCCCACTTTATTCTAATCTCCGAGAGTATATCCGCGGAGAAGTTGGCAGAAATTTATGTACGGGAGGTGGTAGCTAGAAACGGGGTGCCCGTGTCTGTAGTCTCCGACAGGGATGTTCGGTTTACTTCCAGGTTTTGGAAGAAGTTTCACGAGGAACTGGTCACTCAGCTACATTTCAGCACGACGTACCACCCTCATATTGACGGTCAGAGTGAGAGGACGATCCAGACGCTGGAGGACATGCTTCGTGCATGCGTGCTGGATTTTGGAGGGAGTTGGGATACATACCTCCCACTGGCAGAGTTCTCATACAATAATAATTATCATGCCAGTATTGATCGAAATCCATTTGAGATGTTATATGGTCGGAGGTGCAAAACTCCGGTGTGTTGGGACGAGGTCGGGCATCGGGTCATGGGGAGCACTGAGGTAGTGCTCAAGACTACCAGACTGATTCAGCAGGTGCGTGACCAGCTGCGAGTCGCGCAGAGCCGCCAAAAAAGTTATGCTGACCGACGGCGATCAGATCTCGAGTTTCAGGTGGGGGATTTTGTATTGCTAAAAGTGTCGCCCTGGAAAGGGATTATCAGGTTTCGGAAGAGGGGCAAGTGGGGCCTCGGTTCATAGGCCCGTTCAGGATCACGGCCCGAGTGGGCAAGGTAGCATATCGCTTAGAGCTGCCAGGGGAGCTTAGTCAGATTCACAACACCTTCCACGTGTCTCAGTTTCGGAAGTGTGTTGCTGACGAGTCCGCGATTATTTCCTTGGATGACATTCAGGTGGATGGGAGCCTGAATTATGTCGAGAGGTCGGACGCTGTCACACCCCCAAACCAAGGATGGCGGAAACGTCCGGGGGTGGAGGACTTCATGTATAGTATCATAACAACGAGTATAATAGTGCTCAAAGTAAATACAACCATCATAAATATAATTGAAAAAGGTTACACCATGAAATAAGTTTACATGTTTCAAAATCAATGACATTATGATGACAAAATGAACTGTTTGACGATTTATCGTCCCATCCTCAAAATGCTGTTGGTTTTCCTGTTTCACTGATTTCCTGAGAATACAAGTAGTTTTGAAAAAAGTATCAACAATTAAGTTGGTGAGTTCATAAGAGTTTTGTTTGAGAAAGAAACCGTTTTCCTTGTAAAAGTGACGAAGTATGTTTCCAGAAAATCCAATATTTTCTTAGTTAAGTGTGAAATGAATGCTTCTATGTTATGCGATAATGAACCCTAGAAAGACCCATAGATTCCTTCTATAATCGCCCAACGTATATAAGTTATATAAAATTTAAGTTAAATAAACCGTTGAATATAGTGGTCTGCCCTAGGTCCACAACCAAACAAGGAACAGGAGATAAGGCGGGCCCACCAATTCTAAGTTGATTGTGACTAGATTCTTATATAACTCTAGCATATACACTTAGCAATTATAGCTGAAGTCTAACAATTCTAGACGAAATGAAGTTTAACAGAAATATGTTTCCAAAGAAAATCCAATATTTTCCTTATAAAAGTTATGTGGGCTTAGATGTCCAGACCGAAATATACAAGTATTTTTCCATACTTAAAGTAATTCATGTGAGTTAAATTGACATAACTCGCTAATTTAAAAGTAAAACCCATAAATCTTATGATTTGTTAATACCACATGTGAGCTATTATAACCATGCTAAGACTCAGACGGCCTCGTAATACGACGTTCTTCAGGCGTCGCAAGTTAAATGACACTTGTCACCTCAGACCTGCCGGTCTAGCTGTTGCATGCAGCTCAGGTGCGGGCTTGTCAGACCCAATATAGATCTATACACAACTATCACGCTCTCCCTACAAGAGACTCTGGTTACAATTTACAGGACTTTTGACTTTGTTACTATGAAGGTAACGCGAAGCGAATGTCTCACAAATTTATTCATTAACAGATTTACGTGAACTGAACTGAAAACCTTTGGTAAATGAGTTTGAAATGTAAATGATACATAAACTATACCTATTATAGTTTATCCAAAACGTTTGTAAAAAGAACCTCTTTTGTGAAAATACATTAATGCTATGAGTCCATAAACTATTACTATTATGTAGTATATGAAAAACTCATTTGTTTTGAGAGTAAAACCTTTCTCATGTAGTAAAAATCCATAAACTATGCTTATTATAGCTTATTATATGTGTTCGAATGAATGAAGAATCCTTATCATGAATGACTAAATTTTAGTTTATGATGATAAACTAACAAGAAAATACATTCAATATTTAGAACTTAATGTTATACACTTTGCTCAACATAATACAAAGTGTTATCAAAGTTATAAGCTGTTAAATAGTTTTTAACCTTTCTGCACTATTTTAGAAAAATCATAGAAAAATCATACGAACTCGAAAACTAAATCCGTAAATTCTAAGAGTTCATAAAATGTGTCTAGTTTATTCATAATTTTTATTATGAATTTTATAAGTCTTTAACTTGTGGTAAAATGTTCATATTCACAGACTGGTCCGAATTCGTTTCTGAAATGGTAGACAGTTTTGTAAAAATCACCATAAATCGTAGAAAAATCGTATGAAGATGTGCAAGTAGTAATTTTAAAGGTATGAACCTGAACTATTTGCATATTAAACAGTTGTGAAAAATATTAAGTTTAAGATAGTCAAAACAGTCCGTGAATAAGACTCAACTTTCCTGATGAAAGCTGTTGTTTGAGTTTAGTTGTGTTCTTGGTGTTTTAACTTGTATTCCCCCCCTAAAACTTAAGAAAAACATGAAACGATAGGGGTATGAACTCACCTTGTGTGACTTCAGTGGATGGATGATGAAGAAAAGAAGTGTTCAACTCAAGAACACTTAGAAGATTGCTTGATGATTCGAAGAACTAACACAAATATGATGAAGTTTGTGTAAGCAACCTATGATTTGAATAGAAAGAGGTGGAATAATCATATGAAGGATGATAATACTTACCAAAAGTAGAAGAAAAGCTTGGAGAATAGCCTTAAATCTCGAAATTTAGAGAGAGAAAGTGAGAGAGAATGAAGTTTATTCTTTGGTGGAAAATGAGAGAAATGAGAGTAATATGAGGAGAGATAAGAGTTTTCAGCCTTTGACTAAGAGTGTAGCTGGTCAAATGGTGGGAAAGTACTATGGAATGACTAGGTATGGTGGAAGGACAAGGGTGGTTCATGGAGTGGGCATGGGGTGGTTGCTTGTGTCATACACTAAAGCAAAGTCAACACTCCACCCATAAATCTTACCTACTAGATTTTATTCTTAGGCAAGGATTTTTCCCCAAAATATAATTAAAATATGAATATTTAGGGTTTATTATGTTAAAATACGAGTTTGGGTGAAAATCCCGCGTCAAAATCACGAAAAACGGGCCCAAAACGCTAAAAATATTGAAAACCGGGCAAAATCTGCCAATTTCCGAAATTCAGGGCCGGAGGTTCGGTCCTAGCCCTTAGAACCGAAAGTAGAAGAGGAACCGAGAGTAGGGTTCGGCTGTGCAGGGTCGCCTCTCGGACCGAAGGTGCAGTCTCGGACCGAAAGTGGAGTTCACTCGGATCGAAGGTGGGAAGGGGAGAGCCGAAGGTCAGGTCTCGGTTCGGAATGGTCAGGGAACCGAAATAGACCGAACCCTCGGTCCATTTCGGCTGAGAGGGTTTCGGTTCTGACAAGGTTTCGGTCCTAGGAGGGGTTTCGGTTCCTAAGAAGGTTCGGTTCCTAAGAAGGTTCGGCTCCTTAAGGCTGTTTTTCGCGTAGACTTCCGTTTTCGAGCTGTTTTCGACAAATTCGAGGGTCGGGATGCCCCGAGTGATTATAAGAAGTTGAAAGAGATTTTGAGAGAGATTTGGGAGAGATTTGACATACTTGGAGAGATTTGACAGACTTGGAGAGATTTGGGAGAGATTTCACATACTTGGAGAGATTTCTCATTCAGAGAGAGATTTCACATACTTGGAGAGATTTATCATTCAGAGAGAGATTTGGGAGAGATTTCACACACTTGGAGAGATTTCTCATTCAGAGAGAGATTTGGGAGAGATTTCACACACTTGGAGAGATTTCTCATTCAGAGAGAGATTTGGGAGAGATTTCACACACTTGGAGAGATTTCTCATTCAGAGAGAGATTTGGGAGAGATTTCACACACTTGGAGAGATTTATCATTTAGAGAGAGATTTGGGAGAGATTTCACACACTTGGAGAGATTTCTCATTCAGAGAGAGATTTGGGAGAGATTTCACATACTTGGAGAGATTTGGGAGAGATTTGACATACTTGGAGAGATTTGGGTGAGATTTCACATACTTGGAGAGATTTGGGAGAGACTTCTTTTGTGACCCTTTTGAGTGTTTGGCTCTGTAACGCAAGGTTTGTAAACCTCGTTAAGTCTTGTTACGATTGTTATATGTCCGCGAGGGTTAAGGAATAATGTTTTATCGAGTAGTTTCATCACTTGCCCTGATTAGGGTTTAGAATTTCCGAACACGTGAAAACTCTAAGTGATACTCTGTATTAGGATTGCGAGTTGTACAATAAGAAATGTAATGGAAACCCTAATATACAAGGGTTAGATGAGTTGACCGGTTTGACTTGTTGACTTTGACTTGGCCAAAAATTGACGGTTGTCACAGACGCCATCTTATATACGAAGACAAAGGGTCTTTGGAAAAAGGAAGTGATATTGGTAAGGGTAGAATGGCAGCACCGCAAGGGCTCCGAATGGACTTGGGAACTGGAGGAGGAGATGTGGGAGCATTACCCTGATCTGTTTACAGCTACGGACTTCGAGGATGAAGTCTAGTTCAAGTGGGGGAGACTTGTAACACCCTAATCCAGGTTTGACTTGAAACCCTCAAAGAAGTTACATTTCTATATAAATAGTCCCTTGAGCACGCTGGGCGTACTTATGAGTACGCTTAGCGTACTCTGCATGGTTGGTCGCGGAGGAGCTGGACATACGCTGGGCGTACCGGAGGTACACTGGGCGTACGAGCCGAGGGTGCAAACCCTAAATTTAGGACTTGTGACCTATTTAAATGTCCTTAACCCACTTGAGCCTCACCCTCATCAGCTCTCTTCACCTTCAAATGTTCCTGGAAGCCCTAATAGCCTTTGTGGGTGCTTTTTGAGCCTTAAGAGTGCATTCTGGTCCTTTTTAGTGTTCATCCCAAGAAGAAGAAGTGGTCAAGCAAGCTTGGGACGAGTTGGTGCTCCAAGAATCTGCATCTTGGTCATCTTGCAAAGCTTCTGGAGGTAAAAAGCATGCACCTTTCCACTTAAATCTCTAGATCTAGCTAGGGTTTTCTAGTTTTGTCCCTTTGATTGATTTTGGACCTCCATTTGTGAGTTAAGCAACTCCAGAAGATGGGAATTGCAGATCTGAGGTCCCTTGGTCCTTTAGTATCATAAAAATAGAGTCTTGGTGGGAGTTTTGGCCTTATTTATGGGTTAAAGACCTTGGAAAGGTTTTAATAGAGGTGTTGGGTGTATATAAGGCATGCAAAGGCATAAAGTTGCCAACTTTATGCCTTAGGACGTCTTAACAAACTTAGATCTGGCTTTTGGACGTAAAGGAACCGAGTATTAAGCACTTAATTGAGAAAGTGCTTAATCTGGTAGTACGCTGGGCGTAACCCAGTGTACGTTGCGCGTAGTCCCAAGACCCAAGTACGCTGCACGTACCAGGATGGTACGCCAAGCGTACGCATCTCAGTTCGGCTCAAATCTGTTTTGGGCCTTTGAGCCTTTGGGCCTCATTTGGTTATTGGGCATAGTTGTATTCTGGGAATTATGAGTCATATCATTTGTTATGGGCCATGGACATATTGATTGGGCCTTATTGGGCCAAAAGGCCCATTAATAATCTTGGACTTGGACTTTGGACCCATTAGCAAGGAAAGGACAGTTGGGCCTCATGGAAGGGTTTGGAGTTTGGGTTTCTTTTGATTAAGTAAGGTCCTGACATTGATTAATATTACTATTCAGCGCGGGAGGTTACAGACTGTTAGGAGAGCACCTTTTGTATTCAGCAGTCAGAGGTGAGTCTTCTCACCATACCCATGGGTCTAAGGCACCAAGGCCGACCCATTACATGATTATGATATATGTGTTAGTCATTCTATGATTTGATATGATATGTGATTATGTGTTTTGCATGGAAGACCCCGGGGGGAGCCCGTGGCATTGGATGTAAGACCATGTGGGGTAGCCCATGGCAGTCTTAGGTAAAGACCATGTGGGGTAGCCCATGGAATTGGAGGTAAGACCATGTGGGGTAGCCCATGGCAGTCCTAGGTAAAGACCATGTGGGGTAGCCCATGGCATTCTTACAGGTGTTATGTATGCATGGCTTATGTGATATGTGTGTAGCTTTAATAGCTAATATGATGTGTGTATGTGAATTGTGTGTGGTATGCTCTGGGGAACTCACTAAGCATTTCGCTTGTAGGTTGTTGATTTGTTTCAAGTACATCTGAGCCCAAGGGTAAGGGTAAGGCGTGATGGCGCGGCATGCACTCTATCTCTCTTTCACTGATATGGTTCGGGGACACTCTGATGTTTTAAAAATAAAATTGTAATGAATGTGGATTTGAAAACAATTGTGTTGGGATTTCATGATTTATGCAAATGTGTTTGATTAATTAAAATGAAAATTTTCTTTGTAAAAATTGGGTCGTTACATGGAGATTTTCTGCGATAAAGAAGGAGTGGTTGCCTTGACCAAGGAACCGAGGGATCATGGGAGATCCAGGCACATCGATAGAAAATACCACTTCATCAGATATCGGGTAGAAGAGGGACTCCTCGTAGTAAAGAGGGTATCGTCAGAAGAGAACCCAACAGATCCCCTCACAAAGGGTCTGAGCAGGGTTAAGCACTTACAGTATGCGAGGAGCATTGGTCTGAAGGACGATATTAGTTTTAGTGATTAGATAGATATTTAGAAACTTGTAATAGATAAAATGTAATTAACATTTGATGATTGAATAAAGGAGTTGTATTTATGAGTAAAGTTACTATCTTGTGTCAATTGTTTACTATTATTTCACTTTTGCATGTTTTGACTTCCAGAATAATAGGATTATTCGAATTATCCACAGTCGATTGTACTTTGGAAGTAGGCTATGAGGTTAGACTGTCATGAATTGGTTTGTAGATTGTCTAAGCATTTAGACATAGCAAAAGTTTGTTGCAACGTTCATGAGTACTCCTGAAATAAGATTTGAGTATTTAATTAAACCCACACTCATATGAATCACTTCATGGAATTTATCACGAGTGATTGTGAGACGATAATATCGTATAGTCTTTAAACCAAGATATATGAGTTGTTGTTTTCAAGTTGGTTGTGCATTAATTGTGCGTAAACGCATCAGTAACTTGATGTTATAAAATGTATTGTTGTGTACGATTTAATAAGTAAATAGTACAAGCATATAAGTCAAAGTTTATATGTTCCTTTTATCCTAAGAGGATTAAAAGCGATATCTTGGGCCCCTTGATGATTTTGTGTTGACTTATATGTCGGGCCCGGTTAGGACTGAATTGATGTGTTAAATTAAGTTCTATTTCAAACAAATCAGAAATCGGGAAACAAACTGCTGGACAATGAGTATGACTTTATTCCATGTCTTTGTCCACACGATATCTTGAGAACGGAGGACTACATGATCCCTTATCTAAAGGACGCGTTATTGACTAGTTCAGAGTTCGACAACGGCTTTTGAGAGCTACGATTGTTATTCGGATTTTGAAGTCGTACTTGTAGTTATAGTTATTAGACTTATCCAAGTGGGAGACTGTTGGATTAGGTGTCTAAGCCCATAACTATAATTGGTATGTACTTGACCCGATAGTAGCATTGTCCTTTTGGGTTGCCTTCACCATAACAATTTGATAGGATGAATTATGGAGAAAGAGGTTAATTATGATTTATTAATATATTATAGGAATAATATATTAATTGAGAAATCATATTATTTAATTAGTATTGATCATAATTTAATTTGGAATTAATTTGGTGATCAAAAGAGACTAATTGAACTAAGGGGACAGGTATTGCAATTATCTAATAGTTGCAAGGTTGGGCTTGTGGATCCCTAAGAAGGGATGGACGAAATCTATGTGTTGCCTACATAGAATTCGTCCATAAGGGGATTATGGAAGGATATAATGGGTTGCTTAAGGCCTAAGTAGAGAATTAGAGTTCCAGTCAGAAACCCTAGCAGCTCAGATATATAAGGAACCCCTAGGACTCCTAATTTCGGCAACTTGATAACAAGAGGAACCCTAGCCAAATTTTAGAGCCTTCCCACCTCTCTCATAATCCTCCATTGCTACTTGGTGTTTGTGACTCACTAGAGGTGCAACATTTGAGGCACTAAGCTCTTGAAGGTCAAGATCGACAAGCTACAAGTAAAAGGTATTATTCTAACTTTGTTTTATGTTACAAATCTTGAAAATTGTATGCTAGTTAGGGTTTATGCTTTGGATGATTAGTATTGCATGTATAACTTGAGAAAAACCTAGATCCAAAGCATTAGGGTTGCATGTACACCATAGGAATGTTGTAGTGCTCTAAACCCATCAATTTTTGCCCTCAATATTTGGTGACACTACCTCTATGAGGTCCGTTGTACCATTTACACAGATCACAAGAGTTTGAGGTACTTGATGGACCAGCCAAATCTGAACATGAGATAGAGACGATGGTTGGACGTGGAGAAGGATTATGATTGCAAGATCCTCTACCACCCGGGGAAGGCCAATGTTGTGGCCGATGCACTTACTCGCAAGGCTTTCGCGGCCCCGATCAGAGACATCTGCCTGAGGATGACGGTAGTGACTCCGCTTTTGGAGCGGATTCGGGAGGCTCAGCGGGAGGCTATGAAGGAGGAGCACCTAAAGAGTGAGCGTATCGTGGTTCAGATTTCCTCCTTCGACTATGATAGCCATGGTTTATTGACACTCCATCGTAGAGTGTGGGTTCCGTACTCGGGTGGTGTGCGCCAAGTCCTGATGGAGGAGGCACACAAATCTAAATTTTCCATCCACCCCGGGGCGATGAACATGTATAGAGATCTTTGTCCTGATTAGTGGTGGCCCTGCATGAAGCAGGATGTAGCCTGATACGTTGAGAGGTGCTTGACATGAAGGAAGGTCAAGGCCAAGCACCAGAGGCCTCACGACAAGACGTGGCCGTTGGATATCCCTGTTTGCAAATGGGAGGATATTACTACGGATTTCATTACAAAGCTTCCTAGGACCGCACGGGGAGTGGATGCGATTTGGGTCATCGTGGATCGGTTGACCAAGAGTGCTTATTTCATTCCAATTCAGGAAAGCATTTCGGCCGAGAAGCTGGCTGATATCTACATCAGGGAGGTAGTAGCTCGACACGGGGTGCTAGTTTCCGTGATTTCTGACCGAGATGTGCGGTTCACTTCCAGATTCTGGAAGAAATTTCATGACGAGTTGGGTACTCGTCTGCACTTCAGCACGACTTTCCACCCGCAGATGGATGGTCAGAGCGAGCGGACCATCCAGACTTTGGAGGATATGCTATGGGCGTGCGTTCTAGACTTCGGTGGTAGCTGGGATACTTACCTTCCCTTAGCAGAGTTTTCCTACAATAATAGCTCCCACGCCAGTATCGATCGACCTCCCTTCGAGATGCTCTACGGGAAGAAGTGCAGGACCCCAATATGTTGGGGTGAGGTCGGTCAGAGAGTCATGGGGAGTACCGAGGTGGTACTCAAGATGACAGAGAAGATCCAGCAGGTCCGGAGTAGACTCCAGACGGCCTAGAGTCCTTAGAAGAGCTACGCCGATAGACGTCGATCGGACTTGGAGTTCCAGGTAAGGGATATGGTCCTTCTGAAGGTGTCACCTTGGAAGAGTGTCATCCACTTCAGGAAGCGGGGAAAGTTGGGCCCCAGGTATATCGGACCATTCAGAGTGGTAGCCCGGGTGGGCAAGATAGCATATCGGTTGGATCTTTCGAAGGATCTGAGACAGATCCACATCACTTTTCATGTTTTGTAGCTGCGAAAGTGCATAACCGATGATTCCGCGGTGGTTCCATTGGAGGAATTTCAGGTGGATGACAGCCTGAACTAAATAGAGAGGCTCGTATCCATTCTCGACAGAAAGACGAAGGCTCTGAGAAACAAGAGAGTAGAGCTAGTGAAGGTGTAGTGGCGGCACCGTAAGGGCTCAGAATGGACATGGGAGCCAGAGGATGTGTAACATACACGTTCAGTTATCGTGTTTTATGATGAATAATATTATGAAATATTATATGAATTTGAGTATTGAGTTCTAACAGATAGTTTTTACTAGAAATGAAGTAAAACTATGTTTAGAATCACTCGGAAAATATTGGAAGTCTTATGAGATTCCAATCTAATGTCAAATATTGAAATTTAACGAAAATATAAAATTTAAAACAAGTAAAATTTTATTATAAAGTTGTAGATAATCTCGTTAGAAACATTTAGGCAAAAACCTCATCGAAATCCGAGTTATAACGAAGAAGTTATGACCAATCGAAGATCCACGACAAAACCGGCAAACACTATTTATCGTAAAAAGTGAGTTGTCGATAAACTACTTTTTAGCTTTAGTGATCTAAACGAAAGTCGTAGTATTCGTTAAACCGAGAATTTTCATAAAAAGAACGTCCAAATCTGACTTCGTATAAGGAAGTTATGATTTTTCTAAGTTTCAGAATAGCAGTAGACAACTAAAAACTTAAAATAAAGATCGAGTGATTTTTAGCCGACACAACCTAAACGAGAATCGAAGGTCTCGTCAATAGTAGTACAATGGTAAAAAGACAGACGAAAACGGACATCGGATGAAGAAGTTATGATTTTTAACGGACTTTTCCTGTCCCGGCCCGTTAAAAATATAATATTAAAAATGAAATCAAAATTAGCCGACGGAGTCTAAACGAAAGTTGTAGAGCATAATTTCACCTACGCGTGGATATAAAGAACGTAAAAAACGGAGCTCGTATGCAAAAGATATGAATTTTTGAAGTGTTTAAATAAAAATAAATCAAAACTTCGAAACTTATATGAGGAGGTACGCCCAGCGTACTCGTGTACACGGCCCGAGATCGGCCACGTCGCCCCTCTCTTTGCTCAGATGCCATGTATCGTAGATAAATGACACGTCTGAAGCTCGGAAGTCGAACAAAGGACACGCATCACGCTACGTGCCGCGTACTCGGAGTACGTCCAGCGTACTGAGCCGCAACGCGTACGCCCAGCGTACGAGGATTACGCCCCGCGTAATGCGAGGTTTCAGCCCACTATAAATAGAAACCGAAGGATGCCGTATTTTGTTTACAAATTCTACTTCCTCTCACTCTCTACTTCTTTTTTAGCCTACTTTTAACCCCCCCGGAGTCCCGGTATCATTCCCGACACCCGAAGCAAGTCCCGACGCTACGAAGTTCCCGAGAAAATCACATTTTCAAGTCGAAACTCTGTCCGAGTAAGGCCCGGTTTTCAACTAAAATCCCCGGTTTCGTCACAGAAAGTCATATTTAAAGTCGAAGTGCTGCCCAAATTAATACTTTAATCCCTGGTTATTTCACGGTGAGTTCAATATAGGGACAATTGTATGTTATGTGTTATATATTCAATGTAATTTCCCGTGTTATATCGGATTTATGCCTTTGGCCATGTAGAGCATGACTCGTACAATTTTCTGGTATTGGCTTTGTGCTTTTGGCCATGTAGAGCATGACTCGTATTACTTCTGGTATTGGCATAGGGCTATGTAGGGCTGAAAGCCTGTATATTCTAGCGAAATGATAATCCGAAATTGTATTTTCTGTGCCATTTGGGCTGAAGCTTTATTGATGTATATCAAGTTGAAATTGATTGTTGGTTGATATGGAAAGTCTGTCATATGATACACATATGCCTTTGTTGTTCTTTGTCCCACTTTGCTTCTGTCATATTTATATGTATATGGCATAGCGTTATATTGTAACTGTTATTGAACTCACTAAGCGTCACCCGCTTATCCCTCTCAATGTTTAAACTATTGCAGGTGATAAGCATCCAGTATAGTCATGTACTAGTAGAAGATGTAGAATAGATAATATTATAGCTTTTGTATTGTATTCCTAGGAAAGTATGTAATATATAAAACTTTGTAAAATCTTAATAGTCGGTTTGTATCCAGTCTATGTAATTAAACTATCAATGTAAAATATTGTTTTACGAATATGCATGTAGCATGTTTTGGAGTAACTTGGAGTGATAATAATGTCTTTATTATGAAAGTTTGGGTCTTTCAGGATGAGATGAGGGAGCATTACCCCGAGTTATTCCCGGCAGCAGCAGTAGACATCGAGGAGGACGTCTAATTCAAGTGGGGGAGATTTGTAATGTCCAGGATGTAAAAGGTATTAATTGTATTATTATAAGATTAATGAATTGAATTGGTTTGGGCCTGGACCATTGGATCCTTGTGATTGGGCTGAGAAGTGCCGTACACAGGGCGTACCATGCCATGTACGCTCAGCGTACTCATGAGATGAAGGCGCGGATGCCATGCACATACTCCCAGTGTACCAAAGGGTACGCGCAGCGTACGCATGCAGACTCAAAAACTCTAAAATTTTGGGTTTGATCCCTATATGAAGAACCTTATGCCCTTAGTCCAGCCCCCCTCTCACCTTTAAGCAGCTCTCACGAAAACCCTAACCCATATTTGTGTGTTCTTATGATTTGGTAGCCATTTGAGAGCATTTTGGTGTTGTTTTTGTGTTTTGGAAGAGAAAGAAGTTTGAAGAAGGAGCAAGTAATTGAAGAGAGCTTGTAGGTCCAGGGGATTAGCACCATTTCTGACTCATTTGAGGTATCAAGCTTCAAACTTGACCATTGCATGCTTAGTTGTAGTGTTGGGTTGTTTTATGGCTAATTTTGACTCCATTGTTGAGGTTTCTTGTATCTTGATAGTTCCAGACCATAAGAGCTGTCCTTTTGAGGTCTTGGAAGCATTTAGAGCCATAAAAATCAGACCTTGATGGTTAAGCCACAACCATGCAAGTGTTTGATGGTCACAAAGTTAGTTTAAGGACTTAATTCACGTTTTAACCCCCATATATGCATGAAAAGACATAAACTTTGTAACGTTATGGATTAGGACGTATTAAAGGACCTAGATCTATGTTTTAGACGTTAGGACTTAATGGATTAAGTCAAAAAAGGGGTCCTAAGGAAGCTGGCCAGTACGCTGGGCGTACACCCTGGTACACTGCGCGTACTGGGTCAACTTCCCGCTTTTGGTCAAGGCCAGCATATGCTGGGCGAACGCGCCAGGTATGCCGTGCATACCCATGCAGGGTGGCGTATATGGATTTTTGGGTCTTAGAAGTTTGGGCCTGGATTGTTGGGCCTCAAGGCCCACTGTGGAATAAGGTCTTTGGGCCTAAATCTAAGATTGGCGGTATTGGGCTTTTTGGGTCATAATAGGCAATTCAAAATTATTTATTTTGGGCTAAGGATTTATTGGGCATTCAATAAGGCCCATTTGAGGAGTTGGGCCCAATTCAGAAAACTGGGCCACTGGTGGGCCACTTGTGGGTTTGGGAAGACTATTTAGATTTGGGGTCTTTCATGTTATGGTGTTGGGCCCTAGGCACTGGCCCAATTAGATCAGGGGTAAAATGGTTATTTTACCCTAAGAAAGATTATTAGATTTTGATTAAGTGTTATTGTGGTAATGATAGCTCGGGGAGTCGTCAGAGCTATCGCTAGAGATTTATTACCGTGAGATTTTGCATTCAGCTTTGCGAGGTGAGTTACCTTCCTGTATGAGTGGGTCGAAGGCACCAATGTCGGCCCACTAGTAGTTGTTTATAATAGAGATGATTGTCTTTGTGATAATTGTCTGGTGTACCACGATCTGTTATGATCCATGTGCTTATTGCTATGTTATTATGTGGTAGTGGTAGGGGTGAAATAGTCCCCGTAACTGGTTGAAATAAACCGGAGGGTAGGTCGGGCACCCAAATATGCCTAACAGGGTAGGCTGAGCACCCAGATATGCTTGACAGGGTAGGTCGGGCACCCAGATATGCCTGACAGGGTAGGTCGGGTACCTAGATATGCCTGGCAATATGTGTTTATATGGTATGATGGGGGAACTCACTAAGCTTCGTGCTTACAGTTTTCAATTTTGGTTTTAGGTACCTCTTCTTCAAAGGGAAACGAGCCGGCATGAGTGCATCACATCACACCATTATTCCGCACATGAGATTCTTGGGAGATATACTCTGATGATGTTTTATTGTGAAGTGTTTTGATTATTGACATTTAGTTTTGTTGTGGGATGACACGATGAATGTTTTTTTAACACTAATGGTTTCTTTATTACTTATTTAAAAATGAATTTTTTTGTATTAATTTTTGGGATGTTACAAATTATATGTATTGGATCAATTCTATAGGGACTGAAGGGAACTTGAAGGAGATTAAATGACAAAGACAAGTGGTAGGAATGGAAGTTAGACAATCTAACTTCTTGAGGTGAGTACATATGGAATTTTATACATGGATACATGTAATTGTTATTGATTACATGTCAGTAGTGGGAGGAATGCATTTTAGAAAGTGTATTACATGTTTCTCCCACCACAACAAGCTCAGAGAACTACTAGGATGGTACCTCTCGTTATGAAATAGTTTTCTTTAACCTCCATATGGGATAGGTCCATTAGGGTAACCTAAGTGAAACATGTCCATTAGGATGTGTTTTATGCAAGATATGCCAGATAATAGATAATTTAGTTAGGACAGTTCCACTAAACATGCTTTCCTTAATAACTGCACCTACATGGGAAAAGCGCGTTATGTGAAATCATAATATCGATCATGTTGATCCATTATTTTAATTTTATATAAGGAGACTAGAGTGATTAGGATAATTTACATTGTCAATGATATAAATTCGTATCACATGTATGCTTAGAATCATGCGTTGAATATCATTGTATTGCATATTGCATGCATCACTAGTTGAAAGAAAATAGTGTATCTATGTTGGAAAAAGAAAAGTATATAAACATTATTTTGAAATTATTTGTATCTATGTTGGAAAGAAAAGTATATACACATATGTTTTAGAAAGAAAGTTTTTATATCTATTTTGGAAAGAAATGTATATACACATATGTTTTGGATGGAAAATATTTGTATTTATGTTGGAAAGAAAACTATATGTACTATGTTTGAAAAGAAACTCATATGTGCCTATATTTTAGAAAGAAAAAATAATGTGATAATGTATGGAAAGAAATGCAAATGAGCCTATCCTTTTGGAAAATGAAGTATACACATTTATGTTTTCAAAAGAAGGGTATATTAACCTAAATTATATCAAGATAAGCATATGTACTTGTGTAACACCCCATCTTTAAATAAACTTCAAATCCATCCCTTGGACTTGGAATTATGTCATTTTGGCCCTTGGTTTGGAAAGAAGTGGTAAAGGGAGGCAGTAGTGGCAAAAAGGATGATTTTGGGAACTTGAGTAGTACGCTGGGCGTACATGTGAGTACGCTAAGCGTACCAGGGCGTGCCCTAGTATGCTGGGCGTACACATATGTACGTTGGGCGTATGAGTGCCAGGATGAAACCCTAATATTTAGGGTTTGGGTGGTATATAAGTGTCCTTATGAGCTCATTACCCTCTATCCTTCTAGCCTCCATAGTTTTGAGTCGTTATCCCCAAACCCTAGCCTCTCTTTTGTGTGTGTGAGCTAAAAGTGTGCCTCTTGGGTAGTTGAAGAAGAAGTTAGTGCATCAAAAGAGTCAAGGAAGGGATCAAGCTTGTAGATCTGGAGTTATCACCATCTTGGGAAGCTTTAGAAGGTATAAAGTTTCTACCTTTATGCTTGGATTGTTTAGATCTTGTTTTGGTTACTTTATGGTATTCTTCTTGTCCCAAGAGTCCTAATATTATGTGTGCTTTGTTTTGGTCGAGTTAAGCTGTTCTTTCAGACCCTAGGATGGGTCTTAAGGCATAAAAATGAGGTCCCTTGAGCTAGTTTGGTCCCTAGTTCTTTGTAGGAGATCTTAATGGATTAAGACCATGTATTAAGCCCTTTTTAGTCGACCAAAGTCTTAAAGTTTGATACTTTATGGTTCTAGAGCACATTTGAGTAGTGGATCTAAATTTGGGCTTAAGTGCTTAAGCCATTAACCACGTATCGTGATTTTGGCCTCTGCGAGGGTACGCCCCGCGTAAGGTTGCATACGCCCCGCGTTCGGAGTCAACCACCTCGTAAGTGGTCAATGCGAAACGAGGTACACCCAGCGTACCGAAGGGGTACACCCCATGTACGTCCCCTGTTGGGCTTCAGACTTTGGGCTTCAGGTATTGGGCCATCTGTTGGGCCTTGATACTTGGGCCCTAATGGTTTATTTGGATGTGTGTGTCTTGGGCTGAGTAGAGGATCGAACCTTTGGATAAGGCCCAATAAGGAGTTGGGCCCAATTTGGAAAATTGGGCCAAGTGTGGGCTTGAAGTGGTTTGGGCCTTTGCATCAAGATTTACGGTTTGGGCTTTTAGCTTGCTGGATCTTCTTGAGTGAAGGCCATTAGGCCCAAGCTTGAGGAAGGGTAAAAAGGTCTTTTAACCTGATTTAGACTCATCGTATGAGTCAGCGAATAGATATTAATGGATTGCCATTTTGGAATCTGTTAGCACGTGTGTGATAGCAGATATGCAGTCAGAGATTATTTATGGAATCAACTTTGTTGGTGTGTTGTCTTGATGATGATGGTTCGGGATCGAGCAGTCAGCGGTCAGGGATCGTCTGCGTGTTTCGGCAGCATGAGGTGAGTTTTCCTCACTATACTAACAGGGTCGAAGGCACCAATGTCGGACCTTTTGGATTGTTGTCCTGGTTATCACATGATGATATGCTTAGTGATATGTTAGATTTGTATCCCGGTATATAGGATCATGCTATGCTTAGTGATCTGTTAGATCTGTATTCTGGTATATAGGATGATGCTATGATTAGTGATCTGTATGATTATCTGTACGTGCTAGCTAGCGTTTGATATCTATATGTTAATTGTGTGTTTGCGGGTGGGTTAAGGCGGTCCTGCTTTGTGCTCTAGGCCAACATACCCAGGGCGGCCTGGAAAGACTGATGGCCCATCTGTCACAACTAACAAATTTAGGGTTGATATGGTGTTTCATGTACAAAAATTTCCTCTATGTAACTTTATAACATCAAATTAGTGAAATTTAAACTACAATGTTATTGGAATACATACGAGCATATATTGTGAACCAAGTTGAAATAGCCTCTTGCAAGCCCAAAAACTTGATCCAATAGCTAAGCCCAATCAATTTTGGGCCTTGGTCCAAGAATTCTCGGCCCAACACCCTATTAGGCCGAAAACCCTTCCCTGGGCCCTATTGGGTCGAAAACTCTTCCTTGGGCCCGATTGGGCCGAAAACCCTCTCATTGGCACCAATTAAACCCAAAAAGTCCATACATTCTTCAAAACTGCAAACTCTTTATGGTGTTGGGCTGTTTTCGGCCACCCTAAAACCGAAAAACCCTTTGAAGAGCCATAAGGGGCCGAAAACCCTATGGTTTTCGGTTGGTACTAGACAAAACAAAAAAAAAAGAGAAAAAGAAAACCAAAATGCTACGCCACCTCATTTTTATCCCTCAAATAACAAAGCCTTTAACCACCATACTTCCAAGCATGTATCACATCAAACATCAACAAAGTCAACTCTCTTCTCCCCCCCCCCATCTTATGTTTGGCCGCAAACACCACAACCACACACACATCAAAAAAATTTCCAACTCACTCTCAAGTTCTCTCATCTTTTATCTCAAAATTTTGAGTTCCATCTTCAAGGAAGGAGTTTCACTTCAAGAAAATCTTAGTCATTTGGTAAGAACTTCATGTAACTCTTGTAATTCCAAACATATTTATGCTACAAACTTCTTGTTTACACACTTTTGTTGTGTGTTAAATTCTTAGAAACACCTGAAAATTTCGAAATCTCTCCAAACTCAAGGCTAGGCTCAACAACTTCTTATTCTTCTTCCTACCACACAAAATCAAGGTGAGCTTCATACCCCTATTTTTTCGTGTTTTTCATATTTTTTTTGGGAGGGGGGAATACCAGTCAAATCTCGTTACTCTTTGGAATAATTACATGCTTCACGGTTATGGTTTGAAAATGAAACAATTTCTTGAACAAAAAGGTGCTTAACATGTGATAAAATCATAAAGTAAATGTTGATGACTACTTTGTGTTATAAATTTTTTTGACCCTGATTTCTCACTCAAAATGGCGAAAATATGGGTGTTATGCCCCAAACATATTTAACTCTTGGACACATGCATTTTAACTCTTAACTCTTATATTTTACATAAGTATTTGAAGATAATAGATCTCAAAGTTACCATATGTGTTTCGTAAAAATGGTGACTTGCTAGAGTCACAACCAAAAATACCCATTTTGGTGTACTAAGTAAGCTACAAAGCTTGATATTTTGCTAAAATTAAGTTATTAGCAAAATAATCGTAACTAAGTTGTCACTATTTTGATGGCTTAAAACTTAAGATATTGGGCTATTTTCACATAATAAGTTACAATTATACATGTTCACTAACGATTATTTATAAAAGTAATATAAAGAATTTAGTCCAAAATAGCATACAAAACAGAATTTATGATAGAAAAATGTGCGTGTCATGATCTGCATATCATAAAGTTTTTAAAGCATCAGTAGTAAGATGTATGTCATAGAAGCTGAAAAGCGCGAGTCATAAAACTTCAGTCATAAATTTACACAAGTAATATCCTTTTCATTATTCAATAATGGAAGTTAATGTTCGCGTAAATCCGTTAAGGCTCTAGTGAGACACTGCCTTCACTATACCTACCTAGTAGACACTTTAAGTCCTGCTTTATAACCAGAGTCTCCTGGAGGGAGAGCGAGACCGTTGTGTATAGATCTATACGGTATTGACAACCCCACACCTCAACTGTTCGCTACAGTTAGACCGGCAAGTCTAGGGTGACAAAAGTCTACCAATTCTGACGCCTGAAGAACGTCGTTCAGGCATAGCAGTCATATCAAGCATGGTTATAAGAACTCACTTAGGGATTAACAATACTAATTTGGTTTATGAGAAGCTTACACTTCACCGGTTTTATTAAAAATATAAAATTGCATATCATTTTTCAGTACACAGTCACTTACAGTTCTGGTCTTTAGGTTAAGACTACCGTTTACTTATAAGAAAATATTGGATTTTCTGGGAACATACTCTTTACAATTACAAACAAAAGAAAACAAAGGACATGCATGCATATATTCACAGTTTTGGAACGAGACTTACAAACCCTTTTCATAGAAAATATCGGATTTTCTGGAGTCATACGAACTATTACAAACAAGGATGTTACAAATCTTTTCATACAAATATGCTTACGAACTCACCAACATTCAATGTTGATGATTTTCAAAATGACTTGTATTCTCAGGGAACCAGTAAGCAGGTACCTAAGAACCGGATTTTGCTGCATTTTGGAATTTCATACTTTATGTCACTTTTGTGTAATTTACTGAACAAATACAATATGTAAACAATGTATGTTGATATCTTTTAATGTATGTTGTTTGGTTTCTATGTTTCATTCATATTCAATGGTTGTGATACTATACAATGACGTCATCCGCCCCCGGACGTTTCCGCCGTCCTGGTTCGGGGGTGTGACAGATTGGTATCATAGCATTGTTTATAGTGAACTAGTATATCTAACCATACAAGGTATACAACTATAAATACAATGGGACTAAAACACTCTGACTAAAAGTATACTTTAAAAATATAAGTATTTTATAAAAGTGTACAAACATACATGCATATTAGAAAGGGATCTAAGAACAAAACTAAAAGACATAAAATACTATAGGGGTATTTTAACATTCTATCTATTTTCTCATACGTATATATTCTCATGCTGACGCTATGGCAAGCTTCCATCTCCCAGGAGACCTATACTTCCCCAACCAGGGGAACGGGGGATGGATAGAGGAGGATCCAGAAGAGGTCATGGAGGAGTTCGAAGAAGAGGAGGTCGACGAGGAGGAGGAGGACGATGATTCAGACACCGAGTCTGAAGTCATCGACCCTCCCTACATGGCGAGTGTACCAGCGCATCGATTGGGCTACAATGGCCCTACGCCCCCCTTGGGCTTACGATCTGGAGCGATGGAGCCAGCACCAGGGATAGCATCCACCGTTCGGAATGGAGCGAGGGTTTTACGATCTTCGCCACGGAGGGCCCATGGACCGATCCCTTCTTGTCATGGTCAGGAGGATTACCGACATCGGAGACCAGGCGCAGACAACAATCCATCAAGTCATCGAGATGAGGGCTGCTCTGGAGGTTACTACCACACGCACTCGGGATCTCCATAGAGACTACTACCCCATGGAGCAGCTCGTCGAGGACCTTACTATCGCGTGAGCGGAAGTGAGGGAATACCAGGAGAGGCACGATGCCCTGGAGGAGAGGGTGCGGGTAACCGAGCGCCGTTTGGCCAAGTTGCAGGGAGCCTCTACATCATCCCAGGCACCACCAGGGACGACCCAACGTGAGTAGGATCTATCCTACTCACCAGTTGTTAGACTAGATGTTGGGTATGCGTCAGTGCTACCCCTTTTCTTTTCTTTTATGTATGTAGGACCCACCCTACGTTTAAGTGATTACACTACTCGCAGGGTCGTTATGCTGTCTGATTATTATCATGATGTACTGTAGACCTTTCAAAGGTCAATTTTCTCATACCATGTACTAATATCTTATCACTAATGAAACAAATGTGTGTTTTTTTATGTTGTTATCTGCTATGTATTATATATTCATTTTTGTGTGGTAAAATAAGATTTCAATTGTATGTACAAGATAACGTTCGATAGTCATTGTACCTGACATATCTGAATGCGATATTCCATTATCTGCATCATAACCCTTATCAAAAACTTATCAAATTCCACTTGTGGCAGTAGAATGCCGCCCAGGAGATTCATCCGACGAAATAACAATGAGACAACACCACAACCGCCGCCACCTCCACCGCAAATGGATTCGGCCGCCTTCCAGGCAATGGTTTCAGTCGCAGTCACTGCGGCTCTGACGCATATTAACAACAATGGTGCCAATGGAGGAGGGAGCGGGAATGGTACATGTAGCTCTAACCAGGGAGACAACCAAGGTCAACCAAAAGAATGCACATACAAAGATTTTCCAACTGCAAGCCTAAGCCTTTCAACGGAAGCAGAGGAGTTATCGTCCTAACGCGGTGGTTTGAGAAAATTGAATCGGTGTTCATGATATGCGCTTTCCCCGAAGAGAGCAAGGTGAAATTTGCAGCTTGTACCTTTGCGGATAGGGATCTTACATGGTGGAACGACCATGTCAAAGCCCTGACTCTCCCAGTAGTAAATGCAATGAGTTGGGAGGACCTCAAGATTTTGATGCTCGCCGAATATTGCCCCTGGAGTGAAGTCCAGAAATTAGAGCAGGAATTGTGGAATCTCACAGTAAAAGACTCGGACATCGAGGCTTACATTGCCAGGTTCAACGATCTGGCACTCTTATGTCCAGGAATGATCACCTCAGAAAGTAAGAAGGTCGAACATTTCATTTGGGGGTTAACTCCCCTGATTCAGGGGAATGTGATTGCTGCAAACCCCACGACGTTCGACAGCGCCAAACGTCTCACGCAAAAGCTATATGACCATGGAGCACCAAAGGGCATGATGACTTCCACCACTGAATCAAAGAAAGTGAATGATAATAAGAACAATTCGGGAAACTATAGGAAAGGACATCAAAACCAGGAACCCTCCAAAAAGCAACAAATAGTGGCGGTCCACGCCGCTACTACTGTAACATCCCAAAAATACAGTCCAAAAATTTCATTTTTAAATCATTAAGTAAAACCATAGTTATCAAATCTTTTCATCAAACATAGTCAATGTCTCAAAACATTATAATCAGAGTATCAAATTATCAGAATAAATCATCCCAGACTGAAAACTATGGTGTGTGCCATGCAGTCATCCCGAGCTCTTCCCTCCGCTACCGGAAGTACCTGAAACCAAAACTGAAAACTGTAAGCACGAAGCTTAGTGATTTCCCCAATCTACCACATACCATACACATAAACACATATTCTGGGCCCCGGCCCGCTGCATCGGGACTTGCCCGGCATCGGACTTGCTCCGGCATCAGGCCCCGCCTGGAATCGAGCCCCGCTCGATATACATATCTGTTTCTCTTAGGCCCCGCCTGTCTCTGGACCCCGCCCGCTATACACATACAAACAAAACATATAATCATGCTAATACATAATAGGTAATCACTACACTATAACTACTAGTCTCAAGGCCCCGCCTGTCTTGGCCCCGCCCCTACTCTGCTACTAATGAGATATGTAACCCCGTCCACACTCAGCTAGTGATGAGATACAGGCCCTCGCCCATACTCACCTTCCTACCAGGCACATACAAGTATCACAAAGACAACAAGTATAACTAAACATGCATTCCTGCCTCGGGTACGACCCGACGTTGAACCGTAATTCGGAAACATACATATAAACCTTCCTCGGGCCTCACCCGACATCGGACCGAAATCCAGAACATATAAATTGCATCGGGCTAACCCCGACATCGGATCTAAATACGGTATACTCTAACATACATAAACGGGCCAACATTGGTGCCTTCGACCCGTTCCTAGTGGAGAAAACTCACCTTGCACTGCTGAAGTCCTGCTGATACTCCTCTGGCTGCTAAGTGGAAATTCCCCGAACTGCTGCTCCTTCGGCTCCTCGAGCTATCAGTAACAAAATAACACTTGGCCCCAAAATGTCCTCAAAGTCAAACTAGGTCAAAGTCAAAGTCAATGGTCAAAGTCAACGCTCCGAGTTGATGTAACTCGCCGAGTTCTCCATCAACTCGTCGAGTTCTAATACTCAGAATCCTGAATTCCCGATCCAACTCGTCGAGTCAACCCCTGACTCGCCGAGTTCCCTGGCTACTCATGGTCGCGATTTATCGAATCAACTCGTCGAGTCAGTCCTCAAACTCGTCGAGTTCTACCATAACAGACTCGGGACAACTCACTTCAACTCGTCGAGTCCCTCCTTGGACTCGCCGAGTGCCTCAGTCAGTTTGGGCTATCTTAACAGAGTAAGCCCTCTACACTCTAGATCTACACTCCAAACTCCTTATACACTCTGGAAACACTACTAGAGGGGTAAAGTTTCCAACTTTACCCATTAATACCTTTCCTACAAGGTTTAAGCTCAAAGCCTAACCCCTTAATACATAAATTCTTGTCCAAAATCCTTAGCATTCCATACTAAAGCATACTAATATAGATCCCGACCTTAGACATTGTTTGCTCACTTAAAGTCTCTGCCTTTTCTTCCATGCACGCCCTCTTGAGGCTTAAATACCACAACAACTCCTTAACACTTGCATGGGGGTTCCAATGGCATAAAGTTTGCACCTTTATGACTTAACCACCCTTAGGGATTCCAGATCTGAAAGGGTCTTTGCTTGGGACGTCCATGTCCCATGGATCAAACTTCATGGACCAAAACCCTCATAGAAGGGACATAAGGAGATCTAAGGAACCAAAAGTCAAGGTAGAAACTTGATTACCAGAAAATGAGGAGAATAAGATGTTACTTTTGGATCTACAATCCTTTTCTTGAATCCCAAAGCTTCTCCTTTGTCTTCAAGCTCCAAACACACACTAAACTCTAAAAAAAAACAAGCTCTCAAGCTCAAGGATGCACTAGGGTTTCGAGATCTAGGGTTTAGGGAAATATAGACTGTAAATGAGGAAAAGAGGTAGAGAATAAGATGCTTAAATAGGGCACCAAGACCCAGATTTAGGGTTTCCCAAACCCAGAACAACTCGCCGAGTTGGTCCTCCAACTCGTCGAGTAGGTCACTTAACCCGCAACCCAAAATCTGCTCCTACTCGTCGAGTCATCCCTCATACTCGACGAGTTGCCTTCTTGCCTTGGGGTTTTCCTTTCCTTTCTTGACCTTCTGGATTATGGGTGTTATAACTCTCCCCCACTTAAACTAGACTTCGTCCTCGAAGTCAGCTACGACCAACTACCCCGCAACCTTTCATGATGTTCCTATACGATGCATACTATGTCTGCTTGGTCCAATCCTCAAAGGACCCTCTTGAGAACCATCTAATCACTATAAACCTTGAGTGCATCGCTCATACCCAATCGGAAATCCTTCTAGTACTCCCCGAGTACTTATGCTAGACATTCAAGGGGGTTCACCCTTTTTTTCCCTGCGCAGTCGCTGGCCTTTACAAGGCAACTTTCCATAAGCAACAACCTTCTCTATCTCTGTGTGGGATAACCCTTCGCTGTAACTAAATCTCCAGCCACTCCCAGGGCTGTCCCTTCGCTGCTACCCTCTGATTGCTTCCTCTTATCACGTCTCAGTGCTGAGCACCCAACCCAACGAGTGGATCAGATAATCCTTCGAGTAAAAGATTCATCCCTTCAACGGTTAGACTCTGACGAGAGCTGCGCAACAGAATCAAATCCTTCCCTATGAGATTATTTGACCCCGCTGTGAGGGGCGTAGCACCACTCGGTCAACTGGCTGCTCCACGCAAGAATTCTCTTATCCTTGCTTCTGTATGGAGTGTTGGATTAGTTTCTAAGTCCATAACTATAATTGGTATGTACTTGACCCGACTCGGCATGGTCCATTTGGGTTACATGGCATCGGAACATTTGGATAGACCGTTTATGAGGAAAAGACATTTTGTGACATATTAATATATTATAAGTTCTAATATATTAATATGAAATCATGTTATTTAATTAGTATTGATCAAGAATTATTTTGGACTTAATTTAGTGATCAAAAAGAGACTAATTAAATATATGGGGATTGATTGTGTAAATCATTCATTCTTATATATGTGGGCTTATGATCCAAGATTCCTTTATGTTGGGTTTAACCCATGTGGTGATCCATGGATACTCCATGGAGGTTAAAACCCATGGAGCGTAAGGAATGGGTAAAGTCATGAGTTACATGGTGTAACCCTAATAGCCACACTATATAAGAACCCCTTTAGTTCAAGAAATTGGCACTAGTGATACATATTTTGAGGGCTAGCCGATTTGAACATGTATGTCTTCTTCTCATGGTTATTCCAAGAGTTCATGATGTTGTGTGAACCATTTGAGGTGTCACACTTGGGGCACTAGGCTCTCAAGCTTCATGGAGTCAAGCAACAACAACAAGGTATGTATTCTATCTATTTTATTATCCTAGTATCAATGTTTTGGTATGCTACTTAGGATAATACCTTGGATAATCATATTTGCATGTATAATAGAGAAAACATAGATCCAAGGTATTTAGGGTTGCATGTACACTTAGGAGTGTTAGAATGCTCAAAACCCAACAGTGGTATCAGAGCCTAGGCTTGTTTTCAATTATACTTGATGCAAATTGCTGAAAAATGCTGAAAAAGTCGAATTTCGGGCATTCTGGGCACTGGACTCGCCGAGTCCACTGATGAACTCGCCGAGTCCATGAAGAAAATCATCCTACTCGGCGAGTAGGTTAATACACTCGACGAGTAGGAGCCCCAGACAGCATATTTTCGAGTTTTTTGGCTAGAAATGGACTAGAAACATTACCCTAAGATGTTTTTGAACTTATAAACTTGTTTTTGATGTGGTAATGTTCATACTAATCCAATTTCAAAGATAATTGTCAATAGATTCATGTTTTGTATTAGTTTAGTGATTAGGCTAATTACATGAAAAAGTTTGATTTGAATTATCTTGTTCTTATGAGTTGCTTAGATTAATAGAAAAGTTAATTGATTATGTGTTTTCAATCCATTTTAATCTAAGATTTGATTCTAAAATGTGTTTTTGTAACTTGTCCTCAAGTTATATGAAAAGTCACATTTAAGTTTCATAAAACTCATAAAAGTTGGCAATGGTTACAAAAATGAAGAGTCTTGTCCTCAAGTTATGGAGGTTCAAGAGTCACTTCATTAAGTAATAAAATATGTAACCTTAATTAATTCCATAAGTTACAAAATAAAGAAAAGTTACATTCTTTTATTAGTTTAAAGTCTTCCATAACTTGTCCTCAAGTTATGGAACTTGAAGAGTTTTTTAATTAAAACTAATTTAAACACATAAGTTATGGAATTAATTAGTTTTGAATAGTTTCAAAACTTGCCCTCAAGTTTTGGAATTTGAAAAGTTTCACTTATGAATACTTTAATTCCAAGTTAGCCCTTAGAATTTTAAAAGTTAAAATTCAAACCCTTATACTATTATTATAATTTTAATTATATAGATATGTATAAGATAAAGTCAATCTTACCGTTAGTAGGCCTCATTCACGAAGCCGGTCTATAAGAGGGGTATAACGTTACTGCCTATAAAATGGCAGTTTAATGGGTGTCCACTCTCACCCACCGCTTCCTTGACTGGTGGAGGGTCGTTAGCCGAACGGGTAGGAAAGGACTATAATTCTCCCTTCATTAAAAGTATTAATGATAAATACTAAGTAACTAAACACTTATACATTCCCAATCTTAGTTACTTAGGAAAATGTGAAAAGGTGCTAACCCATGAAATTACACTTTGTACCTTACCAAGTCATTAGTGGAGCGTGTGTGGTTAACCGACACACTAATAAGGACTAGTAAGAGTGGCAAAGGGTAACTTGACTCTATTATAGATCGGTGGAGCGTGTGTGGTTAACCGGCACATCGATTAGGTGATAAAGTTAAGGGTACCAAGTCAATTTGCATGGTTATTCACACCTTGTTTGTGATCCTCGGCATCCCAGTCACAAACTTGAGAGGGCACAATCGAGATTCAAACATGCCATTGAAAGTTCAATGTATCTCAAAAGATCTAGGAGTTTCAAATCCAATTAAAACTTAATTATATTTCGTTTTTCATGGTGGAAATTGGTAAATCGTCATTTATCTACCTTCAACTATTTTATAACTTGGATTACGGCATCCCTCTTCCAGTTATAAATAGGTTGTTGGGTCCTAGCCTTAATATTTCATATTGGGTGTTATATTAAGGACTTTAAATCAACTATCTTGAATATCTCCCAAAAGATGATCTTCCCAAATCTCTTGAAACAAGTTTTCCTAAAATGAAGATGATGTCCCATGGAAATCATGCTTCTTTCACCTCCTCCAATTATTCTCTCTAACCCACAAGTTCCTGAAAAGTTTAAGGTCACTCAAGCCCTATTGGCAAGCAAAGGTCTATGTGTGATCACATCTTGGAGATGTAGTCACATATTGACAAACCGGGAGAGTTGGGTGTCAAAGCCTAGAGGAAGCTGATGATCAATCACTTTCTAAGTCACATAGTGAGTTCCTTTGGGACTCCTATGAAACAGACTATGACAAGACCCTTAATGATCTTATCTATTTGCTAAGATCAACTTCCTAAAACTTTATGGACATTGACAATGATGACATTGGATATCCAATAAAGCTCTCTCTTCCCAATGGAAAGGGATCGGCCATAGTCAACTTGGTTGACCAAATGGTAAAGAGAGAGGCTAAGTCTGAGATAGTCCCATTATCAATGGTCCATTGCCAAAGAAAGGGGCATTGGTTGTGAAGCTGCCAAATTTACCTAAGGATGTTAGAGTCAATAAGTTTGACTCTACTTCAGGTAAAGTCCACTATCTAACTCTGCTAAGTTTCTATTATGAGATTCTTGATACATGATGTGACTGGGTCACATGGTGATGTTTTAAGAATCAAAGAAAAAGTGAAGAAACTTAAAGAAAGAATATGTTGAATCTGATCGCGTAGATGGATTTCTATCACATAGTTTGAAGATCGGATTATTGAGCTACTTCTTAGGAGTTATGATATTTTGCTTAGGAATAGATAACAACAAGTTTCCATATGGATTGTAAGGATGAGTTTTTCCGCAAAGTTTTAAAATAAAAGGTAAATCTTTTGATTTTATTTATTTTAAAATATCCTTACAATGGCATTTGTGAAAAACTGTGTTGCTTATAAGATTCCATTAAGAGCAAGAGTGGAAATATGAATTTGATTCTTTCATTTGTGGTAGTGTCTAAATTTACCAAATAAGGAAATATTCTCATCACCCAAGTTTCAATTGGACCGAAACTTGGAATCATGCAATTTGTAGAGCATGATGAATGAGAACCTTCAAGCATTGGAAAAATTAAGACTAAC
Organism: Lactuca virosa; assembly: GCF_052849685.1. NCBI lineage: Eukaryota > Viridiplantae > Streptophyta > Magnoliopsida > Asterales > Asteraceae > Lactuca > Lactuca virosa. Next base: position 342,528,309 of record NC_136433.1, read on the forward strand.
TACTTGTTCACATGGATGTGTGAGTCAAGTAACGGACTAAGGGATCGAGTACACATTCTTGTGCACTGATTAAGTCCACCACAAAAGATCGATAAGACTATTCGTCATGATTTACTAAAGTTTAGTAAATATGGTTATACTTACAGGCTTAAGTATAATTCTGAAGCATTGGAAAAAATTTCAGTGTATGGCGGAACGAATGAGAAGAATCAAATTAGGCAGAAGGATAAAAGTTTCTCAAATCTGAAAAGATGGTAGAGTACTTCAGTATCATGTTATATAATCATCTTAATGATTAAGAGACCTTATCACAATTCATCCTCTAAGTGCATTCTGGTAGCTAAGAAGAGGAGTTATGAATTGTTGAAGTGGTTAAATCAAGAAGATGAGTCATATTTCATTCCAAAACAATTCTTAGAGTCATACTCCAAGATTGTAACTTGAGTGACATGTCTTAAAGAAGTTTTAAAAACACTTGTCAAATGTAAGAGTAGAAGGTTTCTACTCTTGTACATTTGAAATTGGTAAGTTGTGATGTTTTTGGATAAAACAAAGACCAACTAAGGCCAATTGTGTGAAGTGTTTGTCTTGATTAGAATCCACACTATCTCTTGAATATTTGACAAGAGAGTCTTATATGTCAAGAGGACAGTGGGAGTCTTAAAAGGTCTTGAAAGTCTCAAGAACTAATCAAGAGTAAAACCTAAAGTTCTTCACTAGCACACGACTTGAGGTTTATAACCTATCGTGTTGACTATTTCTGTGTCCATTCCAATTATAGTTGGCTTTGCATATGAGTTCTTACAGTTCTCAATTGGTTGCACAGCAACTTGGAAGCAATGGCAGACCCTTGAGCTTCCACATGGCAAGAAATTAAGATTGAGTTCAGTCCATATGAGTTTGAATTTGTCATTATCCTTGTCTTGTGACTATGGTTTTGACAATTCACATGGATAAGAACACATACACCATTAAATCTAAGTGTCATAAGGTTTCTCTCCGATTCATGAAAATGATGGTGAGGAAACACTTTCACTAAGTAGATTTTAGCTAGATAGCAATTATGATATTTGCATTCTCAAAGTCGTTAGTGGAGCGTGTGTGGTTAACCAGCACACTAACATGGACTTGTGAGAAGTGGTAAAGGTCTAAACAATCGAGGCTATGATTACGGCATCCCATTTCATAGTTCTTAAAATTGTTTAGACACACCTGTGAGCTATCTAAGATAAGGTGTATGATATTGATAAAGTTTTATCAAAGCAATCTAGTATCAGAAATCTGAACTTTGGTAAGAAAGTCAATAAAGTATTGATTTCTAGAAGTCCAACTGATTTCTGATTACATGTCAAAGCTAGTGGGAGCATAAGTGTTATGCTAACAATCATCATGTTAGTGGGAGCAAGATAATTATGATAAAGGTTGCAAGTTAGCAATGTTAATTATAGAAAACAAAAGTTTCAATTCGTGAGGCTGCAGGGGTTGAAAAAGTTGTTTTGCTATAATTAAGGGAGAGGAAATTATACTTCATTTCAATTCTAAAAGCTTAGATTGAGGTTTTAAGTCATATTTAGTCAAGGATATATATATGAATTTCATGTTGGAATGACTCAACATAAGGAAATTCTATATATGGGTCCATTATTTGCGTTCTAAAATTCGATTATGATTACAACATCCCTTTTCATAATCTGAATTATGAGAACTTGGCAAATAGAAATGGAAATGTTATAGCAAAAGACTGGTTTAGTCTTTATGTGAGACATCATGACTCGAGTCCCATATGCTTCGGATATAGGATCGATTACATGTGCTATATTTATCCTTTCTAAAATTTTCCAAATGCCTGGGGCATTAAGAAGGGAAAAGGTCTAGAACTGGATATGACTAAAAGGATTAAGCATTTGTCGAGGACAATCTAAGGTTTACCAAAGATTGGTTACTCAAGGACAGTTGGAAGTATAGTGATAATTCTGGAAGGACCATATTGACATAATCTGTAAGGAGGCAACTCTTGTTCAGAAGTGATAGTCAAAATGGAATATGGAAATGTTTCAAAGATGGAAATTATTCAATCTGTGTAAGATTAGGAAACTTAATGCAAGAAGGATATTTCCAAGGAGCTGGTCTCCTTTGGAATGCTCTGTAATGGTTGTTGTCAAGTCTTTCTGACTCTGTGCATAATCATTACAGGAGGATCAATGCATATAAGTTTAGAATGTAACAGATTTCAGTAAATGGCATGAATTTGGAATTCTTGCATTTGCAGTAAGGATTTGGGACTGTGAAAGAGGATCATTGGAGTTATGTTCAATTGATCTAATTCACTAAGTGAAGATCATAGACAAACATAGTATGCATACTTGGTGTATGGCATGACTAGTGTTTAGAAAACATAGTGTACATGCTTGGAGCATGGGACAACTATTGTTTTAAATTCAAGAATAAAGTTGATAGCTGAAACAGTATACAATGAATAATGTGTAATCATATGGTGATAAATAAAAGGTGTTTTATTTATGTTCATAGGTTTTGATACCATATTAGATTCTATTATTATTGTGTTTCATTTTGCATGTTTTGACTTCTAGAATAACTAGGTCGTTCTTCCTGATTGACTAAGTTATTCAAACTATCCACAGTCGGTCATATGTTGGAAGTAGATATGAATCAAGACTGTCATGGGTTGGCTTGTAGAGGTCTAAGATGTTGGACAAGGGGCTACAACACTCATGAGTGCTCATAAGTTCTGAGTATTGGATTCAACCCGCGCTCATTGGAATCACTTCATGGATTTTATCACGAGTGATCATGAGATGATAATATCTTATATTCTTCAAACCTAGAGATATGAGTTGTTACTATGAGTTGGTTGTACATTGATTGCACGAAAACGCATTCGGTAACTCGGTGTTATAAAACGTGCCTTTGTGTATGATTCAACAAGTAGTAGAACAAGCCATATGAGTCGAAGTTTATCCATTCCTTTTACCTTCGGGATAAAAGCAATATCTGTGGGCCCCTCGATGATTTGGTGATGACAAATGTAAGTGCTCGCCCGGGCCTGGACTGATTTGATTTGTTCAATTAGTCAACCGTCATAAATCGGAAATCAGGAAACAACAAATGGACAGAGAGAATGATTATAATCCATGTCTCAGTCCATATGATATCTAGAATGGAGGAATATATGATCCCTTATCTAATGGACAAGTCATTGACAAAGGTCAGAGTTCATCTACAAGGTCAGAGTTCGACAGCGGCTTTTGAGAGCTACGATTGCCAGTTGGTTCCTGAAATCATACGCAATAATAGTTTTAGACTTATCCAAGTGGGAGAATGTTGGATTAAGGTCTAAGTCCATAACTATAATTGGTATGTACTTGACCCGACTCGGCATGGTCCATTTGGGTTGCATGGCATCGAAACATTTGGATAGACCGTTTATGAGGAAAAGACATTTTGTGACATATTAATATATTATAAGTTCTAATATATTAATATGAAATCATGTTATTTAATTAGTATTGATCAAGAATTAATTTGGACTTAATTTAGTGATCAAAAAGAGACTAATTAAATATATGGGGATTGATTGTGTAAATCATTCATTCTTATATATGTGGGCTTATGATCCAAGATTCCTTTATGTTGGGTTTAATCCATGTGGTGATCCATGGATACTCCATGGAGGTTAAAACCCATGAAGCATAAGGAATGGGTAAAGTCATGAGTTACATGGTGTAACCCTAATAGACACACTATATAAGAACCCCTTTAGTTCAAGAAATTGGCACTAGTGATACATATTTTGAGGGCTAGCCGATTTGAACATGTATGTCTTCTTCTCATGGTTATTCCAAGAGTTCATGATGTTGTGTGAACCATTTGAGGTGTCAAACTTGGGGCACTAGGCTCTCAAGCTTCATGGAGTCAAGCAACAACAACAAGGTATGTATTCTATCTATTTTATTATCCTAGTATCAATGTTTTGGTATGCTAGTTAGGATAATACCTTGGATAATCATATTTGCATGTATAATAGAGAAAACATAGATCCAAGGTATTTAGGGTTGCATGTACACTTAGGAGTGTTAGAATGCTCAAAACCCAACATGGAGGTCCTGCTGTCTCTTATCCGCTTTCCGGATGAACTGAGACCACCCTGGTCCCAACTAATTTTCCATCATCTAGGTTACCGGACTCCCACCGGTTACTGAACCCAAGCTCAATATCTCAGTCGCTCCCAACGGCCTCCGAAGAAAACTTCGGCTATCTAGAACTTCTTTATCTTCCTTGCCACTCTGGCTCTATAAGTCCTGGGATCCTCGATCCCCTTCCATAACCCTATGGTCTCTAACAGGTCCCACCTGCACTGCTATAAGTACACAGGCCTCGCCCACGGGTCTCACCCAAATTATATTTCGGAGTGGCCTCTCCCACAGGTCTCACCTATCTAGGGCTATACGGGCCCCCGCCCACACTCTGCTAACTAGGAGATACGGGTCCTCGCCCACACTCCTCTAACTAAAAGATACGGGCCCTCGCCCACACTCCTCTAACTAAGAGATATGGGCCCCCGCCCACACTCCTCTAACGAAGATTCTAATGAATGTTACGACTTACCTGTAGTCTTGCAACAATTCTTGCACTGCACTCGCGCCCCACTGAGAAGATCCCCAACCTGGCTTCCCCAAACCGGTCATCTACTATCGTGAATGCACGAGCTCAACGTTGGGAAGTTTCCCAAACTTCCCACTCACGCGCTCCTCTATCCAAACAACCACTTGAGCTGCTTTCCTTCTTTACAAAATTGCGAACTTATCCCAGTTCGCACTTACTTCGGCTTCTGACTACTCGGGTGGTTTCCCCCACTTTGATCCAACTAATTCCTTACAGCTCACAACTTGGAAAGGATTCCCAATCCTTCTTACCATCCAATGATCGATCTGCTGGCAATCCGACGCTCACTACTGCTAGTGATCTAACCAACCAATACCAATCAATATCCCCCCTTGAAAACTAGCGAAACACATACCGAGTTCCAATCACGCTTGCTACAGTTACTGCATCCTGAGAACCTGCTCTAAAAGGGGACGTCTTCGAACTACTACTCTATGATCCATGGTATGCAGATAGCATATAACTTAATCACAAGCAGGTTACATAATTTTAAAGTAGATTCACTAATATTGATGCAGTACCACAACAAATAAGTTATAAATAAAAGCTAATAGTAAAGTGAAAGCTACGCACCTGCCACATCAGGGGCTGCTCGCGTCTCCTCTGAAATCAACTGAAATACCCTGCTCCTCACTGCGGGCGTCTCTGCTCGGCCCTGACGGCCATCAGTGATCCTAAAAGTCGCAGGGGCAGGTTCTATCACCTGTCCTGATGTAACTAAACTCGGGCATTGGGCCTTCTTGTGGCCCCTCTGACTGCAATGGAAGCATATCAGGTCTGATCCCTGGGTGGCGGTAGCAATAGAATCTCTGCTAAAGTGACCGTTTCGGCCGCACTTGATGCAGCCCGAATCACCACCACTGCCGCTCCTACACGCACCCTCGTGCGTCCTGCCGCACTTACCATAGCGACTGCGACTCTGGAAGTCTCTCGATCTCAAATCCGAACCCTTGGGTCTCTTTCCTGAACCTTTGGACAACTGACCCTCATCTGATTCCTCTTCCTCTCTTACTCTAGGTCAATCTCTCTCTCTGGCTCGAGCAATCATATCCTCCAACGTCTTGCAGCCGGATCGGCTCACAAACTGCCTGATGTCGCTCCTCAGCACTCATGATATCGATCCTTCTTCATCTCCTCGTCCGCCACATATTGCGGAACAAGAAGGGCTCTCTCTCTAAACTTGGCGGTGATCTCCGCCACTGTCTCTGTAGTCTGCTGGAGGTCCTGGAACTCCCGTGCTAACTGCTGCACCTCAATAACTGGTGCAAACTCGGTCCTGAACCTGGTCGAGAAGTCACTCCATGTCATCGCGTCCAACGCGGCATCATCCCCAATAGCATGCCTAACCTCCTCCCACCAATCGCGCGCTCTGTCCTTCAGAAGACAAGAGGCGAGTCGGACCTTGTCCCCCTCGGTACACCGGTTATAACGAAAGGCGTTGGCATCATTAGCCAACCATCTGCTGCTAGCAATGGGGTCCCTAGCCCCATGGTAATCTGGAGCTCCACAACCTCTAAACTCTCGGAATGTCAGTGTACCCGCCCCTATCATAGCCCCCATCTCAGTACGGAAGGCTCCCAGCCTCTCATCCAAAATCTCCAATATGCCCTCCTTTACTGTACCAAAGATTATAGGAGTCTGGTCTAGAATACTGCGCGTAATCTCAGCCGATATAAACTCTCTCATTTGCTCCCCGAGCTGCTCGGCTCCTAAACCCGAGCCTGATCCCTCACCGGCACCTGAACCGCCCACTGGCCTCTCATGTAACCTCACCATTCTGCAACATAACATAACAACCATCAGAATACTCATCACTATCGAGGGATCACACACGCACTACAAGTTCCCCGGTTTTATCTCAGCCCTCCTTGACTCGAGTACGGATCCTCTGTTTTCAGTAGTACGGGCCCATACTACCTTCCACATATATCCATACTCTCCTCAAGAAATGTCTCGACTCCACCAAGTCTCTTTCCCTACTACTACTGCTCCCAGCACTATTCTCATCCTAGGCTTGCCCTAGGGTAATCACCATCCCACTCTCCGCCATCAGTTGCATAAGAAGTCCCGGCTTCCTTCTCCTAACTAGCTCGCGAATACTATTACGTATCACTCAGACTAGATAATTCTTCGAATGAGAGATCCTACCCTATAACGGTTGGACTCAAACAAGAGCTGTGAAATAGAGTTAGACCCAACCTTCTGAAATTATTTAGTCCTCGCAATATGTAATTTAACATACTCGTTTACTAGTTAGTAAAAGGCAACTAGAACTTCTAAAAGCACAAAGCAAGCAACATTTGAGCATTGAGTACACTAACCACATAATCCAATCATATTGTTCTATCCTCTAATCAGGAATCTTTACTAGCATGCAACTCATAAAGCTCATACACATATAACATGCACATAAGGCATTCTCCTAGATCCTTACTCCTAATCTAGGATGCAGTTCTCATAAGCATATCACATCTAAACAAACATGTATGGGTAATTTGGGAGAACTTACTTGGGCTCGGCTGATTGCATGCACCACACCCTTTCCTCTTTTTTCAAAATTCTTTTTGCTTTTTCTAAAACTCGTTTCTTTTCTCAAACTCCTTTTTAATAAGTAGTTTTTCTTTTGAAAATCTCTATACCAATTCCTTAGTTTGAGTTCAGACACACCCGATAGTGTGCCCGAATCCCTCAAACCAAGGCTTTGATACCAACTTGTAACATCCCAAAAATACAGTCCAAAATTTTCATTTTTAAATCATTAAGTAAAACCATAGTTATCAAATCTTTTCATCAAACATAGTCAATGTCTCAAAACATTATAATCAGAGTATCAAATTATAAGAGTAAATCATCCCATGCTGAAAACTATGGTGTGTGCCATGCACTCATCCCGAGCTCTTCCCTCCACTACCGGGAGTACCTGAAACCAAAACTGAAAACTATAAGCACGAAGCTTAGTGAGTTCCCCAATCTACCACATAACATACACACAAACACATATACTGGGCCCCTGCCCGCTGCATCGGGACTTGCCCGACATCGGACTTGCTCTGGCATCAGGCCCCGCCCGGCATCAGGCCCCGCCTGGCATCGAGCCCCGCTCGGTATACATATCTTTTTTCTTAGGCCCCGCATGTCTCTGGGCCCCGCCCGCTATACACATACAAACAAAACATATAATCATGCTAATAGATAACATGTAATCACTACACTATAACTACTAGTCTCAAGGCCCCGCCTATCTTGGGCCCCGCCCCTACTCTGCTACTAATGAGATATGTAACCCCGTCCACACTCAGCTAGTGATGAGATACGGGCCCCCGCCCACACTCACCTTCCTACTAGGCACATACAAGTATCACAAAGACAATAAGTATAACTAAAAATGCATTCCTGCCTTGGGTACCACCCGGCGTCGAACCGTAGTTCGGAAACATACATATTAACCTTCCTCGGGCCTCGCCCGACATCAGACCGAAATCCAGAACATATAAACTGCATCGGGCTAACCCCGGCATCGAATCTAAATACGATATACTCTAACATACATAAACGGTCCGACATTGGTGCCTTGGACCCGTTCCTATTGGAGAAAACTCACCTTGTACTGCTGAAGTCCTGCTGATACTCCTCTGGCTGCTAACTGGAAATTCCCTGAACTGCTGCTCCTTCGGCTCCCCGAGCTATTAGTAACAAAATAACACTTGGCCCTAAAATGTCATCAAAGTCAAACTAGGTCAACCTTCGTCAAATTCAAAGTCAATGGTCAAAGTCAACGCTCCGAGTAGACGCAACTCGCCGAGTTGCTCCATCAACTCGTCGAGTTCTAAAACTCAGAATCCTGAATTCCCGATCCAACTCGTCGAGTCAACCCCTGACTCGCCGAGTTCCCTGGCTACTCATGGTCGCGATTTATCGAATCAACTCGTCGAGTCAGTCCTCAGACTAGTCGAGTTCTACCATAACAGACACGAGACAACTCACTTCAACTCGTTGAGTCCCTCCTTGGACTCGCCGAGTCCCTCGGTCAGTTGGGGCCATCTTAACAGATTAAGCCCTCTACACTCCAGATCTACACTCCAAACTCCTTATACACTCTGGAAATACTACTAGAGGGATAAAGTTTCCAACTTTACCCATTAATACCTTTCCTACAAGGGTTAAGCTCAAACCCTAACCCCTTAATACATAAATTCTTGTCCAAAAGCCTTAGCATTCCATACTAAAGCATACTAATATAGATCCAGGCCTTAGACATTGTTTGCTCACTTAAAGTCTCTGCCTTTTCTTCCATGCATGCCCTCTTGAGGCTTAAATACCACAACAACTCCTTAACACTTGCATGGGGGTTCCAGTGGCATAACGTTTGCACCTTTATGCCTTAACCACCCTTAGGAATTCCAGATCTGAAAGGGTCTTAGCTTGGGACGTCCATGTCCCATGGATCAAACTTCATGGACCAAAATCCTCATAGAAGGGACATAAGGAGATCTAAGGAACCAAAAGTCAAGGTAGAAACTTGATTACCTAAAAATGAGGAGAATGAGAGGTTACTTCTAGATCTACAATCCTTTGCTTGAATCCCAAAGCTTCTCCTTCTTCTTCAAGCTCCAAACACACACTAAACTCTAAAACAACAAGCTCTCAAGCTCAAGGGTGCACTAGGGTTTTGAGATCTAGGGTTTGGGGAAACGTAGACTGTAAATGAGTCCAAGGGGTAGAGAATAAGATGCTTAAATACGACACCATGACCTGGATTTAGGGTTTCCCAAACCCAGAAAAACTCGCTGAGTTGTTCCTCCAACTCGTCGAGTAGGTCACTTAACCCGCGACCCAAAATCTGCTCCTACTCGTCGAGTCATCCCTCAGACTCGTCAAGTCATCCGTGTACGAGAAGAAGACATTTCCAAAACCGCCTTCCGAACTCGTTACGGGCATTATGAATTTATGGTAATGCCCTTTGGTCTGGCAAATGTGCCCGCGACATTTATGGACCTGATGAACCGAGTCTGCCTACCTTTCCTTGACAACTTCGTGATAGTCTTTGTCGACGACATACTAGTTATTCTTGGAGTAAGGAAGAGCACATCCAACATCTGCGACAGGTTTTGGAAACGCTCAGAGCGGAGAAACTGTATGCGAAATTCTCCAAGTGCGAGTTTTGGATTCGCAGAGTGGATTTTCTAGGACACGTAGTTAGTGAAGAGGGGATACATGTGGACCCTTCCAAGATCAAAGCAATTGAAGGTTGGGCAACCCCGAGAACTGTTGGATATAGTTTCTAAGTCCATAACTATATTTGGTATGTACTTGACCCGACCCGGCATGGTCCATTTGGGTTGCATGGCATTGCAATACTTGGATAGACCAAAATAAGAAAAAGGACACTTAAGGATTATTAATATATTATAAGTACTAATATATTAATAATATTATTTAATTAGTATTGATCAAAGAATTAATCTGGAATTAATTAAGTGATAAAAAAGAGACTAATTAAATATATGGGGTTGATTGTGTAAATAATCTATTCTTGTATAGTGGGCTAATGATCCATGGTTTGTATGGATTGGGCTAAAACCCATAAGGTGCTCCATGGATAGTCCATGGAGGTTACAAACCCATGGATCATGGAATATGGAAAGCCATGACAATTAGGGTTTACATGGTGTAACCCTACTTGTACAACAACTATATAGAGGCCCCTAGACTAGCAAAATCGGCACTTGTACAAGCAACAAAGAGGGCTAGCCAATTTTGAGGTGTTAGTGAACTTCTCTCAAGGTTATTACAAGTATTGTGGTGTTGTGTGAAGCATTTGAGGCATCACATTTAGGGTGCTAGGCTCACAAAGTCATCAAGGAATCCAAGCTACTAAAAGGTATGTTATTCTACTTGGTTTTGTATTACAAGTTCCCCATAACATGCTAGTTAGGATGTAAACCTTGGAAAATCAAATTTGCATGTATATTAGAGAAAACATGGATCCAAGGTTTCTAGGGTTGCATGTACACCATAGGAGTGGTAGAATGCTCAAAACCCAACAGTGGCATCAGAGCCTAGGCTTGTTTTTTTAATACTTGATGCAAACTTGTTGAAAAAGCTCAAAACACTGCTATCTGCTGCATGAACTCGCCGAGTCCATGGGGGGACTCGACGAGTCCATGTGATAATTCATCCTACTCGTCGAGTCGGTTCTTGCACTCGACGAGTAGGAGCCCCTGAATGCAGTTTTTCGAGTTTTGTTGCTGGAAATGGACTAGAAACATTACCCTAAACTGTTTTGGTGCTTTAAAACTTGTTTTAGATCGTGTAATGCTTATGCTAATCCATTTACAATGGCTAATATCAAATTTCAAGTTTTATATGTGTTAATATGATTCTTGAAATTGTTTGATATGAATATTTATTCTTATGAGTTTTAGAAGATCATAGGAATTATGTGTAACTTGCTTGTAAGTAGGATTCTTGATCTTAATCGCTAATGATAGAATCCATAACTTGTCCTCAAATTATGGATAACCAAAAGTCACTTCTTTAAAAGTGTCATTAAAGGATAAGAGATTACATAAAATGAAGAGTCTTCATTTTAATGGACCATTAAACTCATAAGTTATGAAATGAAAAGTCTTGAATAGTTTCAATACTTGCCCTCAAGTTTTGGAATTTGTAAAGTCTTACACCCTAATACTTTAATTTCCAAATTGAACCTTAGAGTTTTAAAAAGTTTAAAATTCAACCCTTATACTATTATTATATTAAAAGTTTAAATATATAGATATGTATAAGAATAAGTCAGTCTTACCATTAGTAGGCCTCATTCACAAAGCCGGTCTATAAGTGGGGTATAAGGTTGTTGCCTATAAAATGGCAGCTTAATGGGTGTCCACTCTCACCCACCGCTTCCTTGACTGGTGGAGGGTCGTTAGCCGAACGGGTAGGACAAGGACTTTAAATCCTCATTAAAAGTATAATGAAATTATATAGTAACTATACTTTAATAATTCCCAATCTTTGTTACTTTAGGAAATGTGAAATAGGTGCTAACCCATGAAATTACACTTTGTACCTTACCAAGTCGTTAGTGGAGCGCGTGTGGTTAACCGGCACACTAACAACGACTAGTAAGAGTGGCAAAGGGTAACTTAATTTTATCATAGATCGGTGGAGCGCATGTGGTTAACTGGCACATCGAATAGGTGATAAAAGTTAAGGGTACCAAGTCAATTTGCATGGTTATTCACACCTTGTTTTTGATCCTCGGCATCCCAGTCACAAACTTGAGAGGGCACAATCGAGATTCAAACATGCCATTGAAAGTTCAATGTATCTCAAAAGATCTAGGAATTTAAAATCCAATAAAACTTAATAATCTATTTTGTTTTCGTGGTGGAAATTGGTAAATCGTCATTTACCTACCTTCAAATATTTTATAGCTTGGATTACGGCATCCGTCTTCCAACTATAAATAGTTTGTTGGGTCCTAGCCTTAACATTTCATTTGGGTGACTTATTAAGGACTCTTTATCTAATAAAACTTGTCTTTCTCTCTTTTCAGATGTCTTCCAACACTGCTACTGGCTCAAACCCTACATGCTCCTTTTCCCTAATGAACTTGTGTGGGAAAGTCACTTTTGATGGTTCCAATTTCAATGAATGGATTAGGAACATCAGAATCATTAGTCGCTATGAGGGCAAAGAGTATGTCCTCGATAAGGAGCTAAAGGTTATCGATGAGTCGACTGCTACTCCTGAGGAGATTGCTGAGTACACTACCCATGAGAAAGATGCCACTAAGGTGTCTTGCATCATGCTGGCCACAATGACAGCAGAACTCCAGAAATCCTATGAAGATTTCTACCCTTTTGAGATGCACCAGGATCTGATGGATAGGTACCATCAGAGTGCTCGTCAGGAGAGGTATGAAATCATTTCCTCCATGATAATAGCTAGGATGAAAGAGGGAGAATCCCTCACTGGTCACTTGCAGAAAATGCAAAGGTTCGTGGACTGGTTATTGAAGCTTAATGTGGACTTCCCTGAGGACATGGCGATTGACATCATTCTCCATTCCTTACCTCCAAGTTATGATCAGTTTCGTATGACTTATATGAACAAGGAGGAAGTCATACTAAGTAAGCTTCAAGGACTCTTAAGGACCGCTGAAAGTGGCCTTAAAAGTAAATCATCTATTACTCCTACTCTTACTACTGCTCCTATCTTGGCAATTGGATAGGGAAAGGGGAAGAAGAGAAAGACCCCTTCAAAGGGTACCAAGGAAAAGTCTCTTGATGGCTCCTCTTCAAGTGCAACCAAGAAAGGTTCCATTCCTCCTTCTTCAAACCCAAAGGAAGCACAATGCTTCCATTTCCAGGAAAAGGGGCACTGGAAGCGAAGCTGCCCCAAATACTTGCAGGATGTAAAGGATGGGAAAGTTAAACCCACCCATGCAGGTATTTACACTATATTGTCTAATAACTCATTGCATGCTAACTCTTGGGGTGCTTGATACAGGTTGTGGTATTCACATTTGTACTGATTTGTAGGGCCTAAGAAGAAGTGAGAAAGTGGAGCACGGGAAGATAAACTTAATCATGGGGAATAGGAAAGCATCACCTGTTACCAAGATAGGAGTTTATTCTTTATTGCTTAATAATGGGTTAATGTTAGATTTGAATAAATGTTGTTACTCGTCTGAAATGGCGAGAAATATTATTTCCTTTCATGGCTTGTACAAACAAGGGTTTACTTTTTCATTTGATAATGATAATGGTGCTATTAATGTTTATTACAATGATGTATTTTACTTTAAAGCATTACCTTCTGATGGTGTATATGAAGCTGTGAATGTTGTAGATAATCTAGGAAATAATGTGTTGTGTATTGATTCTTCAAATAGTTTAGACAAAGCATACTTATGGCATTGTCGTCTTGGACACGTTAACAAGAAGCGCATGAGCCAACTCCAAAAGGCTGGAGTTTTAGAATCATTTGACCTAAAGTCAGATGATAGTTGTGAGTCTTGTTTACTTGGAAAAATGAAAAAGTCACCCTTCACTGGTACTTGTGAGAGGGGTGAGGGTTTGTTGGACCTCATACACACTGATGTGTGTGGACCCTTCAAAACTGCCACAAGGGATGCTAATCGCTATTGTGTGACTTTTACTGATGATTATAGTAGATATGGATATATCTACTTAATCAAGCATAAGTCAGAAACCTTTGAGAAATTCAAAGAGTTTAAGCAGGAAGTGGAGAATCAACTGGGCAGGAACATCAAGATGCTCCGATTCGATCGGAGAGGAGAGTATCTTAGTATCAAGTTCCTTGACTATCTTAAAGAATGTGGGATTGTCTCACAATTGACACCTCCTAGGACACCACAATTGAATGGTGTGGCTGAGAGGTGCAATCGAACCTTGTTGGACATGGTTCGTTCCATGATGAGTCGAGCTTTATTACCAATCTCATTCTGGGGGTATGCCTTAGAGACTTCCGCCCATATCCTGAATCTAGTCCCTACTAAAAAGGTTGCCAAAACACCTCATGAGATGTGGACTGGGAAAGTTCCCAATTTGGACCACATCAAGATTTGGGGTTGCGAGGCCTTCGTGAGACGTGAGTCTCATGATAAGCTTGAACCTCGAAGTGAGAGGTGTATTTTCATCGGGTACCCACAAAGATCCTTTGGTTACCTCTTCTACAGACCTAGTGAGAATGTGGTATTTGTAGCTAGAAGAGGAGTCTTTCGTGAGAGAGATTTCATAAGCCAAGGAAACAGTGGGAGGCAAATTGACCTTGAAGAAATTCAAGAGTCAAGTGGTGAAGGAACCTCAAACCCTAGTAATCAACCTGAGGAGGAAACTCTTGTTGACCCGACTGACGAGCCTATACCTCTGAGGTGTTCCACAAGAGTTAGGAATGCACCTGAGCATTACTATGGTTTCCATATTACTGCGGAAGGTGATACGCTTATCAGTGATAGTACACTGGTAAGTCTGGATGAACCTAACAGCTACACGGAAGCCATGGCAGGCCCTAAGGCTGCTAAATGGAAAGATGCTATGGACAGCGAGATACAGTCCATGTATGACAATCAAGTTTGGAACTTGGTTGACAATGTACCAGGTCGTAAGACAGTTGGGTGCAAATGGATCTTCAAGAAGAAGACTAACATGGATGGTAATGTACACACGTATAAGGCGCGACTGGTTGCAAAGGGCTATTCTCAAACTCCGGGATTTGATTATGATGAGACCTTTCACCAGTAGCAAAGATTAAGTCTATTAGGGTTATGTTAGCCATTGTTGCATTTTATGACTATGAAATATGGCAAATGGATGTCAAAACTGCTTTCCTTAATGGAAAGTTGGCTGAGGATGTTTACATGAGTCAGCCAGAGGGTTTGGTCAGTACATAGTACCCTAATAAGGTGTGTAAGCTTGAGAAATCCATCTATGGATTGAAACAAGCACCTCGCAGATGGAATCTTTGTTTCGATGAGAAAGTCTAAGAGTTTGGATTTTTGAGGAATGAGGATGAGTCCTGTGTATATGTTAGGGCTAGTGGGAGTATAGTTAGCTTTTTGGTGTTGTATGTGGATGGCATACTACTCATAGGAAATGACATCCCAACTTTGCAGGAGGTTAAGTCCTGGCTTGGGAAGTGTTTCGCTATGAAGGACCTTGGGGAAGCTGCCTATATCCTAGGGATAAGGATATTGAGTGACAGGAGTAAGAGACTAATTGGACTTAGTCAGAGTACTTAGTTGGATAAGGTACTGAAGAGGTTCAGTATGCAGGATTCCAAGAAAGGGGAATTACCGATCCAGAGTAACGCCAAACTGAGTAAGACTCAGAGTCCGAGTACAGAGGCTGAGATAGCTGAGATGAGTCATGTACCATATGCTTCCGATGTGGGCTCAATCAGGTATGCTATGACTTGTACTCGCCCTGATGTGGCCTTTGCTTTGAGCATGGTCAGTAGATATCAAGGGAACCCTGGCAAGGCTCACTGGACTGCGGTAAAGAACATTCTCAAGTATCTGCGAAGGACTAAGGATTTGGTCCTTACCCTTGGTGGCAGTGATGACTTGAGAGTGGTAGGATATAGCGATGCTAGCTTTCAGACTGATAGGGATAATTTCCGCTCTCAGTCAGGCTGGGTCTTTATCTTGAATGGAGGAGCAATTACTTGGAAAAGTTCCAAGCAGGTTACGGTAGCTGATTCAACTTGCGAATCAGAGTATATAGCAGCAAGCGAGGCAGCAAAGGAGGCGATATGGCTAAAGAACTTCATTGGAGACCTTGGAGTTGTACCAGCTATAAAAGAGCCAATGGAAATTTTCTGTGACAACGAAAGTGCGGTTGCTTTAGCTAAGGAACCAAGGGATCACGGCAGATCCAGACACATTGACAGAAAATACCATTTCATTAGACATCGAATAGAAGAAGGACTCCTCGTGGCTAAGAGGGTATCCTCATATGAGAACCCAACAGATCCCCTCACGAAGGGACTGAGTAGGGTTAAGCATTTACAGCATGCAAGGCGCATCGGGCTGAAGGATGATATTAGTTTTAATAATTAGATAGTTTTGAAACTTGTAAAATGTAATTGACATTTGATGATTAAATAAAAGTTTTTGTTTATTTATGAGTAAAGTGTTACTATCTTATGTTAATCGTTTACTATTGTTTCAATTTTACATGTTTTGACTTCCAGAATAATTATATTATTCAAACTCTCCACAGTCAGTCATACTTTGGAAGGCGCATTGGGTTTGTAGATTGTCTAAGGTGTATTAGACATAGCAATGGTTGCTGCAACATTCATGAGTGCAAGGCGCATTGGGTTTGTAGAATAATTATATTATTCAAGCATTTACAGAATGCAAGGCGCATTGGGTTTATAGATTGTCTAAGGTGTATTAGACATAGCAATGGTTGATGCAACATTCATGAGTGCTCATAAGCTCTGATTATTGGACTCAACCCACGCTCACTTGTATCACTTCACAGAATTTATCTCGAGTGATCGTGAGATGGTAATATCATATAAATCTTCAAACCTAGAGATGTGAGTTGTTGATTATGAGTTGGTTATACATTGATTGTACGAAAACGCATTGGTAACTCGATGTTATAAAACGTGTTTTTGTGCATAATTCAATAAGTAGTCAGTACAAGCATATGAGTCGAATTTTATCTGTTCCTTCTAGGATTAGAAGAGATATCTGGGCCCCTCGATGATTTTATTATGACCTATGTACCGGGCCCAGTCAGAAGCTAATTGATGTGTTCAATTTAGTTCTATGTCAAACGGATCAGAGATTTAGAAACAAATGCTGGACAATAAGTAAGACCATGTTCCATGTATTTGTCCGACTGATATCTTGAGAGTAGAGGATTATATGATCACTTACCTTAAATGGCGTATCATCATCATCATCTTAGTTCCAAGATACTTTGAAAGAGCTACGATTGCTAGTCGGATTCTGAAGTCATATCTGCATCTAGAGTTATTAGACTTATCCAAGTGGGAGACTGTTGGATATAGTGTCTAAGTCCATAACTATATTTGGTATGTACTTGACCCAACCCGACATGGTCCATTTGGGTTGCATGGCATTGCAATACTTGGATAGACCAAAATGAGAAAAAGGACACTTAAGGATTATTAATATATTATAAGTACTAATATATTAATAGTATTATTTAATTAGTATTGATCAAAGAATTAATATGGAATTAATTAAGTGATCAAAAAGAGACTAATTAAATATATGGGTTGATTTTGTAAATAATCTATTCTTGTAATTAAATATATAGGTTTGTATGGATTGGGCTAAAACCCATAAGGTGCTCCATGGATAGTCCATGGAGGTTACAAACCCATGGATCATGGAATATGGAAAGCCATGACAATTAGGGTTTACATGGTGTAACCCTACTTGTACCACAACTATATAAAGGCCCCTAGACTAGCAAAATCGGCACTTGTACAAGCAACAAAGAGGACTAGCCGATTTTGAGGTGTTAGTGAACTTCTCTCAAGGTTATTCCAAGTATTGTGGTGTTGTGTGAAGCATTTGAGGCATCACATTTGGGGTTCTAGGCTCACAAAGTCATCAAGGAATCCAAACTACTAAAAGGTATGTTATTCTACTTGGTTTTGTATTACAAGTTCCCCATAACATACTAGTTAGGATGTAAACCTTGGAAAATAAAATTTGCATGTATATTAGAGAAAACATAGATCCAAGGTTTCTAGGGTTGCATATACACCATAGGAGTGTTAGAATGCTCAAAACCCAACAAGAACCCCAACGGAGATCAGGCAATTCTTAGGCCTCACAGGTTACTACCGGAGGTTCATACATAATTTCTCCAAAACTGCCAAGCCACTCACTGCATTAACCCAAAAGGGTGTAGCCTTTATCTAGGAGAGGAAACAAGAAGCTGCCTTCCAAACTTTGAAACAAGCTTTATGCAGCGCCCCTATCTTGTCTCTCCCAAAAGGGGCAGAAGACTTTATGGTGTATTGCGACGCATCCAATCAAGGATTAGGCTGTATACTTATGCAGCGCGGAAAGGTTATAGCCTATGCGTCAAGGCAAGTAAAGACCCATGAGGTGAATTATACCACACACGACTTGGATTTGGGAGTAGTCGTGTTTGCGCTAAAGATTTGGAGGCGCTACATCTACGGTACAAAGTGCACCATCTACACGGATCACCAAAGCCTCCAACATATATGTAAAGCCTGGTTTGAATTGGAAAGGATTTAAGCATGGACTAGGCGAGTTGGGAGGTCAACTCGTCGAGTAGGGTCGTGAGATCATGAAACGCGGAACGGGACCGACTCGGCGAGTCCGAGCTGTTTAAAGAAAACCCTAAATTTTTGGTTTGCCCCCTATATAAACGTCATTATCCGCCCCAGCAGCCTCCCTTAGCACCATAGAAGGACGTTTACGGCCGCACACCCTCTTGTGTGTGAAGTAAGATCAATTGGGAGCTTATCCTTGAGATTTTGGGGAGGATTCCAAGTTTGAAGAGGAAGTATCAAGGGAGAAGTGTTAGATCAAGCATCCTTTTCGTCTTAGGCATTGAATTGAGGTATGAATCTGTTACCTTGAGCCTAGATTCTATTTGAGAGTTGTGACCAACTTTGAGGAAATAGAAGCAACCTTGGATCTGAACTTATCACAAGGATATGGTTCCAGATCTGGACCTTCTTAGGTCCAAAATATCATAAAGTTGCACCTTTTATTAAGCGCATTCCCTCTCTATGCATGAAAACCTTGTTTGAAGGATAGTTTTGGTGATTATGGCCGTGTGAGGCCCTGCATGCACGTAAAGTTTGCAACTTTACGTGTTATCTACACTAGTAGAGTATAGATCTGAAGTTTGGGACCTTGAGTCCCACTGGAAGAGGCCGTAAACATAATGGACTAGTAGGGACTCGGCGAGTCGTGCAAGAGACTCGGCGAGTCGAGAGGGTTTCCTCGTTCACGGCCAAGGGTTTACAGCCAAGGGTGTACGGTTGGTGGTTTACGGCCGTAAACATCAAGGAACTCGACGAGTCCCTCGGGTGACTCGGCGAGTCGATGAGTTAAGCAGGGAACCCGACGAGTGAATGATTGTAATCGACGAGTCAAGGTCAATATGGACTGTTGACCTTGACTATAGACTTTGACTTTGACCAGGGTTGACCCTGGGGGTATTTATGGGACTATGCTGAGTTATTTACTCATTAATTATAGGCAGTTGGGAAGAGCAACATAGGACATACCTGAATTCAGTTGCCGGTTCAGCCTTGTGAGGTGAGTTTCCTCACCATACCAATGGGTCTAAGGCACCAAGGCCGTGTTGGATTAATGTCTAAGTCCATAACTATAATTGGTAAGACTTGACCCGACCCGGCATGGTCCATTTGGGTTACATGGCATCATGCATTTGGATAGACTATAATGAGAGAAATAACACTTAAGGTTGGTTAATATATTATAAGTTCTAATATATTAATAAGGTTATTTAATTAGTATTGATCAAGAATTAATTTGGAATTAATTAAGTGATCAAAAGGAGACTAATTAAATATATGGGTTGATTGTGTAAATCATTCATTCTTATATATGTGGGCTTGTGATCCAAGATTCCCTATGTTGGACTAAGTCCATGGGGTGACCCATGGATACTCCATGGAGGTTAAAATCCATGGAGCATAAGGAATGGGTAAAGTTATGAGTTACATGGTGTAACCCTAATAGCCACCATATAAAAGAATCACATGGCTCAAGAAATCGTGCACTAATGTGTGAATATGAGGGCTAGACGATTTCAAGGACTGTTCCATTTCTCTCAAGTCATTCCATGTGCATTTGGAGTTGTGTGAACCATTTGAGGTGTCACACTTGGGGCACTAGGCACTCAAGCTTCATGGAGACAAGCTACATCAAACAAAGGTATGTATTCTATCCATTTGATTACCCAAGTATCAAGTATTGTATGGGTAATACCTTGGAAAGTTCATAATTGCATGTATAATAGAGAAAACATAGATCCAAGGTATTTAGGGTTGCATGTACACTTAGGAGTGTTAGAATGCTCAAAACCCATCAGTGGTATCAGAGCCAGGTTTGTTTTCTTGTTATACTTGCAAAATTAGCTGAAAAATCGAATTGTATTAGTTTAAAATTTTTGCTAATTACTTGAAAAAAAATTTGATGTGAATTATCTTTGTTCATATGAGTTTATTAGATTAATAGAAAAGTTAATTGATTATGTGTTTTCAATCCATTTTAATCTAAGAGTTGATTCTAAAATGTGTTTTTGTAACTTGTCCTCAAGTTATATGAAAAGTCACATTTAAGTTTCATAAAACTCATAAAAAGTTGGCAATGGTTACAAAAATGAAGAGTCTTGTCCTCATTAAATGGTTTTATGACTGCATAACTTGTCCTCAAGTTATGGAGGTTCAAGAGTCACTTCATTAAATGATAAAATGTGTAACCTTAATTAGTTCCATAAGTTACAAAAATAAAGAAAAGTTACATTCTTTTATTAGTTTAAAGTCTTCCATAACTTGTCCTCAAGTTATGGAACTTGAAGAGTTTTTTTTTAATTAAAACTACTTTAAACACATAAGTTATGGAATTAATTAGTTTTGAATATTTTCAAAACTTGCCCTCAAGTTTTGGAATTTGTAAAGTTTTCCCCATGAATACTTTAATTCCAAGTTAGCCCTTAGAATTTTAAAAGTTAAAATTCAACCCTTATACTTTATAGTATTATAAGTTAATAATAAATATATGTATAAGAGCAAGTCAGTCTTACCGTTAGTAGGCCTCATTCACGAAGCCGGTCTACAAGGGGGGTATAAGGTTACTGCCTATAAAATGGCAGTTTAATGGGTGTCCACTCTCACCCACCGCTTCCTTGACTGGTGGAGGGTCGTTAGCCGAACGGGTAGGACAAGGACTATAATTCTCCTTTCATTAAAAGTATTAATGATAAATACTAAGTAACTAAACACTTATAAATTCTCAATCTTAGTTACTTAGGAAAATGTGAATAAGGTGCTAATCCATGAAATTACACTTTGCACTTTGTTTAAACCGTTAGTGGAGCGTGTGTGGTTAACCGGCACACTAACCTGGATTTAACAAAGTAGGCAAAGGGTAACTTAATATTTATCATAGTATCGGTGGAGCTCGTGTGGTTAACCGGCACATCGATTGAGGGGTAAATATTAAGGGTACCAAGTATATTTGCATGGGTACTTCACACCTTGTTTTGTGATCCTCGGCATCCCAGTCACAAAACCTGAAGGGCACACTCGAGATTGAAACATGCCATTGAAAAGTTCAATGAATCTCAAAAGATCTAGGAGTTTCAAATCCAATTAAAAACCTAATTACATTATTTCGTTTTTCATGGTGGAAATTGGTAAATCGTCATTTACCTACCTTCAACTATTTTATAACTCGGATTACAGCATCCCTCTTCCAGTTATAAATAGGTTGTTGGATCCTAGCCTTAATATTTCATATTGGGTGTTATATTAAGGACTTTAGATCAACTATCTTGAATATCTCCCAAAAGATGTCTAGTTCAGACATCTATGATCTTCCCAAATCTCTTGGAACTTTACTTCCTCCACCTCCTCCAATTATTCTCCCTAACCCACAAGTTCAAGGTCACTCAAGCCCTAATGGCAAGCAAGGTCTATGTGTGATCACATCTTAGAGATGAAGTCACATATTGACAAGCTGGGAGAGTTGGGTGTCAAAGTCTTGAGAAAGTTGGATGTTCAATCACTTTCTAAGTCACATAGTGAGTTCCTTTGGGACTCCTATGAAACAGACTATGACAAGACCCTTAATGATATTATCTATTTGCTTGGTACTACTGAATCAACAATGATTTGGAAGGCTAGTAAAGCAAATTTGATTAGAAGATCGACTTCCCAAAACGTTATGGACAGGGACAATAGTGACACAGGAAATCCAGAAAAGCATTCTCTTCCTAATGGAAAGGGATTGGCCATAGTCAACTTGGTTGACCAAATGGTAAAGAGAAAGGCTAAGTCTGAGATAGTCCCATGTACTATTACCTAAGGGTCCATATGTTTCTATTGCCAAAGGAAGGAGCTTTGGTTACGAAGCTGCCAAACTTACCTAAGGATGGTAAAGTCAATGAGTTTGACTTTATTTCAGGTAAAGCCCATTGTCTAACTCTATTAAGTTCCTACTTGGAGATTCTTATTACATGATGTGACTGGGTCACATGTTGATGTTATAAGAATCAAAGAATAGAGAGAAATCTTAAAGGAAGTATATGCTGATTCTGATCGCGTAGGTGGATTTCGATCGCATCAAAATTTTGAAGCTGTTACTTAGGAGTTATGATATATTGCTTAGGAATAGATAACAACAAGTTTTTCCGTATGCATTTGCACTATAAGGATAAATTTTTTCCACAAAGTTTTGAAATAAAATAAAAGTTTTTAATTTTATATTTATTTTAAATATCCTTACAAGTGGCATTTGTGAAAAATGGTTGTTTATATGATTCCATTGATAGCAATATTTGAAAAAAAAATGGACTTGATTCTTTCGTTTGTGCTAGTGTCATAATTTACCAAATAAGGAAAGATTCGCATTCCCAAGGCTTCAGTTGGATAGAAACTTGGAATCATGCAAGTTGAATAGTACGATGAATGAGAACTTTCAAGCATTGGAAAATTAAGACTTGTTCACATGGATGTGTGAGTCAAGTTAAGGACTAAAGGGATCGAGTACACATTCTTGTGCACTGGTCAAGTCCACCACAAAGCTCGTTAAGACTATTCGTCATGATTTACTAAATTTTAGTAAATATGGTTATACTTACAAGTTTAAGTATAATTCTGAAACATTGGAAAAGTCTCAATGTATGGCAGAACAAATGGGAAGAATCAAATTAGGCAGACAGATAAAAGTTTCTCAAATCTGAAAAGATGGGAGAGTACTTTAGTATCATGTTTTGTGATCATCTTAATGATTAAAGAACCACATCACAATTGGTCTTCTAAGGACATCTTAGTGCATTCTTATGACTAAGAAGAGGAGTCATGAATTGTTGAAATGGTTAAATCAAGAAGATGAGTCATACTTCGTTTCAAAACAAGTCTTAGAGTCATACTCCAAGACTATAAGTTGAGTGACATATCTTAAAGAAAGGTTTATAACACTTGTCAAATGTAAGAGTAAAGTGTCCTACTCTTGTACATTTGAAGTTGGTAAGTTGTGATGTTTTGGATTAAACAAAGACCAACTAAGGCCAATTGTGTGAAGTGTTTGTCTTGATAAAGAATCTGCACTATCTCTTGAATATTTGGCAAGATAGTCTTATATGTCAAGAGGACAGTAGGAGTCTTAAAGATCCTAAAAAGAATTTCAAGAACTAATCAAGAATAAAACCTGAGGTTCTTCACTAGCACACGACTTGAGGTTTATAACCTATCATGTTGACATATTCTGTGCCCATTTCAATTAAAGTTGGCTTTGCATAGGAGTTCTGAAAGTTCTCAATTGGTTGCATAACAACTTGGAAGCAATGGCAGGCCCTGTACTGCCAGGTGGCAAGAAGTTAAGATTGCATAAGTTCAGTCCATATGAGTTTGGATTTGTCATTATCCTTGTCTTGTGACTATGGTTTTGACGATTCACATGGATAAGAACACATACACCATAAAATCTAAGGGTCATAAGGTTTCTCTCCGATTCATGAAAATGATGGTGAGGAAACACTTCCACCAAGTAGATTTGAAGCAGATGGCAAAAGGTCTAAACAATTGAGACTATGATTACGGCATCCCTTTTCATAGTTCTGAAATTGTTTAGACACACATGCATTCTATCTAAGGAAAGGTGTATGATTTTGATAAAGTTTTATCAAAGCATCTCGTATCAGAAATCTGAACTTTGGTAAGGAAGTCAATAAAGTATTGATTTCTAGAAGTCCAGCTTATTTCTGAGTACATGTCAAAGCTAGTGGGAGCATAAGTGTTATGCTAATAATCATCATGTTAGTGGGAGCATGATAATTATTGTTAGTGTTGCAAGTTAGCAATGTTAATTATAGAAAACAAAAGTTTCAATTCGTGAGGCTGCAGGGATTGAAAAAGTTGTTTTGCTATAATTAAGGGAGAGGATATACTTCATTTCAGTTCTAAAGGCTTAGATTAAGACCTTAATCATCTTTAGTCAAGAATATATATATGAATTTCATGTTGGATTGGTTCAACTTAAGGAAATTCTATATATTACGTTCTCAAAATTCGATTATGATTACGGCATCCCTCTTCATAATCAAAATTTGAAAACATGGCAAATAAAAATATTGTAGCAAAAGACTGGTCTAGAATCATGTCTTTATGTGAGACATCATGAATCGTGTCCCATTTGCTTTGGGTACAGGATCGATTGCATGTGCTATAATATTTGTCCTTTCTAAAATTTTCCAAATGTCTGGGGCATTAAGAAGGGAAAAGGTCTAGAATTGGATATGACTAAAAGGATTAAGCAATTGTCGAGGACAATCTAAGGTTTACCAAAGATTGGTTGCTCAAGGACAGTTGGAAGTATACTGTTAATATTAGAAGGACCATATTGACATATTCTGAAAAAAGAGGCATCTCTTGTTCAAAAGTGATAGTCAAAATGAGAATATGGAGTTGTCTCCATAGGTGGAAGTTATCTGTGTAAGATTAGAAAACTTAATGCAAGAAGCATGTTCAAAGCAATGTACTTTGAATATGAGACTTAGTTTCCATGGAGTGGATCTCCATTGGAATACCTTATAATGACTGTTGACAAGTCTTTGTGACTTTGTACATATTCATTACAGGAGGGTCAGTGCATATAAGTTTAAAATCTAAACAGATTTCGATAAATGATCGGAATTTGAAATTCTCACATTTTTCGATAAGGATTTGGGAGTGTGAAATTAGAATCATTGAAATTATGTTCAATTGGTTTATTTCACAAAGTAAGGATCATAGACAAACATAGAGTGCATACTTGGTGTATGGCAAAGCTATTGTTTAAGAAAAACATAGTGTACATGCTTGGAGCATGGGACAACTAGTGTTTTTAATTCAAGTATAAAGTTGATAAAACCGAAACAATGAATAATGAGTAATCAGTATGGTGATAAATAAAAGTGTTTATTTATATTCATAGGGTTTGATACCATATTTGATTCATTTATTCTTGTGTTTCACTTTGCATGTTTTGACTTCCAGAATAACTAAGTCGCTCTTCCTGAATGATTAAGTTATTCAAACCATCCACAGTCGGTCATATGTTGGAAGTAGATATGAATCAAGACTGTCATGGGTTGGTTTGTAGAGGTCCAAGTTGGTGGACAAAGTGGTGCTACAACACTCATGAGTGCTCATAAGTTCTGAGTATTGGATTCAACCCGCGCTCATTTGAATCACTTCATGGATTTTATCACGAGTGATCATGAGACGATAATATCTTATATTCTTCAAACCTAGAGATATGAGTTGTTACTATGAGTTGGTTGTACATTGATTGCACGAAAACGCATTCGGTAACTCGATGTTATAAAACGTGCCTTTGTGTATGATTCAACAAGTAGTAGAACAAGCCATATGAGTCGAAGTTTATCCATTCCTTTTACCTTCGGGATAAAAGCGATATCTGTGGGCCCCTCGATGATTTAAAGATGATACATGTGAGTGCTTGGCCAAGCCAGGACTGATTTGATTTGTTCAATCAGTCAGTCATCATGAATCGGAAATCGGGAAACAACAAATGGACATAGAGAATGATTGATAATCCATGTCTCAGTCCATATGATATCTAGAATGGAGGAATATATAATCCCTTATCTAATGGACAAGTCATTGACAAAGGTCAGAGTTCATCGACCAGGTCAGAGTTCGACATAAGCTTTTGAGAGCTACGATTGCTGATCGGTTCCTGAAGTCATACGCAATAATAGTTTTAGACTTATCCAAGTGGGAGACTGTTGGATTAATGTCTAAGTCCATAACTATAATTGGTAAGACTTGACCCGACTCGGCATGGTCCATTTGGGTTGCATGGCATCATGCATTTGGATAGACTATAATGAGAGAAATAACACTTAAGGTTGGTTAATATATTATAAGTTCTAATATATTAATAAGGTTATTTAATTAGTATTGATCAAGAATTAATTTGGAATTAATTAAGTGATCAAAAGGAGACTAATTAAATATATGGGTTGATTGTGTAAATCATTCATTCTTATATATGTGGGCTTGTGATCCAAGATTCCTTATGTTGGACTAAGTCCATGGGGTGACCCATGGATACTCCATGGAGGTTAAAATCCATGGAGCATAAGGAATGGGTAAAGTTATGAGTTACATGGTGTAACCCTAATAGCCACCATATAAAAGAATCACATGGCTCAAGAAATCATGCACTAATGTGTGAATATGAGGGCTAGACGATTTCAAGGAGTGTTCCATTTCTCTCAAGTCATTCCATGTGCATTTGGTGTTGTGTGAACCATTTGAGGTGTCACACTTGGGGCACTAGGCACTCAAGCTTCATGGAGACAAGCTACATCAAACAAATGTATGTATTCTATCCATTTGATTACCCAAGTAACAAGTATTGTATGCTAGATAGGGTAATACCTTGGAAAGTTCATAATTGCATGTATAATAGAGAAAACATAGATCCAAAGTATTTAGGGTTGCATATACACTTAGGAGTGTTAGAGTGCTCAAAACCCATCAGGCCGGCCCATGTTGCGATTGTTGGTTTACTTGTTATGTAAAGGTGTGATATGTATTTGTGCATGATATGTGGTAGAGATAGCCTTTGTGGCTAACGGTAGAGATAGCCTTATGGCTAACGGTAGAGACGACCTTATGGCTAATGGTAGAGACAACCTTTATGGCTGATGGTAGAGATAGCCTTTGTGGCTAACAGTAGAGATAGCTTCATGGCTAATTAACATGTAATATATGGTAGAGTTAGCTTTATAGCTAATGTGATATGTGGTTTGTGTGGGGTATGCTCTGGAGGACTCACTAATCTTTCAGCTTACCGTTTGTGGATCTGTTACAGGTACATCGGAGTCCAAGGGTAAAGGCAAGGCGTGATGATGCGGCGTGCACTCTATCTCTCTTTTCTGATATAGTTTGGGGGACACTCTGATGTTTTGAAAATAATAACGATGTAATGTTGGTGGTTTTGAAAACAGTTATTGGGATCTTCATGTTTTATGAAATATGGTCGATTAATTAAAAATGAAAAATTTCTTTGTAAAATTTGGGTCGTTACAAGTTGGTATCAGAGCCTTGGTTTGAGGGATTCGGGAAATACTCTCGGGTGTGTCAAGACTCAAACTAAGGAAAGAGTAGATTTGTTTTCAAAAATAACATAAAAATCTTTTGAAAGAAGGAAAAGATGAGAGTGCAACGCGCGTGATCAGCCGAGCCAAGTAAGTATATCCCCAATATGTTAGTCATGCTATTCTGATAGTTGAACTTGGATGATCGTATGGAATTTTCTATGTGTATGCTTTTAAAATTATATACGGTTAGGAGCTTATAGCCTTAGAATGATCGATTTGGCCTTACTTCTTGTTCCTTGTTTAGTTGTGGTCCTAGGGTAGAATATTTTATTCGAAAGTCTATCTGATCCTCTTCTGTGTATAATTTGCATGTATAAAGGCAACATGTTATGATTGTTCTGTTTGATGTGGGTAGAGGAAATCTTAGAACAGTCTAGGATGTGGGTTATGCGGTGGTTGGTAGTATATGGTTTATTTGGGACGAATTGGAATTATCAGGTCGAGCCTTGGGAAAAGGTACAGGTAGGTGTGGAAGATAGTATTGGGCACGTACTAATGGAAGCACAAGACTTGTACCCAAGCCAATGTTAGATCTGACAACTTCAAGGACGACCGGTGTGGAGAGATCCGTGTTATGAAAATCCTGATTGTTATGATTTATGACATTTGTAGAACTGATTTATCGAGTATATGAATCAAAATCAGAGAAAGGATGAACACGAGAAGTAAATAAGTTCTGGTTTAAGCTCTCATTACTTCCAATGAACACGAGTACAAAACTGACAATAGAAAATACGGAAAACTCTATCATCTACTCTATGTTCAGCTCCTATTTATAGGAGGCTGAAAGTACAAAAAATACTAAGGCTAAACATTCACGCTTCGTACAAACAGATGCCTTAGTAAATACATAACAAAACATACGAAAAAGACAATTACACAGATTCGACATATTACAATAAAATTCGACTCTACATTCTCCCCCTTTGTAATAATGTCGAACTTCTCAATTCGTGAGAATCTGTGTAGCATAATGCATCATCCTTCATATCTCAGAATACCACGTCATCACCTTCCTTAACTCCACCTTATCACTGTCATTATTCTTCTTGCAGTTATTCATACGAACAATGAAGTTCGTATATTATGAAGTGGTATATCTTTCTATCTATGAGGTCTGGAACACAAACCTCTTAGCTTTGCCATTCTTGTCTTTCCCAGCAAAGACTAATCCAAAGGGCTTCAAACAAATCTCCCAATCTGCATACTTCTTTAGTTATGCTTGAGTCTTCGACAATTCCATAGCAACTTTAACTTCCTTCCCAAGAGCCGTTGATAATTCAACATCTGTCAAGGATAGACAATCATAATAATTGTCTATAAAAATTTTGATATGACCAAGACCTAGTCTCAAAATATCCTTATCAGTTCCTTGAAGTTGAGAAGCATTCATGTCTTTCAGAATTAGAGCAACTTGAATAAGATCATTCAAGTTCATGAGTGAGAAGTCTGCTATCGTGAACTCACATGAGACATTGTTTGCTCTAACAACATGATAACGAAAGTTCTGTATCATTTTCTCAAACATTACATCCTTCGTGATACTCAACACCCTTTTTATCTTGATGAGAGACCACACTTCTTCTTGATCCTTTCCCACAATAGCATGAAACCTAAGTTTCATATGGAGAAAATCTTCTTCATTCTTGAACTTTTCTATCACTTTGTACTGAGCAGTGATAAACATCATTTTGTTAACAGGAAAGTCAAGTTGATTCATATCCGAATTTTCGATAGAATAGCTCCTCCGTGGTTTCTTCTCGAATGCATACATTTGATTGTATGACACTCTGGCTTCAATGTTTTCGTAACTATGTAACTTCTTTGGATCTCCCTTATCCATACAAGGTGTATCATTTTCACGAAGCCTCAAGATGCTCTGAATATGTCTTTGTTTTTTCATTTCAGCTTCTATCTCAGCCTTCTTCTCTTCTTTCTATTTTTCAATCACAATCTCCTTCCCTTTTCCATCACCTTCGGAAGTTTTAGGTTTAGAAGAACTTGAACTTCCTCCTCCAGTAGTCGAATTAAAAACAATCCCCTTCAGAATGGGTCTTGTTGTTGTCTTGATGGCCTCAGTTGTATTCGTCTTTGAAACAATAGGAACTGTGACTTGAGAAGATATCGGTTTCGTTACTTCACCAGTAGTAGTGACAATCTTCTCAGTAGTAACAAT
The DNA here is from genome assembly GCF_052849685.1 of Lactuca virosa. Taxonomy (NCBI): domain Eukaryota; kingdom Viridiplantae; phylum Streptophyta; class Magnoliopsida; order Asterales; family Asteraceae; genus Lactuca; species Lactuca virosa. The sequence continues at coordinate 342,558,093 of NC_136433.1, forward strand.
CTTTTTCGGCTTATCCACCACTTTTATAACTTTCGAAGGTTTGCTTTCTTGAGTTTTCTTTTCTCCCCCTTGCACCCCTGTGATAACAGGTGGGGCACAAGTTGGTAACATTTGAGCAAACTTCGAAATAGAAGCCACAACCTTCTGAATTTCTTGATCCAAAGAATGTAACTTCTGAGTTAAAAACTCAGGAGTTAAGAATGAAGTAGGAGTTGGCTTCGACACTAACTCTTTTAATTCGCCAAGCAGAACACCCATCTTTTCGAATTGCTGAGCATCAGCTTTATCCTTGTCATCAAACTTTGGAGTCAAAGATTGATACCATTCAAAAAATGTTCGGACGACAGCTGCAATAGTGTCAACATTCGTTTGAAGTGTCTTATAATTGGAATTCAGCGCATTCAGTTCTTTGGAAACTTCAACCTTCACCTCCTCCTATTTTTGATTCACATCTTCACGAACTGTCTTAACATCTTTAACAAAAAGAACATGTCGTTCTTTTGTTGTCAATCGAAGATCTGTAAGTGTAGAATTAAACGAATCCGTCTAAGCTTTGACCCTCAATTCGTTATTTTTATCCATATCATCCAATTTCTTCTGCATACGAAGCTCCATAGATTTTAACATGACATCAACTTCTATTCCCGAAACTGGATTCTTTGCACCAGAATTAGCTTGTGATTGAAGAATAGAATTGAGTTTGCGGTTAAGAATCTTGAACTGCTTCCCCGACATGAGCATATGATCTGGTATGTTTTCTTCTTCAGAATCAAATGTCAAATCTTCAAATGTTCCTCCGAAACCTCGTCCATCTGTTTCATCATCGGAAGCTGGTTTTGGTGGATCAGTGGATTGTGATGGAAAGAGTGTAGTGAAGGGTTGGTTTAAAACTTGATCGAAAGTTGGTGAAAGATTTGTAGTGGAAACAGGTGTAATGAATGGTGGAAATGAGACAAAGGTACTAGAAATAGGTTCAGGAATACCTTGAGAAGACTGAGGAACACTCACCACAACATGTGCACCCGTATCAGATACGTTTGCAACACTAGTAGTAATTAGAACTTCCTCAGTAATTGGTTTGGTGACTACAACTTCAAGTGGAACTGTGGTGATTGGCAAGGAAACAGTTTCGATAATGAGTGGTTGTGAGCCATTTAGGGAATTCGAACCCAAAGGAGATTCCGGAACAATCTCTTCTTCTGAGGACTCTTCTTGAACAATCAACTTTCGCTTCTTCATCTTCTTGTTGATATGTTTTGCCACATCCTCTGCTATTCGCTTCTTGGAGGATGGGGAAACAGGTGCAGGAATTTCACGAACTTTCACTCCTTTTCTGTTTAGCTGAGGTTTGCGAATATTAGGAGACTGATCTATTGATGAAGCACGTTTCTGATAAGAGAAATTCCTTAACCTTTTGAACACTCCTATTTTCGAAGGAATAACTTCTGTCGAAGAATCAGGAACAACTTCCTTCGTAGGCTTCTCAGTTTCAACTACAATATTCTTAGGAGACTTTGTTTTAGGTTGTTTCTTTGGACTTTCTGGAACTACAACCTCTTCAGAAACTTTCTTCGACTTTTTCTTCTTTTTGGATGAACCTTCATCACTGGTTTTCAGCAAAACACCAGTTTCGATTGAAGGATTAACATGTTGCAAATAAGCTATCAACACCGAATTTGTGGGATCATCCTTCTTTAACATCCCATCAGGAATTCTAGCAACATTTGGGAATTCTTCTGAATCATCTGCAACAGTCTTTGGAAAGTGATACTTTGTGAATTCTGCCTTAGCCTCATTCGCAGGTACTTGAATACTTTCCTTCTTATATACATACTGAAGAATCTGACTCCAGTAACGTGCATACGAAATTCCTTTAACCACATTCGTGTTCTCCAGACTCTTGATAAACTCCTTCCAAATCTGAGTTGCGTAATCAACATTGAGATCATAATATATCCCTGTTAACATAGCATAGACTTCCATTCTTTCCTTATCAAGCCCTACACTTCGCCCAGTTAAGCAACGAAGGTATATTCCAAACAGAAAATTCCATATGCAAGGAAGACCCGATTTCTTGAAATCACTTATCTTAACGAGTGGTGGTTGATGACCCATCTCGTTAAACATGAACATGACTTGATCAGCATTAGGTTTAAAGAATGGAGGGGAATTTGGAATTACCAAGATTTGAGTAAACAACTTCTTCGAGAGACAAACGCGCTTCTTATTCACCAGATTGAATGTGATAAGATCAGTGGCTTTGCTGTAAGAAGCAGTAGACCCAGCCATTGAAAACCAAGACATCGGAACTTCAAATGCATTAAACATTGCAGTTGCAAGACCAGAATGTTTAAGAGCAACAATCAGCATCTTGAGCTCTTCTGGATACAGTGACACATCTTCAACTTGATAGTTGGTGCTTTGAATCTTCATCAGTGGTTGAGATGCAATTTCTTCAGTAGTGGAGGTTGGATCAGCCGCCATTGATGAGGGTTTAAGAAAATCTTGAAGAACATAGAATTTTAGGGATTTTTGATCGTTTGTGATTTTGAACGCGTAATGATAAAAGGAGAGTAGAATTTCCTTTTATATGTAACCCCTATTGAATTCAAAACGTTTTCTGGAAAGAGTAAGCCACGTATATCCTTGAAAGTCGCACCACTAGCCGTTAAAAGCGCCATGTCAGATAAAGTTCCTTGAAAGTCGGGCCACTTTGCCAAACCGTCACATCAGACTGTTCGTGAGTACCAAGTGGAAAAGATCGAAAACCTTCGGCATGGAGGTAAGGCTCTTTCGTCTTTGGGATTAGAGACAAAGTCATTTGCCAGACTTTCAAAATCATCAGCCTGAGTTGGTAATACTCAGAACCTCAAGGATTTCGTGAGTGCAGTGTGTCAAGAGAGTAAGATAAGAAGCAAATTAACGAAAATTTGGGATCTGTGATGTCGAAAAATAAAATTTCGACACAAATGCAGTTAAACCCCATGCAAAGGTTGCTTCGTTAATTATCAAGAGAGATAATCAACTGCTTGTGTATGTTCCCGTGAATTTCAATCGAATACTTGTAGAGAAGTATCGAAGGGCTTCTTTTTCAAGGCTTCGTGGGTGGCTAAAAAATTTCGTTACATATCAGCCTAAACATAAGGTGAGTAATTGTAACATAAATTTACCTGTATGACCAGTGTAGTCAGGGACAAGTATGCATTGGAAAAATATATGAAGTGACAACGAATTGCAAATGAAACTCACCCGGAAATCATATTCAAGAAAAAATTGTTATATGGATCCTGTTGGGTAACAAATATCGTGGGTTTCGACTATTTGATCAAGATCACTCAAAAGAATTGAATATGATTTGGAGTTTCGAAATTTGGTACTGAAACAAATGTTTCGTGAAAATCTGGAACATAGTTCCCCGTCAATTCCTTAAATGAGTTCGATAATGTGGGTTTCACTTTCATCATGGTCTCATGATGTTAGATCATAAACACAGAAGTTTGATATGTCTAAGACATGATTGGTTTGATCAATGACCTCTTGGACATACGTCATTGTGTGTGAAATGTGTTAGAAGTTTTGTGATGAAAAAGGTTGTTTTACGAAATCAATTGTACCTCTGTTATGCTTGGACCAAACAGAAAACTCTTAACTCATTTGAGAAGAGTTAGGTAGCTCAGGAGACTAATGTGAATGCAAGCCTGATTGGGAAGAAATTTTCGTAATGAAAAATTTCATTAAGGCTTTTGAAAACACACATTGAGTCAATGGAGGCTTGGGTCGACATGCTGCAGCATGCTCCTAGGGACATTCTAACTAGTACAAAGTTGTCGAAATTTTACCTTCCCCTAGAAATGAAAGCATGACCCTTGTAAAACTTTCGTGAAATCTGCACTAAGAAAAAAAAACATAATGCAAAATAACAAAAATCTTTTTGGTATTTTATATTTTTGAAAAGAAAGAAAATATTTTTGTGTTTTTAAATTTTTCGAAGACTAAAACAAATAACAAAAGAAAATCTTTTTGGTATTTTTGATTTTTCGAAAAGAAAACAAATTAACGAAAATATTTTTGGTATTTTTGATTTTTCGAAAAGAAAACAAATTAACGAAAATTTTAAACACATTACCAAACGAACGAAACTTGGATTTCCCAAATGTCGAAAACGAAGCGTGTCAAAGCGCTGAACGTGAACAGTAACCTCTGAATGGTTAATACGATCAACCTCTGAATGAATCATTATTGCCTCTGAATCGACACATTTGCATATCACTTCTTTGTCATTCTTTCGAATTCAGTCCTGGAACAGAACTTGCCTCGATCATTCCCAAACCTGTCAAAATTCGAACAAATGATTTTTCATCCAATGCTTTTGTAAAAATATCAGCAAGCTGATTAGTTGTTTTTACAAAATGAATTTCGATATTGCCATCTTCCACATGATCTTTAATAAAGTGATAACGAAGTGCAATATGTTTTGTTTTCGAATGTTGTACTGGATTATGGTAAATGCGTATAGCACTTTGTGAATCACAATACAATGGAATCTTTTTCATATTAATTGCATAATCACGCAATTGACTCTGGATCCAAATGATTTGCGAAGTGCAAGCAGCAGCTGCAACATATTCAGCTTCAGCAGTAGAAATCGAAACACGCGTTCGCTTTTTCGACTGCCAACTGACTAACTTTCCATCCAAGAATTGACATCCACCACTTGTACTCTTTCGATCCAGTGTACATCCTCCTAGATCTGCATCTGAAAACGCCTGAATGAAAAATCCTGAATTCAAAGGATACCACAACCCTAACAAAATAGTTCCCTTGAGATAACGAAATATATTTTTCACTGCAGTCAAGTGTGGTTCTCTTGGATTTGCTTGATACCTAGCACAATTACATATAGGAAACATGATATCAGGTCTACTTGCTATAAGATAAAGCAGTGAACCTATCATACTCCTGTATAAAGTAAGATCAACAGCAGGTGTTTCTAACGAAGGTGTTAGCCTTGTTCCAACCGCCATTGGTACTCTTAACTTCGTGCTATTTGTCATTCCAAACTTTTCGAGCAAATTTCTTGTATATTTTTCTTGATTGATGAAAATTCCTTCTCTGCTTTGATGAATGTTTAAACCAAGAAAATTATTGATTTTACCCATCATGCTCATTTCGAATTGGCTTTTCATCAAACTTTCGAATTCACTAGACAAAGCAGGTTCAGTAGAGCCAAAAATAATATCATCGACATAAATTTGAACAAGCATTAGATGATTCCCAACTTTCTTTCGAAATAATGTGGGGTCAACTGATCCTTGTTTAAATTACGATTGTTTTAAGAAACTGGTAAGAGTTGCATACCATGCTCTTGGTGCTTGTTTTAACCCATATACTGCTTTATCTAAAATATACACATAATCAGTATATTCTTCATTTATAAAACCTGGAGGTTGTTCAACGTAAACTGTTTCTTCGAGTTCACCATTGAGAAAAGCACACTTCACATCCATTTGATAGACATCAAAATCTTTGTGAGCTGTATAAGCCAAAAATATTCGAACAGCCTCGAGTCTTGCGACAGGGGCAAAGGTTTCTTCATAATCGATGCCTTCTTGTTGTGAATATCCTTTAACTACCAATCGTGCTTTATTTCGAACAATATTTCCATCCTTGTCAGTTTTGTTTTTGAAAATCCATTTTAATCCGACAATCGAAATATTTTCGGGTTTAGGAATTAACCTCCACACCTTGTTTCTATCGAACTCAGCCAGTTCAGATTGCATTGCAACAACCCAATCTGAGTGTTCCATTGCAACGTTAACCGTCTTTGGTTCAATTTTCGAGATGAAAACATTAAACATGCAAAATTCTTGATGAGTATTCAATACCTCATTCTTTGCACGAATTTGAGCTCTAGTCAAGACTCCATCTTGTGGATTTCCAATGACTTGTTCTTTCGGATGATTTCTTGTCCACTTTTCCACTGGTGGATATGCTGGATCAAAGTCCAATGGTGCATCTTCGTACATTTCTTCATTTTCGGATCCTGCAACAGAAATATTATCATTTAAGTCATGAAATTCATCATTTTGATCAAGATTTATGGTTTCAGTATCATCATGCTCCCCCTGAACATAATTATCATTTTGATGCTCCCCCTCGAAAACATCATTACTGCTCTTCTCCCCCTCGAAAGGATGCTCCCCCTCAACAGTTGAAGGTATATTCAAGTGCTTCCCCTCCACTTGAGCATCTAGCATACTTTCACCATTAGCAGTAGTATCTGAGGTGATTGTCGAATCATCAGTATGTTTCGATGATTCAGGAGTTTTATTATCAGCAGCATGTACTTCAGCATCAACAGCCCTATATGGAACACCAAAAATTAAATCATAATCAAAATCAGATGAATTATAATTTTCAGATTCTTCATTTGATTCATTAAGAATTGGTTTTTGTTCGAAACATTTTTCAACTTCTTTCACATAGTAATCATCAAAAGTGAGATTAAATGTCTCTTCAACTTTTCGTGTTCGTTTATTCAACACTCTATATGCAACCGAATTATTAGAATATCCCAAAAATATTCCTTCATCAGCCTTAGCTTGAAATTTCGAAAGATTATCTTTGAGGTTCATGATAAAACACCTGCAACCAAAAACATGAAAGAATTTGACATTAGGTTTTCGGTTATTTATGATTTCATACGGAGTGATATTAAAACGACGATGAATGAAAGATCGATTCTGAGTGAAACATGTTGTCAAAACTGCTTCTGCCCATAGATATTGAGGAAGATTCACATATGTCAACATAGTTCTTGCTGCTTCTCAAAGTGACCTATTTCTCCTTTCAACCACACCATTTTGTTGAGGTGTATATGGTGATGAGAAATAATACGAAATTCCTTTGTCAGTTAAGAACGAATCAAGCACATTGTTTTTAAACTCTAAACCATTATCACTTTTGATTTTTCGAACTTTCTTCTTTAGACTTATCTCAATTTTCTTGATAAATTCGATCATTGTTTGAGCGACTTCAGATTTTAACCTGAGAAAATACACCCAAGTGAATCGTGAAAAATCATCAACAATAACCAAAATGTACCGTTTCTTGTTGAGAGTTTCAACAGTTGATGGTCCACAAAGTTCAATATGAAGAAGTTCCAGTGGTTCAACAATTTTCGAATCTATGACAATTGGATCTCCTTTGCGATGCTGTTTTCCTTGTTCACAAGCTGCACACAAAGTATCATTATCAAACTTTAGTACAGGTAAACCTCGAACAAGATCGTCAATGACCAATTGGATGTCCTTTGCGATGCCATAGCCAGCTGACATCATATGTAGCTTTCGAAAGTAAACACACTGAGGGTTTGCCGATGATTGGTTTGATATCAAGAGTAAACATGTCACCATGTCGTTTGGATTTGAGAAAAACTTCGTTAGTTTCAACATTCGAAATGATGCTGCCTACTTCGTTAAACAACACTTGATTGTCAGTGCCCACAACAAGTTGGGAAACACTTATCAAGTTATGTTGAAGACCTTCGACATATGCAACTCTCTTAACAGTGAACTTCCCATTTGTGAGTTTGCCATATCCTTTCACTTCACACTTGTGATTGTTTCCAAACTTAACTACTCCTACATTCTCCAAACTTCGATAATCACGTAAATTCTCCTTCTTTCCAGTCATGTGACGAGAGCAACCACTATCAATGTACCATTTATCATCATATTGCTCGTCATATATAACCTACAATTAATGAAAGAATTTAGGTACCCAAGGCTGTTTGGGTCCTTGGTTATTAGCTTTGAAAACCGAGTGAAATGAAGAACCTAAAACCCAATTACAAACTTTGGATTTGAAAGTGTCAATTAAGTCGACATCATTAGGTAAAGGAGCATAAATATAAGTTTTCGAAGGTTTAGATTTGTCACTGACATTTGCCTTTTTGTTCTCAGTTTGTTTCCCAACATGTTTATCTTTCGAAACTGGTTTCCATGTTTTCACAGGAATATTTGATTCTTTGGAAGAGGAACTTCCGTTTGAAGAATCATTCAAATATTTCTCATATGCTTCGCGAATTTGTTGTTGGGAATACTTACGAGATTGAAACATTTTTCCCTGTCCTTCAAGCCAATGATCGATATTATTCACATTTGACGAACCCTTTGTGTATGACATTTCGAATTCTTCTTCCCAGAAGGATTTGGAAAATTTGGTTTTTGAGGATTAAACCTTGCAGATGTTTTGAATTTATCATGCACAAATGTTTGATTGTTTGCAACCTTTCGAACATTTTTAGATTTTCGAACATCCTCAAATTTTCGAACATTCTCTAATTTTTGAACATTCTCAAATTGTCTAACATTCTCTGATTTTTGAACATTCTCAAATTTTCGAACAATCTCTGATTTTCGAACATTTTCAAATTTTCGAACATTCTCTATTTTCGAATATTTTCAAATTTTTGAACATTCTCAAATCGACAAGTATTATCGAAATTTCGACTTGTTGTATTTGAAGAAAATCTATTTGGTTTGTTTGTTGGCTTTGAAAACTTTTGTTGGCTTTTTGAATGAAAATTCTGTTGTTTATCATTTGTTTGAAAATTTTTTGAATTTGAAAACTTCACAGAACCATTTTGGAAATCAGACGAAATTGGTTGAGCGGGATTTTCCTTTTTATCCGAATGTTTTGAAAACTTAGTGTGTACAGGTTTGGTCAACTCTTTTTCAAACACTTTCTTGGTAGGTATTTTTGACTCCTTTTCATTTGACACAACTTACCAAAAAAATTTCTTTCTTGCCTGTCTTTTCGAAATTCATTTTTCCTTCGAAAATTTTTCAACACGATCCTTAAATTCGTTTGAATTAAGTTTCACATTCTCATTTGTTTCTTTAGATTCTTGTTTCAAACGTTCTTTTGTATTTTCTTGTTTTTCAATCCATTTTCGTTGTGGTTTTTGTCTTTGAAAAACATACGATTTCTTTGTTAGATTATTTTCGACAGTGTTTTAATTTGAAAAGAATCCTTCGTCTGATGTTTTCTTGTTGTCATCTTCGACCATTTTGTTGAACTCCGGTTTGATGTTATCAACATTTCCAGTAGTGACAAACACTTGATTTGGAAAGACAACATCATCTGTACACTTAAAATTTGGATACACCACTTGATTTGTTTCCAAATAATGTGCTCCTCTTTCAGACAAAACTTTGTCGAAATTTTTAGTGTCTCCAAACACTTGATCAACAACAACTCGTGGAATGGTTGTTTCTTTTGAAACAGGCTTTTCAGGCTTAGATTTGTTCGAAACTTTTTCTTCATCTTCATCATCACTACTATCTGTTTGACTATCTCTGACACTCACATTTTCAAAATCAAAATCTTTTGAAGTTGAGGGTTTGTCAGTTTCAATCTTAACCAACGAATCATTACATTTTTCTTTTCCTTTAGACTTAGATGTGACATTAATGACAGACAACTGTGAACAATCGACACTTTCCTCTTCCTCAATTTCACTGATTTCGCTAAAACTATCAGAATTATCATAGACATCAGCAAAATTAGATTGAGAGTCAAGTTTCGAATTCTCAGTTCTTTTCAAAATTTTGATTTGTTCATTTTTGGTTAAGGTATCATTCACAATGTCAACAAGTTCATCAGCATTCAAATATTCATCTATCTTAACAATACCATAAGCAAATCGATTATCAGACACTTTATCGAATTCCGCTATGGTTTTCTCACAATCATAAGACAAGCTATCAATTTTCTCTCTTTCGAAAGCTAGAAAAGGTAATAACTTCCTATGTTGTTCTTTGCTAATGTCAGACGAACGATGCAAAGCAGTCAATTTAGCATATAATCTCTTTGCAGAATTACAGTAAATGTTTTTTTGAGCTAATAACATTTTAACATCACTGCTTAACGAATCCCTATCGCACATGATATTCGTAATTTGTAATTCCAGATACTCTACTCCGCTTCTTTTCAAATCTAACAATTTTTGTGTCTCTTGCAATTGGATGTTTAGTTTCTTAGCTTCATTACTAGTAGACACCACAATTGTATCAAAGTAAGCAACAGTATCATCAAATGCAATTATTTCAAAATCATAAGCTTGTAAAGGAATATTAAAAGATTGAAGAATAGCACGTACCTTGGTAGTCATTGGTTATTTGTCTCCTGATTTGGTCATGAAACAGCGACCTGTCACCTTTTCGTCTTCATCTTCTTCAAACTGTGCAAACATGGCACCATGCGTCGGATTATGCATCTCTTCATCGTCAGACCCTGAAGACCAGATCTGATATGTGCCATCATCCTCACCTTCACCTTGAGCAACCAAAGACACCCCCTTCGTCTTTGCACGTACTTCTTCCAATATTTCCACATAATAGGCTTCGTCCTTAACCCTATTCTTTTTCTCCTCTTTCTTACGAAGCATGCAATCATTTGCCAAATGATTTGCTCCGTTACAGTAATAACAGTCAATGCCCGAATCTCCCTTCAATTTCTTCTCGCTTTTGACTTCAGTTGCCATCACATCATTCTTCTTAAATTTCTTCTTCTCCTCACCCACAGACTTGTTAACGAAACTTCCTTTTCCTTCACTCTGTTTCACCTTGGGATTGAAAGGTTTCTTGAAAAACTTTTTAACTCGGTTGTTCGAGTAATATGCAACCGCTTCATCATCAGAGTTCATTAGAAAACCTTCTTCATCAGAACCATCTTTCTCAACAGCTTCTTTCTCAGACACTTTCGAAACAAGAGCTAAAGGACCTCCCAAACTCAGTTTCATCATCAGAGTTCATTAGAAAACCTTCTTCATCAGAACCATCTTTCTCAACAGCTTCTTTCTCAAACACTTTCGAAACAAGAGCTAAAGGACCTCCCAAACTCAGTTTCGACTCTTCAGCCATCTCATTCACTTCACTTTCGTGAGTTTTCAGCTGGTTATACACATCATTCAAAGATGAAGTATCGAAGCTTTGTTGATTCTTCACCATCATGCTAACACTTCTCCATTCCTTACGAAGTCCCATCACAAATGTGAGATTGAACTCCATAGATGACCTTATGATTCCATAACGATTGCATCTATAGATCAATTCATTTAGACGATCGTAGTAAACTTCAATCGTTTCACTCTCCTTTTGTCTGAACTCCTTCAGCTCCACAAGACATTGTTTAACAGAGTTGATCTTCGTTCTCTCGCTTCCCTGATACTTTTCCTTAAGAGTATTCTAGATATCTTTTGCAGTTTTACAACCACGAATGTAGTTGTAAACAACAGTTGGCAAGGCACCTCGCAATTCCCTCAAACAACGCTTTTTGTTGTTTTTCAGCCTAGTAGATTGATCAGATAATGCAGATGCCGATCTAGATGATCCAACTTGTTGAACATTTGGTGGAGGTTGAGGTATTCCAGTAATGTAGCTCCAGAGTTCCTCATCCAATCCATTCAAGTAATCCTCCATTCGATCAGCCCACTGATCATAGTACTCCGGGATCAACATAGGAATCTTCGTAGAAGATCTTAACAGATGAGAAAATGAAGTCATCATGCTCATGTTGAAGTTCGCCAATAAAGTACGGATGAGATTTTTCAGAAAAACTTGAAGAAACTTGAAATTGAATGACTGAATAGATCAGAAACTCAAATACGATTACTCGATCACACAATTCAAACGCATAATCAAATCAAAACTGTAGATCAGAGATGATTTTAAGAATCAAACAGTGCGGAAACTTTTGAGACCAAAACGTGACTCAAAAACTAGAGATTCAATTGAAAATCAGATCTTAGCAGTACGATTCCTGCTTTGATACCAATTGTAGAACTAATTTATCGAGTATATGAATCAAAATCAGAGAAAGGATGAACACGAGAAGTAAATAAGTGCATGTTTAAGCTCTCATTACTTCCAATGAACACGAGTACAAAACTGACAATAGAAAACAGGGAAAACCCTATCATCTACTCTATGTTCAGCTCCTATTTATAGGAGGCTGAAAGTACAAAAAATACTAAGGCTAAACATTCACGCTTTGTACAAACAGATGCCTTAGTAAATACATAACAAAACATACAAAAAAGCCAATTACACAGATTCGACATATTACAATAAAATTCGACTCTACAACATTCCAGTTCAGCATGGTAGTGACACGTTTCAGAACGGGAGGATCAGGATCGGGATCTGGATCCGGGAATGGATCGGGTGACACTACAGACGGCATAGATGAGAGGCTGCGCGAGCTGATTGCAGCCGAGGTTACCAGGGGCATCCTTGACGCTACCCCAGTCATTTTTAGGACGGTCAAGGAGGGCATAATGGAGATTATGGAGGAGAGACTCAGATCTTTCAGGACTGAGATTGATGCGGGCCAGTTGGGGGCCTGACCTCCCTCGTTCCGGGAGTTTAAGGTGTGTGGGGCGCCAGAGTTTTTCGGGGTCAGGGACCCCATTGTCAGCCGACGCTGGGTGGCGGATATCGAAAACACCCAGCGCTCGAGTTCTTGCCCGGATGTAGCAAAGGTTGGGGTTTGCTTCTTGCATGCTGAGAGACAGAGCTCGGGATTGGTGGGGCGAGGTTACTAGACAGGTGGGACCAGCCGGGGTGGCTGAGATGACGTGGGTCGCGTTTGTTCGGCGATTTGATCTGGATTTTGCACCACCCATTGAGGTGCAACGTTTAGTGTGAGATTTTCATGATTTGCAGCAGACCACGGAGACTGTGGCGGAAATCACCGCCAAGTTTTGGGAACGAGCTTTGTTGATTCCGCAATACGCTACCGATGAGGAAATGATGCGGACCCGATATCATTCCATGTTGAGGGACGATATTCGGGAGTTTGTGAGCTTTACAGGGTGTAAGACCTTGAATGAAATGGTGGAGAAGGCCCGGGAACGGGAAATGGAGCTGGAATCCCGCACGAAGTGGAAGCCTGAGCAGGCTCAGGCAGCAGTAGGACAGGCTAAGAAGCCTAAGACGTCAGACACTTCCAGCAAGGGTCAGCAGGGTCGGGGCCGATGTGCCAAGTGTAGCCAGGTACACAATGGAGCTTGTCGTATCACAGGCTCGGGATGTTATGCATGTGGCCAACAGGGCCATATGAGCAGGGACTGCCCCGCGAAGGGCTTAATCTGTTTTCACTGCAACCAGACCGGCCATAAGCGGGTCAACTGTCCGAAGTTGCAGGGAGGAGGAGGAGCGGTGGCGGCGCCTGCGCCTGCCACAATGAGGATTACCGATGGACGCCCTGCTAAGGCGGAAGCTCCATCAGTGAAGAGTCGTGCATTTCAGCTGACTACCGAAGAGGCACGCGCAGCGCCAGACATTGTGGCTGGTACGTGATTATTCTTCCCTGCTCTATGTATCTGTTTCACTTATGTGTATTATATGCTTGTATTGGGACCTTTTTGGTCAATGGTATGTCTGCTCATGTCTTGTTTGATTCCGGTGCAACCCGATCGTTCGTATCTCTTGCGCTTAGCAAGAAGTTCCGGGAAGCACTGGGAACTTTAGAGTCCCCGCTCGAGGTGGAAATTGCGGATGACCGCACCGTTAGTGCTACGAGTGTGTATCGGGACTGTGTCCTGAATGTACTTGGTGAGAGATTTTGAGTCGATCTAGTCCTGATACCGTTGCGAGGGCTGAAAGTGATTATTGGAATGGATTGGTTGGGGGCCAACGGGGCCATGATTGACTGGGAGCATCAGTTGGTGAGGGTTCGAACCCCAAGTGGGGGAGAACTGGTTATACATGGTGATAGGGCATCGCAGGGGCCGACCCTCTGTTCGGCTGCAAGGGCTAGGAGGTTCCTGCAGCAGGGTTGTACGGGATTTCTGGCATATATCTCGGATACAAGGGTAGAAATCACGAAGGATGTAGGCAGTGTGCCCGTTGTTCAGGACTTTCGGGATATTTTCCCCGAAGAGTTACCAGGGGTGCCTCCGGAGAGGCAGGTGGAATTTCATATCGATTTGGTGTCGGGTGCCGCTCTGATAGCAAAGGCACCATATCGGTTGGCACCACCTGAGATGCAAGAGTTATCTACACAGCTTCAGGAGCTGTTAGACCGAGGGTTCTTTCGTCCGAGCAGTTCCCTGTGGGGAGCACCAATCCTTTTCGTGAAAAAGAAGGATGGATCCCACAGGATGTGTAACGATTATAGAGAGCTAAACAAACTAACTGTGAAGAACCGTTATCCGTTGCCAATGATCGATGATTTGTTCGATCAGCTGCAGGGTGTGTCTTGGTTTTCCAAGATTGGTCTTCGGTCGGGATACCATTAGATGAGGATTCGAGATGAGGATATACCGAAGACGGATTTCAGGACTCGGTATGGGCATTATGAGTTTCTAGTGATGCCGTTTGGGCTCATCAATGCCCCAGTAGTGTTCATGGACCTTATGAATAGGGTGTGTAGACCGATGTTGGATCAGTCGGTGATCGTTTTCATTGATGATATCTTGGTCTATTCTAAGACCAGGGAGCAGCACGAACAACACTTAAGGGAGGTGCTGGAGACCCTAAGGGCGGAGACGTTGTATGCCAAGTTCTCCAAGTGTGATTTCTGGCTGCGAGAGGTACAATTCTTGGGGCATATCATCAATCAGGAGGGTATTTCGGTTGATCCATCCAAGGTTGAGGCTGTGATGCGGTGGGAAGTATCGAAGAATGCATCAGAGATTCGTAGCTTCTTGGGTTTAGCGGGTTATTATCGGAGATTTATTCAGGACTTCTCCAAGATTGTTGAGCCATTGACACGACTAACCAAGAAGAATGTGACGTTTCGGTGGGGTACGGATCAGCAGTTGGCCTTCGAGACCTTGAGGCGGAGATTGTGTGAGGCTTCGATCCTTGTTCTACCAGAGGGATTAGATGATCTAGTGGTGTACTGTGACGCATTGAGTTCAGGATTAGGTGCGGTACTGATGCAAAGAGGGCGGGTGATAGCATATGCCTCGCGACAGCTGAAGCTTCATGAGGCAAATTACCCTACTTACGATCTGGAACTGGGGGCAGTGGTGTTTGCCCTCAATATTTGGAGACATTACTTGTATGGAGTGCGGTGTACCATTTACACCGACCACAAGAGTCTGAAGTATTTGATGGACCAACAGAACCTCAACATGCGACATATAAGGTGGTTGGACTTGCTAAAAGACTATGATTGCGATATTCTATACCACCCAGGGAAGGCCAACGTAGTGGCCGACGCTTTGAGCTGTAAGACGGTAGGTTCCCCGATTGGGAATGTGTGTTTGAGGATGACAGTGATCTCTCCATTGTTGGAGATGATCAAAGAGGCTCAGGTTGAGGGAGTAAAGAAAGAGAATTGGAAGGTAGAAAGGATCTGAGGGCAGTATCCTTTGTTTGTTAAGGATAGTCGAGGCTTATTGACGCAGTGTGGTCGGGTGTGGGTACTGACGACTGGAGGAGTGAGACAAAAGATATTGGAGGAAGCGCATAAGTCTAGGTTCTCTATACATCCAGGAGCTACGAAAATGTATAGGGACTTGAGGCTGAGTTATTGGTGGCCATGCATGAAGCAGGAAATTGCTTGGTTTGTAGAGCGGTGCTTGACCTGCAGGAAGGTCAAGGCCGAGCATCAGTGGCCTCATGGTAAGGTCCAGCCCCTACCCATTCCCATGTGGAAGTGGGAGGAGATCACGATGGACTTCATTACAAAGTTGCCAAGGACGGCGAGGGGTGTGGATGCCATATGGGTGATTGTGGACAGACTGACGAAGAGTGCCCATTTCATTCCAATATCAGAAAGTATATTCGCAAAGAAGTTGGCGGATATTTACGTGCGTGAGGTAGTGGCTAGACATGGGGTTCCTATGTCGGTAGTCTCTGATCGTGATGTTCGGTTCACATCCAGGTTCTGGATGAAATTCCACGAGGAGTTGGGCACTCAGCTACATTTTAGCACGGCGTACCACCCCCAGACCGACGGTCAGAGTGAGAGAACTATCCAGACACTGGAGGATATGCTGCGGGCATGCGTGTTGGATTTTGGAGGGAGTTAGGATACGTATCTCCTACTGGCAGAGTTTTCGTACAATAACAGTTATCATGCTAGTATCGATCGAGCTCCGTTTGAGATGTTATATGGTCGGAGGTGTAGGACCCCAGTTTGTTGGGATGAGGTTGGACACCGGGTCATGGGAAGCACTGAAGTAGTGCTCAAGACTATTGGGTTGATTCAGCACGTGCGCGACCGGTTGCGGGTCGCACAATGCCGTCAGAAAAGCTATGCTGACCGACGGTGATCAGATCTGGAGTTTCAGGTGGGGGATTTCGTGTTGCTGAAGGTGTCGCCATGGAAAGGGATCATCAGGTTTCAGAAGAGGGGCAAGCTGGGGCCTCGGTATATAGGCCCGTTCAGGATCACATCCCGGGTGGGCAAAGTGGCATATCGCTTGGATCTTCCAGAGGAGCTTAGTCAGATTCACAACACGTTCCATGTGTCACAACTCTGGAAGTGTGTCACAGACGAGGCTGTGGTTGTCTCATTGGGTGATATCGAGGTGGATGAGAGCTTGAACTACATCGAGAAGCTCGTTGCCATCTTGGATAGGAAGACAAAGGCTCTTCGGAATAAGGAAGTAAGACTGGTGAAAGTGCAATGGCAACATAGGAAGGGCTCCGAATGGACTTGGGAACCGGGAGAGGAGATGCGAGATCATTACCCCAAATTGTTTGAGTCAGCAGACTACGAGGACGAAGTCTAGTTCAAGTAGGGGAGACTTGTAACACCTGGTTTGAATTGGAAAGGATTTAGCTGGACTCGGCGAGTTGGGAGGTCAACTCCGAGAGCGGTCATGCGGGACGACTCGGGAGTCAGCTTTCGATGGAAACCCTAAATTTTAGGTTTTCCCCCTATATAAACGTCATTATCCGCCCCAGTAGCCTCCCTTAGCACCATAGAAGGACGTTTACGGCCGCACACCCTCTTGTGTATGAAGTAAGATCAATTGGGAGCTTATCCTTGAGATTTTGGGGAGGATTCCAAGTTTTAAGAGGAAGTATCAAGGGAGAAGTGTTAGATCAAGCATCCTTTTCGTCTTAGGTATTGAATTGAGGTATGAATCTGTTACCTTGAGCCTAGATTCTACTTGAGAGTTGTGACCAACTTTGAGGAAATAGAAGCAACCTTGGATCTGGACTTATCACAAGGATATGGTTCCAGATCTGGACCTTCTTAGGTCCCAAATATCATAAATTTGCACCTTTTATTAAGCCCATTCCCTCTCCATGCATGAAAACCTTGTTTGAAGGATAGTTTTGGTGATTATGTCCGTGTGAGGCCTTCCATGCACGTAAAGTTTGCAACTTTACGTTTTATCTACACTAGTAGAGTATAGATCTGAAGTTTGAGACCTTGAGTCCCGCTGTAAGAGGCCGTAAACATAATGGACTAATAGGGACTCGGCGAGTCGTGCAAGAGACTCGGCGAGTCGAGAGGGTTTCCTCGTTCACGGCCAAGGGTTTATGGCCAAGGGTTTAAGGCCAAGGGTTTACGGCCAAGGATGTACGGTTGGTGGTTTACGGCCGTAAACATCAAGGAACTCGACGAGTCCCTCGGGTGACTCGGCGAGTCGATGAGTTAAGCAGGGAACCCGACGAGTGAATGATTGTACTCGATGAGTCAAGGTCAATATGGACTGTTGACCTTGACTATAGACTTTGACTTTGACCAGGGTTGACCCTGGGGGTATTTATGGGACTATGCTGAGTTATGTACTCATTGATTATAGGCAGTTGGGAAGAGCAACATAGGACATACCTGAATTCAGTTGTCGGTTCAGCCTTGTGAGGTGAGTTTTCTCACCATACCAATGGGTCTAAGGCACTAAGGCCGGCCCATTTTACGATTGTTGGTTTACTTGTTATGTAGAGGTGTGATATGTATTTGTGCATGATATGTAGTAGAGATAGCCTTTGTGGCTAACGGTAGAGATAGCCTTATGGCTAACGGTAGAGACGACCTTATGGCTAATGGTAGAGACAACCTTTATGGCTGATGGTAGAGATAGCCTTTGTGGCTAACAGTAGAGATAGCTTCATGGCTAATTAACATGTAATATGTGGTAGAGTTAGCTTTATAGCTAATGTGATATGTCGTTTGTGTGGGGTATGCTCTAGGGGACTCACTAAGCTTTCAGCTTACCGTTTGTGGATCTGTTACAGGTACATCGGAGTCCAAGGGTAAAGGCAAGGCGTGATGATGCGGCGTGCACTCTATCTCTCTTTTCTGATATAGTTTGGGGGATACTCTGATGTTTTGAAAATAATAACGATGTAATGTTGGTGGTTTTGAAAACAATTATTGGGATCTTCATGTTTTATGAAATATGGTCGATTAATTAAAAATGAAAATTTTCTTTGTAAAATTTGGGTCGTTAGAATATCTTGAACCAGAAAGAGCTAAACATGAGACAGCGGCGATGGGTTGAGCTGCTGAATGATTATGAATGTGAGATCCATTACCATCCAGGAAAAGCCAACATGGTGGCTGATGCCATAAGCAGGAACGAATACTCGGGTCGCCGGGTAAGAACACTAACAATGACCATCCATTCCCACTTGTCTTCGCAAATCAAGGAAGCCCAGCTGGAAGCCTTGAAGCCGGAAAACATCGCAACCGCAGCCTTGCGCGGGATGGACAAGAATCTTACGATCAAAGAGGACAGAGCTTACTATCTCATGGACCGGATCTAGACCCCAAAATTTGGTGGGTTCAGAGACGTGGTCATGAATGAAGCACACAAGACAAATTACTCTGTCCATCCGGGTTCCAACAAAATGTATTTGGACCTCAAACAACAATATTGGTGGCCGAATATGAAGGCAGAAATTGCTACCTACGTGGGCAAGTGCCTGACTTGCGCCAAGGTGAAGGTAGAATATCAAAAGCCCTCGGGAATCCTACAAAAACCGGAGCTACCCGAGTGGAAACGGGAGTGAATAACAATGGATTTTATAACCAAATTGCCCAAGCAGGCAGACGAATTGGATGCCATCTGGGTGACTGTCGATCGGTTGACCAAATCCGCCAATTTCCTGCCAATAAAGGAGACGTATAAAATGGAAAAGTTGACCCGGATCTACATAAAGGAGGTTATGAGACTGTATGGCGTGCCAAATCTATTATCTCGGATAGAGATAGCAGATTTACATCACAATTTTGGCAATCACTCCAGAGATCGTTGGAAACCCAGCTCGATATGAGCACCGCTTACCCTCCCCAGACAGATGGGCAAAGTGAGAGGACCATCCAAACTTTAGAAGATATGCTAAGGGCTTGTGTGATAGACTTCGTCAAGGTATGGGATATCCACTTGCCACTGATTGAATTCTCGTACAACAATAGCTATCACATAAGCATCAAGGTCGCTCCCTTCGAGGTCCTTTATGGACGAAAATGCAGATCACCTCTCTATTGGGCGGAGATAGGAGACACATAATTAGAAAAGGTACTGGTACCCAATAGCACTTTAACCGGTTCTTAAATCATCATAGAAACAACTGAGAAGATCGTCCAGATTAGGGAACGACTAAAAGCATCCAGGGACAGACAAAAGAGCTACGCTGATAAAAGGCGAAAGCCTTTGAAATTTCAAGTGGGTGATCGCGTACTGCTAAAAATATCTTCTTGGAAAGGGATGATACGCTTTGGGAAGCGAGGAAAGCTAAACCCAAGATACATCAGACCATCCGAAATCCTTGCCAGGATTGGCCCGGTGGCTTACAAACTACAGTTACCACCAGAACTCAACAATGTACACCCAGTCTTTCATGTGTCCGCCCTGAAGCAATGCTTATCTGACGAGACTCTCGTTGTCCCGCTTGACGAAATTGAGGTGAATGAAAATCCCCATTTCGTTGAGGAACCAATTGAAATTATGGATAGAGAAGTGAAACGAACAAAGCAAAGTCGCATTCCCATTGTGAAGGTCTGATGGAGTGCTAAACGAGGACCAGAGTTCGCCTGGGAATGCGAAGACCAAATGATGCAGAAGTACCCCCATCTTTTCCCTAGTTCTTGAAGGCTACTTTAGAACAAATTTCGGGACGAAATTCCCTCTAACGGGGGCATGATGTCACAACTAGCAAATTTAGGGTTGAGATGGTGTTTCATTTACAAAAATTTCCTCTATGTAACTTTATAACATCAAATTAGTTAAATTTAAACTACAATGTTATTGGAATACATACGAGCATATATTGTGAACCAAGTTGAAATAGCCTCTTTCAAGCCCAAAAACTTGATCCAGTAGCTAAGCCCAATCAATTTTGGGCCGTGGTCCAAGAATTCTCGGCCCAACACCCTATTGGGCCGGAAACCCTTCCTTGGGCCCTATTGGGCCGAAAACTCTTCCTTGGGCCCTATTGGGCCGAAAACCCTCTCATTGGGCCCAATTAAACCCAAAAAGTCCATACATTCTTCAAAACCGCAAACTCTTTATGGGGTTCGGGTGTTTTCGGCCACCCTAAAATCGAAAACCCCTTTGAAGAGCCATAAGGGGCCGAAAACCCTATGGTTTTCAGTTGGTATTAGACAAAACAAAAAAAGAGAGAAAAAGAAAACCAAAATTCCATGCCACCTCATTTTTATCCCTCAAATAAAAAAGCCTTTAACCACCATACTTCCAAGCATTTATCACATCAAACATCAACAAAGTCAACTCTCTTCTTCACCCCCCCCCCCCCCCGCCCCTCTCCTATGTCCGGCCGCAAATACCACAACCACACACACATCAAACATTTTTCCAACTCACTCTCAAGTTCTCTCATCTTTTCTCTCAAATTTTCGAGTTCCATCTTCAAGGAAGGAGTTTCACTTCAAGAAAATCTTAGTCATTTGGTAAGAACTTCGTGTAACCCTTGTACTTCCAAACATCTTTATGCTACAAACTTCTTGTTTACACACTTTTGTTGTGTGTTAAAATCTTAGAAACACTTGAAAATTTCGAAATCTCTCCAAGCTCAAGACTAGGCTCAATAACTTCTTCTTCTTCTTCCTACCACACGAAATCAAGGTGAGCTTCATACCCCTATCTTTTTGTGTTTTTCATACTTTTTAGGGGGGGGATACAAGTCAAATCTCGTTACTCTTTGGAATAATTGCATGCTTCATGGTTATGGTTTGAAAATGAAACAAGTTCTTGAACAAAAAGGTGCTTAACATGTGATAAAATCATAAAGTAAATGTTGATGACTACTTTGTGTTATAAAAGTTTTGTGACCATGATTTCTCACTCAAAATGGCGAAAATATGGGTGTTATGCCCCAAACATATTTAACTCTTGGACACATGCATTTTAACTCTTATATTTTACATAAGTATTTGAAGATAAAGTTACCATATGTGTTTTGTAAAAATCATGACTTGCTAGAGTCACAACCAAAAATAGAATATTTTATATACAAAACTTTCAAAACCCATTTTGGTGTACTAAGTAAGCTACAAAGCTTGATATTTTGCTAAAATTAAGTTACTAGTAAAATAATCATAACTAAGTTGTCACTTTTTTGATGGCTTAAAACTTAAGATATTGGGCTATTTTCACATCATATGTTACAATTATACATGTTCACTAACGATTATTTATAAAAAGTAATATAAAGAATTTAGTCCAAAATAGTATACAAAACAGAACTTATGACAGAAAACTGTGCGTGTCATAATCTGCATATCATAAACTTTTTAAATTTTGAGTAGTAAGCTGTATGTCATAAAAGCTGAAAAGCGCGTGTCATAAAACTTCAGTCATAAATTTACACAAGTAATATCCTTTTCATTATTCAATAATGGAAGTTAAAGTTCGCATAAATCCGTTAAGGCTCTAGTGAGACACCGTCTTCACCATACCTACCTAGCGTACACTTTAAGTCCTGCTTTATAACCAGAGTCTCCTAGAGGGAGAGCGAGACCGTTGTGTATAGATCTATACGGGATTGACAACCCCACACCTCAGCTGTTCGCTACAGTTAAACCGACAAGTCTAGGGTGACAAAAGTCTACCAATTTCGACGCCTAAAGAACGTCGTTCAGGCATAGCAGTCATATCAAGCATGGTTATAAGAACTCACTTAGGGATTAACAATACTAATTTGGTTTACGGGAAGCTTACACTTCACTGGTTTTATTAAAAATATAAAACTGCATATCATTTTTCAGTACACAGTCACTTAGACTTCTGGTCTTTGGGTTAAGACTACCGTTTACTTATAAGAAAATATTGGATTTTCTGGGAACATAATCTTTAGAATTACAAACAAAAGAAAACAAAGGACATGCATGCATATATTCACAGTTTTGGAACGAGACTTACAAACCTTTTTCATAGAAAATATCGGATTTTCTGGAGTCATACGAACTATTACAAACAAGGATGTTACAAATCTTTTCATACAAATATGCTTATGAAGTCACCAACATTCAATGTTGACGATTTTCAAAATGACTTGTATTCTCAGGAACCAGTAAGCAGGTACTTTATACTTTATGTCACTTTTGTGTAATTTCCTTAATAAATACAATATGTAAACAATGTATGTTGTTTGGTTGCTATTTTTCATTCATATTCAATGTTTATGATACTATACAATGACGTCATCCGCCCCCGGACGTTTCCGCTGTCCTGGTTCGAGGGTGTGACACCATCGAGGCGTACCAATCAGGCCGAAGGCCCGAAGAATGGTCCAGAGAGGCTG
The DNA here is from genome assembly GCF_052849685.1 of Lactuca virosa. Taxonomy (NCBI): domain Eukaryota; kingdom Viridiplantae; phylum Streptophyta; class Magnoliopsida; order Asterales; family Asteraceae; genus Lactuca; species Lactuca virosa. The sequence continues at coordinate 342,580,838 of NC_136433.1, forward strand.
AAAGCCCGGTAAGGGCGGTCCAGTCATACTGAAGACTCTATATCCGGAGAACGGTCCAGACAGGCTGAAGGCCCTGTAGGGCGGACCAGACATGCTGAAGGTTCTGAGAATGGGCCAGATAGACTGAAGGCCCGGTAAGGGCGGTCCAGTCATACTGAAGACTCTATATCCGGAGAACGGTCCAGACAGGCTGAAGGCCCGGTAGGGCGGACCAGACATGCTGAAGGTTCTGAGAATGGTCCAGATAGATTGAAGGCCTGGTGAGGGCGGTCCAGTCATACTATAGACTCTATATGCATGTTGTTATTTGTATGTGTGTTACTGTTTGCGTGTTGGTACTTTGGGGGAACTCACTAAGCTTTGTGTTTACGGTTTCAGTTTATTGTTTCAGGTGCTTCAGATGTTTTGGCAAGGCGAAGGCGTGACCATACACATCCTCGCGTTTTGGACTTATGGTTTCTGGGAAACTCTGATAATGTTAATGTTTTGAAAACTATGCGTATATGATTTCGGTTTTAAATAAATGTTTTGGAAACTACGGTTTTGTAAACACTTCTGTAAGAAAAGGATTGTTTTGGAAAGTTTAAATTTTACTGAAATTTTATGGTTGTTACAACTTGCATTTTGGAAATAAATGTATTTGAACCTACCTTTTAGAAAGAAAAGTATGTATATACTTATAATTAGGAAAATATATGTTTGGAATTTGAAAGTGATTTGGAAAAGAAAGGTTATCAAAATATAAGAATTGTGTGTCAACCCTATATAGCTTACGAGACTTTATGTCTTATGTTTTTTTAAATAACATGTATCCCATGTATCGAAGGTGGGATATAGTGACTTAGTTTCACTAGCAATGGGTTTTGGGACATATGAGACTTCTCATATAGACGTTGAATTTTGAAATCATAATTTATACTTTTTCATGTATTGTAATAGTTAGTTGTATGTTTATGCTTTCTTATGGCTGAGTGCATTGGTATCCCCCATATAATGTGTTCCCCATATTTATAAAAAGTTTTAATTGGGACCAAATTTCAGCAAAATCAAATGTTTTGAAAATAAAACACAAAAGATTATTATTTTGAAATGGTATGAAGTATAGGCAACAATTCCCTTGCCTATAATACATATTAGATATAAAAAGGGTTTTAGGAAGGCGGCGACGATAATAATGAAAACTGTTAGGAAAGAAAGATGAGAAGAGGTAGGTTTATTTTTGAAAATTATAGCTTTGATACCATAATAGACGTCAAATATTCCCTTGCCTTCTCAATAAATAATAACACACGGATATACAAGTATATTTATGATCCCTAAAATCACAAGATATGCATTTTGGATAAACAAAAAAATTATCTATTCTACTAATATATTCATAGTTATGACTTATAGGCAACAATTCTTGCAATAACCAACTATGCGGCCATTTATACATACTCTTAAAAATAATGTGGAGATATCATTTGCAATTCTCTTTGCACAAAACATTAGATTAACATAATATTGTACAAATCATTTTAATTCCATGTTGTGGAGTTTTTACTAATATGAAAATTATGTTAAGGGATCGCAAATCAAATTCTTAACTAATGTCGTAAGTGTTGCCATAGTAGGAATATATATATATATATATATATATATATATATATATATATATATATATATATATATATATATACACACCCCATATTATCAACTTTCTCAAGTTTCTTCAACAGTTTTTGAAGAATGGTTTAATGTCAACACAAAAGGTCAACCATACAGACTGCGATGCATTATATAAAGTATAAAAACGTTACATTATTAGTTGAAATTGACTTATATAGAGTATAAACATAAAAGCTATGATGCATATAAGATAAGAAAGAAACATGAAACACAGTAAATGTTTCTTAGAGGACATCATTAGCAAGCCATTTCCTAATCATGCTTAGATGTTCTTTCGGCTTGTACTCTTGAGGTGTGTGACCTTCTCCCTTTGAACACCATAAAAGTTTAACTTTTAATACAATATGATGATAACAAGAAAAATGCTTCTTTTACCTTATAGAAATAGCAAACTAAATTAATGGTTTACAAAAATAGTTAACCTCTTTACATACTCATATATTACAATCTTCATGAGAAGAGAAGAAGCATTTGAGGAAGATATCTCACCTTTATAGTAGTAAACGTCAAGTTGTAGTTGTGGTTTGAGTATGTCATGGTGTATCTGCAAAAAGTAAGATAGTAGTACAACATTGAAATATTACTATTTTCACATTTATTTCATGATTACAAATTATGTTGCTCCTAATGAAAACACAACTAACCCGACTATTTGCTCGTCAAAAATCCATGGTCTCCAATCATCTGTGACTAACAAATTTAGTGATTCAATCCACTTCAATGTACCCAAATATGGAACAAGCAAGTCATGATCTCCACTGGTCAAACAATGACATAAACAAGTCAAAATGAAATGGATGTTTTTTTGCTTTTAAATTTTCTTAATACAACAAGAATGCATGAATAGGATCGACTAAAAGTCAACTCTAGTTTCACGACAATAAGTGTAAATATAAGATACTAATAGGAATTGTTAATGAAAAGTTAAGAGGCATAACTAAAAGAGGGTAATACCTATATACAAGAGCGCGACAATTCTGGTAGTAAGGAGTCTATGATAGGCAACACTACTTTGGACATTGTGATTATAAGGTATGTCTTCCGTTTTATGAAAGTCAAATTTCATTCTTTCATTGCATCGCACCCATTCTATATCATCAAGTTCCTGGTGGTCACCAGGGTCATTAATATCCTATATTGTAATCAAAACAGACATGAACATAACTACACATGAACTACAAACCTCAGAGACATGAAGAGCCTTTCGAACGTCATTGCGATTAGCCCATGCAGGAATGTAACGTCTGATGTTTTCCTGGGCCAACTATTGAAAAAAGATAAAAAAATATACGAATCATAACATTTTAAGAATGATTGATTAATTCTTGTAAAAATGTCGGATGACAACCTATAAGACATGACAATTTATATCTTTGTTCTAAAATAAAATCAATTTCTCCATAATACCGAACAAGATAAATGATTATGTAAATGATTGTATTTTTAATCTGAACTTAATATCAACATACTGCTATCATATACTCTCAACGTTCGTGAAAAAACAAATAAAAACATAATCAAACTTTAAATGATTGTCCAAAACGAGTTTTGAAATTTAAATTGTAGATAATTATCCATTTGATTAGTTAACTAAAAAATCTGTCTTTATCCATCACTAGCTAACACAAATTTAAGTTGCAAGCGTAATATATGGGTTATTTCCATATATTTTAAAATGTTAGGCTCTAGAACAACAAATACATAATTAAATATGTGAACAAAAAATAAAGATGAAAAAAAGTTTGCATCACATGATTAGGATAATCATTTTACATTAACAGGCTAACTATAAAGGTTTTATGGCTATCAAGTAGATTGGGAAGGCCCAAAGGCGACCAAACTGGCTTAGGTGTGCAATCGAAGATCTACTTTAGAATTGATTAGTTCAAGCTTTTTAATATTTTCATGTTGGTTCGGTCTATTTTGTATCTTGAGGTTGTTAATTTGCAAAGATTGATTCACCATTTGACTATATAGCGGCTAGTTCATATATATCAGATTCACCTTTAATATGTCATGGACCAGTATTTTGTTAGATTTTTTGGTTTAGACTTATTGACAATTTTATGTCGAACAACTGGTATTTATATCCCTTAAATTTATACAACTCAAGGTGGTATTCAAAAGGCATTTAATAGAAATAACAAAAGCTCTCTCTCTCTCTCTCTCTCTCTCTCTCTCTCTCTCTCTCTCTCTCTCTCTCTCTCTCTCTCTCTCTCTCTCTCTCTCTCTCTCTCTCTCTCTCTCTCTCTCTCTCTCTCTCTCTCTCTCTCTCTCTCTCTCTCTCTCTCTCTCTCTCTCTCTCTCTCTCTCTCTCTCTCTCTCTCTCTCTCTCTCTCTCTCTCTCTCTCTCTCTCTCTCTCTCTCTCTCTCTCTCTCTCTCTCTCTCTCTCTCTCTCTCTCTCTCTCTCGTGTTCAGCATGGACATAGTCAATCATTTTGATTGTGTGAAACACATAAATTGATTGTTTCCCTTGATCATGATCTTATTTTCTATGTTGAAAACTATTAATCAGGTATGTAGTTTCATGTTAGTCATTCCATAAGTGTAATGCATAATTTTAGGCACTATAGTAGGAATGTTTCGCTGGCAAACAACAAAAGGCTAGATATCATGAGTTTTTGCGATGTTGTCCTAAATACGACTTTGGGTATTTGGTTTGATCTTAGAAGTACCAATTATTCAACTTTGACTCTAAAATTACATATAGTCCGGGGCATAATAGATTCCATAATTCAACATAAATTGAATTATTTTTTGAAACAAAGATGAAATATATTTTTCCTAAGGGCAACAATACATAATATTTTCCGTGCAAAAAAGGAATATGCCCCAACCCATATGTATTTTAATTTTAAGTTTGAAATATCCTTAAAAGTATTGGAGTAAGTTACTGAAATCGTCCCTATGGTTTGGTCAGAATTTCACGTTTGGTCCCTAACTTTTCTTTTGCACTCGGATCGTCCCTGTGGTTTGATTTGTTGCATTTTTCGTCCCTTACATACATAAAATTAGGGACCAGACGTGCAATTTTGACCAAACCATAGGGACGAAAAACGCAACGAAATCAAACCATAGGGATGATCCGAGTGCAAAAAAAAAAGTTAGGGACCAAACGTGAAATTTTGACCAAACCATAGGGACGATTTCAGTAATTTACTCAAAGTATTGTTTTCTTTTTTAAACCAACTACCTATATATTATGATGGACACAAACTCTATGACCTTTGATTTAAGGAAATATAATAAAAGTTTTGCAAAATATCGGTAACAATATTCACATGTTGTTTGGATTTAAACAATTATAACTATTATCTTCAAGTACTTATTTTTTCTTGAATAAAGGAAATATGGGGGCGGGATAATACATAAGCATATAACTCACATAGAAAGATAGAGTAATACCTCACATGGTTGTATATGAGCTTGAGGTAACGTCCAAATATCCCTATAGCTTTTCTCAAAAGATCTTAAACCCCTCCTATAGAGATTGGAATTTAAGGTATTTGCAATGTCACATGAGGTTCCAAAATATGTTCAGTGTTAATTCTCTCAAGACACTATGAGAAAAAAAAAGGATTAAACTGAATACAGATTCCCATGATGACATTTTTAGTTGATAATCCAAAGTGAAGTCTAGTTTATGTACCTTTATGTACCACTTGAAGATAATGCATACATAGAGTGTTGTTGGGATCTACATTAAAGTACTCCCCGTGGCAATTTTCTTGAGTTGACTACAAAAAGTATGCTACTTAAGTCCTAGACATATTGGAATTTCATTTTGTGCAAGCAACTATAGCAACTAGGAAGGTGTAGAAAAGGATATAATGTATTAGCGGATAACATAATTGTACTTATTTACCTTGTAGATTGCATCTGATAAGAGTGCCATTCGATAAGCATATGGGATTTTTGAATTGTAGTCACCATTTATGTCTGTTAGAGGATTACCAAGCAAATATCCCTAAGTTGGAAACCATTTAGCAAATTTAGTTATCCATGAACACGAGAAAGGATTACATAGGGATGATCAAATGCGGTGCAATCAAGTTCAACAATAAATAAACAAGTTAACAAGAAATCTGACTCATTAAAATGATTGGTCAATTTGTACCTTGATATTAATTTTTGGCATTTCTCCAACTTCATTACCTACAAAGTGTGCAACAAGAAGCTAATCACCTAAGTATCTCCAAATAATCTCCCTCCGAAGATATTAATAATTTAGTCAACAAAATCTTTAGTCGATTCTTATGTATTTTGAAAGCACTGTAAAATAATAATTATAAAATTTTAACAAACCAGACTACTTTTTTGAGAGCTAGCTCAATACAAAGAACTTCCAGAAATTAAGAACCAAGCAAATGCCCACACAAGCAAATGCCCACATCGTTGCATACAAATAAAATTATTTTATTAAAATATAGAATAATATGAAAATAACTTGGTCATTCTCATTGATTATAAAATAACGTTTTTATACTAAATTAAAATTTTGATAAACATTATTATTATCATGAACCATATGAAAATAAATACATATAATGTTTCAACTTTTAGCAGTTTTATTAGTTATGACGACCGATTTAGGTTCATAAACAAAATTTTAGATTAATATGATTTAAAATAAATATTTATTTTGAATAGAAAATTCTCAACGATTTCTATCACCAAGTTGTGAGTGAATAAAATTTTGTATAATTTTAAAATTTGATATTCTTTTTAAAGATTGTTATAATAATTTAATTTAAAAACATGCCTTTTGATTATTTGTCAAGATAATCTAACATTTGTTTTATTTATTTATATACTAGGAAATTCTAAGGGTTGTCCTAAAGACAACCCAATATTGTGGTGGGTTGGTTAGGAAATAAAAATATATTGTTGTTATGGGCAATGAAATGAAATCATATAGTTATATTAAGGACACATGACAGTTAACACTAATTTTCTTATCTTATTCATAACTTTTCTTCATGGATTGTTAGCTCGATAGCCCATAAAATAAACCCAAAAATATATATCATCTATATTAATGGTCCACTAAAAATAGTTAAGTTAAATAAAAGAAATTAATAGTAAACTTAAAATGTTAAAAAAAATATAAAATTCCTAAAATAGAAAGATGTAAAAAAAATTGTCTAATTTGAAAAATAAAATAAAGAACACAAAAAGAAAGTTATATTTTTTTTTTGAAAAAGTTGGTAAACAATGTTTAGATGAACGTAAGAAATAATTTTTTTATAAAAAATATAACCGAATTTATAAAAACAATTCAAATAAAGTTGTAAAAAGAATTAGAAAACGATTACTTTTGTAAATTTTTTTGGAGAAAAGACTTTTAAATATGAGGAAAATTATATATGTAAAAAATCTACCAAATTTGTAAAAAAAAAAAGGGATGTTTTAGAGGGAAGAACTTTTAAGGACCAAAAATATAATTTCGGGTTTGGGTGGGTGTTATACAATTGTCATCTTTAAGAATAAATGAAATTATATAGCTATACATACTTAAGAGTTAACATGGGTTGACCAATCTCATTCATAACTCCTCTATATGGATGGTTAGCATGACAGTCCAAAACATAGAGCCGAAAAAAATACATCATTTACATTAATAGTCCTGTAAAGTTAGTCAGATTAAATAAAAACAATTAGTATTAAGCTTAAAGTGTAAAAAAAATATCAAATTCCTAAAAACTAAGTTGTAAAAAGAAGTTGTCCAATTTGAAAAATTAATAATAAATAACAAAAAAATAAGTTATAAATTTTTTTTGGAAAATTTTGTAAAGAATGTTTAGATGGATACATAAGATATAACATTTTTTTAAAAAATGTAATCAAATCTATAAATATAATTTTTATAGAAAATTGTAAAAATAATTAAAAATAAAACAATTTGGTTGTAAAAAAAATTGGTAAAAAATTTATAATAAAAAAAGATATATAAAATGATATATAAGAAAATTCAACCAAATATGTAAAGAAAAAAAAAGTATAAATTCAACCAAATTTGTAAATGTGGATAACTTTTAAGGACCAAAAATATAATATTGTTGAGTATCGGATATGTTTGTTAAAAAGAAAACTATGGGGTTTTCTTTTATATATATATATATATATATATATATATATATATATATATATATATATATATATATATATATATATATATATATATATATATATATATATAGTGGCGGACATTAGTGGAGCATTTGGGGTCCCGGGCCACTGCTCAATTTCCGGCACGCAGTATAAATTTTTTTTTTTTTTTTTGGTTTTTTCTATTAGGTGCACCCGCTTGAAGTACGAGGGACACCCCTACTAAAACAGTCTGCGTCCGCCACTGTGTGTATATATATATATATATATATATATATATATATATATATATATATATATATATATATAGGTTTAGGTTTTATGGAAAACAAAAAAACCTTAAAAATCATAAAAATGCATAAAAAATACTTAGAGATCACAAGACTTTTTTTTGAATTTTTTTATCAAAAAATCGCAGCTTTTAACGTAAAATCGCTGAAAAAAATTTTGAAAATTTTTTTTTTTTTTACAAAAAAAAAATAAAAAAAATTGATTTTTTATTTTTTTTCAGCGAAATTGTCAAAAAGGCTGCGATTTTTTGATAAAAAAGTTCTGTAATGTCTAGGTATTTTTTTATGCGGGTTTTTTTAGGGTTTTTTTTTCCAAATAACTCTTCCCTATATATATATATATATATATATATATATATATATATATATATATATATATATATATATATATATATATATATATATATATATATATATATATTCTTGATCTTTTAAGAATCAATATTTTTCTATAAACTACTTTTAAAATGAGAACTCTTATGTATGATTTTTTTGAAAAGAAAGTAATGTAATGTATTAAGTCAGACATATTTAAGATATGATATACAAATCTATCTATTCTAATAAAAGAATAGTTTTATTTTTCTTTTGACATGTATCACCGTATTAATCATCCTAATTAATGCATATTTTATTCCTCTTTTGTCATGTGTCATTTTATTATCCGTCATAATTAATGCATACTATTTGTCAACATATTCATTCTCCATTTTAAATTTCAAAATTTAAAATTTTCACCTTAATTAAATTAAATTAATAACAATAGAATAAAAATTAATACAAATTTTAAAATGATATAATTTCACAAATTTATTTAAATCAATGATTATAACTTTACATAACTAAAAAACCTCTTAATTAATAATATATTTAAAATAATTTATTTAAAATAATTGATTAATAATTTTAATTTTTTACTATAAAAGTTTAATAAAATTTGTAACCGTGGTTCCCACGGGTTATAAACTAGTAAATCATAAAAGAAACGTATATATACAAAGAGTGGATGTGTGCACTTTTTACGAATATGTGTATTTTTGCCATATGTGCACATATGTACTTTTCATATAAACACGTTTTTTTGTAATTTATTTACGAAAATGCTTAAATATGTTCGACTTAAAGTAGTAAGATGTGTTTTATAGAAAAAAAAATTTGGGAAAAAATAGTTCGCATTTTAGAAGTTGTTTGCGAGAAAATATTGGTTTACAATGGTTTTCAATATATATATATATATATATATATATATATATATATATATATATATATATATATATATATATATATAGGTTTAGGTTCTATGGACCACATTTTCTTTTTGCCACAAAACTCTTTCGCGTACCGGTGCAACGAGAGAACTTAATATTCTCGCATATTACAAATTTGCCGCTTAAACGTTCCAGTGTACCGGATTTGTTCTCGCATCTCAATTGTATAATCAGGCTCGGCCCAGACGATGAGTAACCCGGACGGTCGCCCATGGCCCATGTCTCTAAGGGCCCAAATTTTCTAGAATAAATGGTATATATAGAGAAAAAATTAATGCATTTTAAAATACTAGAAGTATTTTTCTTTAAATTAGTTGTTTTTGTAATGTTGTCACTATAATTTGTTTTTTAATGTTAATGGTGAATTTTGTGAATTTTATAACGATGGGTCTAATTTCCATTTAGTTTTTATTATATTTATGAAATTAAAGGGCCTATTTTTCCTTTCGCCTAGCACTACTATATTTTTGGACCGGCCATGTGTATAATTGTTCTGATTTGAACCTATATATATATATATATATATATATATATATATATATATATATATATATATATATATATATATAGGTTTAGGTTCATTTGAGACCATGCTAATTTTGTGAGACCGTGAGACCAAATCTAAAATAATTTTAAAATGCAAAATAAAAGGAAAAATTCAAAAATTCTTTTTTTAATTATTATTTTCGGAACTTTAATTATCTAAAAAAATTTAAAAAAATAAAAAATAATAAAAAAATAAAAAAAATTACCGTTTTTGTTTTTTGAAAAATACGTGAAATATTCTAATAGAATATTACACTGTAAATATTCTAATGTGATTTTTAGAATGTTAGAATATTATACCAGATTTCTCGGATATGTAGAATATTCTATTATTCTACTAGAATATGTAAAAAAAAGTATTTTTTTTTATTTTTTTGGGTAGTTTTTTTTTTTTTTTTGGAAAATATAAATTCCGAAAATAATATTTGAAAAAAAAAATTTCAAAAATTTTCAATTATTTTGCATTTGAAAAATGTTTTTTGTTTTATCTACCAAATGAATGGCTAGGATTGCGTCTCACGGTTTCACAAAATTAGGTCGTCTCACATGAACCTAACCCTATATATATATATATATATATATATATATATATATATATATATATATATATATATATATATATATATATATATATATATATATATATATATATATATATATATGTGTACCTTTATATATTTTGTGAACAATTATTGGCACCGGTATACCACTATAGGAACTTGAAGCAACATATAATGGATTGTTGAGAAATTTTGGATGATCCACAAGCCACTGTTTGAATATACATAGAAAAAGCATTGATATTAGTTTTTATATTAAAAAGATCGGTTGTTATGTGCTCTTGATGCTTTATGGCATTAATGTAATTCAAATGAATTATTTTAATTCGTTTTCCCTTAATTAAAGAATTAATATAGTATGAGATGAAAAAATGCGTCAAGCTATTCAAATATATCCATCAACCAATATATACAATAAAATAATAACGAAGTATTTTAATATTTCCCTATTGTTTGAAATATGCCAAAGACTGTACATATGATCACTGGACCAAAAAAAAAAATAAGAAAATACTTGGAAAGGAAGGCCATTGGTGAAAGTATCAGCGTACTACAAGCAATATGGAACCCAAATGACCTAAACATCACAAACAACCACTTTGTGTCAACAAAAACTAATTCCTATTTCAATTATTTTCATCTTCTGAAGACGAATATGATTGGACAAGAGATAAACCACATCAAGGTTATTGCGATACATACTAGTGGCTTTTAGAAAAAAGTGACAGAATTTTTTAAAGAAGAATCCTAAAGAAAAAATGGTCTATAGAATATAGCATTGATAAAAACACAATACTCGACTTGGCACTAGAATGGGAGTTCATTTAGAATAAAAGTTAAATATGAAAATCTAAACATTTTTAAAAGTTTGTATTTATTAGAAAAATGAAAAAACTATTGAATTACTGAAATTAAAGTGCTAATTTATTTTTTTAATTTAAACAAATAAGCTAAAGAAATAATTGGGTTTCGATTTAGGAATTTTAAAATTAGAAGGAAAGTTGTATTAATAAAATTGATATTCATTTATTATTACATTTATTACAAGTATTATATTAAAATATAATGTTGACTTGAATAAAATGAAAAAAAAATTAATTTAAAATAACCATAAAATGATATGTGGAAAAATCAATAGGAGTGTGACATATAACAAATAAAAATTATTAGAGTAGATAAGAGTAAATTACATGAATCGTCCCTCCTACAAGTGTTAAAATATATGTTTAGTCCATATTTTCAAAAATTAATTCGGACCATCCATCGTTTGTTTTATACTTGAATGCTTCATCCCTGAAAGACGAAGTTGTTGTGGTTTTAGGATGTTCCAGATTTAAAATGACCATAATGCCCTTGTGTATTTATTATCCAGTTAATCTAATAATATTTATTATTATTTTTAATTTTTAATTTTAAAACAAAAATAGGCTCCACTTCCACCACTACTCACCATCTATCTTTACCTTACCCCACCTAAGTTTGTATCTGTTGGATTATGTGTCTAAGTCAATAACTAAATTGGTATATACTTGAATTAAAAGCAGAGTCATTTTGGGTTGCCCTCAAAACTAGTAATTGACAGAATAACTTTTTGAAGAGAGAGGATGATTTATTGGTTTATTATAAGATTAATAAATAGCAATAAATAACTTATTAATATATTATGAATTTAATATATTAATTAGAAATAGTTTTATTTAATTAATAATTAATCAGAAATTAATTGGAATTAAATTTAGGATTAGTTGAATTAATTAAAAGTGCAAGGACCTAAGCTGTAATTATTCAATAGTTGGACAAGAGAAGGATTCTAGAATAATCTAAGGATGGTCGAAATTTTGGAGCCTCCTTAGAGTTCTAGATTAATCCTTAAGGATAATCAGGAATATGGATAATTACCTAATTTGAGATAATAATAATATTATATTCAAATTAGGGTTATCCAGGGTTTCCTTGGTCAGCTATATAAGGAGTCTCGGGGCTCATAATTTTGGCCACTCCTTCTCAAGAAGAGAAAGTTGAAAATCACCGCATCCCCCCCCCCCTCTCCTCTCAAGTCTTCTATTGCAAGGGTTTTGGTACAAACAATTAAAGAACATACTTAAGTATCTACGGAGGATGAAGGATATTATTTTAGTCCTTGGAGGCAGTGATATGTTAAGAGTAACTAGATATAGTGACGCCAACTTTTAAATAGATCGAGACAACTTTTGTTCTCAGTTAGGCTGGGTGTTTGTGCTAAATGGTGGAGCAGTTTCTTGGAAGAGTTCCAAGCAGGATACATTGGTTGATTCTGCTTGTGAATCAAAGTACATCGCAACGAGTGAGGCATTAAAGGAGGCGACTTGGTTGAAGAACTTCATCGGAGATCTTGGTGTAGCCCCAATCATTCAGTAGCCATTGGAACTTTACAGTGATAATGAAGGCGCGGTTGATTTGACCAAAGAACCTAAGGACCATGCTAGATCCAATCATATCGACAGAAAGTACCATTACATCAGACATAGGGTTCAAGAAGGTCGTCTTATAGTGAAGAGAGTATCCTCATAAGATAATCTTGCAGATCCTTCCACGAAGGCTCTGAGTAGGGTTAAGCATAACCAACATGCTAGGAGCATAGGCTTGAGAGATGATATTAGTTTTAGTAGTTAGTTGACATTTTTGAGACTTGTAACAAAATAAATGTATTTGACTTTGGTGATTTAATAATAGAGATTATTTATGAGTATGGTTACTGCCTTTTTCAATTATTTATTCTTGTGTATCGTTTTTCATGTTTTACTTCCTGAATACTGTCATGAATAGACTGTAGATTGTCTATAAAGATTAGACATTGCAATGGCTGCTACAATATTCATAAGTACTTAGAAAAATGGAGATTTTGAATATTGGATAAACCCACGCTCAGAGAATTACTCCATGGATTATATCACGAGTAATTCTGAGACGATAACATCCTATATTCTTAAGATGGAGATATATGAGTTGTAATTTACAATCCGGTTGTGCATTTGTGTTACGTAAACACATCAGTAACATGATGTGATAAAACGTAGTGGCATGCATGATTTGGTGAGTAAAAGATACAAGCGTATGAGTCAAAAATTATTTCTTCCTTTTGCCCTAACGGAATAGCGATATCTTTGGGCCCCTCGGTGATTTGGTGTTGACATTATAGTATTGGGCCAAACCATGACTAGATTGATGTGTTCAATTAGTAAGTCTTATGAGGTCATCACAAATCGGGAAATCAGGAAACATAATTTTGGACAAGAGATTGATTATAATCCATGTCTCATGTCCATACAATATCTTGTAGAACGAAGGAATATTTGATCACTTATCTTAGAACCGATATCTGATCAGATCAGAGTCTGGAGTTGCTTTGGAAAGCACTCCTTTGATGTTTTATTTAGAAGTTATACTTGCAATTGTAGTTATAGACTTATCCAAGTGGGAGACTGTTGGATTAGGTGTCTATGCCAATAACTAAATTGGTATATATTTAAATTAAAAGCAGAGTCCTTTTGGGTTGCCCTCAAAACTAGTAATTGACAGAATGACTTTTTAGAGAGAGATGTTGATTTATTGATTTATTATAAGATTAATAAATAGCAATAAATAATTTATTAATATATTATTAGTTTAATATATTAATTAGAAATAGTATTATTTAATTAATAATTAATCAGAAATTAATTGGAGTTAATTTGGGATTAATTGGATTAATTAAAAGTGCAAGGACCTAAGTTGTAATTTTTCAATAGTTGAACAAGAGAAGGATTCTAGATTAATCTAGGGTTGGCAGAAAATTTGAAGCCTCCTTAGGTTTCTAGATTAATCCTTAAGGATAATCAGGAATATGGATAGTTACCTAATTTGAGATAATAGTATATATTCAAATTAGGGTTATCCAGGGTTTCCTTGTTCAACTATATAAGGAGCCTTGGGGCTTATAATTTTGACCACTCCTTCTCAAGAAGAGAAAGCCGAAAATCACCTCCTCCTTCCCCTCTCCTCTCAAGTCTTCTATTGCTAGGGTTTGGGTACAAACCATTTGAGGCACAAGATTTCTGGTGCTTGCTTTCTGAAACTTGTTCAATAAGGAAATGTTTGATTTTTTACTACAATAATCAAAAGGTATGTAAAACCTAAAACCCTTTATGAATTTCGAAAATAGTAGAGTATTCCCAGGGTTCTTGATATTCAATTGTTTGTTGCAATCAATATAGAAAACTTAGATCCAGTAGGTTGCATGTGAACTTAAGGTTAAGTTTTTTCGCCACATATTTTTTTGTAACCTATAAAACTTTTAGTATCCCCCCCTTCTCTCTAAACCTGAAGAACACCACACACCACCGTCACCTCCTCAACTCCGGCGACCGCTACCTCTTACAACCATCACCTCACCAATGTCATCTTCCTCCAGAGAACATCAAGAAACCAGATATCTCTTCTTCAAGATATCGACCCCTACTCTCTCTCTCTCTCTCTCTCTCTCTCTCTCTCTCTTTTTCTCTCTCTCTCTCCAACAAACACCACATACAGACTATCGTCACCTCCCACGATCTTTCTGTCTATGATCCTCCACGTATGTCCCAAACATCAAAAACCAGAACGTAAGGTACACACAAGCCTAGTTTAGAAAAGGAAATCGAACATCAAAACTTTATGTTCCATATCTGCCATGGATGAACTAGATTTAGGTTCGATCTAGGGTTTCTTAAAAAACAAGTTCGAAATCAGCGTTATGTGAATGATTTTAGATTTGAAAATAGTTTTAGTGTTCGTGTTCTTAATTCGGTTTTAATTTTTGGGTTCGTGTTTACACACGCAAACCTATTGTAGGTTTAATCTCCCTCGTCGATCTGCACCGCGAAAGCCATCATTGATTGCCAAATCAGAAAATGTATGCCGCTCTACACCTCGAAGGCGACGTAGATGGAGGAGATGGGAGCGGCCGGAGAAGCTTAGGGGGGTTACCGATTTTGGTTTGGGTGTGGCTATGGTGATTGATGCTCAATATTTGAAGAACATATTTAAAATCACAAAGAGTGGGGTTGAGTTGAAGGTTATGATGGGGTGTGGTGGTCCATTATATATATATATATATATATATATATATATATATATATATATTAAAAATAATAAACAAACTAAAAAGTAATAAAAAAGAAATCGGGAATGGTCATATAGTTATTTAAGGTCCAAGGGATGAAACATGTAAGATTTAAACATACGAGGATAGTCCGAGTTAATTTGAGGCATAGATAACCAATTTCTTTTTCTTGGTCTTCTTCCCTAATCATCGGTTTTCCCCTCTCTCCGATCATACCCGCTCACATATTGTGACTTCCATTGCATCCCTCTCCATCGATTTGCAATATACCTCATCCCTATCCAAATGTGTCTATACTATACCTCAATCCTTCACCGCTTCACCCAAATTATGTAATTTATCGATTCAACTCAGAAAATTACATATATATAATTTTTATTATATATATATTCCCAATATATATTTTCTACATCATTACTCACAATCACAAATTTCTCAAAATCTATTTCTATTCTCAATATCTCCTCCAAGGCTCCAACAATCTTACTTCCTACCTCTATGATATTCCATTTGTTGGTTATTCACCTTTAGGATTTAGTGGAAGCCTTAAGTTGCATAATATTTTTCATGAAGCTTAGGTACAATCTTTTAGAACTCTAATTAAACTTAGAATTTCCATATAAGGGTATCCCAATATTCATTTGAAAAACTTCAGGGAACTTTTTGTAGCACACAAAAATCATCACGCAACAGGAACCTCTGTAACATCAGCGACGCCATTAATGATCTCTTGGAGTTCTTATTTCATCGATAGAGCTTGATTGAATTCAATGTTTAATCTCACACAAAAAGCATTTTTTTCTAGCTTCTAAAGAATCGACATACTTTGTGACCTACTAAAAATTACAAATTTTAAGCTAAGTTATGTTGATATTGAATCAATGGTACCTAGTGATTCTTCTAAGTTCTCAGTTTTGATTAGTGATGTTACTGATATGGAAATTTGAGGACGATGAAGACATTTGAGCCTGAGGTAATTTCCAATTTCTTATTTGAGAATCCTGTTTACAATTTTCTTATTCTGAATTCTGTTTTTCTTATAGTGGGTGCTAATTAACTGATTATTGAAATCACTAATTAGTGGGTTCTAATTAGTTGTTCGTTTTACTATTGATAATTTCTGATTCGATTAGTTATTTTCATTTTTTTTGCATACCTATTTGCTTGATTGTTTTTTCAATTGGTGCTACCATGCTCATGATTGATTTTTGAAGGAAGTTGATAATAAAAAAGGGGTTTCATTGTTTTGAATTGCTATTAGTGGCCTACTGTGCTTTTGACCTTAAAATTCTGATTGGTTATAGACTTATAGTTCTTATGAACATCAATATCATTTCCCATTAACAATATTTGTTTTGAACATATGTCTTTGATATTGATTTATTATGATCATAGTCAACAAATGGCCTACTGTGTTTTTGACCTTAAAATCTGCTATTTTCTTTCATGATTAACAAGTGGGGCTCAGTTTGGTTCCTTCACATGCTTTATATTGAAAGATTAGTCAGGAAGAATGGATCTTGGGTTTTCTATGAAACTAATTAGTGACAACAACAACTTGGAGTCATGTTTTGTAATAGTTATCCTCTTTACGTATGCTTCACAAAGTGGATTGAGTAAGTACTTAATGAATTCCCATAAATGACACTGAACAAATGGCCACATGAAGAAATTTGGGTGGATTGAGTAACTACTTAATGTTTTCCCCTGTATATTTTATATCAACTATTGTACGTGGAATCAAAATTAAAAATAAAAAATAAAAAATAAAAAAAATAAAAAAAAACCTCCAAGGGGATTAAGGAGGAAGAAAAGGAGAAGGGAAGAATAATGAGCAACCATTTCATTTTTCTCTTGCTGATAAAGTTTCTTGTCAAAAATATTATTCCAAGTGGTAAAAAATAAATTGTTATATGTGAAAGAAAAACAAATAAGACAATGATATTTATAAGGATATTGTTTTGGTCATTTTATATGTATAAGCTGAATTTGTTAATCAATAATAACAACTTATTAGCTTTTTGCATTTTGGCTGCATAAGCTAATCAAAACATATTTTTAGAACTTCGTTTTGGTATCAGATAAGTTAATACGTTCTGTGAAAAAACATGAGTTGTTTTAATTAAGTAATTCCAAGCACCTCCTTAGGTGATTTTTGCAAGTTTCAGCGCATTGAATAGTACAAACATGGGGACACTATTATTCATCTTGCCATGGACACGGAAAACTAATGGACCAGCTTTAATAACATGGATTGGCAATACATTACCAATCATTATAAAATAAGCATTATAATTATTAAAAATGGTAATATTCATACGTGTGTATGATGGTAAGTGTAAGGTGGCTCCCATATCCACATACAACCCATTATCGACTGATTAACCAAAGGGACTGAAACAATTAAAAAATAAATCTAGTTAACTGCTAGAAACTAGAGGGAACCACGCAGGGCCGGCTCTATGTTGAGTTTTTTTAAGCAAGGGCTTAGGGCCCCCAATTTCATATTTTCCAAAGTCTAAAAGTTTAGTTCATTAAAAAATCTAATTCGTTAACCACAAAATAAATGAAGCGGAAGAATAAATCAATGATCGTTGCATTCATGAAACTAAAATGACATTGCATTTTTTTACCGATTTTGATTTTTGCGACATATTGATCTTCCGAGTATAGCAAAGGCCAAAGGGTCCCAAATTTTTGGCTCGCTTTAAGCCCCCAAAATGGTTGAGCCGCCCATGGAACCACGGCTAAAGAGGGTTCTTGTAGTAGACATAGAGGAGGTGATTTTATAGTGATTTATCGATGCCATAGGTAGAGTCGAGAGTATCATTGGATGTTATTGGATTGTGACATTTGGCATGGACCAGGAAGGCCAGCCAAAACTGATGTCACTACAAATATGGGCATGTACGCTATAAACGTCGTGAGGGCCCTACGGTTGCCATTATTTTGACAAGATTTAATTTTTTTGTTGAAATTTTAATGATCGTTTGGATGGTAGTAGTGTTGGTTGGATGGATTTTAGGGCATGCTAAAGTTGGTGGTTGGGTTACCTAGATATAAGATTGTAGGAGATGAGGCAAGATCATAGTGCATCCTTGGAAAATCACATATTTTTTTACCAGCATATCTAATCTACTCCTAACCTAACACTTCTAAAGTCACCTATGTCCACAACGGGACCTGAACCCTCAACCTCACAGAGGGAATGCAACACCTAATACCGTTGGACTAGAAACCTTTTAGTGGAAAAGATCATAGTGCATCCTTGGAAAATCACATATTTTTTTACCAGCATATCTAATCTACTTCTAACCTAACACTTCTAAAGTCACCTATGTCCACAACGGGACTTGAACTCTCAACCTCACAGAGGGAATGCAACACCTAATACCGTTGGACTAGAAACCTTTTAGTGGAAAAGAATTGTTCTTCTCGGAGTAGCATGGAACATGTTTGAAGGAAAGTAGGAAGAGGAAATTGGTGCAGATATTGTCGACAATATGTCAAATTTCTAAGGGAGTCTATTGATCATGTTGGTAAACCCCAACATCTTTGTTATCGTGAAATATCCTTTTCAGGTTGTCCCAAACTGAATTAGTAGAAACTCATTTCTATAATATTATCTAAATGATAGGTTTTGGAGATGGTGTCATAAGCCCATAACTTGACGAGTGAGTCATGTTTATTTTCGTCATTATCATCAACAAAGTTTGGTTTTGAGGAGCTATCAAGATGGCCAAGAACTTCAAAACACATGTAGTGAGTTTCAAAATGTCCATGCATTGTAGTTGAGTTCATCAAGGTCATTATAATCAGCAAAGTTTGGTTTTGAGGGGCTATCAAGATGGCCAAGAACTCCAAAACACATGTAGTGAGTTTCAAAATGTCCATGCATTGTAGTTGAGTTCATCAAGGTCAAGGTTTGACAAAATGAAGGCTTTGATGTTTGTTATACCAAAAGGTTTTTCAGTAGAGGAAGCCACATACGAAAAAGGGAGAAGGAGGCATGGAAAATGGTGAGAAAAGAGGAAAGACATTTAGGCTAAAGTTTCACAAAAAAAAAAAAAAAAAAAAAAGGTTCCCCACCACCCAAGTGCGGCTCCTCAATATGGCCAACCTTTGATTGAAACCCTTTTAACTTGAGACCTCTCTATGGGGTGCCCAAGTGTTCCACGGTGAGCCACCAAGGTGTTTATGTGTAATTCAAATGAATATATGTGATTCATATTCCATTAATTACAAAATAAAGGCAATATGAGATGTGTCAACAGGTAAAATATACAAAAACGACAATGGACGTACTCCATATCATATACAACAATTACTAATTATAGTAATAATTAAATTTGTCAATGAACTCAGTTATACAATTAGTAGCCAACCCATTTTCATTGAAAAAAGGATCATATCGCATACATGATAGCTAAATAGTTTTATTACCTATTACTCCTGATGTGTTATATAACTAAAAAATGGAAAATTAAATAATTCGGTTCATAAGTTACCTTCCTCAGAAATTGGTATGCATGTGTAGCTGAAAAAGTATCGTTTGTTATGTAAGCTTCAGGAGTTTTTGCATAAGAGAATCCACACCCAGCAGGTAAATCAAGATATATTATGCTGGCCACCTAAAATGGAATAATAATTTCATTATATATGTCAATATCAACTGTACTATTTGGATTATTACTTTAATCGTACATATTGTAAATTTTAACATGACACACATGTAAACATATGAATTAATAAAAAAACATTATGACCATGTACCAAAAATAAGCATTTCTAAGCATATGTTCCTCTTCTATATCAACTCAAATTCGGCTAGCTAATATTCAAACCAATCCTCTTTCTAAGCGTATGTTCCTCTTTTAGAAAAGTAAACATTTACTACAAGAAGTAAATTACATGGTTACAAGTAAACACCTTTGTCCAACTGTCAGAATTTATCTCGAGCGTTTGCTTCTCCCAAGTGGAATTTAAATAGTTGATATTAATTGGACCTGTATACACAATCACTAATGCATTAAATATTTGTGTATTCTATTAATTACACATTTGTTGATTTATCTCGAGCGTTTGCTTCTCCCAAGTAGAATTTAAATAGTTGATATTAATTGGACCTATATACACAATCACTAATGCATTAAATATTTGTGTATTCTATTAAGTACACATTTGTTGATTTAGAACAAATAGCATAATTCTATTAAACTTGGGAATTGATACTTCCACTTCCACTTTTGATACATCCACCGATTTTAAAAGTAAACTGACGATTATGCCCTTTGTTTATATTTGGATGGTAATTATTGTCAATGTTAATATAATTTTTTCAAATCTTTTGTAATAAATAAAAGAGGAATTTAACCCACGCTCTCTTTATCTCTGCTAGTCTTCTCCCTCGCCCGCTAACCATCTCCATAGTCACATTTGCTACACGCAAGCCGGAGACCTACAACCCACACCGTCGACGGAAACCGCTCATTCTGCCGCCGCCTGTAAAATCGACAACCACTTCAAAAAAAATAAACCACCAGAAATTCCAAAATTACCAGCAAAACCATTTCAAAACCACCAGAAAAATCGACAATGTCGTCTTCAAGAAAACCACATGTAAGCACCAAAATCAAATCCAACTTTCAAGATTCGATTTGCAGAAGAGTTCAAGATTTAATTGGTTCAAGAGATCTTTGAGGTTTCATCTTCGGTGACGAGTAAGGCTGCCGATCTAATGCTTTCTGTCGGCCGGGGTGGGAGGTTTTATTGAAGACGTCGGAGGGGCAGTGGTGGAATGGCTTTTTGGGATGAGCTTTGTCTCCGAATGGAATCGATCGAAGATGGCAAAGAGTTATAAGATTGCACCTATGTTGTGTTGTTGTGTTGCAGGTCTTCAACATGGGAGTTCACGAAAGGTACGGAGGAGAGGGGAAGACGAACTGACATAAAGGGGGTGGTGGGTTAATTAAATGTTTTATTTATTACAAAATAATTAAAAAGATATTATATTAAGTTACCAACATACACCATAATTACATTCCAAATATAAACAAGGGCACTATTGTCAATTTCTCTTAAAAATCAGTGGATGAATAAGAAAAAACAATGGAAATATCAGCCCCCATTAAACTTGAGTATTCAATGCAAAGATGAGCAAATTTTCACTAATAAAAACCAAGTTATGAATTGTATTAACAAACTTCTGTTGGAAATGTACCAATCTAGACTAATATATTTTCCATCTAAAGGACTATTATAATAGCGTTATTTCTTGTAGTGTTATTTGTGTTATATTGTTATTGAGTTGTCTAAAATAGAAAAACAGAGGAAGAAGAAAGAAAAACGGGCGTTGAGGGGATTAGTAACCGATCACTCTAAAGGTCTAGCCACTAAAATTAGTGATTTGGAAGTTAGAGCTAATAGAAATTTATATATGGGTGTGAGTTATACAAATTTAATATGATCCACAAGAAAGGGGTGTTTGGCATGTTCAGAATAGACACGATAGGTTTTTTAGCATAAATTTACGACAAAGCACGAAGGGTATGGTTCCAAAATGGCATCCGAACACAACTTATGTACCAGATATTCCCCTCAAGCTAAAACCCTTCTCCCCTCAAGCTGGAGAATATGTTGAGACCCATATAAAGGTTTACTAAATACATTGGAAAATTTTTCTTGGTAGATACATGGGATAATGAAATCAAGCCAATGTGTAGTTTCTTTCGAACGAAATGGCAGTGTGTTTTATGTTGTCATGGAAGACTAGTTTCTTGGTAATGTGGACTGGAGCTCGATTATCATACTTTAGACGAATTGGAGTAGTATTGGGAACTTGTAATTATTCAAATAAGCAACTTAATCATGATAGTTCAACACCTACATGATGCATCCTCATGTATCCAGCCTTAAATGATGAAAGAGAGGCAAAGACATGTTAGGACTTCCAAGAAATGGAAGTACCTCCAAATATAATGAATTAGCTACTCACAAAACTTCACGTAAGAGGACATGCAACCTAATCGCTATTACAAAATGCGTTAACTTGAAATATGGGTTCGCTGTCAAAAAATAGACCATTATTAAGTGTCTTTTAAGATATCCTAGAACATTTAAGGTTGCATCGTAATGATCATGGCATGTTTTTTTATTATACTGGCTTAATAAGTGAACAATATAGGAAATATCAAGTCAATTATGCAAAAGAAAAATCAATTTTCCTTTAAGTTGTCAATAGATGGTAGGATGTTTTATTAGATCAGTTGTTGTAAACAAAAGTTACGTATTGGTATAGAGAGACGTAGAAGCATTAGAAGAATCTACAATTGAATATGGTGATAATAATCCATTTATAAACTTTTCTTGATGGACAACAATTCCATGTGAAACCGTTTTGAACTCAAGTCCAAGAAAATATTGAATATAACTCAAATCCTTGATCTGAAAACATTCATTCAAATAATGCTTAGTACTTGGAATTTCTTGAAGATTGTATCTAGTAACCAATATATCATCTACCTAAATAACAATGATTACGATGGAGGTAATAGTTTTCTTAAGAAAAAGAGAATGGTTATTAGGAGAGGGTGTGTATCATTTGTCTTGTAAGTCAGTAGAAAGTTTAAAATACCATTAACAAGAAGCTTGATTTAATCCATATAATGATTTATTTAGCTTAAAAACAAGAGATAGTTATTCAAGTTCGAAATCAAGTTGGAATTTCAAATATACTTCTTCATGTAAATCTACATGAAGAAAAGCATTATTAACCTCCATTTGTTGATTTTTCAAGCCATGTTTAACTACCAAAGAAATCATGCAATGCACTTTATTGAATTTAACTATATGAGAGAATTTTTCATGGTAATTAATTTCTTTTTGAATGTGGAACCCTTTTCCACTAAGGCTAAAGGGTGTGGTGATGATTTTACCAATGATAAAAATATGTCACATAGATGCCACATAAGCTTTTATTATTTTTACCATAATTTGTCTATGAGTGGAGTGTGATAGTTTTTTTTTGCCAATGGTAAAACTTTTGTCTATACAAATAAAAAGAAGGGTGTTAAATAAAAATATTATGTTTACTTGTCTATTTCTTATTGGCTATTAAAAACCGCCACTTTTATGTATTTCCTAATGCATGAAAGTACAACATATTAATGCAGTTGCCTAATATATATACAAATTATTTCCATCGATAAGAAAAAAGAGAGAGATCGGTGACAATTTATCAATGAAACTTACCACCGGTAATAAATTTGGTTGAGGGGCGGTAATAAAAAGCTGCCACCTAAGCTTACCTGTGGTATTATTTCAACGACACCGTTGAGCCTAAATGTGCTTTATTATGTTCAATAAATCCATGAGCCCGATAATTAATCTTATAAACCCATCGACATGAGATTGACTACATTCCTTTGACTAATTTGCTAATGTCCAATGTTTCATTTTCATTTAAAGCCTCAAGTTCCTTTGATGTAGTTATTTCCCAAAGTTAGATTCTATTTGAAAACTTGAAAATCTTGGTATAATATTTGAAATTTTAAAAAATCTAAAGTTTGAAAATTTGAAAATTTTGGTATAATACTTGAAAATTTCAAATTTTAGAATTTTAAAAATTTACAAATTTTATTTAGCAGTGGAAAATTAAAATTTTTTTAAAATTTTAAATTTTGACCGATTATGTCGCCTAGGATCGATTTGGACCACCCGCTTCGACTTTCACGATCTTTGGCTGTCACAGATTTAGCCGACCAACCAGACTTAATCCTAATAAGTTCTAGGGTGCCTCACAATAATCCCCGTTTAATCCGCCGCATAGACCGATTTTTGTTACACTGATATATATATATATATATATATATATATATATATATATATATATATATATATATATATATATATATATATATAGAGAGAGAGGTTCAAATGTTTCTATTATCTATTGTATGCATGTAAGATTGATTGTGGAACAATCATTTTAATTATTTTAAGAAAGTAATTAATGCATATTAAAAGCTGAAGATTTAATTAATGCTCATTATATCTTCAACATGTAATATACATTAATTACTTTCTTAGAATAACTAAAATGATTGGTCCACAATCAATCCTACATGTACATAATAGATAGTTAGAACACAATAACCTAACCCCCCTCTCTCTCTCTCTCTCTCTCTATATATATATATATATATATATATATATATATATATATATATATATATATATATATATATATGGCTGAACCAATCTTGAAAGGTTTGATCTTTAGAGCATGGATTGGGAATATTTCTTCGAAAAAGTTTACATCCTATATAATAAGAATCCGACATGTAATCAAGTTGAACAATATATATATATATATATATATATATATATATATATATATATATATATATATATATATATATATATATATATATATATATATATATATATATATATATATGCCTTTTGACCGTAAGAATATCATAGAAGAATGAAAGGATATGATTGAGTCATGAACTTATACTTTCCAACATTAGATGTGTTCTAAAAGCAAAGGCAACCAAAATACTTCAAACGAGTCAAATCTATCTTTTATTTGAACAAAAGTTCGTATGGGGTTTAATTTTGAATATTCTTAGTATTCGATTTATGAAATGGACAAAAGTCTTTATACATTTTTCCAATATGAAATCCTATACCATATTGAAAATAAAAATTCTTGCAGTGTTTGTTGAGGCATGTGAGGAGTTAACTTTTAAAGAATTTTACCAAGGGATTGATAATAAGCAATGCCTTCATTTCTCAAACCCAAATCATAAGCATTATCTATCCTTAATGTTTTGACAAATTTATTATAATCAATTTGCATGAGTGTGATAAAAGTATTTATGTGTGATAAAGGATAACTTTTATGTTTCAATAAACAAACCCATGTGTGATAGTTAAAGTCATCAACTATGGTGATGAAAATTTTATGTCCATGTGAAATGCATGTAAGGTCCCCAAACATTGACATGCATCAAATTAAAAAGTTCTTTAAATACGAAAGACTTTTTGAAAAGGTAATCTTTTTTTTAGCTTGAGAAAACACACACGATGATCATTAGAACTATCATGATAATTTTAAGGAATAACAGAAAGAATTGTAGTTTATTCAGTGGAATATGTCCAAGATGACGATGGCATCAGAGTGTATGTAAAGTTGATATCAATATAATATAATTAGCATCTGTTTGAGACTTGAATATAGAACAACTAAAGGACAAATTTGACTTTATTGATCTATGATCGGAAAAATACAAATAGTTGATTCTTGTTCCAAGATTTCCAAATGCAAGATTACCCTTCAATGAAGGGTTCTATCTCATGCAAACCTTACTAGTGAAAATAACAAAAGTTCAAAGTTGGTTTGTGAGTTTAGTAATAGATAGCAAGTTATACTTGAAATAAGGAATTGATAACACTCAACATAGTATAATGGAGTCATGTAGTTATATATCACTAATGAAAGAAACAATAGTAGTGTGACAATTAGGAAGCCTACTGAGATGAGGTTGAGAAGTTTAATTAGTGAAACAACAAACAAGTTGTTAGAGCATATATGATTATTAGCTCTCAAATCTATTATCCAAGAAAATGTTCATGCAAGAATGATGGTGATAGTTGAACATTTAAAGCAAGGTGTTTTAAGAAGAAAACCATTCCTTCATAATTCATGGATCTATCAATAAGCAAAGCATTAGCCTGATTTGATGAAGGAGATCAAATGATGGATTGTCTTTAACATATGAAATTTTAAGAATTTCCTGTCGTAGTAATTTGAAAAGGAAAATGATATGCCAACAATCTGACATTATGAAAAAACATATACTATTGGAGGAGTACTTCAATGATCCATATTTAAAAAAAAGACAAAAAAAAAAAGTTGTGAATGATTGACGTACCTGATTTAGACATAAGGTTAACTAGACCGGAGCAACCAGGCCCTCCTGTGGGCATAAGCATGATTGGGTCGCTCTGTGGGTCCCCTTGAGACTCAACAAAGTAATAAAATAGTTGCACGGCATCAGATGCTCCTACCCCAATGTAACTTAAGACATAATCACATTGTAGAAAAGAGTTAGTATATCTACTATCTTATTATAATATTATTGTAATCTCTATATCCGACAAATCTTGTTTTTCAATAATCTTATTGTAACAAAGGATATTATTTTATTGTAATCGTACTGACATAAATTATTATCTAACTATAAATTTGAAATTAATAATAATATTATAATAATAAAAAAGTTACAAAGTTTTTTTTAATCTGTCAAACAAACAATATCTTGTTATAAACTTAGAAAAAGTAGTTAATCTAAAAAAATATTGATAAGAAAGATACAAAATAAAGAATAATATCCCCTCTCACATAGAGAAAAAGAGAGAAAAAATAAAATAAAATTACACACCTATAATATCATATACATAAGGATTACAATAAATATTTTCTGTTTATTTGAAGAATATAATATTCTAGTAAAATAACAAAATAGATTAATATAAAATTATAAAATACTTACTTTTACACAAAAAAAAAAAAAAAAAAAAAAAAAAAAAAAAAAAAAAACCCCTTGAATGTTGAGCATATTTTTGGAAAAACAAGTATACTTTGGTTTTACCGGTAGGTGACTTGTTTAACGGCTAAAGTATCAAATTTGTAAACAATTATAAGTTTTTTCTACTTTTATGTTAAAAACTAAAGTCAATAACCCGAAAATATAATGACTTTTTTTAAGATTTCTATAATAATAAACAAGCAACCACAGATTGAATCAACTCAATTATATTATAAGGAAAACATAATAAACAAGAAACAACATATTGAGTCAACCAAATTACAGTATATTACAAAGAGCACACTCTTACCCAGTTTCAAGTGTTAAAGTAAGATCACCATCGAAACCTGGTAGTGTCTTAACAAGGAACCTAGACCCAGATACCTCGGAGGAAACTTTGAGAAGAAACATCACAAACAACATGGATGTGCTCAACTTGTTGAATAGGTTGCAAGATTGTTGAAGAGATTGAGAAACGGATTTCATGATGATTTTAAGAAATAGTTGTACATACACTATTCACTTCACACAACAATGTTAAGAACTCGTGAATTTTATTAGCTCTATCGGTGGTGATAATCTTCGTCCCCATCACCGTTATATAGACATTTAATGAAATTCCAAGTAAGTTGTTTTTTGTACAAAGGCAAAAAATGTGTAAAACATGTAACATGTTTTTTTTGCAAGATATGTTCACACTTTTTATGTTCTATCCATAAATGGTTTTTCTACAAAATCTAAAATTATGTACATAAAATTTCAAATAAGTTGATGTTTATACAAATGCTAAAAATGTGTACATAAAATTCACTTTAGACAACAAGGTTAAGAACTTGAGTGTAATTAGTTCTATAGTGGTGATAATCTACATCCCCGTCGTCATTATATAGATAGAGAATAAAGTTCCAAATAAGTTGATGTTAATACAATTGTTAAAAATGTGTAAACAAGAAAACCAAATTTTGAAACATATGTTCGTGCTTTTATTGTAGTATATCGGATCATGTTGCTTTAGTGCATGGTTGTTTAGGAATGGGCAAATGACATAAAAGCCCTTAAGTTTTACAAAAATGTCGATTTTATCCTTGGACGTGTTTTAGGTCCAGTAAAGCCAAATGTTTTATTTAATTTGTTCATTTATACCCTTTCAGCCGGTTTCCATGTAACCGGTATTCAAGGTAACCTACCGGTTACCTGATTCCAGTAAAGCCTTTGAGTTTTCAAAAGTGTTCGGATTAACCCTTAAATTTTCAAAAATGTTCGTATTTACCCTTACTTTGATTGTTTATTATTATTATTATTATTATTATTATACATTTTTAAATGTATACAAATATTTTATACATACATTTTTAAATGTATAAAAATATTTTTATTATTATAAAAATATTTTTAAAACTATATATACTTGTATTTAGTATTTATATACATTTGAAAGCCTATGTATTCCTTTAAAAACGTATTTCTATATTAAAAATGTATTTATTTGTATTTAGTAACTATAAATATATATTTATTTCATAGAAAAATATATTGTGTACATATGAATATAAAAATACCTATTTATAAGGTTTATATTGTATAAAAGATATAATTATGTGTATTTGTACATATTACTAAGTATAAATATGTATTTATTTCATATTTATATGCATACGATAGTTTTTATAAAAAAATAAATACATATTTATATCTATTAAATACAAATAAAAATATTTTTAAATGTATAAAAACATTTATATGTATATTTAATATATATATATTTATTTATATTTTACTTGCATTTAATAGAATTAAAAAATGTTTCATTTATATATATATTTTACCAAATAAATATATATATATATATATATATATATATATATATATATATATATATATATATATATATATATATATATATACTACTTTATAATACATTCATAATTGTGGATCCCATGATTTTTAAGACTAAAGTCTTAAAAACAAGGAGAAGAAATATGGACCATTGAATTTTTTTTGGATGGTATAGATTAAAACTTGGTGATCCATGGAATTTTCTTTCAAAATGCTGCATCATGTCGAATGGCGGGTCCATCGTCTATCCCCAAGGTAAGACCCCGAATGAAAAAAACGTACCTTCGAAGGCATGATTGCTGCGATCAGGAGCTGCTGAATGAGTATTAACCAATCAAAATAAATAGATAAAAAAAACTTAAAACACCCATCTATTTAGACAATTATATAAGGGCAGTTGAATTTTTCTCAAATACCCGTTTCTTTCCAAACACACCTCTTTAAAAAAAAACCTAAAAGCCAACCTCTTTACAAAACCCTAGCTTGACAATCTCAAAAACCAGCCTCCACCAGAGGCCATAAAGCCGTCGGCGGCCATAATGCCTACGACACCGTGCACCACCGCCTTTGTTCGTCGTTGTGCTATATTCTCTCATCTTAATCTCCTACAACCTCCACAATACTTGTAACACCGCGTTGCGTCAACGCTACTTCATCCTTTTTATGCAAATATAAACTTCGCTGCTTATTTCACCATCATAACAATCACCATTGCTCTCACTTGTCATCACAATCATTTCTGCTTCTCTACCTTCACCACAATCCGACAATGGCTCTCGCCCCTTCGAAACAACTTCTGCAACACCTCCACTGTACAACCGCCTCACCTATACGACATCCACCTCCCTCTATTTCTATCTATTTATGAGTTTATGGTATTGTTTCACTGTCACTTCCTTCGGATCTATGCCGAAAAGTAACAGATCATGAAGTTTGAACAAGTGCTAGATCAGTTTCGTCTTCTCTCTAACAAATAGTGATTTTAACTTGTAAGAAGGAGATCTGGTTCTTTTGTTGTACAGATCTGACTATAAGTGGTTACATCCTACACATTTTGCTTTCTTTTTCCATACCTTACCATTGATCAGTAAAACTTACAACCTAATAGTGAAGAAATACATGAAATCTGAGATTTTTTTGTTTTTGTTTTGTTTTACAGAGCTCAAAATCTTGATGGCTTCAACCATGCAACACCATTGGCCCTCATCTCTCATCTAAACCGTCACATGGCACCTAACATATCTTGTGGATTTAAAAATCTTTTGTATATTACATATTTCTCTAAAAATTTAATACTACGTATGTTTAGTTTTCTTTTTAATTATTTGGATCTTTACTATTGATTTTAGTTATTTGGAATAAATATCAAAGTTTTCATTTTATAGATATAGTTTCATTATTTATGTTTTATTTATAGATTTTTATTTTTAATGATTTTATATTTTATGTATTCAGATTTGGATATATAAATGAGAGAGAGAGAGAGAGAGGGAGAGGGAGAGGGAGAGGGAGAGAATCTAATTACCATGTTTTTATTTTTAATGATTATATATTTTATGTTTTTAGAATTGTATATGCAAATGAATGATAGAAAGAAACAAAGACTATAATTACCAGTTTATTTGATTTGCTTTTCAGATCCAATGTTTAGTTTAAACCTAAAGATTCAAAAAAAAATTCAATGATTTATTTTGTTCTCTTTAGCTTTTGATATTTTGATATGTTAGTCATTGTTTTCTATTTAGTTTTTTTTGTTATGATATGTTACATTATTTCTTTTGTGGTTAATAATTGTTGATCGCCAATGTTTTATTTAAAAATACAATTAAAATTGCATGTTTTATGTTTGCTAAGATTTAATTCAACGAGATAATATTTAGTTAAAACCTGAAAGATTCAAAAAATATGTTCTATGATTTATTTTGTTCTCTTTAACTTTTGATATTTTGATATGTTAGCCATTGTTTTCTATTTAGTTTTTTTTTTTGTTATGATATGTTTCATTATTTATTTTTCGGTTAATAATTGTTGATCACCAATGTTTTATTTAAGAATACAATTAAAATTGCATGTTTTATGTTTGCTAAGATTTTATTCAATGAGATTATATTTAGAAGAATGGTAAACATATTGAATAGTGAATTCAAACAATTTGTTAGATGGAAAAACAAATAGAAATATTCGATATTTTTAAAAAAAAATATCAATAGAGCCGGTATTAGAACTTCAACTAATTTTACTAAACTTTTTAGTTCTTTCCTAAAATCTTCAGCATAAAAAGCAATTTTGAATATTAAAATACGATTAAAGTTGTTCTGCTATAAAAATCTATAATATCAATAAATATAAACAAACATAATTGACATAGTTAATGTTCTAAGAAATATTATATAAATAAAAACAAGCATATGATGATATTCGATGAACTATAGTACTATCAATGAAAAAAAAAATAGATGGAGCTTTATTATATAAGAGATTAGGGTTTTAGAGATGTATTTTTAATGTATCCACAGTTATCAAGACATGATATTGTTTGTATTTTTTTTCGTTATCTTATGTACATTTTCAATAAAATAGAAAATTGCAGCATTTAGTTTTTCACTGTTTTATGGACATTTCCACTAATCGTAAAAATTACAGGCTTTGTTGTAGCGATAAAAGTCTTTTTACAAAAATACCTCTGCCACTTCATTTTCTCGTGCTATTCACGTTCCTCATAGGTTTAAGGCTTCCGCAAAGTCCCTCTGCGGAAAGTCATGGTCATTTTACAAATTTCAGTTTTTCATGGTTAATTGCTTTGTGCACATCCCTTTATTTGTTCATTTGATGAATTTTCTCTAATAGTTTTCACTAATATATTGATTGAATAAAAAATTATTCGGTTTATCCGTTATTTAATAATTATACTTTACTAAATATGATTATTATTTTTTTCAAATATGAAAAACAACTGATAAGTTTAAATAATAAGGAATTCTTATATTAAGGCATACTACATAACAGGAAAAATGTAAAAAGAAAAAAAAAGTATTAGTTTTAGTGATGAAAACCGAGATTTTAACAAATTGTACGATGTCCAAGTGCAACTAATTTAAAATTCATGAAAGGTTTTTTATTAGGAAGAAAATTTTACCTGATACATCAATGAATTTGACAAATTGTACAATGACCAAGTGTGTTCGATACATCCAACCTAACTTTGGCAGGTTTGGTCTTTTGCTTATAAATCTTCAAAACTCTGATATTTTTTATAGTTTTATCCTCTAGACCAAAACATTTTACACTTTGGTCCCTATCTTCAAATAATTTTTCACTTGGGTCTCTGTCTTAAAATATTTTTGTATTTAGTCTTAATCTAATCGGTGCCTTGAATATAATTACATGTCGTTAGTGTTTTGCACGTGTACAACTATTCACACAACTAACATCGATGCAATAATATAATGATGGTCGTGTTGGTTGGTGGAGAAAATAGGTGAAGGAAAAGGTGGTCAAAGAAGATGGCCATAGAAAATTGTTAATCAATGTAAAAGCTAGTTGGCAGTAGTCCAAATTAGTGGGTAGAATTTCAGATTACCAAAGATTGTGTTAGCCTTCATTTTTGACTAACTAGGTAGTATCTTATTGCTTTTGACTTTCTGTTTCTTTGGTGTCTATGTAAGGCTATTTATAACCCTCTGTCTATTGAATATAGTGTGC
Organism: Lactuca virosa; assembly: GCF_052849685.1. NCBI lineage: Eukaryota > Viridiplantae > Streptophyta > Magnoliopsida > Asterales > Asteraceae > Lactuca > Lactuca virosa. The sequence goes on from NC_136433.1 coordinate 342,613,536, forward strand.
ATCAAATATAACTTGTAGAGTTATAAATTGTAATCTTATTGAGTTAATAAGAAAATCTAGTTGCAGCCCGTGGACGTAGGATTTACACCGAATCCGAACCACGTAAAATCCTTGTGTTCCTTCTTGCTTTATTTTCTCGTTTCGTTTGTGAGTGTGTGATAGTGTGTTTCCGCTGCGTGTACCCGGTCCGATTCCTAACAGGTCGCACCACCTTCATAACTATGATCTTCTGGGGAAGTAACCGATGAAAAGAAACAAATCGCCGAGCCCGCTTTCAACGTCCGTCGCATCGCGCGGGTATCCTACTAGTATATATATATATATATATATATATATATATATATATATATATATATATATATATATATATATATATATATATTTCATATATATATATATATATATATATATATATATATATATATATGAAATACATATTTATACTTAGTAATATGTACAAATACATATAATTATATCTTCTATACAATATAAACCTTATAAATAGATATTTTTATATTTATATGTATACAATATATTTTTATACGATATATATATATATATATATATATATATATATATATATATATATATATATATATATATATATATATATATATTGTTGGGTCAAAAATATGGTTTATACTTTTGCTTTTCTAGGAAAATGTATTTTTATGTAATATTTTATGAGTTTACGGCCAGGGGGTGTTTACGGCAATAAACAGGTTTACGACCGTAAACCCTGTTTACGGCCCAATGGGTGTTTACGGCCGTAAACCCATTTACGACCGTAAACCCATTCACGGCCCATGTTCACCAAGCCCATATTCCCTTGTATATATATAGGTGTTAGGGGTGAGGAGTAGGATTTGATGAACGTGAGAAGAGAGAAACTAGAGAGAAGAAGAGAGCATTTTGTGTGTGTGAATATATTGTAAGGAACTTAATTCTAATCATATCATTCAAGATTCATATTATTCTTCTTCTCCTTCTCTTCTATTTGATCTGACATCATCCAATTGATTGGGATTCCGCACCATCAATTGGATCTGATTGATACACAAGCATATTTGGGGACTTACAATTGGTATCAAAGCAAGGATTGTATCAGTCAATTTTGTCAGATCTGGAGCTTATTTTATCTTATTTTCGAAATATTTTTGCGTTTTTGGATAGATCTCTGAAAATTAAGGGGGGTTTCTTCTTTGCATTTTTCATAAAAACGAGTTTTTGATCGAGTTTTGGAGCAAAAAATGTGAAAAACGTTGTTTTTTTCGCGAATCTGTTGAAGGTTTACGGCCTTTGAAGGGTTTACGGCCGGAGTTTACGGCCGGAAACAGTTTACGGTCGGCGGCGGCGGCGTTTACGGCTAGGGTTTCCGGCCCGGGAGTTTACGGTCCCGGAGCTTGCGGTCCGAGTTTGCGGCCCAGTAGTGTTTCCGGCCTCGCAAGCAGCAGCCTCGCTTCGCATTTAAAAAAATAGGAGGCGGATTTGGAGGTGCCGAGGTTCGAACTCGGGACCTCAGGGTCATAAACACAGCGCCTTATCAAAGTCGGCTACCTGATCCCTTGTTACAATCTTTCGAAATTTAATTCATAACCCGTTATTCTCGGTTTCAACTTTCAAAATTTACACTTTTAACCCAAAATTCAATTTTTTTTAAATTCCTTTTCATCCAAAATAATATATATATATATATATATATATATATATATATATATATATATATATATATATATAAATAAAAAAATAATAATAATTATAATAAAAAAAATTATTAATAAATAAAATTATATTTTGATTTTTGACTTTTATTTTTTATTTATTTTTTTATTATTTTTTATTTTTTTATTATTTTTTATTTTTTTATTTTTTTTATTTTTTTTTTAATTCTCCCCCTAAATTTGTGCATAGAGGAAAACTATGAACAAATTTAACAAAAACAAAAATATTTGGGATCAAAGTTGTCAAGCAATCCAATATCGTTTATCAGCACACGCCTGCATGTCTAGATCTGGTCAATCACCGGTATTGTCGTCCACTTAAACACAAAGGATTGTGACAAAATTAGGACATACTATAAGTGACAAGACAATGTGATCCTAAGTTCCTAGATAATATTCCTTAAGGACCATTTAGCTGACGACGACCAAAGATATTGTTGTCTACCTAAATTGAGCAGCGAGATCTACAGACAATCTGTAAGTGTTCAGTTTTAGTTGTATCAGAACATGTTTCCCGCTTCCTGATATGCTCCAGTAATCAAGGACTTCCAGAATACTCCTTACATCGGGTGAGCAGACAATTATTAAGAGAGAAGATAGATTTAGAATGCATATGCTATACACCCAGGTCGGATCTCTTCCAATCTCGCAGAGGGTGAAACATATGACTAACTGAAGTTTTAGAGGGATTGAGAAGTAGAATGGTGCATATACTGTGTACCAGGTCGGATTGTGAGTCACGCAAAGGAGACAGTATATGGCTAACAGATAGAAAGAATTGCATAGATAGAGGATGCAGAGAAATAGAGTTGCATATGCTACATTCCAGGTCGGATCTTTCGATCACGCAGAGGAGGCAACATATGACTAACAGGTAGAAAGAAAGAATATAACCTTCTACAGACCTAATTTATCGGAATTCACCAATCGCCCCATCAATACCGGAATTAAGGACAGAATCCGCACATCGAGGAAAAGTTAATCCACGGTTCCAAGTACAAGTTCTTTAATGTGACCAGTAGATTCCCATATATATCTCCCTGCTCAATCTATCCGAGCGTCGTATTGTCAGGCTAAACGGATCTAACTAGGTCAAGATTTGTCAAGTCTAAGAATTTCTTAAGTTCAACTCTACCTAGTCAAGTCCATTTAGAATCTTTCGTGCCTACCGACGCATCAAACCAGAGCATAGACCCTTCAACTTTGGGTACGTTACGCAGACTCAGATTGCCTGTTATTACTTGATAATATCACTTCCCAGTACTATATAAACAAGCAAAACTGTAACCGACAATATTTTTGATTTTTCTGAATTTTTAATGTTTTTGGATTTTTGAATGTTTTCTGAAAAAATAAAACAGAAATAACACTATGTTTGGAATTTTTAATTTTCTAATTTTTTTTGTTTGGTTTTTGTTTATTTCTCCCCCTAAATTTATGCATGGGAGAGAATGAAATGACTAAAATGCACAAATTTAATCTAAGCCTAAAAAAATTTAATCCTTAAAACGAATCATTTTCAAAAATCCCACAAGCACATCGAATCGAGCTTTGTTAAAAGGCTTGGTGAACAGATCCGCCACATTATTGGCAGTGGGAACCTGTTCTAGCCGGATGAGCGAGCGCTCATAACAATCTCTGATAAAGTGAATTTTGATATCAATGTGCTTGGTTTTGGAATGTTGGACCGGATTCTTAGTGATTTGGATTGCAGCCTCATTATCACAGTGAATTGGGGTTTCTAGATAATTCAAACCGTAGTCCAACAGCTGATGTTGGATCCATATAACTTGAGAACAGCAGGCAGATGTAGCAACGTATTCCGCTTCAGCTGTTGAGGTAGAGACGATATGCTGTTTCTTGCACTGCCACGATACCAGCCTATCACCAAGGAATTGGCACCCTCCTGATGTTGATTTCCTGTCAAGCTCACAGCCTCCATAATTACTGTCAGCAAAAGCATATAAATCAAATTCAGAATTCTTCGGATACCAAAGACCCAATTTTGGGCTGCCTTTGATATACTGAAAAATTCTTTTGACAGCAATAAGATGTGAAAGTTTAGGATTAGCCTGATAGCGAGCGCATTGACAAACTGCAAACATGATGTCGAGACGACTTGAAGTAAGATACATCAACGATCCGATCATCGATCTATAGTGAGTTCGATCTACGGATTCGCCATCAATATTTGGATTCAGCAGGGGTCTTTCAGCCATTGGTGTCGATGCAGGTTTTGCGTCTTCAAACCCGAACTTCTCAAGAATATCCTTCACATACTTAGCTTGATGTAGCAGGATTCCGTTTGAATTTTGTTTGACCTGAAGCCCCAGAAACATGGTCATTTCACCCAGTGAACTCATCTCAAACCGCTTCTTCATCACGCCTTCGAATTCTTTGCAAAGCTGTGGACTGGTAGACCCGAAGATAATATCGTCAACGTAGATCTGAACTAGTATCTGATCATTACCAACATGCTTGATGAATAAAGTTTGATCAATTGTGCCGCGAGAGTATCCAGGCTCGAGCAAGTGCTTTGTTAGAGTCGCATACCATGCTCGAGGAGCTTGATGTAACCCATACAATGCCTTGTCCAACTTGTAGACACGATTAGGAAACTTTGAGCTAACAAACCCAGGGGGTTGATCAACATAAATTTCTTCCTTCACCTTGCCATACAATAAGGCAGTCTTGACATCCATTTGGTAGACCGTGAATTTCATGTAGGAAGCGTATGCGAGAAAGATACGAATAGCCTCCAAACGAGCCACATGAGCATACATCTTAGTATAATCAAGACCCTCAACTTGTCGAAACCCGCGGACCACCAACCTTGTTTTATTTCGCACTATTACACTAGAATCATCTTGCTTGTTACGATAGACCCAACGCGTGTCAAGAGACCTTTTGCCCTTTGGTAACTCAACCAATTTCCAAACCCCGAGCTTTTCAAACTGATTTAGCTCTTCATGCATTGCATCTACCCAGCTGGGCTCATTCAGAGCCATTTCAACATTCTTCGGCTCTATTTTAGATATAAAGCAAGAATAGAGACATGCATTGACATCTCCACTCTGACTTCTGGTTTTAACTCCGTCACCCAGCTGGCCAATGACGTTATCCATTGGATGATCGCGTTGAATTCTTGAAGGAATGTCTTGGCTGATATCATTGAGTGAAACAGGAAGAGTGTGGATGTTGAAATCTCTATCATTTGCTGGTTGATCCATATGTGGTGAATCTGCTACAAACTCATTTACAATTTCTTCAGGAAAGAGTAGTTCCATAAAAGTTGAAGTGGTAGCGGAAGCATCTCTAGACATGAACTCTCTTTCAATAGGGGTAAGAGGTGTAGCATCAGCATCAGGAGTTCTATCTTGAACTTTAGACTCTGGACTAGTAGGTTGATCAGATGACCCCCCCTCAGGTAGAGCAGAAGGCTCCCCTTCAGATGGAGCAGAGGACTCCCCCTCAACTGTTGGAGGTCTGTAGACAACTTCTTCGTCTTCGTCTTCGTCAGGAACAATCTTCGAACCAGAAGAGGATCCATTTGAGCCATCTGAAGACACATTTAAGGATTTGAAAAGCGATGTATAATCAAATAGCCAGTCAGGACCCACTCGAGCGTCTGTTTCATTCTCCTCCAACCAGCGCACGTCATAGGATTCGACAATCTGCTTAGTCTTCTTGTTGTAAACCCTATAAGCGGTGCGCGCAGCATACTCTACAAAGTAACAATCATCGGCTTTGGCATTGAATTTATGGTTGGATTCCAAGTGAAGAAGGGTGCAAGGGCAGCCAAATACACGGAAATGGCTGACTGAAGGCTTGTGTCCATAGAGAATCTCGTACGGTGTCTTCATCTGAGCTTTGTTGATTAGAACACGATTCTGCACGTAGCAAGCAGTGTTAATCGCCTCGGCCCAAAAGAAAACAGGTAATTTGGAATCACAAAGCATTGTCCTTGCAGCATCTTTTAAAGTTCTGTTTCTCCTTTCAGCAACACCGTTTTGTTGAGGCGTGTGAGCAGAGCTGTATTGATGCACGATCCCCTTTTCTGCGCAAAAGTGGTCAAGAACGGCATTATTGAACTCAGTTCCATTGTCAGTACGAAGCGCCTTCACCTGGTTGTTGGTTTGTTTTTCAATCATCACAATGAACTGCTTTATCAGATCAGCGACCCCCGCTTTGTTGGATAAGAAGAAGACCCATGTAAACCGAGAGAAATCATCGATTACAACTAGACAGTACGAGCTTCTGTTGATGCTCAGGACGTTGACCGGACCAAATAAGTCCATATGCAATAATTGGAGCACCTGACTGATTGAGTTGACCTTAAATTTTGACTTTGACTTTCAAGTTTGACCTTTGACTTTAAACTTTGACTTTTTCGTTTAACTTTTAAATTTTCAAATTTAGCTTTTCGGTTTGACTTTTAAGTTTGACTTTTCAAGTTTGACTTTTCAAGTTTGACTTTTGAGTTTAACTTTTAAATTTGACTTTTAAGGTTGACTTTTGTGGTTTATAATCAAAGGGTTTGACTTTTAAGTTTGATTTTGGCTTCTAGTTGTGCTTTTTAATGGCTTTTAAGGTCTACGAGGGAGTTGAAAACATAAAAGAGAGTCGTCAGGATATGTTAAGACATTTCAACATTTTCGATTATATCCCTGGAGAAACCCTCGAAACTCAGTTGCAGCGATTTACCACACTCACTACTGAGATGAATATGGCTGGGATCTTCTTGACTAGATCTGAGATAAACAAAAAGCTGCTGAATGCACTTCCGAAATCGTGGGATATGAACGTGGCTGACATCAAGAAGACAAAAGATCTCAATCGTCTTAGTCTTGCTGATATAATTGAAGAACTTGACGCTTTGAATTGTCGAAAAACAATGAGTTCCGCAAACCTTCCGGTCAATGAAGTTTCATGTTCTCAATTATGTGAAGTTTCATGTACACTATCTAGTGAAGACACGATTAAACTTCTTCGTGAACATAATGATTTATTAAAAAGAGAAGTTGAGGACCTGAGATATGAAGGTTATCAACTCAGGAAAGGACAGAAACCCCTAAAGGCCCAGTTAGAAACAAAAATAAAGGACTTTAGGAAGCTTCAGGAAGAGTTCAACAACAAGTGTGAAAATTATGACTATATTAAGAGACAACTTGATGCTATAACCGAAGAACTTGACGCCTTGAAAATTAAGTGTGGAAAAACAGATGTTAGTTTCAAAAATTATACTGCGTCAAGTAAGACAGTCGAGTCCTTATTTGAAACCCAATTAAAATTCAAAGATAATCAAAACAAGGGTCTAGGGTATGATAGTGTTCCTCCACCTTTCAATCATAACTACACATCCATCCCTACGACACAGGAAGAAATTGACAGGGAGGTACATCTTCAATATGGCAAACCAGCTGGTTTTGTTTCAGGAGGTATTCAGGTTGAAAATTCTAATGCTTCTACTTCATGTGCAGGTAAAGTAGCAGAAGATGAGAACAAGGAGAAAAACATTGAACAAACCAACATCTCCTTGAACTCTGAATCTGTTGCTTCGAACTCAGCTGTTTCTGATCAACCTGCTGTTGAGAAATATAGGCCACCAATTCCAGCGAAACAGAGTGCCTCCTGCAATTGTGCTTGTGGGAACAATAAGAAACAAGGCAAAGATACGCCACCAGGGGCAGGAAGAAACAACTTCACAGTGAAGAAAAAGACATGTTTTCACTGTGGAACACCTGGACACATTGCCAGAAATTGTCCTAATCGCGCATACGTTCCCTACTATGCACAAGGCAGGCAGAACGCGCCAAGAGGGAGATACTTCAAAAGAAACCCCTCAAGGTCACGTTCAGACAATGATGACTGGAACACTCACAAGGCCAAGAATCCAACTCCAGAGGTTAAGAAGGGAATGTCGGTCAAGAAGCCAAATCCAAGAGATGCTCCAGTGAAACAAAGACCGGTTAGGTCAAAGTCATCTCAACGGCCGACGTCAAGATCAAAACCAAGTACTGAGCCACCCATCAGATCAAAAAATAAATGGGTTAAACCCAACTACAAATGGGTTCCAAAGGCTCACTCTCCCAAATCAACTAATGACTCTAATATTTCTTCATCTTCTGTTTGTGATAAACAGGATATGTCATGGGAGAGAGTACCGTGCAAGGATGACAAAGGTCGACCCAGTTTCAAAATGGACTGGGTTCCAAAGACCAATTGATCCCGCTCTGTGTCGGAGCAGCTATGGAGGCATATCATCATACTTCGGTTTGTTGGTAGTGGCTGTTCCAGGCACATGATAGGGGACATCTCTCAACTGTACAACATTCAGATCTTTGTTTGAGAGTATGTGTCCTTTGTGGGAAAGGAAGAAAGGAAGAGATCACAAACGGGGTTAGTGCTTAATGACATGAAGAATTTTCGGATCTGCTCTGAGATTATGCGTGCTGTTCTCAGACCTTCTGGATGCAAATTCAATCGGTGAATTACGGTTTGAATTTTCTTCTCTATACTCCTGAGTTTTTCTTAAGCTGATTCGCTTTAAAGACTAATTTTTGTTTTAGGATAGTTTAAATTTGCGCATTTACTTTAGTTTCTCTCCTATGCACAAATTTAAGGGGAGAAATAAAAACAAAACAAAAATTAGAAAATTTTAATTTAAAAAAAAAATCCAAAAACATTAGAAAATCAGAAAATAAAAAATATGGTGTTTATGAAATGTGCTTGCAGGAGATGTTTTGGGAAGTGATATGAACTCTAGTGCTAAAGGGAAATACGCAATTCGTGTAATGCACTAAAGCCGAATTGTCTAGACTCTGTATTCAATGTGTTGGTAGGCACAAAGGATTCAAATGGACTAGACATTGATTGACCATGAAAGGACTAGACAATATAGACTTAGATAGTTTCATTTGGACTGAACATACGATGCTCAGGTAGATTGACCAGTGAGATAAACATGGGAACTTGCGAGATACACTAAAAGTTAATTATCTAGAACTGTGGCTCAACATTTCCTTGATGTATGGACTTATGTCCTTAATTCCGGTATTGATAGGGCAACTGGGGGGTTCTGATAAAGTAGGTCTGTAGGAAATTATTTTCTTTCTTTCTATCTGTCAGTCATATGTTGCTTCCTTTGCGTGATTGGAACATATCCGACCTGGATTGCAACATATGCAACTCTAATTCTACGCACCTCCTTATCTATGAAATTCTTTCTATCTGTTAGCCATATGTTGTCCCCTCTGCGTGATCGGAAGATCCGACCTGGGACACAACATATGCAACATTCTACCTCTCAATCCCTCTATCTATGTTAGTCATATGTTGTTCCCTCTGTGTGATTGGAAGACATCCGACCTGGGATACAACATATGCACTTCTATATCTGACTTTTTTCTTAATGATTGAATACTCACCTAAAGTAAGGAGTTCTTTGGAAGTTCTTGATTACCGGGGTATATCGGGAAGTGGGGAACACGTTCTAGTGCAACTAAAATTGAACCATTTAATAGGTTGTCTGTAGATCTTGCTGCTTAATTTAAGTGGACAACAATATCCTTGGTCGTCGTCAGCTAAATGTCCATTTAGGAATATATATATATATATATATATATATATATATATATATATATATATATATATATCACAATGACTTGTCACCTATAATATGTCCAAATTGTCAACATCCTTTGTGTTTAAGTGGACGACAATACCGGTGATTGACCAGATCTAGACATACAGGCGTGTGCTGATAAACGATATTGGATTGCTTGACAACTTTGATCCCAAATATTTTTGTTTTTGTTAAATTTGTTCATAGTTTTCCTCTATGCACAAATTTAGGGGGAGAATTAAAAAAAAAAATTCAAAATCAAAAATAGTGTTATATTGTTTTATTTCTTGTTCAAGAAAATCAAAAATCCAAAAATATTTTTGTTTCTGTTTTATTTTTTTTCAGAAATATAAAAACCCAAAATATTGTGTGCTAAATTCTCTTTTAGTTTTGTTTTGTCTTGAAAAGTGAATTCAGGTGAAGATGAAACTCATGGAGTTTGTGTCGAAGATTTCTGAGCCAAGGCTTCATCCGTGAGCATCGAAGAATTCTCATTCGAAGGAGCAAGAAATGAAGATTATTCTTTCGACATTCAATCTTTCAACCCCAGAAGCAAGGTGAAGCTGAAATTGAAGATTATGTGACGGATTGAATTGAAGCCTCCTCAATCAGTCTGCTGCTAACTTGAACCTGCTGAAGTGATCCAGAAGATTTGTTCTCTCTGACGTTCTCTCTGAAGATTCTCAAACTGAAAGCGCTATCTTTCAAGAATCAGTAGAAGAAGTCTCCTCATCCGACGTGCGTTCAATGCCAAATTCTGAAGAAATGCCCAACTGCTCAAGATGAAGTCATTCATTAAAGATTCATATGTTCATCTTGAAGTCATGAAGATATCAAAGAGTAAAGCTGAAGCCAAAGCTCCCAATGAAGATTAACAAGAAAGCCAGCTATTTTTTAGGGGGAGCTTGTTGGGTCATTTAAGAAAAGAAAAGAAAGCTATAAACCAAGGGGGAGATTGTTGGGTCAAAAATATGGTTTATACTTTGCTTTTCTAGGAAAATGTATTTTTATGTAATATTTTATGAGTTTACGGCCAGGGGGTGTTTACGGCCGTAAAAAGGTTTACGACCGTAAACCCTGTTTACGGCCGTAAACATGTTTACGACCGTAAACCCTGTTTACGGCCCAATGGGTGTTTACGACCGTAAACCCATTCACGGCCCATGTTCACCAAGCCTATATTCCCTTGTATATATATAGGTGTTAGGGGTGAGGAGTAGGATTTGATGAACGTGAGAAGAGAGAAACTAGAGAGAAGAAGAGAACATTTTGTGTGTATGAATCTATTGTAAGGAACTTAATTCTAATCATATCATTCAAGATTCATATTATTCTTCTTCTCCTTCTCTTCTATTTGATCTGACATCATCCAATTGATTGGGATTCCGCACCATCAATTGGATCTGATTGATACACAAGCATATTTGGGGACTTATATATATATATATATATATATATATATATATATATATATATATATATATATATATATATATATATATATACCAATTAAATACAAATAAATATATTTGTAATATATAAATATGTTTTAAAGGCATACTTTGGCTTTCAAAATGTATATAAATACTAAATGGAAGTAACTATATTTTTAAAAACTAAATACAAGTAAATGTATTTTTGAATATATTTTTAAATCCATAAAAAATTTTATACATTTAAAAACATAATTGAAAATGTATGTATAAAATATTTTTATACATTTAAAAACGTATTAAACATATAATAATAATAATAATAATAATAATAATAATAATAATAATAATCAAAATCAAAATCAAAAAATCAAAATAACAATCAAAGTAAGGGTAAATCCGAACATTTTTTAAAACTTAAGGGTAAATCCGAATTTTTATGAGAACCCAAAGTCTTTACTGGCATCAGGTAGCCGGTAGGCTACCTAAAACCGACTAAAAGGGTATAAATGAACAAATTAAACAAAATATCCAAATTTACTGGACTTAAAACACGTCCAAAGGTAAAACCAACATTTTTTTTGAAAAGGTAAGGACTTTTATATCATTTGCCCTTTAGGAATCGGGTGAAGAAGGTCGTGGAGGTAAACACTAATATAAGGTTAGTAGGGTGACCAAGATATTATCTTTTTATCATCTGTGATAGATTTATTGAGTACCTTATATTGTTCAGATTGCTTGAGTAGACAATCATTATGGGAATATTATACAATTAACGGTAGTAAAAATAATAAAATAAAGTGATTATAGTTTTCTAATTTGAATATATAATGAAGGTCGGTATTTAACAATAAGATTTATATATTGTGTTATATATTAGTATAAAATACTTTATTTGAAAATAGTTTAATTTTAGTCGTTGCTTGATATTCATCCTCTTTTAGTTTAAGTTGAATTTATGGAAAGTAATTCGTAATTATATATATATATATATATATATATATATATATATATATATATATATATATATATATATACTAATTTACAACTACATGATGAACAGTTCTTACATGTAATTGGCTGGAAATTTGTTTTTGTTTTTTTGTTTTAAATTCTTATTTATCCTTCTTTAATTTTTTATTTCTATTTTTCTGTATATTTGAAAAAGTGGTTTCCACGTGCTACATCTTGACCGTTTGACGTTGGCATCGTCATCCCATCGGTTCATCGTTTTCTGCCACGTCTCCATTCACCGCTTTTTCACCATCTTATTGATATCTTCTGCTTTTTCACCATCGTCATCCCATCGGTTCATTGTTTTTTTTGTCTTAAATTCTTATTTATCCTTCGTCTGCTTTTTCACCATCTTATTGATATCTTCTGCTTTTTCACCATCGTCATCCCATCGGTTCATTGATTTTTTGTCTTAAATTCTTATTTATCCTTCGTCTGCTTTTTCACCATCTTATTGATATCTTCTGCTTCATTCTTTCATACGTGTTCTTCCAAATCGACGCACAAATGTTTATGTGGGTTTCCCCATTTGCTTAAACGAACCACAGAGAACGCAGATTCTCACCGCACCACAGGTCGAGACGTACATCGATTTTTTTGAGGGATGGAAGAAGCAAGGGTCGGCACACACACATATAAACGGTCTCTCTTAAGCTTCTACTATGCCACTGCTTCTTCAACACTCGAACAAAGAAAGGTCCATCTAATTCACTGTCATCGTGAAGTTCATCAGGCGGTATTCCTTCAATTCTCTGTTTCTATTTCAATATCACATAAAATTTTTGTGGTTTAGATCGATTGGAGTGAGTTTTCAGACCCATATTGATGTTTTTTTCCCTCTTTCTCTTTCTACTCCCCTGATTCAGTCGTCTACGATTCGTGATCGTTGTCAAGTCGATTATAAAGATTCAAGATGTGGCGGCGGTGGTCATGTATACCTAAAATAACGATCGACCAAGAATGGGTCGTCAACGCTGAAAGTCCCGGTTCACGCCTTCAACATCTGCAGCTGTTTTCCACATGGAATCCGTCTGCCATCGCTATGTAATTTGTGTTTGATTCTTAATTCGGTTTAACATTTCTAAGATCGTTTGTTTCTTATTTACACAGAATCGACTGATTTTGTAAATTGGATGTTCCTACTTAGTTTTCGTTTTCTCTCTATATTGTCGTTTCTCCATCTGGTATGTAACACTGCAATGCCCTGTGCCCACCAACTGTTTTATAAAATTCCTGTTATTATTCATCTTCCCTTTTCATTTTTTCTTTGTTTTATAATAATGAGTATTGAATCAAAACTTTGTTAGATGATTCAATTTCATCATATTCCAACCGTTAACGCATATTTGTGATGGATTAGTTTAAAAGCTGAATTTCTGTGAAAGGAACACTAAACTCTATCTCCTTAACCTATTTTTGTACCGAAGCTGCCAATTTGTTGAAGAATCTGTCATTGGGTTCTCAATCAAAGACATTTTTTGGGTTGTTGAAAGAAATCTTACTCAATCTACTGTTAATCGCCATTATACAGTCAATGTTGTAAATCCGGCTCAGTTATTCTTTCATACCCTCTTATGTCACCCCCTGAAATTCGCAGTATGCTTCTAAACTCTTATTTATTACATCATTTTGATTTAAAATGTTTACACATTGTAATAATTGAGTTACTTATGTATGAGTATGATACAATGAGTTATGTTTTGTGCTATGTCTCTGTAGGTCCTGTCACATGTTATGGGAGAGACAGAGATAATTCCTTGCAATGGCATAAGGAAATGGCGAAGCTATAAAAGGTTAGTATAATGATATAAGTGGTTTTATTTATTTTCTCCTTAGATCAGTTTATTTATCTAATAAAGGGATGTTAAGATACAGAGGCTACCCAGTTGAAGAGTTGGCTGAAGTAGTTCTTTCCTAGATATAGCCTATCTTTAAGTAAGTTCTCTTTCCCATCTCTTTAGCATGAAGCATGATAAACTAATGATGATTGTATTAAGAACTATTGAAACAAAGAGGAAATATAGATTGGGTACGAAAAATAATTAACGAGGCAAGATTTTTATAAATCAATAACAAGATTTAAAATTTTGGAAAAAAAGATTCAATTTAAATTTAACATGGGTCTAAAACTTTCATTTATTTTCTTAATCAGGTTGATTAGGTTGATTCACTGTATTTACCCCAAACTAAAAACTACAGTTAGTGCAAATTATACACTGCATGGACCAAAAATGTAATTATTGAAATTAAAAACTACAGGGACCAAAAATGCAATTAGGCCATTTTTCTGATATTTAAAAGGATAGTATAATTTTATTTTTGGGATTATAGTAAATTCAGTTTTAAAGTTACTTGATTTGTGAATTTACAGGTTTGTGGGTTGCCAAATGAGAAAGAAGCTGTTTATGGAGCACTTGATTAATGGACGGCTTGGGAGTCAAAAAGCAGCAGCCAAAGCTCTTAATATCCTAAAATGCCGGAAACAGTGGAAACGTGTCATTCAAGTATTAATATCCTAATTTACACTTTTGGTCCCTGTAGTGTGCTATATAGATTTTCTTGGATATGTTTCAAAAACGAATCTTCATTAACTATATGATCACATTGAAATAGGAACCAAGAGGAAAAAAAAACGATATACCACAGGGACCAAAAGATATAATTCCTGTTGACATATTCCATTGATTGTACAGGTGGCAAAATGGACCTTTAGGAAAGGTCAAGGAATGACAATGGGATCATTTACGCATTCGATATGGAGCAAAGAGTAGATGAAGCCGAGTCATTTTGGAACATGATTTTGCATACACATGAAAGATCCATCTCAAAAAGGTTGTTTTCAAGAATGATATCCATTTATGCTCATCATAGCATGCCACAAAATATCATAGAGGTACCTTTAAAACAATTCATGTTGCCAACATACTATTTTAGTCAAATTTCACATAAGGAGTTATCCTATTAATTTGATATCTATTAAAAAATGTCTACATAAATTCCTTTGGCTGAATTTCTTTGTTTTTCGGTTGGGTTAGAGTAGATATTAGAGCTTTCATCTTCACAAAGCCCTGTTTAGTTCATCTGTTTATGTGTGTCCAAAGGTTGAACCTGTAAGTTTTGATTGGGCTGATTTGAGCCTCAATTCTTTTGTTTGTTGTCTCCAATATTGAATTATTGTTTATGTGTATGTGTGTGAGCCACAAATTTAATGTCATTCAGATTTGTATTTAGGTCAAACGCAACAACTGCGAAAAGGATGGTTGTTCATGCTGGAGGTGGTAGCAGGTACTCCTTATTATAGGTATCTTTTTTTTTCTTTTTGGTTGTTTAGTGTTTATGTTTCTGTTTTTTCATAGTGCTCCTTCTTCCTTTGAACGAAAATTTAAACAAGAGCTTCCACTTTTATATGATTATCTTCAAACAGCTCCAACTAACAAGGTAAAGCCTCACATTTTTATAAAAAACGTGGTTAACATATTTATAATCTTTATATTTTTTTAAAAATTTAATTAAGATTTATAGACCACTACTATCTACTATAGTGTACTGTGAAGTGTGAACTCTCTCCTCACTAACGGCTTTTGGAGCATGATATAGGAAACCCGACAAATTTCCCACTTCCAGTCAGGGGTAATATTGTCACTCTGTATTTTTGACCAAAATGCCCCTTTCATCCAAAATAAAAAATCCAAAACCACAGTTGATGTTCTTGGCCACTAAATGCTTCCTTTTCAAATGTTTTTACTTGACCATTTTTCCCTTGATAAAAAAATTTATTTTCATGTTGGTTAAATATTCACTCCATATTTGGCCTTGGTAAAGTAAGGGTAGTTTTGCAGTTTTTAACCACTAATACTTTTTTAACAATCAAACCATAAATTTTCAGACATTCACAGAACCTGTGGACGAATGATGTGTTGACATCTGGCTTTTCACATTGTTGTTTGCCTCTACTCCAGCAGATGCAAAAGATTGCCTATCCCCAGTAAAAGAAGATGAAAATATAAATTCTCTTATCTGCTTCAGATGCTATTCGTGAAGTCTCAACTCCACCAATTCCTGTCCCACCAGCGCTTTCTAGAATTACAGTTTGTTCTACGGTTGGAGAAGGCTTATGCTTCCGATTGTTGCAAAAAGATTTCAGGTGATCATTTGGGGTGCAACTATATTATAAGTTATAATAGTTTTATGTAAACCTGATGGTTTTTTACCTGTTGGAATTCCATGAGCGGACAAATGTAAATGTATGTATACGTCAGTGTATTTAGTGAACATACTAATATAATGAATCTTATACTTTCAACATCGATGTACTTTGTGAACATACCAATCTTATAGCAACATAGGAAAAATTCAACCGAGTATATGTAAACCATTCTAAAGTTCGTTGTTATTTCCTCTTTTTTAATAAAAGACTATGAAATACCCTCCAACCCCCACAACTCCAACACCCGCAACGCAGGATTCTTCCCTAGTTCTAGACTAAAACATCATTCAAATTATATATATATATATATATATATATATATATATATATATATAGAGAGAGAGAGAGAGAGAGAGAGGAAGGATCATTTGAGAACTCAAAGTTTCCCGAGAACCCGAGAACTAAACGAAGGCCGTTAGATCAAAATAATTGAAGGTTAGGATGATTTATGGCATTTTTGTAAATAACTAGGGGAAAAACGAGGCGGTGGCATCTTATTTCACATGAATTGGGGGCATTTTAGAGATAACCTAATGTCAAGCCCTTCCCCTTCCCCCGTTCTCTCTCTATCTCATCATCTCGCCTCTCTCCTACCTTCATCTCACCTCCAGCCATGAACACTCCCTCATGTCCAGCTCGTCGATGATGAATCGAAGAAACAACAGACTGACAATGTGATTTGGATCGACAGATCGATTATATTCCCTTTATGTCGTCTCAATCGTCTAATCCCTGAAGAATTGAACAAGAACCTTCGGAAAATTTCTCCATCGTCTTCTCGCAATGCTTTCGTCATTATCGCTATTTTGTTTCTGTTATCATCAACTGGCAAGTCTAATCCCTCCTCGAATTATCTCGTTTGCGATTCAACAGATCCTTTAGCTTTTTGTCATTGCAACTCCTGATTATCATTGTATACTGTTACTCGGATCTCCGGCGAAATATGGAGGAATCATCGGAAAACAAATCGAACATATCACCCGATTCGTCTTCATCCGTGGCTGATTTCGGCGTATTGGAGAAAGTCAAACCATTTGTCGGTGATTCTGCTGGTGATTCTGCCGTTGAATGGGTCGAATACGCTGTTGAACAGGCGGTGATTACACAAAAAACCATAGCGGAAACCCTAGAATCGAGAATATCTCTCACCAAATCGCCAATCTTAAAGAATTCACTAATTAATCTTTTGACCTTAGTTTTATCATCTTCTTCAAAACTAGTTCCACTTTGATGAACTTCATTTTCTAGAGAGGCCACAGTGACAAGTGAGAAATTAAGATTCTCATTCTCGGTTGATTGTATTGGAGTAATAATAGCATGATTCACATTACTCCCTGAAACAACATTTTCTTCTTCCAAAGGACGTGTGTTTATGAAGGATTAAAACCCGAGGGTAGAGAATAGTCCAATGAAAAGCCTATGTTAACAGTCATAGGGAATACCAAATCATTACAATTCACGTGATTTTTGGAAATGTCCCATATGGATGCTCACTTTGACAATACTAGGAACAACATTATTGGAAACATCAAGATTTTGAGAGTGCAAGGATTTTATATTGTTGACTGTAGCATGAGGAGGAACACTGGGAATAACAGGAAACAACAGTTTGTTGATATTTTTATTGTTTGGTTTGCGTTCTTCTGGCTCTTTTTCATGAATTGTATGAGGTAAATTTCTTAAGTTAGTTAAACTTTTATTGCCTAACTTTTCAGATGCGCTTCCAGATACTTGTTCTTGCTTACAAACTTTAGAATTTCTACATTGTTTATATTTTACCCCTACATGCCAGTTTCTTGGCTCTTATTAATGGTAGAATTTATGGTTCTTTTATGCTTTCACTTGTTATTGCAATTTTTTTAACAATTATTGTGTCAATTCTCACCACAATTTACTTAACGCAGAATCTTCTCATGTCAATGCAGGTGTGGGGAAGTTTAATTACAAGAGACATTCATGTTTATTTGTTGAATGGCTTGATTGATTCATTATATCCATGTAATATAGTGTAGCAAATACAGAAAAAGAATTGTGGACAAATAAAATATTATAAATACTTTGGCTTATCTATGTAAGTTGTTTTCCAGTTTTGATCAACAAGGTTTCTTAGTATGTCTTTTATCATATTATTTCTTCTATTTTAATAAAACAAATATATCTGTAAACTGAAATAATGTTTAATTTTGGTTTATAGGTGGGATCTATTGAAGGAAGGTAGGTGTGCATCATCTTGATGAACAACAAAGTAGTAAAAATTTCACATTTAAATGCCATAGAGAAATGATGTCAATGGTTTATAATTGGCCTGCTGAACAGGTACTCTACTTTTAAATATATGATATGATTCTTTTTCTTTTAAATTATTCGATATAGATACATTAGTGCTTGTGTTCAAATTTCAAAACCTTTTTGCAAATTTTGTAGGTTGATATGATTGTTGTTACAGATGGAAGCAGAATAATGGGTCTTGGTGGTCTAGGAGTTCAGGGTATTGGAATTGCAATTGGGAAGTTGGATTTATATGTTGCTGTAGTTGGAATAAATCCTCAAAGAGTAATGTTTGCACATTATCCATCTCTCTCTCTCTCTATATATATATATATATATATATATATATATATATATATATATATATATATATATATATATATATATATATATTTCTAAAATTTCTCACTTGCAAACATATATCTTTTTCCTTTTTTTCATTGTAATAGGTTCTTCCTATCATGATTGATGTTGGAACCAACAATGACAACCTTCTAGAAAATCCCTTGTGTAACTTTTTTTTCTTCTCTTCTTGATTTTTTTCGAACCTTATTTAGTAAATTACATGTGATTCACATGTAAATCACATGTGATACACATGTAATTCAAATATGAATTACATGTGATTCACATGTTATTCACATATTTACATGTGATTCACATGTAAATCACATGTTATTCACATGTAAATCACATGTTATTCATATTTGAATCACATGTAAATCATATATGAATTAGATGTGATTCACATGTTATTCACATATGAATCACATGTAAATCACATGTTATTCACATATGAATCACATGTAATTCATATATGAATTAGATTTGATTCACATGTAATTCACATATGAATTACATGTGATTCACATGTAAATCACATATGAATTACATGTGATTCACATGTAATTCACATATTAATCACATGTAATTCACATGTAAATCACAAGTGAATCACATATCAATTACATGTGATTCACATGTAAATCACAAGTGAATTACATGTGATTCACATGTAAATCACAAGTGAATCACATATGAATTACGTCTATATGCACACATGCATTTTGTGTAAGTGTTCTTCGTTAATTATTTTTTAAAATTTTCTTATGAATTTCACATTTAAATCTTAAAAGATACAATCACATGTGAATATCACATTATATAATCACATGTGAATCTTACATGATATATACATGTGCGTGTTCTTGCATTAATCAAATTATTTTTAATTTTCCTGTAGATTTTGAAAAATTTTTGGAAAATATTGAAGAGGTGAAAAATGATAAATTGAAGAAAATATGGAAATTTTGATATGAAGAAATGATAACACCGTGAATATTTGTATTTTTTTATATTTTATTTTGTATCGAATAAAATACTTGTATTATGTTTATAGATTTATTAATAAAAATGAGATTTTTTATAATTTACTTATAAATATTATACTATAAGAAATATGCATATATGCATTTGAAAAAAATATGCATATATGCACCTAAAACGTTGATTTTTTTGTTAAAAAAAATACAGTTTTGAAAAAAATTGCACTTTTTTTTAAAAAACTCGCAGTTTATTATTATTATTTTTTTTTGAAAAAAATGCAGTTTTTCTGAAAAAAAAAATGCAGTTTTTTGAAAAAAAAAATACAGATTTTTTGAAAAAAAAAATTCAGTTTTTTTGAAAAAAAAAATGCAGTTTTTTTTTAAAAAAATCAGTTTTTTTTGAAAAAAAGATGCAGTTTTTTAAAAAATATTTTTTTTAAAAAAATTCATGTTTTTTGAAAAAAATTAAAAGATCTCAATTTTTTAAAAAAATTGAAAGTTATTTTATTTTTAAAAAATAAATCCGAAATTTTGAGTTACTTTGTTAATTTTTAGACATTTATATTAATATATTAAATAACACAAAAAAATTAAACATTAAATGAGATTGGTAAGATGACGATCATGTCCTTAACGAATTACTTTTGATCCAACGCTCCACTTTTAGTTCTCGGGTTCTCGGGAAACTTTGAGTTCTCGACCGATCTCAACCCTATATATATATATATATATATATATATATATATATATATATATATATATATATATATATATATATATATATATATATATATATATATATATAGGAGGGTTCAATTGAGAAAAAAAAAAGATTGAGAATGGGGGAATCATTCTCAGTCACATATTTATTTTGCCGCAAAACACTTAGATGTACCGTCGGAAATGAATAACGGATAAACATGTGTTTTCCAACCAAACATGTTTCCTTAAACTATACTAATCATTACCTTAATATACACAAAAACATATTTTTTTTGTTTTTTATTTTATTTTTAGAAAGCCATTTTTATCAAAAAATTATTTTAAATATATCAAAATTCATAATTTTTTATTCTCTATAAATAGACATCCATATTGATATAGTTTTAAGATAAAATAATGTTTTTTTAGAGTTTCAGCTCTCGTTATTCATAAGTAAATAAAAATCTATCAGATTTTTATTACAGTACATTCGTTATTCACTTATGAATAAAACGTATGCTTAACTTTTTTTTTATCGTTTAAGTATCGTTCATATATGAATATGACACGTAATAAAATTTTCTTACTTAAAATATATTTTTTACATCATCTTTCGTCATATATTATATTTATATATGAATAAAACGTGTATTAGTTGTCGTCATATTTTATATTCATATATAAATAAAACATTTATCAGATTTTTGTTATAGTTAATTTGTTGTTCATATATGAATAAGTAGTATAAATGATACTTAATCTGTAAAAGAAATTATATATTTTTATTCATAAGTGAATAACGAATGTATTGTAGCAAAAATCTGATGTATTTTTATTCACTTATGAATAACGATAGCTGAAAATATAAAAAAAATAAATTTTTTATTTTATCTTAAAAGTATATCAATATGGATGTCTATTTGTTGAGAATAAAAAATCATGAATTTTGGTATATTTAAAATCATTTTTCGATAAAAATAGCTTCTTAAAAATTTAAAAAAACGAAAAAAACTATGTTTTTGTATATATATATTAAGGTAATGGTTAGCATAGTTTAAGGAAACATGTTTTGTTGGAAACACATGTGTATTCCTTATCAATTTCTGCTGGTACAACGGAGGCTTTTGCGGCAAAAATAAATGAGTGGCTGAGAATGATTCCCCCATTCTCAACCTTTTTTATTTTCTCAATTGAAGTTACTGATGGGTTTAGGCCATAAGAACATCCTATGTGCTCATGCAAACCCTAATGCTTGGATCTAGGTTTCTCTATTGTACATGCATTCATCCAAGACTATAAACCCTAGATCTAGCATGTGATAATCAATATTAACATATGAATTAGGGTTTAGATCATACCTTAATTGTTATGTAGCAATAACAATCTCAAATCCTCCTTGTAATGGCTTTAGAAAGCTTAGAGTCACAAGTGTCACTCCTCTAATGGCTCACAAACACCAAGAGCAAGAGGATGAAGAATAAGGAAAGAGGAGGCTGCCCAAAACGTGTGGAAACCCTAGTGGAACTCTTCGCCACGTTTTTGGGGCTTAAGGGTACTATATATACATGTAGGCTATTAGGGTTTTCAACTAGGAAACCCTAATCTGACTGCTTAAGCCCTAAGCAGCCCATGGACCCTTTTAGAATATCCCTTGGGCGATTTCTAATGGGTTTCCCCATAGAATTCGTCCAACCTATTATTCCAAGGTGATCCATAGCCCAAATGCAATTATCTTATAATTACAGTTCCAGTCCCTTACGTTTAATTAATCTCTTTTAGCCACAAAATTAATTATCAATTAATTATTGACTAATATTAATTAAACAATATGATTTCTCCTTTAATATATTATTCTCATAATATATTAATAAATCATAATTAATCCTTTCTCTCCATAATTCATCATATCAAGTTGCTTTGGTGAAGGCAACCCAAAAGGACCATGCACCATCGGGTCAAGTACATACCAAAATAGTTATGGACTTAGACACTAATCCAACAGTCTCCCACTTGGATAAGTCTAATAACTATTCTGCGTATGACTTCAGATCCTGATCTGCAATCGTAGCTTTCAAAAACCGCTGTCAACTCTGATCCTATCAGAAGCGTGTCCTTTAGATAAGGGATCATATATTCCTCTATTCTAGATATCGTATAGACTGAGACATGGATTTAAATCATTCTCTCTGTCTATGTGTTGTTTCCCGATTTCCGATTTATGACGACTGACAACAGACTACAATTGAACACATCAAATTAGTCCCGGCTTGGCCAAGCGCTTAGTTGTCATCACTAAATCATCGAGGGGCCCACATATATGACTTTCATCCTACTTTGGATAAAAGGAACGGATAAACTTTGATTCAATGCTTGCTTGCACTCACTTACCGAATCACACACAACAATATGTTTTATGACACCAAGTTACTGGTGCGTTTACATATTATCAATGTGTAACCGACTCACAAGATACAACTCACACATCTCGGTTTCAAGAATATAAGATATTATCGTCTCACCAGTCACTCGTGATAAAATCCATGAAGTGATCCAAGTGAGCGTGGGTTTAATCCAATGCTCAAATCATATTCATAAGCACTCATGAACGTTGCAACAAACATTTGCTTATGTCTAATACACTTTAGACAATCTACAAACCAATTCATGACAGTCTTCATTCATACCTACTTCCAACATATGAACGACTGTGGACCATTCGAATAATTTGATTATTCTGAAATAATTTAATTATTCAGGAAGTCAAAACATGCAAAGTGAAACACAAGAATAATACTAATCCCATATGGCCCCAAACTCTGGGTATAAATAAAACATTTTATTTAATCACCATATTGATTACTCATTATTTGTTATTTCGGGTAATCAACTTCTTACTTGAATTATTACTACACTTGTCCCATGCTCTCAGCATGCACACAATGTTTACCTATGGTCCTTTCTTTGTGAAATAGATCAAATGAACACATTTCCAATCATATTCATTTCACAACTCCCAATCCTTATCACAAGTATAAGAATATCAAATTCTTGTTACTTATGCTAGATTCTAACATTTTATGCAATGATTCTTTCGTAAAGTCACAGCTCAAAATCATCAAGACTCGGCCAATCTCTATCAGAAACAATTCTATAGATATGATGTCTCTCACTCAAAGTACATTCCTTTGAACATCCTTCTTGCATAAAAGTTTCTAATCTAGACATAGATTCTTAATATCTAACTCCCAATATGGAAACATTTCCATATTTGGCATATGACAATTCATTCTTAATAGAATCTTATCTATTCATAATAATGTCATCCAATACCATACTGCCAACTACTCACAAGCGACCAATCCTCAGCGAGCTTTGGATCGTCCTTTGATAGTTGTTTAATTATTTTAGTCAAAACCGATTCTAGTCCTTTTTCCCTCTAAATGCGCTAGACATTTTGAAAATTTTAGAATGGTCAAATATTATAGCACTTGCAATCGATCCTATACCCGAAGCGTATGGAACACGATGCATAATGTCTTACATAAAGATATGATGCTTTATCCATCTTCTGCCATAATAATTTATGTGTCTCGTTCTTACAATTCGAACTATGAAGAGGGATGCCGTAATTATAATCGAAATTTAAGAACACACTATGTATCCTTTGACTAAATTTATTAAAATTTCTTAATCTAAGCTTTAGATTTTGAAACGAAGTACAATATTCTCTCCCTTAATTATAGCAAAACAACTATTCAACCCTTACGACTTTGCAAAGTATGACTCTTGTTTTCTATAATTAATATTGCTAACTTGCAATACTTGCCTTAATAATCATACAAGCACAACATTTATGCTCCCACTATCATGATGATTATTATCATATAAGCATAACACTTATGCTCCCACTAGCTTTGATATGTTTTAGAAAACAACTGAACTTCCAGAAAACAATACTAATTGAATTTCTGAAGTTCATATTTCTAATACCTAATGCTTTGATAATCCTTTATCTAAGCTTCTTAAACTTATACACCTTTGCCTTAGATAGCTCATATGTGTGTCTAAACAATCCAGACTAATTGCCAAATCTCACAATCGAATTATGGAAAGGGATGCCGTAACCATAATAGAATTCGAGAATACAATTTCACAATCACTATCTTCTTAAAATCTCTCTTAGTGAAAGCATTTCCTCACAGTCATTTTCATGAAGGAGGGAATCTTATGACACTTAGATTTTAATGGTGTATGTGTTCCTATCCATGCGAATTTGTCAAAACCAAAGTTTGCGACAAATCCAAACTCATATGGACTGAACTTTCTCAATCTTGATTTCTTGCCTTATGGTAACACGAGTG